>NC_135352.1:13872105-14513223 GCF_023851605.1 Tamandua tetradactyla
GTCAACTGAAGAGCTTACTTTTCTAGTTTCAGTGACTCCTTTTTTCCTGGCATTTAGGACTTTTTTTTCTTTACTGTCTTACAAACTCACCTATACTTTTAGAGAATGCTCACTTTTTTTTCCCCTGCATTTTCAGGCTGTGCAATGGACAGGTTTTCAGACCTCTTCCCAACCTCCATAAACCAGTCATCCTTAATTCCTTACTCTTCCCTCACAAGGGATATTCCAAATCTTCTAACTATATTGAGCCTCATGCCTGCAATTATTGCTTTGCTTTCCAATATTGTTAATGAATCCCACTTTTTTTAGGTGTGTATATGGGCTACTTTCTATCAATCTAAAATAAGCACAGATTCTCTTTTTAAAGCTCTTCACTCAATTCTCTGCCTTTTCTTAATTGTGACCTAATTCTTTTCTGCTTTTCACGGTAGAAGCCATTGATAGAGTGTAATATTAACGCATTGCTAGATGTACTGTCTGGTCATCAACTCATTTCTGAAGTCTTATAATATGATTTCATTTCTAGCACTCCACTGTAACTGTTCTCTCTTCTGTTCCAGTGACAATATATCCGCAATATCAACAGGCTTTTCTTCTACCCCAGGTCTCATTCTCTTTTGCCTTTTTGAGGTTTGTGTTAATCGTCTCCTGCTTTATACTTTTCTTTGAAGCTCTTGCCATAATTCTATTTTACTTCTCTGATTCTTCTCCTACCTATCTAGCTCCTTTCCTCTGACTTCTTCTTTCAATTATTTTCTTTCCCATTCATTAAATATGGGTGAATAGAACAGAGCCTATATTCTCCTCTTCTATGTTAAGACCACTTCCTTGTTATCTTTTTACAGATAACTCATAAATCTCTATCTTTTACCTTGCATTGCTTGAACTAAAATTCTTGTTTTCCAGTTGTTTGTCAGATACTTTTTCCTGGATGTCCTGCCAACATGTCAAAATCATTGGAAATAATACCAAACTTATACTTTCGTTGTCTAACATAGTTGCTTATTCTTATTTCCCATTTCTGTCCATGTTATAGCTATTCTTCTCTCCTTCTGGGCTTACAAATATTAGAGAAATGTTTCATTCCAAATTTTCATTTCCAATTTCCTTCTTATTTTCTAGTCTTACTGTGTCTCTCCCTATTTGTACCACTCTTGTCCTCCTCATCTTCTAACTGATTTTTCTGCCCATAGACTCACTTTCTATAACCCATTCTACCCACTATCTTTTGTTTAGCGGTCCTAATTCATTAGTGGCCATTACCCAGCTCAAATGACTGTCAAACATTTACAAGTTAAGCCCAAACTCTTTATTCTGGTGTTAGAAAAAGCTTGGAGAGCCTAGTGCTATAGTTCTGGATCTGACTCTAGGCTTGTGATTAATTCATTTTGTGACCATAATGATATCACTAGTTATAAAGTGAAGGGCATCTTTCTTCTAAAATGAAGTGCTTGCAAAGGAGAAATGGCCAAAAGAAACTTTGCAAAAGAGAAGAACCCAAAGCCAATAACAGATGATCCAATGCTCATCCACAATGAGATACGCCACCCAACACCAAGATAGATCAAATAAAAAAACAGACAATGCAAATTTTTGAAAAGGATATGCAGCAACAATTTTTTTTTACTGCTTGTGTAGGGATGGGCAATTCCACTCCAAGTTATATCCCCAGCAGAAATGTTTACCTGTGTTCAATAAATAGTAGGCAGAAGCATGTTCACAACAGCATCATCCAAAATAGACAAAAACTCGATGCTATCTCAAATACCAAAGAAGGGATAAAGGAATTGTGGCATATTAACACATGGAATAGTATTCAACAGTGAGGGGGGAATGAACTACATGACATGGATGAATCTCACAAGCATGATGTTGACTGAAAGAGGCTAGATTCATAAGGGTAAATGTCATATAATTTCATTTCTTTTTTTCTTTTTTTTTTTTACATATGCAACCAGTAATTCTTAATATCATCACATAGGTGTATGGTCATCATTTCTCAGTACATATGCATCGATTTAGAGAAAGAAATAGCACGACAACAGAAAAAGAAATAAAGTGATAACACAGAGAAAACACAAATAAAAATAAAAAGTACAAAAATATATAAGAGAAAGAAAAAAAAAAACAAAAAAAAAAACTATAGATCAGATGCAGCTTCATTCAGTGTTCCAACATAATTACATTACAGTTAGGCAGTATTGTGCTGACCATTTTTTTTTTTTTAGACATCATACCATTCTACATATGCAATCAGTAATTCCTAACATCATCACATAGATGCATGATCATTGTTTCTTAGTACATTTGCATCGGTTTAGAAGAACTAGCAGTATAACAGAAAAAAATATAGAATGTTAATATAGAGAAAAAAAATAAAAGTAATAATAATAAGAACAAAACAAACAAAACAAAACAAAACAAGAACCTATCGCTCGGATGCAGCTTCGTTCAGTATTTTAACATGATTACTTTACAATTAGGTATTATTGTGCTGTCCATTTTTGAGTTTTTGTATCTAGTCCTATTGCACAGTCTGTATTCCATCAGCTCCAATTACCCATTACATTACCCTGTTTCTAACTCCTGCTGAACTCTGTTACCAATGACATATTCCAAGTTTATTCTCGAGTGTCGATTCACATCATTGGGACCATACAGTATTTGTCTTTTAGTTTTTGGCTAGACTCACTCAGCATAATGTTCTCTAGGTCCATCCATGTTATTACATGCTTCATAAGTTTATCCTGCCTTAAAGCTGCATAATATTCCATCGTATGTATATACCACAGTTTGTTTAGCCACTCGTCTGTTGATGGACATTTTGGCTGTTTCCATCTCTTTGCAATTGTAAATAACGCTGCTATAAACATTGGTGTGCAAATGTCTGTTTGAGTTTTTGCCCTTAATTCCTTTGAGTAGATTCCCAGCAATGGTATTGCTGGGTCGTATGGCAATTCTATATTCAGCTTTTTGAGGAACCGCCAAACTGTTTTCCACAGTGGTTGCACCATTTGGCATTCCCACCAACAGTGGATAAGTGTGCCTCTTTCACCGCATCCTCTCCAGCACTTGTCATTTTCTGTTTTGTTGATAATGGCCATTCTGGTGGGTGTGAGATGATATCTCATTGTGGTTTTGATTTGCATTTCTCTAATGGCCAGGGACATTGAGCATCTCTTCATGTGTCTTTTGGCCATTTGTATTTCCTCCTCTGAGAGGTGTCTATTCAAGTCTTTTTCCCATTTTGTAATTGGGTTGGCTATCTTTTTGTTGTTGAGTTGAACAATCTCATTATAAATTCTGGATACTAGACCTTTATCTGATATGTCGTTTCCAAATATTGATTCCCATTGTGTAGGCTGTCTTTCTACTTTCTTGATGAAGTTCTTTGATGCACAAAAGTGTTTAATTTTGAGGAGTTCCCATTTATTTATTTCCTTCTTCAGTGCTCTTGCTTTAGGTGTAAGGTCCATAAAACCGCCTCCAATTGTAAGATTCATAAGATATCTCCCGACATTTTCCTCTAACTGTTCTATGGTCTTAGACCTAATGTTTAGATCTTTGATCCATTTTGAGTTAACTTTTGTGTAGGGTGTGAGATATGGGTCTTCTTTCATTCTTTTGCATATGGATATCCAGTTCTCTAGGCACCATTTATTGAAGAGACTGTTCTGTCCCAGGTGAGTTGGCTTGACTGCCTTATCAAAGATCAAATGTCCATAGATGAGAGGGTCTATATCTGAGCACTCTATTCGATTCCATTGGTCGATATATCTATCTTTATGCCAATACCATGCTGTTTTGACCACTGTGGCTTCATAATATGCCTTAAAGTCAGGCAGTGCAAGACCTCCAGCTTCGTTTTTTTTCCTCAAGATGTTTTTAGCAATTCGGGGCACCCTGCCCTTCCAGATAAATTTGCTTATTGGTTTTTCTATTTCTGAAAAATACGTTGTTGGGATTTTGATTGGTATTGCATTGAATCTGTAAATCAATTTAGGTAGGATTGACATCTTAACTATATTTAGTCTTCCAATCCATGAACACGGTATGCCCTTCCATCTGTTTAGGTCTTCTGTGATTTCTTTTAGCAGTTTTTTGTAGTTTTCTTTATATAGGTTTTTTGTCTCTTTAGTTAAATTTATTCCTAGGTATTTTATTCTTTTAGTTGCAATTGTAAATGGGATTCGTTTCTTGATTTCCCCCTCCGCTTGTTCATTGCTAGTGTATAGAAATGCTACAGATTTTTGAATGTTGATCTTGTAACCTGCTACTTTGCTGTACTCATTTATTAGCTCTAGTAGTTTTGTTGTGGATTTTTCCGGGTTTTCGACGTATAGTATCATATCATCTGCAAACAGTGATAGTTTTACTTCTTCCTTTCCAATTTTGATGCCTTGTATTTCTTTTTCTTGTCTAATTGCTCTGGCTAGAACCTCCAACACAATGTTGAATAATAGTGGTGATAGTGGACATCCTTGTCTTGTTCCTGATTTTAGGGGGAACGTTTTCAATTTTTCCCCATTAAGGATGATATTAGCTGTGGGTTTTTCATATATTCCCTCTATCATTTTAAGGAAGTTCCCTTGTATTCCTATCCTTTGAAGTGTTTTCAACAGGAAAGGATGTTGAATCTTGTCAAATGCCTTCTCTGCATCAATTGAGATGATCATGTGATTTTTCTGCTTTGATTTGTTGATATGGTGTATTACATTAATTGATTTTCTTATGTTGAACCATCCTTGCATACCTGGGATGAATCCTACTTGGTCATGATGAATAATTCTTTTAATGTGTTGTTGGATACGATTTGCTAGAATTTTATTGAGGATTTTTGCATCTATATTCATTAGAGAGATCGGCCTGTAGTTTTCTTTTCTTGTAATATCTTTGCCTGGTTTTGGTATGAGGGTAATGTTGGCGTCATAGAATGAATTAGGTAGTTTTCCCTCCACTTCGATTTTTTTGAAGAGTTTGAGGAGAGTTGGTACTAATTCTTTCTGGAATGTTTGATAGAATTCACATGTGAAGCCGTCTGGTCCTGGACTTTTCTTTTTAGGAAGCTTTTGAATGACTGCTTCAATTTCTTTACTTGTGATTGGTTTGTTGAGGTCATCTATGTCTTCTTGAGTCAAAGTTGGTTGTTCATGTCTTTCCAGGAACCCGTCCATTTCCTCTAAATTGTTGTATTTATTAGCGTAAAGTTGTTCATAGTATCCTGTTATTACCTCCTTTATTTCTGTGAGGTCAGTAGTTATGTCTCCTCTTCCATTTCTGATCTTATTTATTTGCATCCTCTCTCTTCTTCTTTTTGTCAATCTTGCTAAGGGCCCATCAATCTTATTGATTTTCTCATAGAACCAACTTCTGGTCTTATTGATTTTCTCTATTGTTTTCATGTTTTCGATTTCATTTATTTGTGCTCTAATCTTTGTTATTTCTTTCCTTTTGCTTGCTTTGGGGTTAGCTTGCTGTTCTTTCTCCAGTTCTTCCAAATGGATAGTTAATTCCTGAATTTTTGCCTTTTCTTCTTTTCTGATATAGGCATTTAGAGCAATAAATTTCCCTCTTAGCACTGCCTTTGCTGCGTCCCATAAGTTTTGATATGTTGTGTTTTCATTTTCATTCGCCTCGAGGTATTTGCTAATTTCTCTAGCAATTTCTTCTTTGACCCAGTCGTTGTTTAGGAGTGTGTTGTTGAGCCTCCACGTATTTGTGAATTTTCTGGCACTCTGCCTATTATTGATTTCCAACATCATTCCTTTATGGTCCAAGAAAGTGTTGTGTAAGATTTCAATCTTTTTAAATTTGTTAAGACTTGCTTTGTGACCCAGCCTATGGTCTATCTTTGAGAATGATCCATGAGCACTTGAGAAAAAGGTGTATCCTGCTGTTGTGGGATGTAATGTCCTATAAATGTCTATTAAGTCTAGTTCATTTATAGTAATATTCAGATTCTCTATTTCTTTGTTGATCCTCTGTCTAGATGTTCTGTCCATTGATGAGAGTGGTGAGTTGAAGTCTCCAACTATTATGGTATATGAGTCTATTTCCCTTTTCAGTGTTTGCAGTATATTCCTCACGTATTTTGGGGCATTCTGATTCGGTGTGTAAATATTTATGATTGTTATGTCTTCTTGTTTAATTGTTCCTTTTATTAATATATAGTGTCCTTCTTTGTCTCTTTTAACTGTTTTACATTTGAAGTCTAACTTGTTGGATATTAGTATAGCCACTCCTGCTCTTTTCTGGTTGTTATTTGCATGAAATATCTTTTCCCAACCTTTCACTTTCAACCTATGTTTATCTTTGGGTCTAAGATGTGTTTCCTGTAGACAGCATATAGAAGGATCCTGTTTTTTAATCCATTCTGCCAATCTATGTCTTTTGATTGGGGAATTCAGTCCATTGACATTTAGTGTTATTACTGTTTGGATAATATTTTCCTCTACCATTTTGCCTTTTGTATTATATATATCATATCTGATTTTCCTTCTTTCTACACTCTTTTCCATATCTCTCTCTTCTGTCTTTTTGTATCTGACTCTAGTGCTCCCTTTAGTATTTCTTGCAGAGCTGGTCTCTTGGTCACAAATTCTTTCAGTGACTTTTTGTCTGAGAATGTTTTGATTTCTCCCTCATTTTTGAAGGATAATTTTGCTGGATATAGGAATCTTGGTTGGCAGTTTTTCTCTTTTAGTATTTTAAATATATCATCCCACTGTCTTCTAGCTTCCATGGTTTCTGCTGAGAAATCTACACAAAGTCTTATTGGGTTTCCCTTGTATGTAATGGATTGTTTTTCTCTTGCTGCTTTCAAGATCTTCTCTTTCTCTTTGACCTCTGACATTCTAACTAGTAAGTGTCTTGGAGAACGCCTATTTGGGTCTAATCTCTTTGGGGTGCGCTGCACTTCTTGGATCTGTAATTTTAGGTCTTTCATAAGAGTTGGGAAATTTTCAGTGATAATTTCTTCCATTAGTTTTTCTCCTCCTTTTCCCTTCTCTTCTCCTTCTGGGACACCCACAACACGTATATTTGTGCGGTTCATATTGTCCTTGAGTTCCCTGATACCCTGTTCAAATTTTTCCATTCTTTTCCGGATAGTTTCTGTTTCTTTTTGGAATTCAGATGTTTCATCCTCCAATTCACTAATTCTATCTTCTGTCTCTTTAAATCTATCATTGTAGCTATCCATTATTTTTTCTATGTTTGCTACTTTATCCTTCACTTCCATAAGTTCTGCGATTTGTTTTTTCAGTTTTTCTATTTCTTCTTTATGTTCAGCCCATGTCCTCTTCATGTCCTCCCTCAATTTATCGATTTCATTTTTGAAGAGGTTTTCCATTTCTGTTCGTATATTCAGCATTAGTTGTCTCAGCTCTTGTGTCTCATTTGAGCTATTGGTTTGTTCCTTTGACTGAGCCATATTCTCAATCTTTTGAGCGTGGACAGTTATCTTCTGCTGCTGGCGTCTGGGCATTTATTCAGATTTCTCTTGGTGTTGGACCCAGCAAGGTTGTAATATTTTTCTGTGAAATCTCTGGGATCTGTTTTTCTTATCTTGCCCAGTATGTGGCGCACGTGGCACACGTTTGTCTCAGGTGTTTGGAATGGGTCTCCCCCAGTCACCGATCTCCATGGCCTGGGGATTTCGGATCCAATTCTCTCCGTTGGTTCAGGGGCCGCACGTGGTGGGGGCGTCAGCTGCCGCGGCTTGAGGGGACCCTGTGGCTGGTTGCGGGCCGCAGCGGGCCTGGGGGATTCCCCACCGGACCAGGAAGCCTCCCGTGGGGGGGGGGCTACCGCTGCTTGGATAGCCCTCCTATCCGAGACTCGTATCTGCGGACTCGAAGCAGAGACTTGAAGCCGCCCGCAAAAGAGGGGTGCCGCCTGCCTCGGCTTGGGAAACTTGCTTCTCCAATACTCTCAGCCGGCCCGGAAAGGAGGGAGGGAGTAGCTCGGACCACCGCAGCTGCTGCTGATCGGGAAATCACGCGCCGCTCGGGGGTCTCACCGCAGCCGAGTCTTGCAGTCAGTCTAGCCAGCCCAGACTTTGGATAGCCCTCTGATCTGAGATTCGTAGCCGCGGACTCAAAGCCGAGACTCGAAGCCGCCCGCAGAAGAAGGGCACCGCCTGCCTCGGCTTGGGAAACTTGCTTCTCCGATACTCTCAGCCGGCCCAGGAAGGAGGGAGGGATTAGCTCGGACCGCCGCAGCTGCGGCTGCTCGGCAAATCACGCGCTGCTCGGTGGTCTCGCCGCAGCCAAGAGTCGCAGTCAGACTTGCCAGCCCAGACTTTGTATAGCCCTCTGATCCGAGACTCGTAGCTGCGGACTCGAAGCCGAGACTCGAAGCTGCCCGCAAAAGTGTGGCGCCGGCCGCCTTGGCTGGGAAGCTTGTCTCTCCGAGTCTCTCAGCCAGCCCGGGGAGGAGGGAGGGATTAGCTGGGACCGCCGCAGCTGTGGCTGCTCGGGGGTCTCGCCGCCGCCAAGTCTCGCAATCAGACTTGCCAGCCCAGACTTTGGATAGCCCTCTGATGCGAGACTCGTAGTCGCGGACTCGAAGCCGAGACTCGAAGCCGCCCGCAAAAGTGTGGCGCCGGCTGCCTTGGCTGGGAAGCTTGTCTCTCCGCGCCCCTCAGCCAGCCCGGGAAGGAGGGAGGGATTAGCTCGGACTGCCGCAGCTGCGGCTGCTCGGGAAATCGCCCGCCGCTCAGGGATCTCACTCACCGCAGCCGAGTTTCGCAGTCAGACTAACCAGCCCAGACTGGGTTACGCTGTGTGTCCATTCCCTGCTGTAGCCCCGGGAGCTGTTCTGTACTGTTTCTGTTCACCTATTAGTTGATTTGGAGTCGGAGGAACTAAGATGCATGTACCTTACTAAGACGCCATCTTGGACTCCCCCAATTTCATTTCTTTAATGTATGAAAACATGTGAAACTAAGCTTTACTCTGGCCACCCTTAGTGGAGGGAGCCCAGGGAGTTCTGTGAGGCTGGTAAGTTATTCTCCTTGGTCTTGGGACTTGATGCCCAGCTGTGTTCAATTTGTGAAAATTTATCGAGCTGTACACCTAGGATATGTACACTTTTTGTGCGTATATTATACTTAAATAAAAAATTTTAAAATAGGAACTTTGGGTGACTGAGACTGTGCATCTGTATATTAAATGATCTCCCCATAATTATATGAAATAATTTTACATGTATGAAATTTCTATGGAAGCCACCTCTCAATGTTAAAGCCAGGAAATGCTGAAATAGTAAAATAACTGTGACCAAAAAAGTCAGCAAATACCAATGTTTGCCCCACCCACCCATGCTCCTTTCTTACATCATGGGATTTTTGTGGCAAGCAAAGGAAGATTGAGAAAAATTGTGAGGGAAACAAAGGAGAAATTAGTGAAGGGGCTTGAGGGTGAGTTGGAGCAACCACCAGAAAGATGAAATCCAATGGAAATGCTAACAAGGTAATTGGGGAGATCGTAGTATGAAAGCAGGGAAGTGATTTCTAAGTGTTCAAGTCTCACAGGACAAGATCTCGTAAAAAAAGAACCAAACATGCAATTTGAATGGACAGGCACTATGTTAAAAGGGAAAGCCTGATATAAAAGGGTAGGCATGATTTAAAGACATAGTCTTCTGGAGAGTGATGTGGGTAGTAAGGGATATGGGTGGGGGTGGGGATAGGAATCTCTGGAGAAGTAAAAAGCAGAAAGTAAGGAAGACAAACCCTCTGGCAGTTGGGAGGGGAAAAGAAAAAAAAGGTGAAATTTTGTATCCTATAAGATAAAAGAGAACCAAAAAACTGGAATCCTCATACCCCTTCTCCCACCACCAAAAGAAGGTAAAAAAAAAAACAATCAAACAAAAAAAAAAATCCAGTTAAATATATGGACATTTCTAGATTGACAAAAAAGGAATTAAAAATCTTTTAAAGCACTCCAGTCGACAAAATGAACAAAAGGAAAGGTTAGAGGAAAATATTCCAGAAAATCAGGAAATGAATTTGCATGCATATCAAATGAGAAAAAATGCTTTCCTGAAAAGCAACAATGAAGCATGAGGAACTGTAAGTCTAAACTCCAAAAAAATAAAAATAAAAACAAAAATAAGTATGCTGAAAACAGTATTAAAAGATATGAAAAGTACTTTAAGTCTGAAATTCAAAAGTTAAGAGCAGAAAAGGAAAAAAAAGAGAGAAATGGAAAACAAGGTAATTAAACTCAGAGAAGAAATGAAAGAAAAAGACAAAACTATCTCGGGAATGAATAATAAATTATAAGGTACACAAGGAGGAATAAATCAAAATTTAATAAGGGGCAGGAAAAGAAAATGACAACCAAGAGAATGAAGATGAGATAAAGAAAAAAGTAAAAGAATCAGAAATTAGTGAAAATGGAAGACAGGCAAAGAAAGAACAGTATTCCTATTATTCGAGTCCCTGAAGAAGAAAAGTAAAGTAACAGAGCAGAGGTAATATTTAAAACCATGATCCAGGAATCATTTCAGAAGGTAAATCTACACATCTTAAGAGTTCATCACATATCTGGCAAAATTAACCCAGAAAAATCAATTCTCATAGCTATTAAGTCTCAAAAATAAAGATAAAATCCTCTAGGTCTTCAAGCCAAAAGATGAAGTTACTTACAAAGACAAAAGATTTAGAGTAACATCAGACTTTCAAAGCCAACATATAAAACAAGGCAACAATGGATCTTTTTGTATTCCTGTAAATCTCCTTGATCTTTGTTCTGTGATGTAGGTAAGTAACTTAAGAAACAGTTTGATCCTTTTGGATCTTGCTTTTGTAATTTGTTAGGAAGGTCTGGAGTCATGCTAATTATTCCCCACTACTGAGGCACTGAACATAGAGTTAGGAAGAGAGAGATGTGCAGTAACCATCTTTACATAGTATTTCTACCATACAGATATAATAGATGTAAATAACTTCAAAAGCAAATATGACAGTTTGATTCCCAGACTATGCACCCTCCCCCCAAAAAGAAAATAAAACTGTAAAATGTAGTACAATTAGGAAGTGATGAGTTTTGAGTATTAATTATCTTTGACTTATATAATTTATTTGTTCTTTTATATCATTCAATTTAATAAAAATGATTGTTTTTAACAATTGTCTTACCAAAATTCCTGTAAATTTATCAATTGGCCCTCATAAGTTCACAGGAACTGGCTTCAGCACATCATTATATAAATCCATAAGGGTTTGGGATGGAAAGAACCTCAAGGCTGAGATAATGACTTGAGATATTAATTGAAAAAATAAAAGATATAATTGAATTTGTATCCTAGGTTGGTAGAGCTATTCGTATGCATTAAAACATACTGGGTCCAAAATCTCCCAAAGCTGGGATTTAATAATGAACAAAGGAATGGATTCAGGATTTAATGACCCCAGAAGTTGAGATGTAGTTTTTTTAAGTTCTGAATGTTCAGTATCCCCTGAACATTTAGATAGAAGTTGACATTCTCCCTCATTGGAATGACATCGCCTTATTATCAGAGTTCCTAGCCTATTTATTCAGACTGTTTTTCTATGAAAAAGACATGGCAATGAATGTTTTTGTTATGTCTAATGTCATTGCTTTCCTAGGAATGTGGCCAGAGAGATAGATTAGCTGAGTTGACTGCTCTGGAGCCAGTGTCTTAGCCTTTCAATCCCCTATTTTGTCCTTTCCTTCCTTCATTCACTCAACAGAGAGGTTTTGAGCCTTTCCATGTGCCAGGGATTAGACTACACATCAGGAATGAAAAGATGACTAAGTCATGAATTGTGCGCTAAAGGTACTGGCAGTGTCAAGTGTAATCCCAGTTCACCTTGTAAGCGAAAGAGCATTTCCAGGTAGCAGATGGAAAGTAATGGGAATGTGTTTATGGAAAAGAATGTTGGTTTGGATTGCTACTATGGTCAGATCAGATCATTAGGCTTTAGTTTGGAAATGTCCTGTTTTCCTCATTCTCGAACTTCTTAGGAATCCTCTTAAATGCTACTCATTCAGGAGTACTTAGAGCAAGTGATTAAAACTACAGTATGAATTAATTTCTCAGAATTTTGCAAACCAGGACTTGAAGAAGTGAGACCAAGGGGAAGGAGGACAATCTGAGGTCTCAGGCTGGAGCAGGGGCAAGTCTGGGAAGGACAGACAGGGGCCAGATGGTGTTTGGAAGCCTTGGTTGACTATGGATCACAATAGGGTGCTGGGGGGGGGGTGCTGAGAGTGGAATGGGGGAAAGAGAATTGAGAGATAAAAAATGTGTCCATTTCTCATTGCTGCCTAGCTCATGTTCTGTTTTTGATCATTCAAGGCACTATGACACAATGAATATGATGGTCTGCTTTGGAGCTTAACAGATGTGCTAAAAGCCCTACGTTTTTGTTTATAAACTCTGTGGCCTCAGACAAATTATTTAACTTCTTTGAAACTTCATTTCTTCAAAATGGGGAGTACTAATACCCGTATAAAAGATTATTATGAGAATTAAATGAGAGCATCTCTATAAAGTGTCTAGTAGATGCTTAATTTATGGTATTAACCGAATAAATAGCTGATCCTGAGTCCCACATAGTACAGTTTAATAGCTATGTAAGTGATTATATAGGCGAATTTTCATGGAAAAGGACATCCTGACCATGGTATTTCCAGATTAATTAAATTTGAATCATTATTTTCATTAAAATACTCCTCTATTATCATTATAAGCATAAGGTATGTGGAGGTACAGTTGGACTGCGTATAATAAAGGAAAGCTTTTCTATTCATTACTGTTTTCTGAAAATACAATGCACTGCCTTTCTGAAATAAGTTTGGAATTCTGGCTGTGTTCAAAGAGAAGTTGGGTAACTACTTATCCAAAATGGAAAAGAGAGTTGATCCCAATTACTTTCTAACTGTGATATTTTGTAGACATAATTTGAGATTTATTAGGTCCAATGGGGAAAGTTGAGCTATCTGTTGAAAAGATCTTTCTGTGAAGTTACAAATATAAAATAGCCAATTTCCAGCCAAAGGTTGATATTTTGGAATGCTTAGGAAGTTGCCCTCTTTGAAATGTGTGAACATTGGTGAGAACAAATGTTTTTTCAAATATTAGGAAAAATTTCTGAAGTCAATAGCCTAGCCTTGCCTAACTAAATGATTTTGAACTTTGCTTCTGATGTACTTCACTCCTGGGTTCACCCTGATATCAGGAATAAGATGCTTTAGCCCTTTATAAAATTTCCAGTGTCTAGTGTAAGGAGTCAGGGAGGACAATGCGGAGATAATCTGGTATGGAATCGGAAGATGTGAAACAATATGTTGGCTCAGTCTTTGGCAAATCACTTACAGTGGCTATCTCACCTATAAATTGGGGCCATTTATGAAGATTTCCCACTACTTTACCCCAAAGAATCACTATGGAAGCACTCTGTAAAAATTGACTGGAGTTGTACAAATGGTGGCTTAGATTATTTTAGCTTCATGTATTTAATAACTTAAAAACTCAAACAAGTATCATCTTTTATATGCTCCATTGTTCTTAGGACCCCAAAGAAATGGTTTGGTGTTGTCTCTTCTTTTTTATTGATTTGTGCTTTTGTCTTTATTATTTATTTCCTCTTTTTTTCTTCTTGTTTTGGATGTAATTTGTTCTCCTTTTTTCTGGTTCCTTAAGGAATACACTTAGATCATTGATTTAAGACCTTTCTTCTGTTCTAATATAAGCATTCAATGCTATAAATTTCCCTCTGGACACTGTTTGACCTCTATCCCACTAATTCTGATTTTTTTTTTGCATTTTCATCCAATACACAATACTTTCTAACTGTACTTGTGGTTTTCTTACCTGAAATTGTATTTTTGAATTTCCAGATATTTGGGGATTTTCTAGCCATCTTTCTGTGACTGATTTCTAGTTTAATTTTTCTGTAATTATAAACATACCTTATGTGTATTTTAATACTCTTAAATTTGTTGAGATCTTTTATGACTGAGTATGAGATCTCTCTTTGGGAACATTTTATGTGTATTTGAAAAGATTGTGTATTATGTTATTGTTGGTAGAGTGTAATATAAATGTCAGTGGGTCCAACGTGGTTTATAGAATTGTTCAGATTTTCCATATCCATCACATTTTTATGTGTACTTGTTCTATCAGTTACTGATAGAGAAATGTTGAATTCTCCAACTTCAATATCAAATTGTGAATTTGATTATTTCTCATTTGAAGCCTATCTGTTTTTGCTTCATGTATTTTGAAACTCTTTTGTTGAGTGCATATACTTTTAGGATTGTTGTATCTTCTTGGAGGCTTGACCCCTTTATCATTAGATAATATCCATTTTTATGTTGGTAACATGGCTTGTTTTGAAGTCTATCCTGTTGGCTCCAGTTTTCTTTTGATTAGTGTTATCCTGCTATATCTTTTCATCCTTTTTCTTTTAAAATTTCTTTGTTTTCATAATTACAGTGGATTTCTTATAAACCACATGTAGTTGGGTCGTGCCATTTTTCTGATTTGGTAATCGCTGTCTTCTAATGAGAGCAGTTAGACCATCAATTAATTATTGATATAAGTGGGTTTAAATCTACTTGTTTGCTAATGCTATCAGGTTTTGTTTCCTTTTTTCTCTTCTGCCTTATTTAGGGTTATTTGAATATGTTTTATGATTTCACTATTGGATAATTAGTTATGCCCCTTTATCTTTAGTGGTTGATATAGGGTTACAATATACATCTTAAAACAGTCTACCTTTAAATAATATTATACTACTTCCTGTATAGTATAAGAAACTTACAACCATATACTTTTATTTTCTCTCTCTCATCCTTTGTGCTATTTTTGTCATACATTTTACTTCTATTTATGCTATAAACTCCACAATATACTGTTACTATTTTCCTTTAGGGAATTTTCTTTTAAAGACATTAAAAATAAGATAATAATATTTGTATAATTACTCTAATTTTTATCCTTTTCATTGTGTCCTTTATTTCTTGCTGTGGATGCAAATTTCTATCTGTGATTATCCTCCTTTAGTCTGCAGAACTAAATTTTCTTTTCGTGCAGGTCTACTGGTAATGAATTCTCTCAACTTTGTTTCTCAGAAAGCATCTTTATTTTAATTTTGTTTCTTTTTTTTGATTAGAGAAATTAAGTTTAAGAAAAATCATGTAGGAAATACAGAGTTCCCATATACTTCCAACCCACCCCCCAATTATTAACACCTTGCCTTAGTGTGGTATATTTGTTATAATTAATGAAAGAATATTATTATATTTGTACTCTTATCTCTAGTTCATGGTTTACATTAGGGCTCTCTGTTTCTGTTGTATAGTTACATTTTAAAAAAAATTTATTATAGGAACATATATACAACCTAAAATTTATCTCTTAACCACAATCCAATATATAATTTGGTGCTGTTAATTATGTTCATAATGCTGTGCTACCATCATCACCACCCTCTGCCAAAACTTTTCCATGACCCCAAACAGAAACTCTTTAACAACTGTGCTGGTTTGAAAGAAAGTGTGCCCCCTAAGAAAAGCCATGTTTTAATATAAATCCCATTTCATAAAGTTAGAATAATCTCTATTCAATACTGTATGTTTGAAACTGTAATGAGATCATTTCCCTGGATGATGTGATTTAGTCAAGAATGGTTGTTAAACTGGATTAGGGGATGACATGTCTCCACCTATTTGAGTGGGTCTTGATTGGTTTACTGGAGTCCTATAAAAGAGGAAATGTTTTGGAGAAAGAGATTCAGAGAGAGCAGAACGACATAGCCACAAGAAGCAGAGTCCACCAGCCAGCGACCTTTGGAGATGAAGAAGGAAAATGCCCCCCGGGGAGCTTCACGAAACAGGAAGCCAGGAGAAGACGCTAGCAGATGACACCGTGTTCGCCATGTGCCCTTCCAGATGAGAGAGGAACCCTGACCATGTTCACCGTGTGCCTGGTTCCAGATGAGAGAGAAACCCTGAACTTCATCGGCCTTCTTGAACCAAGGTATCTTTCCCTGGATGCCTTTGATTGGACGTTTCTACAGACTTGTTTTAATTTGGACATTTTCTTGGCCTTAGAACTATAAACTAGCAACTCATTAAATTCCCCTTGTTAAAAGCCATTCCATTTCTGGTGTATTGCATTCCGGCAGCTAACAAACTAGAACAACAGCAAAAATTAATTCCGTATTCCATGCCCTTGCCAACCTGTATTCTAGTTTTTGACTTTATGAATTGAAGTCAATAAACAATAGCAGTCATAAACTGTTTATTTCATATAAATGAGATCATATGGTATTTGTCCTTTTGTGTCTGGCTTATTTCACCCAACATATTGTCTTAGAGGTTTGTTTATTCATACTGTTACAAGTGTCAGAACTTCATTCCTTTTTATGACTAGATAATATTCTATTTTATGTATATAGCACATTTTGTTTATACAGTCATCAGCTGATGGATGGTTGGGTTACATTAACCTTTTAGAAATTGTGAATTGAGCCATTATGAACATTAATGTGCAAATATCTGTTTGAGTCCCTGCTCTCAGTTCCTCTGAGTATAATCCCAGTAGTGGGATGCCAGGTCATATGGTAGTTCTATACTTAACTGTAGGAGGAGCTGCCAAACTCTTTTGAGAGCAGCTACACCATTTTACATTCCGACGAACCACATATTCTTATTTCTTCACATCCTCTCCAACACTTGTAATTTTCCATTTTTAAAATAGTAACCATTTTTAGTTGGTGTGAGATGGTCTCTCATTGTGGTTTTGATTTGCATTTCCCTAATGACTAGCAGCATTTCGTATCTTTTTCTGTATTTATTGCCCATTTGTATACCTTCTTTGGAGAAATGTCTACTCAAGTCTTTTGCTCAATTGTGTGTCTTTTTGTTGTTGAATTGTAGGAGTTCTCTGTATATTTTAGATATTAAACTTAGACAAATGGTTTGCAAATATTTTCTCCCATTCTGTAGGTTTTCTTTATACTTTCATGATGACGTCCTTGGATGTAAAAAAGTTTTTCATTTTGATTGGGTCCCATTTATCTGTTTCTTTCTTTTGTTGCCCATGCTTTAGGTGTAAAATCTAAGAAACTACCACCTAACACATGGTTCGGAAGATTTTTCCTAATGTTTTCTCCTATGAGTTTTATAGTTTTAGTTATTTTACTTATGTTTTTGCTCCATTTTGAATTAATTTTTGCATATGATATGAGGTAGGGACCCACTTTTATTCTTTTCAAATGGCTGTTTAGTTACCTCAGCACCATTTGTAGAAGAGACCATTCTTTCCCTATTGAGTGGACTTAGACCCTTGTCTAAGATAAATTGGCCAATGAGATGAAAGTTTGTTTCTGAAATTTGGTTCTATTTGTGTATATGTCTGTCCTTGTGCCAGTACCATGCTATTTTGATAACAGTGGCTTCGTAATAAGTTTTAAAATTGCTGTTCTAGTTTGCTAGCTGCCAGAATGTGATATACCAGAAACAGAAGAGCTTTTAAAAAGGGGAATTTATTAAGTTGCAAGTTTATAGTTCTAAAGCTGTGAAAATGTCCAAATTCAAGCAAGGCTCTAGAAATGTCCAATCTAAGGTATCCAGGGAGAGACACCTTGGTTCAAGAAGGCCTATGACATTCAGGGTTTCTCTCTCAACTGGAAAAGCATGTGGTGAACACGACAACATCTGCTAGCTTTCTCTCCAGGATTTTTGTTTCATGAAGGTCTCCCAGGGGTGTTTTCCTCTTCATCTCCAAAGGTCTCTGGCTGCATGGGCTCTCAGCCTTGTGGCTTTGCTCTGCTCTCTCCAAAATATTTCCTCTTTTAAAGGATTACAGTAAACTAATCAAGACCCAAGTGGAACGGGTGGAGTCACATCTCCCTCTACTCAAAGGTTAATACCTACAAGTGGGTAAGTCACAGCTCTGTGGAGATAATCTAACCAAGTTTCCAACCTTTGGTATGGGATAGAGATTAAAAGAAATGGCTGCCTCTATAACATGGATCAGGATTAAAACAAGGCTTTTCTAGGGTACATAATCCTTTCAACCCAGCACAATTGGGAAGCTTTTCTTTTTCCAATTTTTTCTTTTTCAAGATGGTTCTGGCTGTTTGGGGTCAATCAACCCTCCATATGCTTTTTTTTTTTTTGCATGGGCAGGCACCGGGAATCGTACCCAGGTCTCCTGCATGGCAGGTGAGAATTCTGCCACTGAGCCACCGTCGCACCGCCCCTTCCATATGTATTTGATGATTGATCAAAGTCTGTTGGAATTTTGATTAGAAATGTGTTGAAACTGTAAATTGCTTTGGGTAAAAATGTGACATCTTAATATTTAGTTTCCAATCCATAAACTTGGAATGTCCTTCCATTTATTTTGGTCTTTAATTTCTTTCAGGAATCTTTTGTAGTTTTCCATATACAAGTCCTTTACATCCTTGGTAATATTTCAAATATCTCCTAGATATTTTATACTTTTAGTTGCAACAGTAAATTGTATTTTTTTTTCTTTATTTCTTCTTTGGATTGTCCATTGCTAGTGTATATAAAAACCATTGAATTTTGTGTGTTTTTTTTTTTTTACCCTGCCTCTTTGTTGAATTCGTTTATTAGCTCTTATAGCTTTATTGTGGAATTTTCAGGATTCTCTATGTATAGAATCATGGCATCTGCGACTAGGGAGAATTTTACTTCTTACTTTCCAATTTGGATGCCTTATATTTCTTTTTCTTGCATAATTGCTCTGAATAGAACTTTCAGTACAATGTTGACTAACAGTGGTGAGAGTGGGCATTCTTGTCTTTTTCCTGTTCTTAGGGGGAATACGTTCAGTCTTCTACCATTGAGTAAGATGTTAGCTGTGAGTTTTTCACATATATGTCCTTTATCTGTTGAGGATGTTTCCTTCTATTCCTTGTTTTCTAAGTGTTTTTATCAGGAAGGGACATTGAATTTTGTCAAATGGCTTTTCTGCAACAGTTGAGATGATCGTGTTTTTTTCCCCTTTATTCTATTAATTAATGCATTACATTAATGGATTTTGTTATGTTGAGCCATCCTTGCATATCTGGGATAAATTCCACTTGACCATGATGTAATCATTTTTATATTGTTCTGTTGGATTGGATTTGCTAGTATTCTGTTGAGGATTT
This sequence comes from Tamandua tetradactyla, assembly GCF_023851605.1. Classification (NCBI taxonomy): domain Eukaryota; kingdom Metazoa; phylum Chordata; class Mammalia; order Pilosa; family Myrmecophagidae; genus Tamandua; species Tamandua tetradactyla. The sequence goes on from NC_135352.1 coordinate 13,891,271, forward strand.
TTGCGACTGTATTCATGAGGATGCTGGTCTGTAATTTTATTTTCTTGTGATATCTTTATCTGGACTTAGTATTAGAGTGATGCAGCCATCATAAAATGAGTTGGGAAGTGTTCCTCCTCTTCAAGTTTTGGGAAGAGTTTGAACAATACTGGTGTTAATTGTTCTTGGAGTGTTTGATAGAATTAACCCGTGAGACCATCTCATCCTGGTCTTTTTTTAATTGGGAAGTTTTTGTTTATTGATTCAGGCCCTACCCTTGTTATTGGTCTGCTGAGATATTCTATTTCTTCTTGAGTCAGTGTAGTAGTTTGTATGCTTCTAGGAATTTGTCCATTTCATCTAAATTATCTAATTTATTGGCATTCATTTGTTCATAATATCCTGTTGAAACCTTTATATTTTTGCGGGATTAGTAGTAATGTCCCCCTTCTCATTCCTGATTTTAGTATTTGGCTATTTAGCTTTGCTAAAGCTTTTGGTTGTTGATTCTCTGTATTGGTTTTTATTCTTTATTTCATTTATCTCAGCTCTGATCTTTGAGATTTCCTTCCTTCTGCTTGCTTTAGTTTTAGTTTGCTTTTGTTTTTCTCTTGCTCTCCTCTTCTCAGAAAACGATTGTTGTTGCTTTTTATTTGGTGCAAGGATTGTGGTGCTAGCATGGAAAGTTCTTGATTCTCCTTTGCTAGCCTCAGGCTTAGGTGGGCCTCACTGGTGGTACTTTTGCAGTATTCCTCCCTTTCTCCTGATTGCATCTAAACTCTGCCTTGTGTTATATGGAAGTTCTTTTGTGGGGCAGTTATTTCTGCCCTGTCCCTAGTGGTGACAGAACAATGCTTTATGTCACTGCAAGATTTTGGGTTAGAAAGAGTTTCTTGCATCTCCACCAGCACAGACAACTTTGGCTTCCTTTCCTTTCCCTGAAAGTATCTTGCCAGGACCCTGAAAGTGGGAGTGTTTCCTGCTTTTACTCCAGCAACTTAAGCTTCTCCTTAATATGAAAGAAGAGTCTGGCAAGTGGGCAAGGCTTTGTCCTTATGCCATTGCAGCAGCAGATGTTCACAACCAGGATATCAGCACCAGTTAAGGGGGGCTCACTCAAGTTTTCTGTCCTGCCCCCAATCTTTCTCAAGACTACCCAGTGAACATTCATGGACTAGGACTGTGAGTGGGTCAAAGCTCATGGATTCTATACCATCTCTCGAGCCCACATTTGACCTTTAGGAATTTCTTAAAGTTATGTTTTTTTCTTACCCACTTTTATGGTATCCGCCTCTTCCTTTTGTGCTGTGCCTAAAGGAAAACAGTTTGGGTGTCTCATCTCTCCTTTGAGGGGCTTGTCACTCATTAAATTTGATTCACTTTGTTGACTTGCAATCACTGCTCTTTAAGAACACTTGAAATTTTATAGATTATTTGTTTTTGTTTTCATTGTTAGGATGGAAGTAACATTCTCTTGTGCCTTTTTGTAACCCAAATGAAAGCAGAACTCCAAGAGAGTTTAATAAAGAAACTATTTATGGAAGTGTACATAGAGTATCTGTAAACCACAAGGGACAATGCAGCACCCTGGAGCTAGTAAAAGCAGCACACTGTTTCTGTGTACCCCAAAACCTGAATGGGTGAATGGAGGGAGATGGAAAAAGCTGCATGGAATTGTAATCTCAGGATGACATCTGCACCTAAAGGAGCCTAGAGAATAAAAACTCTGAACTCTCTCTCCCCTATCCCTTCCTTCTCCCAATGGCGCTCCCTTCAGTCAACCTGGAAGGCAGAGGACAAGGGAGTCAGTTGAGGTAGTCCATACAAGTCAACCTCCTGGGGCAGGGAACAAAGAGGGGAAGGCTGGATGGAGGATCTATGGGGCAAAGGAAAAACAGTCAGTCTAGCAAGAGATTTTATGCAGACGATGTAACTTTATAAATTTGTTTCTGATAGGTAGTATAGGGTCATTATAAAGATTACTGAGTTAATAGACCTGTATTTTTGTCCCAGCCTTGCACTGACTCACTGTGACCTTGAGTATTTCACTTAACATTTCCGGTCTCTCTTTTCTCATTTGTAGGAGGGGGTTAGACTAAATCATCTCTGTGACTGCCTCTTGGCCTTGCGTTGAGCTTACAGGAATGACTAATCTTACATCAGACAAAAAGAGGTCTAAAATAAATTTTCTGAGGTCCATAAACAGAAATTTTTATGATTTTGATCCACGTTCAGTGAAGAAAGCTGCCATTAATGATAATTGTGCCTTTACCTGACTAACCTTTAAAATTTTTTACAAATATGTTTTCGTGTCTGCAATCTCTTTTTAATGAAGCAGTTCAGTGAAAATTTTGTTGCTTAGGGCTTAAAATTCTTTTTTTGGTGCATGTGGTTACAGTCTAAGTGGTCCATCTGAGAGAAAAGTTGAATTTCTTGTTAAGACCATTGGTTTTGTCAAAGAGTTTACCACTTATTTTTTCTTTCAGGTACTCTTTCAGCATAGAGTTGGTAGGGAGAGATAAAGATGAAGGTTTGGGGGGCTTATGGATTGTTTAGTTACTAAAGAGCCAAAGTGCTGCTTCTTGATTTTCTTTTAGCCTTTCAAAGTTGAAGGTGAAATGTGCTTTAGGTTGTTCTCCCACGTGGGCTACAAAATTGTTGATATGGTGATGCCCTCAAGGGCACCATCATCTTAGATCCGGATGCTAGAGGAGAATTTAAGCAGAGTCAAAGGCTAATGATCCAGTCATGTTACATATCATGGAAAAACCACATGGAATCACTTTTTAGATTTCCTGGTGATGGCAAGGTGAGATTTTCCCTTTGTGTGAGGCCCAATTCGAGTCATTCCTCATTCATGAAGTCTCCTCTCATCAAACAACTCCTTGTCCTTCTCTCAAAAAATTCTCAGCTGACATTTATCATTGATGACCTCCTGATGTCAACTCATTCCTCAAATCAGGAATCTGGAGACTTCTAATTTGGGGGTATGGAGAAAAACATGCTTATTTAGGAACAAATGACATCCAAATTCATGGAAGACACATACTTGTAAGAACATATGCCTATGTATTTATAATGTATGTATATATATATATTGCATATGTGTAACAGTACTGTACTATGTTCATGTAATACATATAGAGATATTGATGATCAAGTAGTTAGAGATAAGTCTCGTAGAAAGCAATAGAACAAGAGATGCTGGCATAAGGTGAGGGGAGAGATGAAGAGTAAGGCTGGAAACAAAAGAGAACAAAGCATGGAGATACTGTTTTATGAGTTCACTTTCTTTAACATAACCCACCTTCTAGGGGCTTGACAATGATTCATTTGATGTGAAGTAGTGGATTACAAACTAGCTTAGTGTGCATCAGTAACTACAGAAAGAGTAATTGAGGCAGATGAGAGCACACAGTTCAGAGAGAACAGCTGGTAGCCTCAGGGAGAGTCTGTCCACTGGAGAGGGTTTTGTGTTTGCCTCTGAAAAGTGGTATACTTAGAAGGTCAAGGGAAGAAAAAAATTCCCAAGTAACCTGGGCTTTATTGTCCAAGGGGTCCGTGGATAGAACTGTATCTGTAATTTCTTTCTTTTGTAATCCTATGTATTTTTAAAACACTATTTTCCAAAGAGGTCCATGGCACAAAAAGAGTTAGGAAACAACTGAATAAAGAGGTACTGAGATCACGGATGGCACTAGATTCCATGCCAGCAGAGAAACTGAGGCTGGAATCAGCAAGTGGCACACATGTCGAGGTCATCCAGTAGGCAAAGCAAAGGGTTCTCAAAGTCTGCAGAGGCCCAGGAAAGCATGGCAGGGTGCACAGTCCCCACATATATGATAAATATGCAACATAATATTTTTTGTTATTTAAACTAAGTATGACTTCTCGGTAAGAGTACCTGTTGTATCTGGTAAAGCTTAATACATACTTCCTGTTTTACACCAAAATAATTTCCAGAACAAATAAATATTTCAATATGAAAGTATAAAAACACTAGAATAAAACATTTACGAACTAAAAAAATGATATTGGAATGGATATGGCCCTTCTAAGCATGATATAAAACTTAGAACATAAATGAGAGGGTAGACAGATTTGTCTATATAAAAATAAAAAGTTCTACTTGAAAAAATACCAGGACAGTCAAAAGGCAAAGACAACCTAGAAAAACATAATTGCAACAATTGTAACAAAAGTGCTCCTATAAACAGAAAAGAGAATGACCAAAAATTCCGGGAGAAATAGGCATAGGACATAAAAATGGAGAGCACGTAAAAAGAACGAATCTGTCTATTAAATAAGTGAAAAGAGACCCAGGCTCACCGATAATGAAAGAAATACAAAATAAACAGACAGATTAGCATTTCTTCCCACTGGGCTGGCAAAGATGAAAAAGCTTGACAATCTCTATTATACTATTGTTTGTGGGAGAACAAATTAGTCCAAGCTTTTTTTTCAAAAAACATTTAATATTGTTAAATACAACATATATACAAACAAAAGAAATAAAAAGCAATGATTTTTTAAAAAAGCAGTGATTTCAAAGTACACTTCAACATGTATTTACAGAACAGATTTCGGAGTTTGTTATGGGTTACCATTCCACTGTTTCAGATTTTTCCTTCTAGCTGCTCCAAAACACTGGAGGCTAGAAGAAATATACTTTTTCTTTTTGCCTGTGAAAAATATATACAAAATAGCAATATACTTCCTAGAACATTGGAACAATTAGTTGTGGAACAGATTTCAGAGTTTGGTAGGGGCTACAGTTCCACAATTTTGGGTTTTTGCTTTCAGCTGCTCTAAGATACTGGAGACTAAAAGATATATCAATATAATGAATGATTCAGCAATCTTACTTGTTTGTTAAACCCTACCTTCTCCGTATAACTCCACTTTCACCTTTGATCTTTCTCCCACTACTTAGGGGAATTTGGGCTATGGCCAGTCTAACTTTTTTATACTGGAAGGGGCTGCCAATAATATGGGATAGGGGGATGGAACTAGTTGATGTTCTGGAGAGGCTGACGACTCTGCATTTCAGGATTTATCTGGTCCAATGAACCATTTGGAGGTTGTAGATTTCTGGAAAGTTACCCTAGTGCATGGAACCTTTATAGAATCTTATATAATGCCCTAGGTGTTCTTTAGGATTGGCTGGAATGGTCCTGGTTGGGGTTTTACAAGTATAATAGGTAGCAAGGTCTAACAGAAGCTTGCATAATAGTGACCTCCAGAGTAGCCTTTCAACTCTGTTTGAACTATCTCAGCCACTGATACCTTATTTGTTACACTTCTTTTCCCCCTTTTGTTGATTCTGCAGTGCCAGGGCAGGAGTCATCCATGGAAGTCATCTCCCACGTCACCAGGGAGACTTTCATCCCTGGATGTCATGTCCCATGTAGCAGGGAGGGCAATGGTTTCACTGGCAGAGTTGGGCTTAGAGAGACTGAGGCCACATCTGAGCAACAAAAGAGGTCCTCAGAAGTAACTCTTAGGCATACGTATAGGAAGGCTAATCTTCTCCACTATCAGCTTCACAAGAGTAAGCCTCATGATCAAGGGCTTGGCCTATTGATTTGGGTAATCAATACCCTAATGTTTGACACAGTATCAGGAATTTCCCTGGTGGTAAAGTTTAATAGTTCCATATTTTTTCTCCCATCCCTCAAGGGACTTTGCCAATACTTTTGAATTATCCTGGTTAATATACTATGGGATGTATCCAGGCATTACTTTGAGCTATACAGAATTAAAGGCCCTCATTCTTATTCTGGATTTCCTGTGTTTGGATTGTTTAAATAATCTATCCAGACAGATTGAGTTAGATTATGTGCTACAGAACATTTAGATAGTGGACAAAATAAACCTTTCTTTCTTTGGTCTTAAAGGATAGATGAGGTTCTAAAATTTAGGCAATGTCTTCCTTACCCCTATATTCTGAATTACCTTAATACCAACCTGATCAGTTTCATTCTTATCTCTAAATACCAAGTTATACATATATAAAACAGCCTTTCAAAATCCAGAAATAATCATTACCACTCCAGACTAAATGTGATTGCTATAAGAGTTTACAATCTAGGCCCCTGTTTTCTTATAAGTATTTTCTAAATGAGACCAGACAGTAATTACTCTTTTGTTTCTGGCTTATTTTGCTTCACAAATTGGCATAAGCTTTTGATGATGAATTTGTCAATATCTATCAAAATTTAAAACACAGTTTCTTTGACTCATTAATTCTACTTTTATGAATTTATCTCATAGATAAGCTCATGTGAAATTTGCAAAGATACATGTACAGGATATTCCCTACTGCTTTCTAATAATAGCCAAAATAAGCAGACACTGAGAAATACTAATTGACTATGAGAAGGTGGCAATGTAAAGTCATTATGTTACATTAATTACACAGCAATTAAAATGGGTAGCTATATATGTATTAATATGGAAAGCTGTTTAACATACATTAAATTTTTAAAAGTTGCAGAATAGTATGTATAGAACAATCCTATTTGTGTTAAGAAGTATTGAGAATATACATAATATATGAAGCTGTTAGCAGTGATTACCTTGATGGTATAGGATGGTAGCTTAGGGTGGGGGATAAAAAGAGGGTGGAGGGGGTAGGCGATGGTGGCTCAATGGCAGAGTTCTTGCCTGCCATGCTGGAGACCCGGGTTCGATTCCTGGTAACTGCCCATGTAAAAACAAAAAAGGATGGAGGAAGATTGGAGATTTGCAGAAGGCATGTTACTCCTGCATATTTTATTCCCTTCTCTACTGTTTGAGTTATCAAATTAAATTTATAAAATATTTTTTAAAATATCCATAAAGAAATGAGTGCCTACCTCATTTTTTAGGTATTCCCCTTTGTATGATGTTGAGAGATTGGGGAGGGACATATTAAGATATGATAAGAGGCTTTAGGTAATGTCCTAGGCCCAACCCACTGGGGTAGGTTCACCCTCTTTCATTTTCAAAGAGAGATGGACTAATGTTGGAGAGCAAAAGTTCTCAGTGCTGTTAAGGATTTGTTAGAATGCTGGCTGTACTATTCATCAGATGTGTCACCTGGACATTTGCATTCATTTTCTGGCCTTAGGAGCAGGAGGAGGGAAGATGCAAGTAGGAAAAAATGCCAGTGGCTTTTCTAATTGTGAGAATGCTTGTGCTACAAAGGAAAAAAGAATGAATTTGGGGACGTATCTTGCTTTAAAAAGAGTCTTTAAGATGGATCCACCTGAATCTTCCTAAGCAGAGAGAAAAAAACCCACCACCACAAAACACGCTACTTTCTGAGCAAGGGAAAAGGAGAAGCGACTGGATTAGCTTTTAATGCTATTCCAGCACCCCTTAAGCGGTTTTTGTGGAGCATCTGCAAGTTGACATAATGTTGATCCATTCAATCTGGTTCTAAATTGTTCTGTTAAATACTAGACTTTTGTCACAAAACTGTCCCCCCTCTATCAGAATGATCGTCTATAATTAAGGAGGAAACCAGAAAATAATGACAGAGTTCTCTTTTGCCTTCCTAATAGCTTTTTTATTAAGCATGTCTGAGGAAGTAACTGAGATGTTGATTCCCCACATAACTAAAAGAAGTCAGCCATTATATAATTACTTCTTTTTTAAAAACTACAAAGGGAAATGTGGCAGAAATGCTTTCAACGGGCTAAAGGCACCATGAAGTATAAAGGCAAACCTTTTTTTCTCCAACAAAAGAGCAGTGAATAAGAAAATCAGTTATTAAGGAAATGTCTTTGCTAGCTGCATTGAGTTGCCACTGCATCGCCCGGAGGGATCTTTGGAGGTAGGATTGTGACAAGAAGGGGACTCTGGTAGGAGGCAGTGGGGCTGCAAGTGGTATATTGGTGTTTGTGTCTTTTAGTGTTAAAGAGTCTTCACTTACATTTTCTGTATTGGAGGAGGCTAAAATTGTCACAGATCCAACTTGATTCTGGTCTCTGGTGATGTCACTGCTATTAGTCATGTTTTTTTGGAAAGTGATGGGGTCTGAGTTTCAAATGCCCAAATACTCAACTGCCAACTTATGACTATCCTCGGTGCCTGAGGGAAATTGATAACTACGTGGTGGGATGGAATTCCTTCCACCTTCACTGCCCTCTTTCCTACTCCTCCTTCCCTCCTCCCAGAAGCAGGTATCCTTGTCTTGGGAAGACAGAATAAAGAGAGATTTTATTGGTGTTGTTACTCTTTGAAGTTGTTCAGTGAGAGGTGGCCAATATTAGCAAGATCACAGTTAGTTAATCTTGCAGATGTTTTATACTCAAGAAAAAATGGAGATGTTTTTTCTTGAGTGGAGATGTTTCTATAACTCAGAGGGTACTTTAGATCAAAGCCAAATTTTTGATTGATGAATAGGGCAGGGGTAAGCTTAAAGTGGCTTTTAAGAATTTAAGGTGTGTGACCAATGACTGTCTTGCAATATCTCCTTGGCATCTCAGTCTTGGAAGGATCACTGCTCTGGGAGACTGCACCTGAGTTAAAGACCTAAGGCAACCCATTTAATATCAAGTCTCAATTTCTTTTAGCCGTAAAACAGGGAGGGAAGGGCTGAATGATATAATATTTTAAAATCTTTATCATTAAAAGTGGTCTCAATGAATGAACTGAATTAATCACACAATAATAGAATGTTAGAATCTTAAGGGTATTTAGAGACCATTACAGATCCTACATCCCAACTTCCTATGCAGTCAAGTCATCTTCTTTGCAACATTCCTAATGGGTGATTATCTAGCATCAGTTTGAACACTCCTGGGCCAAAAGCGGACATTACTTCACAAGTGAGCCGTGTTGACTTTTTTAAAAAACTCCACCAGCTGGCAAAATGTGCATCCTTGTACTTTCTAACCACTGGTCTAACTCTTGGAGTGCCAGGAGTGCCACAGAAGAGAGTTTTCACCCCTCCCCGTATTAAGTTGGGTCCTGAGAACAGGTGGATCATTTGATGGAAATTTCTCTGGCCAAATAAAAGCCAACTTACCTCTAGATCCAGGAGGGGTCAGAGACAAAATGCCAAGAGAGAAATGAGAAAACAAAAGAATGTAAAGTGCCGAAGGTGCTAGCACAGAGTATTGCTCCTTCCAGGTCCTCCTTTAACCAGAGCTGTTACCCTTAAAAAAAGAAATAGCTAGGCTAGGAAAGACACATAGGCCACCTCAGTGTCCTCTGACATTTGTAGAGCTTGTTGGGCTATCACAATATTTGCTTTCACGCTTGGGAGATAATTGGCACTTAGTTGCTAACAGCAGCAGCAGTAGGAAAAAAAAAAACCAACAAAACAAAACCCGGGCGAAGGGGGTAAGTCTGGTTCTCATCTGCCAGATCCGGCACATGCCCATGCAAATGAAAAATAACAGTTACAGGATGGCTCTGAGCCTGGACATCTGTTGTCACCCTGTCTGGTAGCTGTGATTTCTTCCTTCAGCATGAATGAGGTGACTGAGAGGGAATTGGAAAAATCTTTGCAGTGCAGGAGCCAAGGACAGCGCCTCTGAGGCAGGGATGCAATTTGCCTGGGATCTGATTCTTTGTGTGGGAGCTTCCTGTTAAATGCTTGCACTGGGGAGTGGGAACTGTAGTTTGTCTCTATGATGGGCTCTCTCTGCCCCAATTCTGGCTATTGTAACAAAACTCTGAGAATATTACAGGAAAAACTATTAAAGTACAAATCTTACAAACCCACCACCCAAGCACAACTGTTTTCAGTGTTGGGGGGTCTTTATCCACCTGCAGACACATTTTAGTGTAATTATAATCAGTGTTTGCATAGAATTTTGTATTGTATATTTTTTTCACTTCCCTTTCTATAATAAACACTGTCCATGTTGTTTTTCTTCATCAGTACTATTTTCTAGCTGTGGTATCATGATATTTCAGAGCTGATGTGCCACGATTAAGTTAACCATCCCTCATTGTTTAACATTTTCAATACTTGTTATAAAAAACCCTACAATGAATAGTTTTTTGTGTGTATAGCTTTTTTCTTCTTTTGAATAACTTCCTTCAGCAGTTTCAGAGGATGAGTCAGGAGATATGAGTATTTTTATGTCTTAATATATATTGACATATTGTTTTCTTTGAGGGATTATATCAGCATAAATTACCAAAAAACAATGTTCAAATGTGTGATGTCTGCCAGAATGATGCCAGACTGGGTATTAACTATAATGCATGTAAATTAATATTATATTATAATATCATACATAATATAATATTTTTTCTTGTCATTTCTGAAGTTACTAACAAAGGTAACCACTTTCCATATATTACTGACCAATTGCAGTTCTTTTTATGAATAAATGGGGTCTATTGGGGCATTGATTTTTAAAAATTTGAGTGAGCCTTTTAGACATTAGCCATAATTGATAGGAATATTCCTCTGGTCTGTTCATTTCATTATTAGTTTCTTATTTCTTTTTGTGTAAAAGTTGAATTAAAAAAATTTTTATAGTCTTTTCGGTTGTTTTCATTTGGGCTTTATTAAGAAAAATTCTTCAATCAATCCTGTGTTATCTTGTACTTTTCCTTTTTTCCCTTTAATTTTGTTTTTTTTTTCCTGTGACCTGAACTCGGAGCAATTTTGCCTAACCTAAGAGAACATTTTGTTGGTTCAAATTTAGTTCTGGTTCAAACAATTACTCTGGTTACTCAAAGACAACCAATCCCTCCTACCCCCCACCATACCACTTGTCCCCCACATGCCCCCCAAAAGCTTTAGTTCCTTTTATTATTCAGAATCTGCAGTTGATATTTCAGTTTTGGCATATAAGCATAGTTCATTCCAATTTTTTGTTTCACGGTTTGAAGTCCTTGATTGACTTTATCATCTCTCATATGTGTGCCATATGTGTTCTCTACAAGGGTAAAGAGTCTTTGAAGTCTGGGCTTGTGTGCTCAGTTTACTTGGTGCTGAGCCTTCACCCAGCCTGAGTGGTTATTAAGTTTTGTATTATCCTGGCTCTATTGTCTGGGATGCTGTTAGCTCTGGGTACAGTCTGGGTCCAGGCCTGTCCCTAACTCTGAAATGACCACAGGCTTAGGGCTTTCATTCTGACCAGTTGCTTTGGGGCCTGACCTATCACATGGCATGGCTGTGGGCTTGGACAGGAACTCTGCCCCAAGTTGTTGAGCTTGAGTTTGGCCCTACTCTGCTCTTAGGTTAGGGCCCAAACCTTACTGTGGTGAATTTGCAGTGAACTCCAGAATGGAAGGTGGTAAAACACTGTCCTGTGGTGTTTTCTGCCATTGTGGGTATTTTGTAAGTGGTGTTCACTTATTGGTTGATATTCTGGGGATTCCTTAATGTCTTATCCTGCACACTTTCTTAGGGACCCAACCACAGAGGAATAGAGTAAGTCAGAAGGAGGTGTGGAACAGACTAAGGGCAGGTTCTTAGGAGGATTCTGGAGCTCAAGTAAAATGCCAAGGGGGAGTGATGAGTGTGGGCACACCCCAGGCTGGGGTGGGTACCTAACATTTGGTGGGTAAGATAAAGCCTCTGGGCTTTGGTACAGAATCAAGCTTGGTGGGCAGGCTGCTGAGTCATGGTTTCTTGGTTGGGTGGGAATGGAAAACGAGCATCTAGAGGAAGCAAGATTCCAGGTATTGATGGGAGCAGGGCCCTGCAATCAGGAATGGAGCTGTTAATCATGGCCCTTATAAATAGTCTGGGTTCAGGGAAGATTCTGACTTTGGGCAGGGAATTGAAAACCAGGAGGAAACCAGGAATTCACAGAAGTTGATCCAGTAGGACTGAGCCCACTGGGGAGTGTAGGGGTCAAGCCATGCTTGTAGGGGTTCACCCAAGAACTTTGGGGCAGCAAGGCTAGAATTGCCTACTTGAGGTCTTGCCCTGCTTCTCTGCCAGCCTTCCTGCCTTATTGGTCTGCCCAGTTAGATTTTGGGACGAAGATATTTACTCAGACCCCTGGGGAATATTTCAGTTCTGAATCTCTTAGAGAAGTTTTCCATAACTTGCCCTTCTCAACCCAAACTAGATTATATGCCCCTTCTATGCACTCCCACAATAGCCTACATATTTCTAACATTGCTTTTAACCATATTTTTATCATCATCGTTGTCATCAGCAGCATTACCTAACTTTCAAAACAATATTTAACTATGTACTATTTCTAACTTATACAAAAGAACGGGAAAAATAATATATCAAATACTCAGATAAGTGACCTTATATTTAGCAAATGTTAATATTCTTTGTATTAGATTTTAGAAAGAAATAAACATTATTGACATAGCTAAAACTACCTCTCTTCTTTTTCTGGGCAAAATTAAGCACATGATGATTTGCAGTCTTTGGGATGAGGGCCTCTGGTGAGTGTGTCCTTGGAGGTTTTCCTATTCATTTTGCATTTTTAGCTAATAATAGTGCCCAGCTTAAGATACATAAAAACTCAAACGGTGAAAGAATGAATGAATGGCAGGGATTGTGTTTTATTAATTTTTTAAAAAATTCTTCACTGTACTTAATAGGGACTCTTTAAAAGTTTGATGAGTTGGGGAATAAAAAAAATATCTGGGTCTTTTACCAAGAATAATTTCCCCAGTTTTGTCATTTTTCTGTCATGTGGAATAAGAGCATGTGTTTAAGTCCAGTTCTCACAAAAGGATAATGTTTAGACATCTTTAGGCTTTTTATATATGCAGTATAGAAAGATGCTATACCTGGAGGAATTTACAATGTATATAAAAATTCTTACAGAGTTTGTTTCAGATGCAAAAAAGAAAGGAAGATGAATAGGTGTGAAGGTGTGTGATGTATCAAGGAAGAAATCAATTAAATTAACTTCATTAGAAACTGTTTTTCATCTAATTTGAATGGAAAATATTCTAGACCAATATTCTACATCATTTCTTAACAGGAAATATCAGTCCCAATAACTTGATTCACATGTATGTGCAAACAAATACACACACACAAACTACATCTGTTCATTTATATATTTTTCAAAATGAAATCTCCTGCGGCACTTTTAAGGATTTGGACTTACAGGGTAGAAAAACTAGAATTTTAGCTCTTACTAATGGAAAAGTGTCATGATGAATTAATACAATCAACTGCACAGCAAGCATATTTTCCTACTGGGCACTGGTAGTCTCTTCCAAACTTCCATATCTTCTTAACCACCTGTTTTCTCGAATGAAGGATATTGATGTTTTCACACAGATTTGGAGCAAAAAAGGCTTGGTTTTATTCATTTTTCTCTCTGAATGAGGGAAGCTTTTCAAAATGAACATACTGAAGAGCAAATTATCATCCCATTAAGCACTTAAAATTATAGGCAGCTGAGCCAAACCTGCTATCCCCCTTTCCCTGGATACAATCTAACAAGCCAACTACAAATTCCAGATGATCAATTTGCTTTGCTGTGATGGTAATTTACAAAACCCAGTGTTTGGCTTCAAAGCCATTTGAGAGGTGGTCTTGAAAGGATAGGCTATGCTTCACACAGTCTTTAGCAAGAAGTCTTCAACTTGGGCTTTTGGGTTTTTCATGATTTTGGTGTCCTATTCCAGCAATTCTTGGTATCAGAAAGGGGACTGCCATTGCTTGTCACTACTACCCCATGGAATGACAAATTCTCCTGCTGCTCTCACCAGCGCCGCATTTGCCATGAGATGAAATGTTTTGCTTTATGAAATGTGATTGTTGTCCAGTGCCTTTTGCATAATGCTGGTGTCCAAGAAGAGTAAGGATGCAAGAGCACTTCTGTTAATTATTAATTAATTACATCAACACTGAGCCCTCACTATATTCTGAGCACTGTGCCCAGGACTAAATGAAAACTAGTCACTCCCTCAGTAAGCTCATAGTCTAGTAAGAAAGAGATACCCATAATAAAAAAATGACAATGCAATGACCTGAAAGAGAAACAGGGAAAAGGAACCATCATTAGGTCAAGATGGATCACAGCTTTTGAAGAACATTAAGAGGTCTTCCAACAACTATAGTTCCTTCATCCTCATAGGCAGTGAATCTGTCGTAATTGCTGTCTACAAAGGTTTAATGAACACCCATTCAGGATGGAACAAGTCTCCAGGAATTCTGATTTCCCAGTATTTTCCCTCTCCCGCAGTATACTACGAATAAATTGAATTTATTTGCTATTCACTGATACACATTACCCTTCCTTACTCCTGCTTCTGCCTTTTCCTCTGCCTGGAATGGCTCCTCCCTATATCTTTGTTTTAGAATCTTCCCAATCCTTAAAAGCCAGGACCACTCAGCTTTGAACTTCTGGAGCACTTGGTGTGCATGATTCATAGATATGGAGCATGGAGCATGCTGGATCTCTTGAAATTTTTGGGTCTATCTGTGGCCTCACCTTGGACTGTGAGCTTCCCAAGGGCTAACGGTACCTTGGAGAGAATAAAGTGCCCTATACAATTTTCAATAACTACTTGTTTACTGAATAGGAAGATTTTGATGCCAAAGAGAGAAGATTCAGTTTAGGCTTTTCCTGGCTGAGCTGCTATTAGGAAATCACTGAGATTTGCAGTATGAATCTCATCCCCCTTAAAGTGAGAAATAGTTACAAGCCTAATAATGAAATCTCACTTCTGGAAACATAAGGGAAGCAAAAACTGTGTTCTTTTCCTTTTAGGACACAAGCATTCCAATTAATTTTATGCCAGGTCAGGGAAAAACCTCTAAGCTATGGGGGACATTTCTCCAAACAGAAGTGTTGACCTACAGATCTAAGGTCAGATCCATTGCCTTAGAAATTTTGCTGATCACCAGCCTGACTTGTGTAGTGATGGTGGGAAGTTCATTCCATCAGCCAAGGGGAATTCTATTCCTGAGACTTGACTGGAGAGGCTGGTTGGCAGAGATGGATCCTTTATCCAGTAGGAGCTGAATGTGATCCTGATTGGGATCTTGGTTGGAGTCATGAAATCCAGATCCCTGATACATATTAACCTCCCTGTAATCTGGTAACCTTCTCCTGTTTTGGCATTTTCATAATTAACATGGTAACAATGGTTGATGAATCACAATGAGGATGGATTCCATCATGGGATTGAAAGGGAATACACATGGTTTTTAGCTTGAGTCTTGCAATTTAAAAGAGAGAGAGAGACAAGATAAACACATTCCAAAAGCATGAAATCAAAGAGCAGACACTCATTATTCTGTATGAATTTGATGCTCTTCACTTTGTTCCTGGTTGTGCCAGCAGGTCACTTGATTAGTGGAGTCCAGTGCCTGGCACATCAGTGGAGGAGCATCTCCATCTAGTCCCATGATGACATTAGACTCTGCAGATATTCCCGGTTCTGAGGGATCCACAAGGAGTACAACACAGTAGTCCTTTGGTTTATTTTATCGGCCTTTATAGGGATTATCCAAGAGCTTTGAATGGATAATTCCAAGCTCCTGGTGGTGTCTGGGTGTCAGCAGGTCTGGTGGTGGTGGTACGAACCACATTGAGTTTGTATTGTCTTATGGGTGATAGTCCTGGTGCAGGTGGAAGACATCTGCAGGTTAGAACAAAAGTCCACTGATGTAAGGATCGAAGCATGGAGTCCAGGATTATAGGCAAGGAGGTTGAGGGGTGGAATCTGGGTCAAAAACTGGAGAGATCCCTCAATGAAGGATTTCACTGAGGCAGTAAACTTTAGCAGAGTTTTAGAAGAGGGAAGGAATGTATCTTTATCAAAAGGATGGGTGCATGTGAAGCAAAGGAAAATGACAAGTGATTCTTATCTACTGAGAAGAGGGGTCCAAGAAGCTGCTCTCTTCTTTTGGGGGAAATCTTGGGACTCATCCCTCATCCCTCAAGAATGCATTAGAAGTCAACAGTTGAGGGTGGCTTTCTCATACTAAGAACTGGGCATTCACCTTCCTTGTCAAAATCACCGTTGGGTTTATTTATTTGAATTGTTTGGTAGTCAGCAAGAGTTAGCAACCCCCATGGCATGGCATAGTCAAGATGGAGTCCTGAGACTCTGTTTTATTTTATAAATTGTATTTGAAATTCTGAGACATTTTAATCACTTTAGAATTGATCCATCTAAGAAAAAGAGGATGCAAAATTGAAAACTATATCACTGTAACTCTTTAATAGCTAATTATGCTACAGCAGGAAAATGATTGGGCAGTGACTGTAGAATGAATAATGTTATTAAATGAAATCCAAAACAAATGCATATAGCTTTTATTGGTTTAGAAGTATGAGACAGAGAGAGGCTGAAAATTTACCAGAATCTGATTAAGAAAATAAGAGTTCAGACAGAGAAATGATGGATGGTGTGAGCTGATTAACTGGATCCCTATGGAAGGTAAATGTCCACAGAGGTTTGGAGCTGGAGTGAGTTCAGGCCTTTAATTCAAAGCTTTATTTTTAAAGATGAGAAAACTGAAGCTTAAAGAAATTGACAACTTGACACAGGTCCTACAGCTACTCAGGGACTGAGCTTGGACTTGAGTCCAGATCTTCTGATGGTTGAAAAGTTTGAGGCAAATTGATTGAACCCAGGTTTAGCCCATTGACAGACCTGCCTGCAAGAAGAGTTCATAAATATTTAACAGACTAGATGATCAGTTTTCCCTGCCACCTAAGTCCCTTTGTCACATTGTCAGGTACTTGGGTGTCCCAGGAGGAGCAGCTAACACCATGCAGTACTGATGTGTTTGTTCCTTTATTTTCTTCAGTGGGTGGGAGAACCCTGGGTTGAGTCTGGTTTCCCTTGGTTCCCAAATAAAGGTCTCAGTCTCCAAGGTGACTCATTCTGGTTCCATGTGTACCTGCCTTGCAGACCCCTTTGTGTATGTGACCTGCTGTCAGCTCAGAGGGAAAATATGGAAGACAGAGCTGCTCCTCTTTCTCCCTCAACTCTCACCTGGGCCCTATTGCTTCTCAGTGGTCAGAACTATTACTTTTCCACAGCCTCAAGCCAGGAACCCCTCAGGGATGTTTGTTTTTCTGTGTCCTTTGTTTTGTACATAGAACTTGTAAATTCAGGTTCTTCTTAAACAATGAATCAGGCATTGACCTTTCTTCTCTTTCTCAGGTCACTGCTTTAGACTGGGACTTTATCGTTTCTCTCCTGGGCTCTCACAGTTTTTACCAGCAACCTTTCCTGCCACTCACAAAATAATTTTCTCTGCCATTGATCTGACAGTAGCATCTTTTTCATCAGGCCTAAAGGTGTTTTTCCATTCCCTTTTGGATCAAGTATAAGATTTTATCACACTCCTCTTCTTCTCTCATCACTTTTTATATTGCATTTCAATATCTTTCAGTCTCAGAGAGAAAGAAATGTGAATCTATGGAAACACCTTGGGCAGACAGGGAGAAAAAATGGGAGCATGTTAATAATAAAGCAGGACCCACCCACAGTGGCTGGAAATTTCTTTTCTAGTCTGGGGGCATGAATTTAATTATGTATCTTTTCTAAATTTCTTCAAAGGAATCTCTAGAAAGTGAAAATCAGTTTGCTTTCTATTTATAGCACCTTATCATCTTCATTTTGATAAAAATGACCTCTTCAAAAAAAAGGTTTGAAGTACTGTTTTACTTCCCAGACAGTCTGTTTTTGTACTTAATGATACTTTTGGATTTTTGGAAGTTTTTTAGTCCCTAAATGTGTATGTTGGAATGTAAAGTGGCTCTAGTTTTTCCAAGATCCCATGCCTTTACTCACAGTGGCTTGAACAAGAATTCTCAAGTTTTGGCTTTTGGTTGAAGATTAAGGACTGGATGTAGAACTGTTAGAAGTTGGTCATTTAGCAGCAACAAGAGGAGAAAAATCCAAAACATGTGACATACTCAGGAAAAATTTATGATACCACAACAAAGTCCTGATGCCCAGTTTTTTCCTTCCCTGTCTCCCAAATGCTATCTCGTTTACCAATTCTGAGAGTATTTATTAAAGATTAACTGAATTCTAGGTGCTTTATTAGGTGCTAGGGATCCAAAAGCAAATACATCAATTCCTGACCTAACTGTGAAAGGTATAACAATAAGGCTTTTAGAAGAAACTGTAGGTAACCATCATATGATCTTGGGGTAGGAAAAGAATTTTTACACTGAACACAAAAATGATAAGAAATGGTTAAAAGAAAATAAATTGGATTATATTTAGATCAAGAATTTCTATTCATCAAAAGATACAAAAAGAATGAAAAGATAAGTGAAAAGAGTGATAAAAGATATTTGCCATAAATATATTTGACAAAGAACTCATAACCAGAATAGAAAAAGAACTCTAACAAATCATTGAGAAAAAGACAGAAACACAATAGAAAAAAATGGGCAAATAGGTGAACAGGAACTTTACAAAGAGGATAGCTAAAATGTCAATAAATGTGAATATCTGCTCAATGTCATTAGTCATCAGGGAAATGCTAATTAAAATCACAATGAAATACTAGTATATGCACCAGAATGGCTAAAATGAAAAAGACAAAAAATATAGATAAGAAAAAGAGTACACAAAAGAAGGATCTCACTAAATTGTAAGCTCCTTTCAGGCAGGGACTGTGCTTTCTCTACCTCTGTATCACTGCAGTGCTTAATGCCAATATTTACATAGTATACCTGCATATATGTGTGGGAGGGAGTGTGTCTATGCTTAGGTGTGCACATGTGTGTATACAAATATATATATACACACATATATATGTATATATGATGTTAATTGAGTTTCTAAATATTGTGCAAGTCATCTAAATATGATACCTCATTTAGAGATAGGGAAACTGAGACTTAACCAGGCTAAGTGTCTTGTCTGAGGGTGAAGGGGGTGGTGGAGCCAGGATTCGAACCTGGGTTTTCTGACTCATCCACAAGAAAGCACACACATGTAAATGATGAATGCATGGATTTAGAAGAAACATACTGCTTCAGTGGGTTATATTTTATATGGACTAGGACCCTGATTTTTTAATAGTATGCTGCAGTATATTTCAAAGTAACACTAAAATTAAAAAAACCCATAGTCTTTTTGTCCGCCAGCCCGCCGCGCGGCGCCCACGCCCCGCAGCAGCGGACCCGCCCGCCCTCCTCTCCCCTCTTCCCGCCCTCCTCTCCCCTCTTCCGCCTTCACCGGCTCCTCCGCCACCAGCCTCGACAGCCTTGCCACCCTCACCTTTCCTCCTCCAGAACAGCTACTGGGGGAGTGGAGATAATACAGAGCAGCTCCCGGAGCCATGACGGAGATCAAAGGGACGGCGTACCCCATCCTGGAACGGCTGACTGTCTGGGAGAACCAGCTCCGGTGAGATCACCAAGGGGCACGGGCTTTCCTGGGTGGGACGGCAAGCGGCCGGAGTCCCTCCCTTCCACCTTCCCAGGCCAGCTGGTAGAATTGGACAGGCGGTCCCCTTAGGCCGCGGCGGCTGGTGCCCCCACCATGCGAGGCCCCCGGACCAACTGAGAGAGTTGGGTCGGAAATCCCCAGACTGCGGAGAACAGTGACCGGGGGATCCCTTCCAAACACGTGACTCCCCCGTCCGGCTGGGAACAGTGCACTCTCCCGGGCTGCGACAGCTGGCGCCCTCCCGCCACGCTTGGCGCCCCGGGCCGACTAGCTAATTCGGCTGGACGCTCTCCCGTGCTGAGGCGGCCGGCGACCCTCCCCGCATTCGGAACCCCAGGCTGGCTGCCACTCTTTCAAGACGCTTCGGCTGCCGAACCTCCCCTACGGCGAGAATTTTCCAGAGTTAAAGGACCCACAGCAACTTTCACTGGTGGAACCCGTAGACAAACGTGTGCCACAAGCGCCACCTACTGGGCAGGATAAGAAAAACAGAACCCAGAGATTGCACAGAAAAATCTTTCAACCTGTGGGGTCCAACACCCAGGGAAATCTGACTAAATGCCCAGACGCCAGCAGAAGATAACGGATCACGCTCAGAAAATTGAACATATGGCCCAGTCAAACGAACAAACCAATAGTTCAAATGAGATACAGGAGCTGAGACAACTAATGCTGAATATACGAACAGAAATGGAAAACCTCTTCAAAAACGAAATCGATAAATTGAGGGAGGACATGAAGAAGACATGGGCCGAACATAAAGAAGAAATAGAAAAACTGAAAAAACAAATCACAGAACTTATGGAAGTGAAGGATAAAGTAGAAAAGATGGAAAAAACAATGGATACCTACAATGACAGATTTAAAGAGACAGAAGATAGAATTAGTGATTTGGAGGATGAAACATCTGAATTCCAAAAAGAAACAGAAATTATCCGGAAAAGAATGGAAAAATTTGAACAAGGTATCAGGGAACTCAAGGACAATGTGAACCGTACAAATATACGTGTTGTGGGTGTCCCAGAAGGAGAAGAGAAGGGAAAAGGAGGAGAAAAACTAATGGAAGAAATTATCACTGAATATTTCCCAACTCTTATGAAAGACCTAAAATTACAGATCCAAGAAGTGCAGCGCACCCCAAAGAGATTAGACACAAATAGGCGTTCCCCAAGACACTTACTAGTTAGAATGTCAGAGGTCAAAGAGAAAGAGAGGATCTTGAAAGCAGCGAGAGAGAAGCAATCCATCACATACAAGGGAAACCCAATAAGACTATGTGTAGATTTCTCAGCAGAAACCATGGAAGCTAGAAGACAGTGGGATGATATATTTAAATTACTAAAAGAGAAAAACTGCCAACCAAGATTCCTATATCCAGCAAAATTGTCCTTCAAAAATGAGGGAGAAATTAAAACATTCTCAAACAAAAAGTCACTGAGAGAATTTGTAACCAAGAGACCAGCTCTGCAAGAAATACTAAAGGAAGCACTAGAGTCAGATACAAAAAGACAGAAAAGAGAGGCATGGAGAAAAGTGTAGAAAGAAGGAAAGTCAGATATGATATATATAATACAAAAGGCAAAATGGTAGAGGAAAATATTATCCAAACAGTAATAACACTAAATGTTAATGGGCTGAATTCCCCAATCAAAAGACATAGACTGGCAGAATGGATTAAAAAACAGGATCCTTCTATATGCTGTCTACAGGAAACACATCTTAGACCCAAGGATAAATATAGGTTGAAAGTGAAAGGTTGGGAAAAGATATTTCATGCAAATAACAACCAGAAAAGAGCAGGAGTGGCTATACTAATATCCAACAAATTAGACTTCAAATGTAAAACAGTTAAAAGAGACAAAGAAGGACACTATATACTATTAAAAGGAACAATTAAGCAAGAAGACATAACAATCATAAATATTTATGCACTGAACCAGAATGCCCCAAAATACATGAGGAATACACTGCAAACACTGAAAAGGGAAATAGACACATATACCATAATAGTTGGAGACTTCAATTCACCACTCTCATCAATGGACAGAACATCTAGACAGAGGATCAATAAAGAAATAGAGAATCTGAATATTACTATAAATGAGCTTGACTTAACAGACATTTATAGGACATTACATCCCACAACAGCAGGATACACCTTTTTTTCAAGTGCTCATGGATCATTCTCAAAGATAGACCATATGCTGGGTAACAAAGCAAGTCTTAACAAATTTAAAAAGATTGAAATCATACACAACACTTTCTTGGATCATAAAGGAATGAAGTTGGAAATCAATAATAGGCGGAGTGCCAGAAAATTCATAAATACATGGAGGCTCAACAACACACTCTTAAACAACAAGTGGGTCAAAGAAGAAATTGCAAGAGAAATTAGTAAATACCTAGAGGTGAATGAAAATGAAGACACAACATATCAAAACTTATGGAACGCAGCAAAGGCAGTGCTAAGAGGGAAATTTATTGCCCTAAATGCCTTTATCAGAAAAGAAGAAAAGGCAAAAATGCAGGAATTAACTGTCCACTTGGAAGAACTGGAGAAAGAACAGCAAACTAATCCCAAAGCAAGCAAAAGGAAAGAAATAACAAAGATTAGAGCAGAAATAAATGAAATTGAAAACATGAAAACAATAGAGAAAATCAATAAGACCAGAAGTTGGTTCTATGAGAAAATCAACAAGATTGATGGGCCCTTATCAAGATTGACAAAAAGAAGAAGAGAGAGGATGCAAATAAATAAGATCAGAAATGGAAGAGGAGACATAACTACTGACCTCACAGAAATAAAGGAGGTAATAACAGGATATTATGAACAACTTTACGCTAATAAATACAACAATTTAGATGAAATGGACGGGTTCCTGGAAAGACATGAACAACCAACTTTGACTCAAGAAGAAATAGATGACCTCAACAAACCAATCACAAGTAAAGAAATTGAATTAGTTATTCAAAAGCTCCCTAAAAAGAAAAGTCCAGGACCAGACGGCTTCACATGTGAATTCTATCAAACATTCCAGGAAGAATTAGTACCAACTCTCCTCAAACTCTTCAACATAATCGAAGTGGAGGGAAAACTACCTAATTCATTCTATGAAGCCAACATCACCCTCATACCAAAACCAGGCAAAGATATTACAAAAAAAGAAAACTACAGACCAATCTCTCTAATGAATACAGATGCAAAAATCCTCAATAAAATTCTAGCAAATCGTATCCAACAACACATTAAAAGAATTATACATCATGACCAAGTAGGATTCATCCCAGGTATGCAAGGATGGTTCAACATAAGAAAATCAATTAATGTAATACACCATATCAACAAATCAAAGCAGAAAAATCACATGATCATCTCAATTGATGCAGAGAAGGCATTTGACAAGATTCAACATCCTTTCCTGCTGAAAACACTTCAAAAGATAGGAATACAAGGGAACTTCCTTAAAATGATAGCGGGAATATATGAAAAACCCACAGCTAATATCATCCTCAATGGGGAAAAATTGAAAACTTTCCCCCTAAGATCAGGAACAAGACAAGGATGTCCACTATCACCACTATTATTCAACATTGTGTTGGAAGTTCTAGCCAGAGCAATTAGGCAAGAAAAAGAAATACAAGGCATCAAAATTGGAAAGGAAGAAGTAAAACTATCACTGTTTGCAGACGATATGATACTATACGTAGAAAACCCAGAAAAATCCACAACAAAATTACTAGAGCTAATAAATGAGTACAGCAAAGTAGCAGGCTACAAGATCAACATTCAAAAATCTGTAGCTTTTCTATACACTAGTAATGAACAAGCTGAGGCGGAAATCAAGAAACAAATCCCATTTACAATCGCAACTAAAAGAATAAAATACCTAGGAATAAATTTAACCAAAGAGACAAAAAACCTATATAAAGAAAACTACAAAAAACTGCTAAAAGAAATCACAGAAGACCTAAACAGATGGAAGGGCATACTGTGTTCATGGATTGGAAGACTAAATATAATTAAGATGTCAATCCTACCTAAACTCATCTACAGATTCAATGCAATACCAATCAAAATCCCAACAACCTATTTTTCAGAATTAGAAAAAACAATAAGCAAATTTATCTGGAAGGGCAGGTTGCCCCGAATTGCTAAAAACATCTTGAAGAAAAAAAACGAAGCTGGAGGTCTAACGATGCCGGACTTTAAGGCATATTATGAAGCCACAGTGGTCAAAACAGCATGGTATTGGCATAAAGATAGATATATCGACCAATGGAATCGAATAGAGTGCTCAGATATAGACCCTCTCATCTATGGACATTTGATCTTTGATAAGGCAGTCAAGCCAACTCACCTGGGACAGAACAGTCTCTTCAATAAATGGTGCCTAGAGAACTGGATATCCATAAGTAAAAGAATGAAAGAAGACCTGTATCTCACACCTTATACAAAAATTAACTCAAAATGGATCAAAAATCTAAACATTAGGTCTAAGACCATAAAACAGTTAGAGGAAAATGTAGGGAGATATCTTACGAAGCTTACAACTGGAGGCGGTTTTATGGACCTTAAACCTAAAGCAAGAGCACTGAAGAAAGAAATAAATAAATGGGAGCTCCTCAAAATTAAACACTTTTGTGCATCAAAGAACATCATCAAGAAAGTAGAAAGACAGCCTACACAATGGGAGACAATATTTGGAAATGACATATCAGATAAAGGTCTAGTATCCAGAATTTATAAAGAGATTGTTCAACTCAACAACAAAAAGACAGCCAACCCAATTACAAAATGGGAAAAAGACTTGAACAGACACCTACCAGAAGAGGAAATACGGATGGCCAAGAGGCACATGAAGAGATGCTCAATGTCCCTGGCCATTAGAGAAATGCAAATCAAAACCACAATGAGATATCATCTCACACCCACCAGAATGGCCATTATCAACAAAACAGAAAATGACAAGTGCTGGAGAGGATGCGGAGAAAGAGGCACACTTATCCACTGTTGGTGGGAATGTCAAAGGGTGCAACCACTGTTGAAGGCAGTTTGGCGGTTCCTCAAAAAGCTGAATATAGAATTGCCACACGACCCAGCAATACCATTGCTAGGTATCTACTCAAAGGACTTAAGGGCAAAGACACAAACGGACATTTGCACACCAATGTTTATAGCAGCGTTATTTACAATTGCAAAGAGATGGAAACAGCCAAAATGTCCATCAACAGAAGAATGGCTAAACAAACTGTGGTATATACATACGATGGAATATTATGCAGCTTTAAGACAAGATAAACTTATGAACCATGTAATAACATGGATGGAACTAGAGAATATTATGCTGAGTGAATCCAGCCAAAAACTAAAGGACAAATACTGTATGGTCCCACTGATGTGAACGGACATTCGAGAATAAACTTGAAATATGTCATTGGTAACAGAGTTCAGCAGGAGTTAGTAACAGGGTAAGACAATGGGTAATTGAAGCTGAAGGGATACAGACTGTGCAACAGGACTAGATACAAAAACTCAATAATGGACAGCACAATAATACCTAATTGTAAAGTAATCATGTTAAAACACTGAATGAAGCTGCATCTGAGCTATAGGGTTTTTTTTTGTTTTTGTTTGCTTGTTTGTTTGTTTGTTTGCTGTTGTTTTTTTTTTTACTATTATTACTACTTTTATTTCTTTTCTTTATATTAACATTTTATATCTTTTTCTGTTGTGTTGCTAGTTCCTCTAAACCGATGCAAATGTACTAAGAAACAATGATCATGCATCTATGTGATGATGTTAAGAATTACTGATTGCATATGTAGAACGGTATGATTTCTAAATGTTGTGTTAATTTCTTTTTTTTTTCTTTCCGTTAATAATAAAAAAAAACACAAAAAAACCCATAATATCCCCTCTCTTTTTTTTTCGTTTTTAAAAATCTCCCTAGTATCTGTACTTGACTAGGAATATCTGTGCTTGACTAGGAAAAAGTGATAGAAATTGGTCCTCCAAATCATCATTCTGCCTGAAGATGCTATAAACTGTTGTGAACACTTAAACCACACTATGCGTCATTACAAATTAATCAGGACAGTTTGCCACTTTCTGACATGCCAAAAGTGGTTCACTTTGAAAAAAATCAAAGTAATATTAATAAAAGGAAAGATTCTGCAGGATGGCCTCTTTTTTTTTTTTTTTTTATTAATTAAAAAAAGAATTAACAAAACAATTAGAAATCATTCCAATCTACATGTACAATCAGTAATTCTTAATAACATCACATAGTTGCATATTCATCATTTCTTAGTACATTTGCATCAATTTAGAAAAAGAAATAAAAAGACAACAGAATAAGAATTAAAACAATAATAGAAAGAAAAAAAAACAAAAAAAACAAAAACAAAAAACCTATACCTCAAATGCAGCTTCATTCAGTGTTTTAACATAATTGCATTACAATTGGGTAGTATTGTGCTGTCCATTTCTGAGTTTTTATATCCAGTCCCGTTGTACAGTCTGTATCCCTTCATCTCCAATTATCCCTTCTCTTTTTTTTTTTTTTTTTAATTAACGGAAAAAAAGAAATTAACCCAACATTTAGAGATCATACCATTCTACACATGCAATCATTAATTCTTAACATCATCACATAGATGCATGATCATCATTTCTTAGTACATTTGCATTGGTTTAGAAGAACTAGCAACATAACCGAAAAAGATATAGAATGTTAATATAGAGAAAAAAATAAAAGTAATAATAGTAAAATCAAAACAAAACAAAACAAAACAAAATAAAACAAAAACCTATAGCTCAGATGCAGCTTCATTCAGTGTTTTAACATGATTACTTTACAATTAGGTATTATTGTGCTGTCCATTTTTGAGTTTTTGTATCTAGTCCTGTTGCACAGTCTGTATCCCTTCAGCTTCAATTACCCATTGTCTTACCCTGTTACTAACTCCTGCTGAACTCTGTTACCAATGACATATTTCAAGTTTATTCTCGAATGTCCGTTCACATCAGTGGGACCATACAGTATTTGTCCTTTAGTTTTTGGCTGGATTCACTCAGCATAATATTCTCTAGGTCCATCCATGTTATTACATGGTTCATAAGTTTATCTTGTCTTAAAGCTGCATAATATTCCATCGTATGTATATACCACAGTTTGTTTAGCCACTCGTCTGTTGATGGACATTTTGGCTGTTTCCATCTCTTTGCAATTGTAAATAATGCTGCTATAAACATTGGTGTGCAAATGTCCGTTTGTGTCTTTGCCCTTAAGTCCTTTGAGTAGATACCTAGCAATGGTATTGCTGGGTCGTATGGCAATTCTATATTCAGCTTTTTGAGGAACCGCCAAACTGCCTTCCACAGTGGTTGCACCCTTTGACATTCCCACCAACAGTGGATAAGTGTGCCTCTTTCTCCGCATCCTCTCCAGCACTTGTCATTTTCTGTTTTGTTGATAATGGCCATTCTGGTGGGTGTGAGATGATATCTCATTGTGGTTTTGATTTGCATTTCTCTAATGGCCAGGGACATTGAGCATCTCTTCATGTGCCTCTTGGCCAGGATGGCCTCTTTTGAATGCATTCTATAAAAAAAAAATTGGCTTGTTTTAAGGGAAATGTAATCTTTTACTCTAAGATCCCTGAATGCATTGTCTTTCAGTTCTGCATGTTTTGTGCAATGGTTTAGGAGCTGATGGAGCAGGGATGCTGCATCTGCATTCACTTGCATTCCAATTCAATCCCCTTCCTCAATCTACTGCAGATTTTATTACCACTTAGAAACCCTGACATTCTGCAAATTGTATGGTGAACCCTTAATGATTTCCGAAACAAGAATGAGGTAATCTTCACAGTAATTTTAAATATTCCAGAGGTCAGGAGAGGGGCATTTATGGTTTCCTTTATCACAGACTAAATTGACTTTTTCAGTCAATCATTTAAGCAACAAATTACGTATATTATGTATATTATCACATAGGAATCTGGTTTTTATGTTCACTTCTCCTAGGTCCTTTGGGTATTTATAAGGCAGGAAAGTCAGACCAGATGGCATGGATTATTATTGGAAACAGATCATTGATTCACGGGTGCCTTTCTGCTTTTTTCCTTCTTCCACTCTTTTCTTTAGTTCTATTGGCAGAAATAGTAATTGGTTATCTGGATAAAAAGGGAAATTGACTCTCTTGAAATGGTTGATTGAGTAAATAAGAAGCCAGGCCCTCCTCTTTTAAATGACCATGTGTGT
Organism: Tamandua tetradactyla; assembly: GCF_023851605.1. Lineage (NCBI taxonomy): Eukaryota > Metazoa > Chordata > Mammalia > Pilosa > Myrmecophagidae > Tamandua > Tamandua tetradactyla. The sequence continues at coordinate 13,918,833 of NC_135352.1, forward strand.
GCTTTGTTCTGGGCTCATATTGAAAATATTAGCTTTTGAATAGTGTGTGATGGGGATGCTGATAATGAAGAGAATTTGAATTTACTTTTGTGGCTTAGAAGTTCTACGTAAGTCTCAGGTTTTGGGTGTCTCTATTTTTTTTTTTCTTAAAAATATCTTTATGAATACAGTATGATAATAGGTCATTTTAGTCTTAGATTGGTCTTAGTTTCTTTTTTTTTTTTTCTGGGTGTTATTCTTTTTCTTTTTTGGTTTTTTTTTTATTAATTAAAAAAAGAATTAACAAAACAATTAGAAATCATTCCATTCTACATGTACAATCAGTAATTCTTAATAACATCACATAGTTGCATATTCATCATTTCTTAGTACATTTGCATCGATTTAGAAAAAGAAATAAAAAGACAACAGAATAAGAATTAAAACAATAATAGAAAGAAAAAAAAAAACCAAAAAACCTGTACCTCACATGCAGCTTCATTCAGTGTTTTAACATAATTGCATTACAATTGGGTAGTATTGTGCTGTCCATTTCTGAGTTTTTATATCCAGTCCCGTTGTACAGTCTGTATCCCTTCAGCTCCAATTACCCCTTCTCTTTTCTTTTTTTTTTTTAATTAACGGAAAAAAAGAAATTAACCCAACATTTAGAAATCATACCATTCTACATATGCAATCAGTAATTCTTAACATCATCACATAGATGCATGATCATCATTTCTTAGTACATTTGCATCGGTTTAGAAGAACTAGCAACATAACTGAAAAAGATATAGAATGTTGATATAGAGAAAAAAATAAAAGTAATAATAGTAAAATCAAAACAAAACAAAACAATACAAAACAAAAACCTATAGCTCAGATGCAGCTTCATTCAGTGTTTTAACATGATTACTTTACAATTAGGTATTATTGTGCTGTCCATTTTTGAGTTTTTGTATCTAGTCCTGTTACACTGTCTGTATCCCTTCAACTCCAATTGGCCATTATCTTACCCTGTTTCTACCGGTCTTAGTTTCTTGAAGGCAGAATTAAGGTGTATGTGTGGATGGTACCTTCTCTAGTGATACATGGGATACAGTGCTTTTGCAAAATAATAGTGATTGTATTAATAATATTAATAAAGACAATAATTATCAGTGCTTTTTGAGCATTTACGGGATTGAGAGGAGGGCATGGGATTTTCGGGCTGTTGTCAAGATGAGAAAATGATCTTGCTCTCTGAGATGGCATTCCATTGTCCCCTATACCAGACCACGGCTGAATCTGAAGGTTTAGGAGTTGCTTCAGAATCGTATCTCCAAAGACTTGGGTTGTACAACTTGTAAATAATGGCTATAAGGGGAGGAGTGCAGAAAGCTCAACAGACTTTGGAGTTGAGACTCTGAGTTTGCCTGCAAGTACAAAAGTCACCATCTTTAGAGTACCATCTGCCAATATTCTTGGCTAGAGCCAGGAAGGAGGGGTGTGGTAGGACGGCTTGTTAATTAGGGTAAACATTTCCTAACTAGTTCCTAGTGTAACTCCAAAGCACAAGGTGAAACGGAGAATTGGAGAAAGCATTCATGAAAACAAATCCTCAATTCCCTGGTGTCTGCATATAGTTTGACTAATTGAGGGGAAAAGGCTTGAGGTAGGTGGGGTGAGGGTGGGAAGACAATAAATACCATAGAAACACCTTGAAGCAGTTGCTTCCCTTCTCCACTTTGCTTTCTTAATACAAAGCTGACATGTGAGCCCTTCTTTCAGGGCCTCTCCTATTTGATCCTCCTTTGAGCCTGGCCTTCTTTTGGAACTGTGAGTCACCTGGGTGTGTAGGAGCCACGGCGACAGTTCGAGAAGGGGGTGACAAACCACATGTCCTTCCCCTCGATCAGAAGATACTTCCCATTTTGAACAGCTCAGCAGGTTCACCTGTTGTTATTTTCCTCCCAGGTTGGTACCATTTCCTAGAAAGAGGGCACAAAGGCAACAATAATTATCGGTTAGAGCTGCTGAGCCTGGCCACTCTCAGTAGAATCAAGCTACTCCCATACCAGAATGAGAATTTATCTCTTCGGAGAATCTACCTCCTTTAGGGCAGCCATATATGTTTGTTTGAATGGACAAGGAGAGCCATTCATTCACATTTGCCTGATCTGAAAGCAGGCCTCCCTGGTAGGTGGTGGCTGCGGGGAAGATATTTGCATTTCTGACCTGCTGCATGCCTTTGCTGAATGAAATTCATATAATCACTACACACCATGACTTCCTCTAGAGTTGTATCCGTTCTGGTTGGCTTTTTTTCTTCCTCCACTTCATCAGCATCCAATTAATTAACAGTCGCCATGGTGACTGTTGCCATGACAGCATAAAATTCTCCCAAAGGGCTTCTCATTCATATTCTAATGAAATACACGCTTATAGCTGGGTGACTGGAAAAAGTGGTAAGAATTCAAGAAGAATGGAGGAGGAGGAGGAAATAGAAAAGGGCTGCTTTGTCCCATTGCCCTGCCTTTTCTAGCTTTCACCATGGCCTGTCTTACCTTAGGAAGAGTACCTTTTTTTCTTTATTATTTTTCTTGTAGAAACACCTAGCTGGCTGTTCCTTGGATATATTATATTATTGGGTCAAATGGGCTTTGTCTACCTTTGGGTCACAGTCTTCCCTCTTTCTTTATCTGGGTCCGAAGATGAGGGGCACATTGATTTCCCTGTTGTTTGGTCTGACAGGTCTGTGGATGGGATTTCTAATGGATTCTCTGCAGGACAAATAAAGGAAGCGGGACTGTTGTCATGGACCTTGGCAGCTTCCACCTCTTGAAAGAACATAATATCTACCATGTGCCCCCTGTAAGTTCTCAGAAAGCAAAGGTTTTGAAAAGATTTCTTAACTTCCACTCTTCAATCTGCCCCAAGTTAGTTATCCCTTCTTGGAGTCAAACTATGCTCATTCTCTCTTTCAGTTCTTCCAGGAGGGACTACAGATTTCCAGGCTCTTCCCCCAACCACCCACACTTGGCATTTGACCCTAACTGTGATGACCTGAGCACACCACCTCCCTTTAGTAGGAACCCTCATGTTTTGGCCTGCCTTCCTGGCCTCAGAGCCTCTGCTGAGGTCCAACTCAAGTCCAGAGCACTCTTAGCTTGCCTCCCTGCCTCCAGGCCCTACCCTCCCAGGGGCATCCTCACACACCTGTCCTCCTATTTCTCAATCACAGCTTTGACTGTCATCTTCAACCGCTTCCCACCGTCTATAGAGACAATCTCCAAACCTCAGTGTGCATCAGAATTACTTGGGGGAACTTGTAAATGTGCAGATCCTTGGACATCTCTCCCAGAGATTATGATTCAAACAGTCCCAGGTGGGGCCTAGGGATCTGCTTTTTAAACAAACAGCCTAGGCTGTTCTAATGTGAGAAACACTGGCCCAAGGGTGAGACCCAGATCCTTAGCATGTGTCCAAGGCCATTACCGTTTGATGCCAACCTATTTCTGCTTTCATTAGCTTCTCTCTAGTAAGGATTCCTCACCCCTACTCCCTGGGCACTAACCATTTCAAAATTTTTATTTTCCCCCATACATGGCTGTTCTAGTTTGTTAGCTGCCGGAATGCAACACACCAGAGATGGATTGGCTTTTAATAAAAGGGGATTTATTTTGTTAGTTCTTCAGAGGAAAGGCAGCTAACTTTCATTTGAGGTTCTTTCTTACATGGGAAGGCTCAGAGTAATCTCTGCTGGCCTTCTCTCCAGGCCTCTGGGCTCCAACAACTTTCCCCGGGGTGGTTCCTTTCTACATCTCCAAAGGTCTGGGCTGAGCTGTGAGTGCTGAGATGAGGTATGCCGAGCTGCTTGGTCTGTGCTACATTGAGCTCTCTCATTTAAGCACCAGCCAATTAAGTCAAACGTCATTCATTGCAGCAGGCATGCCTCCTAGCCAACTGCAGATATAATTAGCAACACTTAAGGTTCACGTACCATTGGCTCATGTCCGCAGCAACAAAACTAGGTGCCTTCACCTGGCCAAGTTGACAACTGAATCTAACTACCACAATGGCCATACCTGCCATGTACAACTCAGGTTCTAAGCCTTGACTCACATTCTTCCATTGTCTGAAATCACCTTGTTCTTTCCTCTCCTAAGCCCAGTGTCACCTCCTTGAAGCCTAGTCTCCCCCAGATAGAACTGTCCCTTTCTTTGTGTCCCATAACCTGCTATGCATGCATGCACTTGGACTTACCACATTTTATTTTAATTCTCTGTTTAAGGGTCTGTATCCCTTGGTCCTTAAAGATTCCTGCTGATAAAAGACAAGTAATTATTTAGCACCTTCTAAGTACCATTCGTGGAACACATTAGCTATTCTTCTTACCATAATTTGCTTTTTTTTATAAAAAATAAAAAACAACAACATAACAAAATTACCTGTATTGAATCCTTTGTTCCAGGCAGTGTACTAAGGGATTATATTCTCATTTAATATTCACAGCAATCTTATGAAACCAAGATTATGATTCCTTATTTTCTTTTTGTAACAGAAGGAAAGGATAATAACTTATCGAAAGTTGTCAGATAGTAAATGGCACAGCTGGGATTTTCCAAAATTGGTCTGACTCCAGAGCCTATTTGGGTGATCTGTCTCCCATTGTTATGGAATTTTAAGGTATAGAAATTTGCCAAAGGGTACCCAGTTAGAGAAGGTGAGAGCCAGGCCTGCTGGATTCCCAGGTCTTCCAACATGAAACCTTCAACTCCTCCTGCAGTTCTTGACACACACAGTTCATCGAATTGAGGTAGCCTTGCCAGATATTAACGTGAACCTAAATTTAAGACCCAGAGACGTGAATCATCCAGGGCAGTGGAGTTAGAAGGAGGCTGAACAGAAGCTCCGTCACAGGTCTGCATATGCTCAGGTGAGGTTTCCACCATGTCTCAATCTCCTCCTCAATTCTCTGGGCTCTTGGGTGAACTTGGGATCCTTCCCACCATTGTTTCGAGTGGGAAATGCATCCTGGGGCCATTTTAAGAGTGTTATAGTGAACACTTTATGCCTTAGCTAAGTCAGGGACTGGGGATGAGCCTGCACTCTCTCTGAGCTGCCACGGTGCTGTGCCCACCTGCAGACCCATTTGAATCCAGATCCAAGTAGGTAAGTGCAAAGCATCTATTGTCCTGCGATGAATTTCTGTCAAATATTACGTGCCTAGTCTAAAAAAGAACATTTGGAAGAGAATTCAATAGCACCAGGGAGCTGATGAAAGAAGGAACATTTTCTCACCTAATTTGCACAAATGGTTTCAGCAACTTTATTTTCAAACCCTTCCCCAAACACAGCTCTGCCTGCCTGCTCAGAGAAGCTGCTGTGTGTGTGTGTGTGTGTGGGGGGAAATGTAACAGTTAACCCCATGTGTGCCATTCAGAAGAACATCTGGAGCAAAGCCTGATGCACAAGGCACCTTCTGATGAGGGGATCTGATGACTGTCTTTCTGTAGGAATTTAATACATTGGCGAGCCATCTGTCTACTCAGTATCACTGGTACCCAAGCTGGCTCTTACCCCAGCCTCCTGGCAGGGCTACTAACCCCTTCCTGGGATAACTTTTAGCCTGTGGCTGGAGCTTTATTCTGACTCGGAGGCTGTTTGCTGTCAGCATAAAGTCTGCACCGGGCAGTGTTGAGGGAGATGGGCATTCCTTGATTTCCACTTTGCCCCATTGTCTTGCTCCAGTGCACCTGCTGCTGGCTGCCCATGTGATAACAGACTCTGCTCAGGCATGAGGGGAGGAGGCTGCGAAAATTAATTCCCTGGACGACTCATCAGGCCCCACTTCCTGATCCATGCCCTCGCCTGCCCTTCCCCCTTCCCAGTCTCTACCAGCAGGCATATCCAGGTGTTGAGTTTTGAAAAGGTGGAGGGCAGAGGATGAGATGATTAACCCCCATGTCAATCCTAATTAAAGCAGCAAGCCACCCGGATATTTAGTGACTGGAAAGGAAATCAATGGGAGTTTTAAAATTCAATTTGCATACAGCTGATATGAAAAATCAGTGACCCGTTGCAAGGTAACGCACTTCTCCGTGGGGCGGGGGAAGAATTTCTGTCCTGCATTTTTTATCTAGGTATTTTGCAGGTTCAGACATGAGCTCAGAGCTGTTGGCCTCCTGGAAAAAAGAGCAGGCTGATGTGATGGTTTTGAAAAAATTTAACTCACACTGCATTTGGATTTGCAGAGAAAATGTAATTTCTATGTTTTGTTTATAGATGTTTTAGTTTAATTTCTGGTTCCTCCTCACAGTGGAAAAAAATAACTCAATGTCTAATCTGGTTTGAGCAAATGTCTGATTTGATCGTTTAAACAGTGCTTTCAAGGAATACTCAGTCTCTCTAGGGAAAAATAAAGATGAACCTCAGATTGCCTCTGCCCTCCTCGTGCTTCTCTCCCTAAAATGGCATCGGGTGTCTGGGGGAAGGGCTGTGGCTCCAGGACCTCCAGAGGAAACTTCTGGATTGGTGCCCGTGCCCTCACTTGCGACCAGGCATGGGGCCACAGTGTGCTTCGAGCTTGGCTGGTGTCACCTGGGCCTGGTCAGGGGTTCGCAGGAGCACCACTGACACTAAACTGTCATCTGATACCTCCTACCCGACCCAGGGTAGGTCCCAGTAGGGCCTTGGCTCTCAAATCACCGTCAATGCCAGGCTGAAACTGAAGATGGCTTGGAAAAGCAGATCTCCAACCCTCCTTGTTCCATCACGTGCTTGATGAAGTCTGGCCTTAGGCTGGTGATGGGCAGCTTGAGATTCTTTCTCTTTTCAGAAGCCTATATAGGGAGCAGGGCTGTGCCCTCCTCTGTGTGTTAGGTTCCCTAATTCAATGCCAAACCTCGAAGAGGTCCAATAGCTTTATTCTCATAGCTTTGCTCTCTTCTCTTCCCACATTCCACAAGCTGGAAAAGAGAAAGGCTTTTCCTCTACTGTTCTTTCTCAGAGTTTCCTTCTTCCTTGGGGCAGACAGCATTCTGGTCTACCTGTCCCAGTGTAGGGGCATATAATGTAAGCTACATTAGAATTTTTATGGTGTCACACAATCTTGGTTCTTGATATTTTAAAGGGATCAGAGGTGGGTTGACTGGGTGAGGGTAAAATTGGGAAGATCTGCTTTTAGGACAGTAGCCTGGCTTCAAGGCTTATGTTTCTGAATAACATAAATGGAAAATTACTCTTGCCTTTCTTTTTGCAGTTTTTGTTTCTGCAAAAACCCTGCTTTTCTAGATAGATTAGAGTCTCTCAGTGCCTTTGGCAATCTAGGACAATGGTCATGTATTCAGAAATCCAGAAGAAAAACATATTGACGATTTCCAAGAAAAATATACCTTCATTACGTTAGTAGTGCATGAAGTTTTCATGCACGTTATCAGCCCCGATGCATCTGACTGTAGTTCATGGCGCTACATTAGTCAACAGCATTTAGTAAACATCATCCATAATGTGCAGGTATCTTTGTGTGTGCATGCTTGTGTGTGTGTGTGTGTGTGTGGGCATGTGTGTGTGTGATGGGGATTATGGACCCAATAGGGTGGGAAAAGATACCAAGGATACAGAAAACCTGGAAATTAAACTTAGAGACAGAACACAAAAATTAAAATATTTATTATGTGACTGAGACCAGTACAGTCCCAACGTGTTATAGGAGTTCCGAGGTAATACGTAACAAGGAAGTGATTAGAGTCAGGTCAGTCATATTTAACCAGAGAAATTTTCTTAAGAGTCCAGATTGGGATGGGATTTTGAAGGCAAAGTTAGCTATAAACATTCAAGAAAAGAAAGAGAAGTGAGGGAAGTAGAGTTGGTGAGATGGACAGGACTGCAATTTAAACGGTGGGCATAGGCTTGTGAGAACAGCTTCAGCGTAGAAATCAAGAGGTGCCCCTTGTGCTGGTTATGTCCGCAGAAAAGGCCGTGTTCTTTTAGCCCATTCCTGTGAGTGCAGACCTATTGTGATGGGACATTTTGATGAGGTTGTTTCAATTGAGATGTGACCCATCCCACTCAGCGTGGGTCTTAATCCTTCACTGGAGTCCTTTGTGAGAGACTAGAAGACAGAAAAACCTGAGAGAACAGAGAGAGAAACATGCAGAGAAGCAAGAAGGACCCACAGGAGCTGAGGGAAGAAGCCTCTGGCGTCAGAACTTGAAGGCAGTGAAACACGGGAGAGAAGGGCCAGTAGATGCTGGCCATGTGCCTTTCCATGTGGCAAACGTGTCCCTGATGCCAGCAGCCTGCCTTCGGAGTCTAGGTATCGCCCTGCTGATGCCTTGAGTTGGACATTTTCATGGCCTAAGAACTGTAAATTGTATCTTAATAAATCCCTGTTGTAAAAGCCAACCCATTTCTGGTACATTGCATTCCAACAGCTTTAGCAAACCAAAGCACCCTTCAAACGGTCCCTGATGAGTTGTGTGACCTGGAGAAGCTCCTGTCATCTGGAGCCTCGGGCTTCTCATGGCTAAAATAGGGAATAGAGGTTCCCTCAACCCCCTTCTCAGGTACCCTGAGCTCTGAGGATGGCGAGGGGAAACCTGGTCTAGGTTTTATGCCATGGAAGGATGTGATGAGTCTGATGTTGACATGGGATTCTTCCAGTCCCTGATTGGAGAATAAATTGGAGCCCAGGAGAGTAGCCTAGAACTTGTTACAGTGACTCAGGTATGAGAGGATGTAGGTATGGGGCAGGGTGGAAATAGAAAGAAAAAAAAAGTAGAAGTCTATGAGATAATTGTCCTTTACTTTGATTTTTACTTCTCATGCTGGGGCTGTGGGAGGGAGGAAGAGTAGACAGGGACGGCTCCAAGGTGAGCTATGAGGCTGTGGTGTTCATAGAAGGCAGATTTGGGATGGGTTTCATACTGTGCTTCTTCCACATATTATCTCATTTCATCATTTGGGAGTTACATGAGTTACATATTTTGTCCCCAATTTTAAAAATAACTAAATGTGTTTTTCCTTTAATGTAACACACACACGCACACACACAGGAAAGCTGTTATATAGAGTTGAGGGGCTCACGAGAGCAGTCCCATCCTCCTGCCCCCATCCCACTTTGGAGATAGTCAGTTTCCAGTCAGTTTTTGGCACAGTTGCCTTCATCCATTACTATTTCTTGATTATAGGGCACACCTACTAATTTCCTCTGCTGACCATTAAGTATTTCCTTCTCTTCTCACCTCCTTTCTATCTTCCCTTCCCTCCAGCTGTCCATTGTCATTTAGGCAACAGGGTGTCTCCATCTTGGAAGTTTGGATCAATTCAAAGGAAGTGAATGTAGCCTGGATATAGGGCCCAAAAGCCATAGGGAGGACAGGAAGTTGAGCACATGGGGGTGAGGTATGCATTTTGGGAAGAAGTTTTCTTTGGGGAAAGTTGTGCTGGGCCCTCTCCAGGATGTTTGTCTCACGAGAAGGCTTCTTACAGGGTTACAAGGAGAACCCAATATGGGCCTCCCGTAGGGAGCGGGATATGGACCTCTGTTTGACTCCCTGTGGAACAGCTAGAGGAGGAGAAAGGGAGAAATGGGCTCTCTGTTTTGGCGGTAGAGAACTGCTTCTGGTTGGGAAGGGCCTGCAGTCCCAGAGCCTGACAGGACAAAGGACAGGGGCTGAACAGGTGGGAGGTTGTTTCCCAAGGATGGCCTGGGATGGGAACAGGCACCAAAGGGGTCCATGCTGAACACTCCATGCCTGACCAAGGAGTATGGGAGTCCGTGTCTGAACTGCCCAGCAAGGAAGCCTCCAGAGAAGCAGTGAAAGCACCTTGGAGTGGTGCTTTCCCCTTCCTCCTTCCCCATGCTACGACCCTGGAGGACCCAGGTTGGAAGAGAGTGAGCAAGAGTGGAGAATCTGGCTGCAGTTGCCCCATGCAACAAGAGGCCAGCCTGAACTGGCCCTACCTGAGGGAAGAGAGGGTGTCCAGCTCTAAATTGGTTCTGAGGGTTCTCTTATTGCTGGGAATGAGCATTTTAATTGCTAAGCTGACACCATGTTTCCCTACATCATAACTCCAGGACTACGAGTAAGCAGGGAGATCTTGGGGCCTATAAGAGTTTTCATTCAGGGATAAGAGCAACTTAATTCACTAATTATATGTTGTTTAAAAGGTGAAAAAAGGGTGGGCCGCGGTGGCTCAGCGGGCAAAGTGCTTGCCTGCTATGCCGGAGGACCTCGGTTCGATTCCCGGCCCCAGCCCATGTAACAAAAACGGAGAAACAGAATACAATAAAACAAGAAAATGTTTAAAGATGTTTCCCTTTCTTCCTTCCTTCCTTCCTTCTCTCTGTCTTTCCTTTAAAAAAAAAAAAAAAAAAAAAAAAAAAAGGTGAAAAAAAATAACTGTTTTGAGATCATTGTAGATTCACATGCATTTGTGAGAAAGAATACAGAGAGCTCCTGAGATGCTTTATCCAGTTTCCCCCAATAGATAGCATCTTATAAAACTATGGTGCAGTATTTGTCCTTGCATCTATGTGATGATGTTAAGAATTACTGAGTGCATATGTAGAATGGTATGATTTCTAAATGTTGTGTTAATTTCTTTTTTTTTTTCTTTCCGTTAATAAAAAAATAAAAAAATAAAAAATAAAAAAACTATGGTGCACTATCATGACCTTGATATTGACATTGAAACAGTGACAGTACAGAACCTACAGAGTGGTTCTATCACCATGCAACCCCTCATGCTGCCCTCTCACTGTCATACCTCCAGCCCATTCCTATCCCACCTTGGCTCCTGGAAACTAACTGATCTGCTCTTTGGTTCTATTTCTTTCTTTCTTTTTTTTTTTTTTTTTGCCATTTCAGGAATGTTATATAAATGTAATCATATAGTAGGGAACGTTTTGGGACTGTTTTTTTTTTTCACTCATGTTATTTATCCAAGTTGTTGTTTGTCTTGATAGTTTGTTCTTTTTTTATTTCTGAGTAGATTTCCATGTATGGATGTGCCACAGTTTGTTTAACCATTCACCCATCGAAGGGCATGTGGGTTGTTTTCATTTGTTGGCTATTACCAGAAAGTAGTTAAAGATATTCACATGCAGGTTTTTGTGAGAATGTAAGTCTTCATTTCTCTGGGACAAATCCTGTAGGAGTGAGTCCTATGGAAGGTGCACATTTAGTTTTTTAAGAAATTGCAAAACTTTTTTCATACCATTTCACATCCTCATTAGCAATGTATGAGTGATCCGATTTCTCCATCAATATATTTTAATCAGATAGTGAGAGATGAAAATAAAGTTGCGTTTTTTTTTTTTGAAAATGAAAATACACAGGAATTACTTTATTTTTTTTACATGTAGTAGGCCTTAGCATAAAGAGAAAGGAAGTAAATGCTGAAAAAGAGGGATTTCCACATATATACTTATCTCTCTATATATTTTTTGCATGGGCAGGCACTGGTAATTGAACCCGAGTCTCTGGCATGGCAGGTGAGAATTCTGCCACTGAGCCACCGTCGCACTGCCCCTCCACATATATTTTTAAATATACATCATTCATCCATTTAATAATGACATTAAGCCCAAGATATGCTAACATAAATAACATTTTTACAAAAACAGAGCCATATTTTCAAAAAAAATTTTACTGAGAAGTATTGTCTTATTTTTACATTATTAATGGATAATTTTTATTTTTAACTTTTTTATGGTATAGTATAACATATATACAAAACAAAGAAATAAAAAATCAATAGTTTTCAAAGCACTCTTCAGCAAGTAGTTTTAGGACAGATTCCGAGTTTGTCATGGGCTACCATATGATCCTCTCAGATTTTTCCTTCTAGCTGTTCCAGAATATAAGAGGCTAGAGGGCTTAAATATTTCTTTATCATCATAATCGACTTTTTTCCTTCTTTTTTTGGTGAAAAATAACATATATACAAAAAAACCCTGTAAATTTCAAAGCACAGTACCACAATTAGTTGTAGAACATATTTCAGACTTTGACATGGATTACAATTTCACAATTTTAGGTTTTTACTTCTAGCTGCTCTACAATACTGGAGACTAAAATAAATGTCAATTTAATGATTCAGCATTCATATTCATCCATTAAATCCTATCTTCTCTGTATAACTCCACCATCACCTTTGATCTTTCCATCCCTCTGTTTAGGGGTGTTTGGGCTATGGCAATTCAAAATTTTTAAGTTCTGGAAAATTCTGGTCCTCCCAAAAGGGATACCCCAGAGAATAGTGCCCTGTGTGAGGATTTAACCAAATCTGAAACCAGCCAGGCATTTCAGTGAAAGCCAGGAAACTCCTTATGTCTGATGGGCATGATCCAAGGCTACTGCATGAAAGCCAATGAGAGTGCTGTGGGATCTGTATAAAGAGAACCACTGCCAGTCAGGACTGAGAGGAACAGAGAAGGGACACATTGGAGGAAAAATAACTTCAGAGGCAAAACCATGGAGGCCTTGGTGTGAAGTCAAGAAGCCTTGGGCCAGGAGAGTGGACCCACCAAAGCCCATGGAGAGGGTGAGTTTATGCCAAAGGCAGAGGATGGGCCTTCTACCTCATTGCAGTGGAAGAGTCATGCTGCCTCAGGCCTTGGAGAGGGTGAAGCACATTTCTTGGGGTTTGGGGAGAGCCTGGCTGCCACCACATGGCGGGGTTCAGTGTGTGACCTGGGGATGGCAAAGAGCCCAAGTGTGGCCTCAGTGCTTGGAGAAGGTGGAGCTGAGAAAAATGTGGTCTCCCCAGTACTTTCAAGGTTGTATTCAGAGAGAGGCAGGCCTCTGGGTAGGCCCTTGGAAAGGATGAGACTGTCTGTTTCTAAAGCCCCAGAGATGAAGGACTCTCAGACTTTCAAGTCTAATGGACTTTGCCCTGAGGGTTTTCAAAACTTCTTGGGTCCAGTGACCCCTGTTTTCCTTCCTCATTATGGAAACAGGTATATGTATCCTATGACTGTTCCTCCTTTGTATGTTGGCAACAAATAACTTGTCTTGAGTCTTTACAGGTCCAGAGCCAGAGCAGAATTTTGGTTTAGGACAGACCGTGCACATAATTGACTTTGTACTGGTTTTAACCTTGTATTTATATTGTTACTGAAATGGTTAAAGTTCTCTGATATTGTTATGGAATGAATGCATTTTGTATATGGGAAAACATGTCTTTTTTCGGGTCTGGAGGGTGGAATGTGCTGGTTTGAAAAGATGTATGTACCCTAGAAAAGCCATGTTTTAATCCTGATCCCATTTTGTAAAGGCAGCCATTTCTTCTAATCCCTATTCAGTAATGTATGTTTGAAATTTTAATTAGATAATCTCTCTGGATATGTAACTCAATCAAGAGTAGTTGTTCAGCTGGACTAGGTGGAAATGTGTCTCCACCCATTCCAAGTGGGTCTTGATTAGTTTACTGGAATCCTATAAAAGAGGAAACATTTTGGAGAAAGCAGAAGATTCTGAGAGAGCAGAATGATGTAGACATGAGAAGCAGAGAGTCCACCAGCCAGCGACCTTTGGAGATGAAGAAGGAAAATGTCTCCTGGGGAGCTTCATGAAACAGGAAGCCAGGAGAGAAAGCTAGCAGATGATGCTGTGTTCACCACATATCCTTCCAGATGAGAGAGAAACCCTGATGTGTTTGCCCTGTGCCTTCTTGCTTGAGAGAGAAACGCTGAACTTCATTGACCTTCTTGAACCAAGTTATCTTTCCTTGGGTGCCTTAGATTGGACATTTCTATAGACTTGTTGTAACTGGGACATTTTCTTGGCCTTGGAACTATAAACTAGCAACTTATTAAATTCCCCCTTTTAAAAGCCATTCTGTTCTGGTATATTGCATTCTGGCAGCTAGCAAACTAGAACAGATACCCTTTGATTTCTTTTAGCATTGTTATATAGTTTTCTGTGTACAAGTCCTTCATGTCTCTAGTTAAATTCATTCCTAAGTACTTGATTCTTTTAGTTGCTATTTTGAATGGAATTTTTTCCTTAACTGACTCATTGCTTGTGTATAGAAATGTTACTGATTTTTGCACATTAATTTTACATCCTGCCACCTTGCTGAATTTGTTTATTAGCTCAAGTAACTGCTGTAGATTTCTCAGGATTTCCAAGTACAGTGTTATATCATTTGCAAATAATGAGAGTTTTACTTCTTCCTTTCCAATTTGGATGCCTTTTATTTCTTTGTCCTGCCTGATTGCTCTAGCTAAAACTTCTAGCACAGTGTTGAATAATAGTGGTGACAGTGGGCATCCTTGTCTTGTTCCTGATCTTAGGGGGAAGGCTTTCAGTCTTTCTCCATTGAGTACGATGCTGGCTATCTTATTACTTTTTACCTGTGTAATCATAGGTAAGGTTATTTTGACCTCTCTGTCTCAAATACCTCATTTATGACATGGGATTAATAATAGTACCCTACAAATTTATTATGAGGACTAATGTGAACAATGCAAGCAAAGTTCATAGAATTCAGTTCTCAACATTGGCTGCACATTGGAATTACCTGGAATTAATTACCTGAGCCTCATCTCCAGAGATTGGGATTGTTAAAGTTAGTCTGGTGTGTGGCCTGGGCATCAGAATTTTTATAACTCCTGATGTGATTATCATGAGTTCCCAAGGTGGATTGTAGGCCATAGTAAGTGTTTGGTGAGTGTCATCTACTGCCATCACCCGGAAGCAGAGAGCTGTAGCCATGTTCATCTGTCCACTAATTCTTAGAAAAGGCACTTGGGTAGCACTGTTTGAGTACAGTCCATTCTCTCAGGATGAGATGCCCTGGCAAATCAAGGGGCAGCAGCAGATGTGGCAGGCCCAAGGGGAAGCACCGCACGTTGCACCCACCTTGCGTGGCACATTCATTATGGTCTGGAAAGCACAGGCTCTGTATCAGTTTGAAAAGGAGCTTGGAAAACTCTGTATTCCATATTTCCCCCTTGTGAGAGTCACAATGCACAGTGACCTTTACAAGACTCTGGGAAGTCCTATGCTAAAGAAACCCCTTAAGTTTACTTATCCCAGAATTTTCCCAAGCATATTTGGCCGTCTTAGGCCTCAGCTATTTTTCATAGCATCCATTATCCCAGAAGAACTGGTGCTCTGGGACCTTGAATAATCCCTATTCAATACTGTATGTTTGAAACTGTAATCAGATCATCTCCCTGGATGATGTGATTTAGTCAAGAGTGGTTGTTAAACGGGATTAGGTGATGACATGTCTCCACCCATTTGGGTGGGTCTTGATTGGTTTATTGGAGTCCTATAAAAGAGGAAATATTTTGGAGAATAAGAGATTCAGAGAGAGCAGAATGACATAGCCACGAGAAGCAGAGTCCACCAGCCAGCGACCTTTGGAGATGAAGAAGGAAAATGCCTCCCAGGGAGCTTCACAAAACAGGAAGCCAGGAGGGAAGATGCTAGAAGATGATGCCGTGTTCGCCATGTGCCCTTCCAGATGAGAGAGGAACCCTGACCGTGTTCACCACGTGCCTTTCCAGATGAGAGAGAAACCCTGAACTTCATCGGCCTTCTTGAACCAAGATATCTTTCCCTGGATGCCTTTGATTGGACATTTCTATAGACTTGTTTTAATTTGGACATTTTCTCAGCCTTAGAACTGTAAACTAGCAACTCTTTAAATTCACCTTTTTAGAAGCCATTCCGTTTCAGGTAATAGTGCATTCCGGCAGCTAGCAGACTAGAACATTATTTAGCATTATCCCAGAAGAACTGGTGCTCTGGGCCCTTGCTTAGGAAATCCTGATTGAGGCTGCACCTTCACAGGTGGATTCACACTTGATCCCCTCATTTTGTCACCAGGCAGATTGTCCAGGTGCTCAGAGTTTGCTGTCGGGCAGGGGTGGGTCGGGGAGCTAAAAAATATTTACTGTGTGAACACCTAAAGGGCAGAGCACACAGAGGTCATCTGTGCCTACTGTGGCTGCTTGCTAGAATAAGAGTTTTTCCTGGGATGAAAGGGGCTCTTGTCAGGTTTGCGATCAGGATGCCACTACCCATTCAACTTGTGATCCTTGAATACAGTGGACAAATGCATGCTAAAATGGTGAGAGTGGTTTTATTTATATATATTTTTTACTTGAGGAATTACATAAAAATCATATTCTGCCTCCCCCACCCCATGGTACCTTTGTTACAATTGATGAAAGTATTATTAAAATTATACTATTATCTGTAGTTTTTTAAACGAGCAGCATTGTTTGATCTTAAAAAGGTTGTAGGAGGATTTGGCTTTTGGAGAGTATGGGGGATGGTATCAGCTGTCTTTCCTTTTCATGGAGACAGAATGAGAACAAATGAATTCAGAGAAATTCTGTGAGACGTGAGGAAGACTTTCCCCCAAATTAATACAACTTTGAGGTGGCAGAGTCAGGATTCAAAGCCAAGTCTCAGAGTCCAAATCCTGTGTTCTTTCCTCTGTGCAATGCTGTGTCATGGGTGAATCTCAGTTTATAGATTCAGGTATGCAAACAAAAATGCACCTCTCTCTTCTTTTTCTTGGCTATAAAGTAATAACTATTTCAGACATCAGTTGTGGCAGAAATTCTATTTTAGACAAATTATGAGTGGCTCTTACCTTTGGGGTAGCCCCCAGTTCTGAGAGCTTACCTGTGCCTGGTCCCTGGGTGTAAAGGAGACCTGCAGTGCTTGATGGCTTTTATCTGACTAGGTGTCTTCTAAGGCATCCGTCTTTCTGTTTACTTCTTAATCGTCTGTTCGTGCAGATTGTCCCTATTCCTGTCACCGTGACCTCTTTAGCTCTCTTGGTCGTACATGTGTCTCAGGCTGGAGCCTGGAATCGCTCAGAATCTGTTCTGCTCTTGTCTGCCTAGATGCTCTATGGATTCATTTTCCTTCTGGTGGTATCTTGCTGCCACCTGAAGACTCACTGAGAGGCAGGATACAAGGCCTTGCCCTCCTGCCCTCCTTTCCATCCACGGCCTCAGTTTTTGGAAATCCAAGCCAGGAAGAGATGATTTTTTCCCTTGCTCTTCCCTCTGTTGCAGCCCCTCCCTGAAGAATGGGAAAAGTCAGGAGAGGAGGGTGAAGGAGGGAAAGCATGAACTCCTGGAAGGGAAAAGCAATGCATCAATTAATACTTCAATAATGATATTCCAGGGCTCTTCCACTGTAATGACTCAAGGGGAAGGATGTGGAATCACCTCATTCCTTGGCTAGTGCAGCTGAACAAGCTCTGGTATGCTGCAGTGGAGCCTAGCAACTTATTACCTTGACCTCCAGCTTTGGTGTTAATGAGATTTCCTAAGCTAGAATAACCAACTATCCTGGTTTACCCGAGACTTAGGGGGTTTCTCATGACATGGAGCTTTCATTGCTAAAACTGGTATAGTCTGAGGCAGGCTGGGTCACATATATATGACCCTTTGATTATTTTCCCCTTAGGCTAAGATTCTACCCTTCTGTGTAGAGTTTAGCATGAATTTTTCTCTGCTACAATAAATGAGGCAGGGGCAATCATTCATATATTGCCTACTTGTTATGAGTCAATCACTTTGTTTCCCCAATTGGCCTGACCTTAGTTTCCTGAAGGTCATAGAATTCACCTTTTAGGATTAGTATCCCAGTTCTGGAACCTGCTTACTGAAAGCCTCAAAGTGCCATCCCTCCTACCCCTTCCTTCATCACCGCTCATTTTCACCAGCTTGCTATCTCTTTTTACTCACATAGTTATTAATTTCTGCGTGTTTAGACTCATGCCAGTAGATGGCCTTCCAATTAACCATTAAAAATGGGAAGGAGGCAGATTTCCTTATCACTGGGCTAGTTGTCAAGACTGAGTCACCAAACAGCAGGCAGTTCATGAAGTGTGTGCATGTGTGTGTGTGTGTGTGTGTGTGTGTGTGTGCTTGATGGGTGGGTGGGTGTAGGAAAGAGAGAAAGGAAGGTGGGAGTGCAGAGAGAAGACCATCTGTTCCCTGTAGCCATTTTAAACTCTTTCTCCCCTTCCTCCTCTCCCCCTACTTCCCTGGTTACCATTGTCTGAAAATAGATTTTCAGTGTTAGATATTTCTGAACTACTGAACTGTCAGAAATAAAAAGTGACTCCTATTTCCAATCATCTACGCTTCAAGATAACAAACCACTGGGACAATAGTGGAAGGAAAATTGGATTCTGTTTTATCTTCACACTAACTTCTTATGTTCCGTTCCTATTTATTTACTTTGTAGCTTGAAAAAATCAGTGAACCTCTATGATTATCAATTGCTTTGTTAATACAAAGAGAATAAAGGCTCAGATCCTTGGATCCAAGCCCTTCTTTGACATATTTCCAAAGTGTGATATTGATGTTGCCAATTTTAGAAACATTTTATTATGCCATTCCTCTGTTCCAAGATCTAAAACAGGGGCTTAGATAAAGCCCCATAGTTTATAGAATAAAATTTAAACTCCTTAATATGCCACACTCTACACAATCTTAATTCTAAATGTCTCAGTTATGTATCATTTATCACCTCAGCTGGTCCTCTGCATATATTAAACTGTGCTTTTGTTATTAATAAGTATCTGGCTTACTTTGAAATTTATTTAAAATTTCCTTGACTGATGGATGGTTTCTTAACAATTTTTAAAAAAAATTTATTTATTAATTAAAAAAATAAAGAAACAAAATAAAACAACATACATAATCAGTAATTCACAATATCATCACTTAGTTGCATATTCATCATTCCTTAGAACATTTGCATTAATTCAGAAAGAGAAATAAAAAGACGATAGAAAAAGAAATAAAACGAACACAGGAAAGAAAAAAAAAGATTATACCTACCATACCCCTTACCCCTTGCTTTCATTGATCACTAGCATTTCAAACTAAATTTATTTTGGCATTTGTTCCCCCTATTATTTATTTTTATTCCATATGTTCTACTCCTTTGTTGACAAGGTAGATAAAAGGAGCATCAGACACAAGGTTTTCACAATCACACAGTCATATTGTGACAGCTGTATCATTATTCAGTCATCCTCAAGAAACATGGCTACTGGAACACAGCTCTACATTTTCAGGCAGTTCCCTCCAGCCTCTCCATTCATCTTGAATAACAAGATGATATCTACTTGATTCATAAGAATAACCTCCAGGATAACCTCTCAACTCTGTTTGGAATCTCTCAGCCATTGACACTTTGTCTCATTTCCCTCTTCCCCCTTTTGGTTGAGAAGGTTTTCTCAATCCCTTGATGCTAAGTCTTAGCTCATTCTAGGGTTTTTCTCAATCCCTTGATGCTGAGTCTCTGCTTATTCCAAGATCTCTGTCCCACGTTGCCAGGAAGGTCCACACCCCTGGGAGTCATGTCCCACGCAGAGAGGGGTAGGGTGGTGAGACTGCTCGTTGTGTTGGCTGGAGAGAGGGGCCACATCTGAGCAACAAAAGAGGCTCTCTTGGGGGTGACTCTTAGGACTAAATTTTAAGTAGACTTGACCTATCCTTTGTGGGGTTAAGTTTCATATGAACAAACCCCAAGATGGGAGCTCTGCCTATAGTTTTGGTTGTCCATACTGCTGTGAGAATATCAAGAATTTAACTTGGGGAAGTTGAATTTCTCCCCATTCTCACCACTCCCCGAAGGGGGCTTTACAGATACTTTTCCACTCACTGATCGAATCACTCTGGGATTCATTGGGGCATCACTCTGGACAAACCAGCAAAATCTCATGTCCTACCTGAGATTCCAAGTACTTATGGTGTTCAATCAAACTATCTACATAAGTTATATTAGGAAATGCACTAGTCAAAATGTAAATTTTGTAACTAATAAATATTTTTTGCTTTAGTCTCACACAGAAGGTGACATTTTAAAATATTAATTATCATCTATTTTTAGTACCCTGAAATAATGACATTCCTTTGTTCTTCCTCATGCAAAAAACATTTTTAAAGTTGTACCTTGTACATTTCACTATTATTATACATTCTAGGCATTCCTAGATTATACCATCTCAATCTTTAACATCTATCTTTCTTTCTGATTTCATTTATATCCCCAGCCCTCCTCCCTCTAACGTTCTCACATGCAGCTTCATTCAGTGTTTTAACATAATTATATTACAGTTAGGTAGTATTGTGCTGTCCATTTCTGAGTTTTTGTATCCAGTCCTGTTGCACAGTCTGTATCCCTTCAGCTCCAGTTACCCAATATCTTACCCTATTTCTATCTCCTGATGTTCTCTATTATGAACAAAATATTCCAGGTTTATTCACTAATGTCAGTTCATATCAATGAGACCATACAGTATTTGTCCTTTAGTTTTTGATTAGTCTCACTCAGCATAATGTTCTCAAGGTCCATCCATGTTGTTACATACTTCATAAGTTTATTCTGTCTTAAAGCTGCATAATATTCCATCGTATGTATATACCACAGTTTGTTTAGCCACTCGTCTGTTGATGGACATTTTGGCTGTTTCCATCTCCTTGCAATTGTAAATAATACTGCTATAAACACTGGTGTGCAAATGTCCGTTTGTGTCTTTGCCCTTATGTCCTCTGAGTATATACCTAGCAATGGTATTGCTGGGCCATATGGCAATTCTATATTCAGCTTTTTGAGGAACCACCAAACTGCCTTCCACAGTGGTTGCACCATTTGACATTCCCACCAACAGTGAATAAGTGTGCCTCTTTCTCCACATCCTCTCCAGTACTTGTCATTTTCTGTTTTGTTGATAATGGCCATTCTGGTGGGTGTGAGATGATATCTCATTGTGGTTTTGATTTGCATTTCCCTAATGGCCAGGGACATTGAGCATCTCTTCATGTGCCTTTTGGCCATTTGTATTTCCTCTTCTGAGAGTTGTCTGTTCAAGTCTTTTTTCCATTTTGTAATTGGATTGGCTGTCTTTTTGTTGTTGAGTTGAACAATGTCTTTATAAATTCTGGATACTAGACCTTTATCTGATATGTCATTTCCAAATATTTTCTCCCATTGTGTAGGCTGTCTTTCTACTTTCTTGATGAAGTTCTTTGATGCACAAAAGTGTTTAATTTTGAGGAGTTTCCATTTATTTATTTATTTCTTCAGTGCTCTTGCTTTAGGTGTAAGGTCTATAAAACCGCCTCCAATTATAAGATTTATAAGATATTTCCCTGCATTTTCTTCTGTTTTATGGTCTTAGACCTGATGTTTAGATCTTTGATCCATTTTGAGTTAACTTTTGTATAGGGTGTGAGATAGGGGTCCTCTTTCATTCTTTTGCATATGGATATCCAGTTCTCTAGGCACCATTTATTGAAGAGACTGTTCTCTCCCAGGTGAGTTGGTTTGACTGCCTTATCAAAGATCAAATGTCCATAGATGAGAGGGTCTATATCTGAACACTCTATTCGATTCCATTGGTCAATATATCTATCTTTATGCCAGTACCATGCTGTTTGGACCACTGTGGCTTCATAATATGTCTTAAACTCAGGCAGCGTGAGACCTCCAGCTTCATTTTTTTTTCGTCAAGATACTTTTAGCAATTCGGGGCACCCTGCCCTTCCAGATAAATTTGCTTATTGTTTTTTCTGTTTCTGAAAAGTAAGTTGTTGGAATTTTGATTGGTATTTCATTGAATCTGTAAATCAATTTAGGTAGAATAGACATCTTAACTATATTTAGTCTTCCAATCCATGAACACGGTATGCCCTTCCATCTATTTAGGTCTTCTGTGATTTAACAGTTTTTTGTAGTTTTCTTTGTATAGGTCTTTTGTCTCTTTAGTTAAATTTATTCCTAAGTATTTTATCCTTTTAGTTGCAATTTTAAATAGAATTCGTTTCTTAATTTCCCCCTCAGATAGTTCATTACTAGTGTATAGAAACACTACAGATTTTTGAATGTTGATCTTGTAACCTGCCACTTTACTGTACTTGTCTATTAACTCTAGTAGTTTTGCTGTGGATTTTTCAGGGTTTTTGACATATAGTATCATATCATCTGCAAACAGTGATAGTTTTACTTCTTCCTTTCTAGTTTTGATGCCTTGTATTTCTTTTTCTTGTCTAATTGCTTTGGCTAGAACTTCCAATACAATGTTGAATAACAGTGGTGATAGTGGACATCCTTGTCTTTTTCCTGATCTTAGGGGGAAAGGTTTCAGTTTTTCCCCATTGAGGACGATATTAGCTGTGGGTTTTTCATATATTCCTTTTATCATTTTAAGGAAATTCCCTTGTATTCCTATCTTTTGAAGTGTTTTCAAAAGGAAAGGATGTTGAATTTTGTCAAATGCCTTCTCTGCATCAATTGAGATGATCATGTGAATTTTCTGCTTTGATTTGTTGATATGGTGTATTACATTAATTGATTTTCTTATGTTGAACCATCCTTGCATACCTGGGATGAATCCTACTTGGTCATGATGTATAATTCTTTTAATGTGTTGCTGGATTCGATTTGCTAGAATTTTGTTGAAGATTTTTGCATCTATATTCATTAGAGAGATTGGTCTTTAGTTTTCTTTTTTGTAATATCTTTGCCTGGTTTTGGTATGAGGGTGATGTTGGCTTCATAGAATGAATTAGGTAGCTTTCCCTCCACTTCAACTTTTTTTGAAGAGTTTGAGCAGGATTGGTACTAATTCTTTCTGGAATGTTGGGTAGAATTCACATGTGAAGCCGTCTGGTCCTGGACATTTCTTTTTGGGAAGCTTTTTAATGACTGATTCAATTTCTTTACTTGTGATTGATTTGTTGAGGTCATCTATTTCTTCTTGAGTCAAAGTTGGTTGTTCATGCCTTTCTAGGAAGTTATCCATTTCATCTACATCATTGTAATTATTGGCATAACGTTGTTCATAGTATCCTGTTATTACCTCCTTTATTTCTTTGGGGTCAGTGGTTATGTCTCCTCTTTCATTTCTGATCTTATTTATTTGCATCCTCTCTCCCCTTTTTGTCAATCTTGCTAAGGGCCCATCAATCTTATTGATTTTCTCATAGAACCAACTTCTGGTTTTATTGATTTTCTCAATTGTTTTCATGTTCTCAATTTCACTTATTTCTGCTCTAATCTTTGTTATTTCTTTCCTTTTACTTGTTTTGGGGTTAGTTTGCTGTTCTTTCTCCAGTTCTTCCAAGTGGACAGTTAATTCCTGTAATTTTGCCCTTTCTTCTTTTTTGATGTAGTCATTTAGGGCAATAAATTTCCCTCTTAGCACTGCCTTTGCTGCATCCCATAAGTTTTGATATGTTGTGTTTTCATTTTCTTTTGCCTCGAGATATTTACTGATTTCTCTTGTAATTTCTTCCTTGACCCACTGGTTGTTTAAGAGTGTGTTGTTGAGCCTCCACATATTTGTGAATTTTCTGGCACTTTGCCTATTATTGATTTCCAACTTCATTCCCTTATGATCTGAGAAAGTGTTTTGTATGATTTCAATCTTTTTAAATTTGTTGAGACTTGCTTTGTGACCCAGCATATGGTCTATCTTTGAGAATGATCCATGAGCACTTGAGAAAAATGTGTATCCTGCTGTTGCGGGGTGTAATGTCCTATAAATGTCTGTTAAGTCTAGCTCATTTATTGCAATATTCAAATTCTCTGTTTCTTTGTTGATCCTCTGTCTAGATATTCTGTCCATTGATGAGAGTGGGGAATTGAAGTCTCCAACTATTATGGTAGATATGTCTGTTTCCCTTTTCAGTGTTTGCCCCACGTATTTTGAGGCATTCTGGTTTGGTGCATAAGTATTTATGATTGTTATATCTTCATGTTGAATTGTTCCTTTTATTAGTATATAGTATCCTTCTTTGTCTCTTCTAACTGTTTTACATTTGAAGTCTAATTTGTTGGATATTAGTATAGCCACTCCTGCTCTTTTCTGGTTGTTATTTGCATGAAATATCTTTTCCGAACCTTTCACTTTCAACCTATGTTTATCTTTGGGTCTAAGATGTGTTTCCTGTAGACAGCATATAGAAGGATGCTGTTTTTTAATCCATTCTGCCAGTCTATGTCTTTTGATTGAGGAGTTCAATCCATTAACATTTAGTGTTATTACTGTTTGGGTAGTACTTCCCTCTACCATTTTGCCTTTTGTATTTTATATGCCATATCTAATTTTCCTTCTTTCTACACTCTTCTCCACACCTCTCTGTTCTGTCTTTTCATATCTGTCTCTAGTGTTCCCCTTAGTATTTCTTGCAGAGCTGGTCTCTTCTTCACAAATTCTCTCAGTGATTTTTTGTCTGAAAATGTTTTAATTTCTCCCTGATTTTTGAAGGACAATTTTGCTAGGTATAGAATTCTTGGTTGGCAGTTTTTCTCTTTTAGTAATTTAAATATTTCATCCACTGTCTTCTTGCCTCCATGGCTTCTGCTGAGAAATCTACACATAGTCTTATTGGGTTTCCCTTGTATGTGATGGATTGCTTTTCTCTTGCTGCTTTCAAGGTCCTCTCTTTCTCTTTGACCTCTGACATTCTGACTAGTAAGTGTCTTGGAGAACATCTATTTGGATCGATTCTCTGTGGAGTATGCTGCACTTCTTGGATCTGTAATTTTAGGTCTTTCATAAGAGTTGGGAAATTTTCAGTGATAATTTCTTCCATTAGTTTTTCTCCTCCTTTTCCCTTCTCATCTCCTTCCGGGACACGCACAACATGTATATTTGTGTGCTTCATATTATCATTCAGTTCCCTGGGTCCCTGCTCATATTTTTCCATTTTTTTCCCTATAGTTTCTGTATCTTGTTGGATTTCAGATGTTCCGTCCTCCAGTTCACTAATCCTAACCTCTGTCTCTTGACATCTACCATTGTAGGTTTCCATTGTTTTTTCCATCTGTTCTACTGTACCTTTCATCCCCATAAGTTCCATGATTTGTTTTTTCAGACTTTCCATTTCTTCTTTTTGTTCATTCCTTGCCTTCTTCATATCCTCCCTTAATTCATTGATTTGGTTTTTGATGAGGTTTTCCATGTCTGTTTGTATATTCTGAATTAGTTGTTTCAGCTCTTGTATCTCATTTGAACTATTGGTTTGTTCCTTTGACTGGGCCATATCTTCAATTTTCCTGGTGTGATTTGTTATTTTTTGCTGGTGTCTAGATATTTAATTACCTTAATTAGTTTATTCTGGAAATTGCTTTCACTTCTCTTACCTAGGGTTTTCTTGCTAGATGAATTTGTTGTCTATCTGTTCTTTGACCTTCAGTTCAGCTTTTTCTGGACCTCTAGCTTAGGTTTTGTTTTACAGGGGTTAATTTTTCAGTTTTTGTTTTCTTGCTTCTTGCCCTGCTTGTATGGTGCCTTTTCCCTCCCCACCCTTAGGAGGGTCTACATAGGTATTATAGACTTCAGCTGGGTTTTCCCAGACTAAACTGACCTCCTATCAGGGGGAAGGAGTCACCTGGGTCAGTTTTCCCTGAGGGTGAGACCCAGCAGTTTAAAAGACTTTCCTGTGAAGTCTCTGGGCTCTGTTTTTCTTATCCTGCCCAGTATGTGATGCGTCTGCCTGCGGGTCGCACCAGCAAAAGATGTTGCGGCACTTTTAACTTTGGAAGACTCTCCCTGCTGGGGGCATGTTGGAGACAGAGGAGAGGATGTAGGCTGGTTTTAATGGCTTCAAATTGCCAAGCCTTGGAGTCTGAATTCCTTGAGAGAGGGATTCCACCTGAGTTTTGCTTCACCCCTCCCCTGGGGAAGGCACAGGTGGGAGACAGCCCTGAAAGCAGCCCATTTCTGCCTATGCCTGGGCAGTTGCAGCCCGAGAAGTCCTGCCGCTGAATCCAGAGGCTGCCAAGTCTCTGTAGAAACATAGCCACTAAAACCTCCGTTTCCTCCCGTTTCCTCTTTTTCCATGAGCCCAATGAGCTAACTCCTCCTTGACCAGGTTTAGAGTCTCTTTCCTTTCCCTCTGGGAAGCCGCCTGTGGGGGAGGGGTGCCAAGCACCGGCCGCCGTTGCTTGGGGAACTCACGGTTTTGGGGAGGCTTGCAGCCGGTCCCGCTGCTCCAGACTGGGGTACGCTGTGTGTCTGGTCACTGACGTGGCTCCAGGAGCTGTTCTGTACTGTTTTTGATTATTTAGTAGTTGTTCTGGAGGACGAACTAAAACACGCACATTGCTAAGCTGCCATCTTGGCCCCTCCTAAAAACAACAGTTTTTTTTTAGTTTCCCACACCTGACAGAGTGTTTGCACGTATTAAGTATAACTCAATAATTGTTAAATCAAATGGAAATTATTTGGAGGGTATACCAATACATTTATAAATACAAATGGATTTTAAAACTTATGCTTGACTTATTTCCAATCTTAAGAGGAACATTCAATATTTTACCAGTAAGTGTGATATTTATCTCTGTTTTTCATAGGTACCCTTTGTCAGTATGAAAAAGTTTTCTTCTATTCCTAGTTTTCTAAACATTTTCTATTAGGAATGAATTGTGGACTTTGTCAATGATTTTTCTGGACCTATTGAGATGATCATGTGCTTTTTTTGTTTATGCTGTAAATGTGGTGAATTAAATTGATTGATTTTTTATTGTTGAACCAATCTTGCATTCCTGGGATTAATGCCCTGTCATTTTCTATTATCTTTCATATAAATACAAAATATATATGTATTTGTAGTGTGTATATATATTTGTAGTATATATATAATACATATGTGATGAATGGTATTGATCTATAATTTTCTTTTCATATAATGTCCTTTTAAGGTCTTGGAGTCACATTTATGCTGGATTCATAAACAAATCGAGAAGGATTTCTTCTAATTTTTGAAAGACTTTTGTATGTTTAATGTTATTTCTTCCTAAATATCTGATATAATGCAGCAGTAAAGCTTTCTGAGCCTTGTATTAATTTTTTACTGCTGCCATAGCAAATTACCACAGACTTAGTGTCATAAAACATGGCATCACAAGTATCTTACAGGCCATGTGTCTGGTCTAGTCTCATCATATAAAATCAAGATGTCATAAGCCTGCATTCTTTTTTGGAGGTTCTAAGGGAAAATCTGTTTCCTACTCATTTGAGTTGTAGGTAGAATTTAGCTCGGTTAGGTTCCCTGGCTTTTTGGTTGTTGTTGCTGGCTGTAAGCTGAGGGCCATTTTCAGCTTCTGGAAGTCATTGTATTCCTTGGTCAATGGCTCCTTTTCTCCATTTTCAAAGGCAACGATAGTGGGTGAAATCCTTCTCAAATCCTCTGACCCACTCTTCTGCCTTCCTTTCCTGTGTTCACACTGAGCCTGCTTGGGTGATCCAGAACACTTCTTATTTTAAGGCCAGATGATAAGCAATCTGAGTTCCACCTGCACCTTAATTCCCTTTGCCATGTAATGCTAACCTATTTACAAGAGTAACAACAAAAGGCTAACAACAAAAGAGTAACAACAAAACAAAGTAACAACAACAAAGTAACAACAAAACAAAGTAACAACAACAGAGTAACAACAACAAAGAGTAACAACAAAAGGCTGCTAGTTAGGCATCAACTGGTGATTTTCTAACTCCATTTTTTTCTTCTATATTTCTAGATGCTCTTGCATTATATGGAAAATGTATTTAGTTTTTCATTCATTCAGCCATTATTTATACCAGTGTGGATCCTTATTTTATTTACTGAGTTGTAATCCATTACTGTTATTATTTATTCTGATATTCAAGTTGTCCCAGATTTGACTGGTGGGAGGACTTTCAAGCTGACTCCTGTGTCCTTTTGACATGTCACTATTAATTGCTCACTGTGATATAAATTGCCCTCCCAGAGCTTGTACAGATCTTTTATTCCCATAAGCTGTACATGAAAATGTCTAAATTCTCCTACTTTGGCCAACAATGGATATTATCACATTTCATATTTGCTAATTTGAAAAAAAACCTGACATATATGCATTCTTTGATTGCTATTGAGAGTGAACATTTTTTTTTCCCTTGTGGTTTTTCTTCTTTTTAAAATAATTTATTTGAAATGCATTTTCTGGTTGATTCCACACAATGAATTGTTCAATTGGAATTATTGTTTTGGCTAGAGGTTTAGACTAGTGAGATGGGTTTTGCTTGAAGATTTCTTAGTTAGGCTAAGGAAAGAAAGGTGTAAGATAGTGCAGCCTTGATGCCAACCTTCTATGGACAACTTAGCCTGAGAGGTAATTAGTTTTTCAAATTCTCTATTTGACTTCATACAGTTTCAACTCTGATACTCATGTTCCATGAAGGGCAGAGAGGTGGAGTACAAGATGTTGGCTAAAAGGGAAGAATGATCAACCTACAAAGTTCCTTTAAGCTCCCTGCATCCTTCTGGTAATAGGATTAACACAGACCAGTTGCTAAGGAAGAATCTAGGATATTCCCTTCAAAACTGCCTCTCTGATTGTGGCAGCATCAGGTCCATTACTTGCCCTTCTAAAATGGAGAGAAGAGAGCATTTAGATCTTTTAATGAAGTCAGGGACTCTTCAGATCCAGATCAGTTAATTTTGTGATATGATGGCAAGAAACCTACCTGCAGGCAAGCAGAGTTTTGGAAAAAGAGAACTGGCAAGTTGAGAGTTGTGACCCCTTGGATTTAATTCCTACTAGCTACAGAGAACCAGTTCACCTGGCCCAGTCTATCTTAGATGTCAACATTGATAAATGACAGTAAGGAATATTTTATCCTCTAAGATGAATTTGAAAGCTCCTGCTTCTGGAAAACTCACTGAAGGTCACCACTTTGTTTGAATGACTGTGAATGAGGAGGGACTCAGCATTCCCTCCAAGGCAGAAGGATGTACAATCCTGAGAGTCAAGTAAACAGGAAGAAGTCAGGGATTAAAGATTTCATGGACAGAGGAAGCTGAAGAATACAATATGAGTGATTATGGCAGATGGATGTGGGTATCCAGAGAAATCTTTTTTAATTGAACTTCCCAGCTTGGTGCAAATCTTCATGAAAGGAACTGTGATGAATACAGACAGCCTTTGTACACCGATCTGCTCTTCAGGTCAGTCTCCTCCTCCTGATCCCCATCTCCAAAGGGATGCCATGGCTCCCCAAAGCCTTCCTGTGGAAGTTCCTTGTCCAGTCCTCACTGTCAGGGAGGACGTGGAGACTCACTCAAACTCTTGAGAGCTCTCTCACCCCAAGAGGTAACCGAGTGCTCTCGATATCCAGTTTCCTTCTCAGGTTAAAAGAAATGTGATCTCAGACTCTGAGGAGGGCAAAGGCAAGCCCGTTGTGGTGGACTAAATTAACTGTTGTCCAAGGTGGATATACATCACTTTGGCATCATGATTCATTTGACATTTTAAGGCTGAGTCCATTCTCTTTAGCTTTGCCCTGGAGCTACTCTGATGGAGAGTTGCTGATTAATCAGTCATTTACTTTTAAAACAGCAGTAAAGGGAAGGGATTCTAGACTTGACAAGTTATAAATGAAGATAAAAAAAGTGATACCCTTCCTTGAGTGGCTTATAATAGACTGGATGATTAGTCCAGAGTTAAATAATAACAACAAAGATAAAACCACAACAATTCTATGAAACAGGCAAGACTATGTGTCTTTATTATGAAGGATGCCTTGTTTTAGTGGATCTTATTTTTCTAGTGAAAAGGATGCAAAAGAATCACTCTGACAAACCTAACTTCTGCTGGGCCTGAGAGAGAAGGTGGAGAAAGGAGTGTGTTGGGGTCTAAATCTGCAAGTAGCTGGTGTTCAAAGCATCTTCACTCAACAGGCCCAGTGGTCTTGAGGTCTAAAGCAGGGCTCTCCAATAGAAATATGATGGAATCCACAAACCCAAGTCAAGTATGTATTTCTAAATTTTCTAGTCACCAAATTAAATAAAGGAAACAGAAGGAAAGACATTGATTTTAGTAATATATTCTGTTTAACCAACATATCTAAAGTACTACCATTTCAACATGCAATCAATATAAAAACTAGTTATGAGATATTTCACATTCCTTTTTTATTCAATTCAGTTTTCCAGATCTAGTATGTATTTAAGACACACTTACAACACAGCTTAGTTTGGACTCACACCATTTTAACTGCTCATTAACCACAGGTTGCTAGTAGCTACAAAGTTGGACAATGCAAATCTAGATGGTATTTATGCCTCTTCATTTGACACTCATTCAACAAATATATATTGAATGCCTACTCTTCCAATCGCTATTCTGGGCGGTTGGAGAAACTGACAAAGTCTTGGAGCTTATATTTTAGTAGGAGGAGGGGAAGACAGAGATCAAACATAAATGAATGAATGTGTAAGATTTCAAATAGTGCATAGAAGGAGTATTATGGGCATGGGGGCTGCTATTCTGGGTAGCGTGGCCGTGGAAAGCCTCTCTGGAGGGGTGACATTTAGGCTGAGACATGACCATTATGAAAACACGTGTTCTGTGACAATGAAGGGGAACACACTCCAGGCTGAGGACCCAAAGGCTATTTGCACCCAGGGATGGAGATGAGAAAAGAGGTCAGTGAGATCAGAGAAGAGGGCAGAAGCTGATTTGATAAGGTCTTATAGGACTATAGGACAGAACTTGGATTTTACTCTGAGAGCCAAAAGGCAGCCAGAGAAGGATTTTAAACAGGCAAAGACATGATTTGACACATGCATTTAGGTCACTCTGGTGCTGTGAGGGGCACAGGCTGCAGGGCAGCATGAGCTGGGAGAACTGTCAGGACGCTAACACTATAGTGTCATATGTAAGAGCCAGGAGAGAAGGGATGTGCTGACATGCAGGATGATTGTTGAGCCTCCTGTTCAGGATTTCCAATTGATTTGAGGGCCACCTGGGAGCCCTGTGAAAAGGGAGAACATGATGGATATGAGGCCACAGGACATAATCCTGGTTCATATGTTTTAGGAAGAGCAAGCATGCATTATCCTTCTAGAAGTGTACGAAATTTTTGAAAAGCAAATAGAGAAGGGGTACTCTTGAGATGATTACTCTTAAGATGATGTTCACTTAAGTAATTGCCTAGAAGGAATAAGTCCTCTTTCTGTTTGTACTGAGATATGCTCTCCAGTGCTCTCAGTGTTTGCACAGAGAAACGGATTGATTATGTCAAATATCCATAGAGATCCTTCATTTCTTTTAGGTGCCTTTGAATTGTTGCTTACCGTATCATTTGGAAGGATCTCTCCTAGAAAGACCAAGTGGATTTTTCCTTTGAGTGGGAGGAAGGCAGGGAGGATGGGACCAAGGCCTAGGGCTTTGATCCGTTAGATCTGTTTTCTAAGTCTGCTGTGGTCCCAGTGCCATGGTATGTGATGATAAAAGTGATTTATAAAAGCACCAGAGACTTGGGTTTCAAGGCCCTCTTTTGTTACTCTTGAGTTAAGTTATTTAAGTCTCAATACCCTCACCCATGGAATGGGTAGATAATTATGGAATTTCTTATCTCACAGGTTTGTTCACCTCAGGAAATGGTGAGAGGGTGGCAATGTGGTATGGGGTGAGAGTGAGGGAATGGTCATGGGTAGGCATGGGAGCAGATGGTGGTGGAAGTCAGGGAGAATGTGGTGTGGCTCAGACTTATTGAGCGGAAGGAAAGTTTCATCTGGGGCAGAGGACTGTGGGCTGGATACCGGCAGCCTGCACTTATACATATGTACTCATTACATCTTCTCCTAGCTCCTGTCACTGCCAGCTCTGAAGATGGACAACCAAGAGAAACTAAAAAGTTGGTGGAGGATGGCTGGAAGTGGGAGGAGAAAGAGAAAACAGGAAAGAAAATACTGATGAGTTCTTTCTCTGGATACCAATGAAGATAAAATGGGAGAGCTCTGCTCTTTTTAAGCACTTTTTAAAATTTTTGGATTTCAACTACAAAAGGAGAAAGGAGAGCAAGCACTCTAAGGCTGTTACCATCTCTCTTAGGGGGAAGTGTTTTCTTGGATCCTCTAGAAGAGAAGCAGGCAAATAAGCTGGGGTGGGGTCCTCTGATAACACTCTCTGTAGTTAAAAGTGAGTGCAGACTTACATGAAACATCTAGAGTTGGAAAATTCATAGAGAAAGAAAGTAGATTACAAGTTTCCAGGGGCTGGCTGTAGGATGGGGAGTTATTGCTTAATGGGTATAGGGTTTCCTTTTTGGGATGATATAGAAGTTTTGGTAATGGATGATGTTGATGGTGGCCCCGTCTTGGGAATGCAATTGATATCACTGAACCATATGCATAAGAGTGGTTAAAATGGGGAAATTTTGAGATGTATAGATGTCACCACAATAAAATTGAAAGAAAAAATAAAAGGTGTGCAGAAGGATTGCACTAGTCACAAAATCTAGGAGGCGCTCTAGTTCTAAGAAACAAAGCACAGCCCATTTGAAGATCAAGGATGAAAGAAAAATAATGCTTGTTGAGTGTCAACTGGTGTGGAAGGACTTGACATCATCACCTCAGAAGAGGATTTTATTTTACTAGGTGAGGAAACCCAGGCTCAGAGAAACTGAGTGACGTTCCTACGGTCACATAGTGAAGTAGACCTGCTCAGGGTTTACACTCTAGTCCATCGGACATGGACATTTCGGCTTCATCCGCCTCCACTGGCTGTCCCCAAGGATTGGATAGATGTAGGTACATCAGAACTCACATGTAGTCTTTCTTTTCTTCTGGTCCCAACTTTCATCTTCCTGTATTTAAAACACGAACATCAGTTGTTTGCATTTAATACAATTCTGTTGTTTGAATACAATCTTTCATTTTGTGGAAGAAAGGAAATGGGTGAGCTGTGTGTGTTCATATTCGTATGATTCCAACTCTCCCTTGCCCCAGTGCTTTGGGGGCTACCCAGCGTGAAGGGAGAGTTCACCCCATTATGTACTTGCACATCTTTGAGAAAGCACAGTTCGGGTCTCCTCTCCTGTCTCTTCAAAGTATTGTTGTCCAGGGAAAGACCAAGAATATGACCTAAGATTGCTGCCTCAAGGATGAATAATAACATTGCAGAAACACTGCCACCAAATACAGATGTCAGGAACGATTCCATTCAAAAACTTCACTGCACTGATGACGTGTTTCGAGAAAATGCATTCTCTACCTGAATGGAGGGCAAGAAATTTATTCTTCCTTCAGGCTCAGGAAGATCAGTTGGCTGAGTCACACAGACTGACTGTCTGTCAAGGCAGGGCCTTAGGTGATTTTACATTTTAATCTTCTAATGGAAATTTCAAAGGTCTAGAAGGAAACATTTTCATTCCCTTCAGAACCTCAGCGTGAAGCATGACGGAATGGCAGCCTTTCTTACTCTTTAAGCTTGTGCCAGAGAAAAAGGGACGTGTCCTACTTCTAGGTGGGAGTAAAAGATCCGATAGTTGAATTGATAGAAGATCTGGCTTGAAATGAGGCCGGAGGAAGTCTCTGAGGAAAGAGATCCCTGCCCTCGGCCCTGCCGTCGACACACACTGAATTGGACAGGAAAACAACAGGGTGGGCCACGGTGGCTCAGTGGCAAGAACGCTTGCCTGCCATGCCGGAGGACCCAGGTTCGATTCCTGGTGCCTGCCCATGTAAAAAGTAAAAAAATAAGATAAAATAAAAAAAAAGAGAAAATGACAACCACAGTGAGGTAGTAATCCACTGTTTTCTGTTTGTTTATGATCAGGCTATGGGGTTACTTTCCTTGAATAACCTCAGCCTTTTCTCCCAACACATCCAGGCAGTTTGGGACTCATGCAAAGTGCTTAAGAGCCGAAGCTGGAACCAGACTGCTGGGCTCAAGGTCAAGCTCAGAAGAAAGGGGATAATAATAAATAGTACCTCTTACAGGTACGATTGCAGGTTTTTTTTTTTTTTTTAAAAACTTTCTATTTTGAAATAATTTCAAGCGTAAAGGAAAGTTGCAAAAAAACAATACAAAACCAATACAGAGAACTCCAATATACCACGCTCCTACCCAGATTTACCAACTTTTAAGATTTTGCCCCATTTGAGTTGCTCCCTTGAAGCACATAACTGTCAAGATATGGGCTTAACTGTAGGCTATTGCTTTGTTTGGTGTTACTTCCAAACTGTATCCTTCCTGGGGAGTTTGATTAAAAAAATATTTTGTTAATATTCATATATGGCCCCCACTTCCTAAAATGGGCAGGTCCTGGATCTTTTGTTTGCTGAGCACTGGGCAAGGAGTTCTGTGAGTTTGTAGTCAGTAGCTGAGAAAAGGGGTGAGATAGTGAGACCCAGAGAAAAACTGGAGCTGAGAAGCTAGGGTTCTGATCCACAGGAAGGGGGACCCATTAAGTGAAGACTGCAATCAAATATTAAAGGGACATTCTGAGAGTTTGCTGTGGTCTATGAGACATAAAACCCTCCTTTAACTCCCCTATAAAAGTTTCAGTAAAATGTAAATTTCACTCTTGTTTTGACGTGAGTAGATTCTGGAGAAGGCAGCGTTTCACTGAGTCTCACATTAAGGCAGGCAGAAAAAAAAAGTGATGGCATTTGAACTACATGCAAAACTACATTCTTGAATCACAATCGCTGCTGTTCCAAGACTGAGGGTCTTGTGTGTTGCACATACGTAAATGCATTCGCAGCGTGTGCGTGTGTTTGACATATTAACATTGTTGAACATTCTCACAGCCGAGGGTTTGAGATACACACTCTGCCCCCTGATTTTGTCCTACAGATTTTACTCATTTTACCCTCCTCCATTTTTCCTCATTTATTTTTCATCTGTAGGGTCATTGTGCATTTTTACAACCTGATTCTAATCAAGTTAAAAGAATCTTCATAAGTTATAAAGATTCTAATCTTTCAGGATGCAGCACATGTAACCAAGTACTTGCACTCAATTGCAACCATATTCTGCAGGTGCAATAACCAATGTCATGGTGGTCAGTTAATTTTATTGCTACGCAAACTGCCAAAACTGCTTTCCCGTGAGGTTTATTGTACTTGGAAAAAGAGTGTGATTAAAAGTATGCATTGGGGGTGCACGGGTGCTTCAGTGGTAGAATGCTCGCCTTCCAAGTGGGAGAACCAGCTCGATTCCCAGACCATGGATGCCCCCAAAACAGTATGCATTGACTAAATTACTGTCTCTTAACGTCCTTGCTGCATGATGCTTGAAGCTCCCTGTTCTTGCCTCTCTGGATTCCACGCTGAGGTTGCTGGCTGTCATTTTAAGCACCCCAAGGGCAGGTCCTCTTGAAATGGAGCAAGAAATCTTGACCACATATGACATATTTCTGCTCTGGCTGTGCTGAGCTGGATTCCACCTCAGGCTACATTACAGCAACTGCCTTCTTCCTTTTTTCTTCGTTGCTAAGGAATAGTTTTTCCTCTTAAGATTGATTTTTGCCCCCTTGAAGAAGCCCCAAACCCATATAACACCTTATTAATAATTTTTTTTCTTTGCATGGGCTGGCACCGGGAAATGAAACTTAGTAGTAATTTAAAATGAGTCAGAGCTGCAGCTCCTATTAAAAGCATAAAGCAACCCGCTAAGTCTCATTAGGGGTCACCATGGCCCCTCTTTTTACTAAACACCAAACTGCTGTTTTAGAACAAAGGAGACTTCTCTTTGGCAAACACGAATCTACTGCTCAGTTTTTCCAATTATGGGCTGAGATTCCCACCCTGCCCACGAATCTGCTAATCAGAGCCTTGCTGTCTCCTGCCCTGGGCTTCTGGCTGAATACAGAAGTTCGCAGAGAGAGGAGGGTATGCCTTCACTGGAAAGCTGCTTCCCACTCTGATCTATGAGTCAGGAATTGGATTGGGCAGCTTCACCTGCTGCGGAACAAAATGCATTAAGTGCATGCACCTCTAATTCCGGTGCCTCTGTGTGTGTGTGTGTGTATGTGTGTGTGTGTGTGTTCGGGTACAGGCGAGCAGGTCAGCAGCAGGGAGATGGGCTGGGGAACCAGCCTGGAGCAGCTAACATTGTGTGCAAATGCTGCTGCCCCACAGGCTTTGCAGTAAGACTGGATTCCATACCCAGAGCCATTACCACCTGCAGTGGCCTTGGGGGTCAGCGTGGGTTGGTTTTGTTATTAAACCAAATTCACAAAATTCTATTACTGTGAAAAAAAGCTTGTTATATGGAAGCTGGGCTTGGGTAAGTTGGTATTGGTGGAAAGGTGTTTGGGAGTAGACATTGACTGAACTCACTCAATACTCAGGACTGAGGAAACCCTTCCCAAACCTGGCTGGCTCCAGCGTATCCTGCTTGTTCAATAGCCAGGTCTACCGACCTGGACTACGCCAAGTGTCATTGTCCTTTGCTGGTACGTGCATCCCGCAGCCTGGGTGCTTTGGGAGAGGCAGAGGCGGTCTCAGATATCTCCATACACCTGGGCACACTGGAAGCAATTGATTAGGCTTTGTTCACTGCAGGGAGACGGTTGTGATGTTCAGTTTGCTTATGTAAGATGTCAACGCTAATTCTCCAATTAAGCGATTTAGGCAAGATTATGCAAATATTCACATACTTTTGATGTTTGATCTCTCCCATACACAACCTGGCTCTTTCTTTACTGCTACCAGGAAACCTGGGAGCCCAGGATCTGCCCCCCACAACCCCACTTCTGCTTCCAGTGTAGTCGTAGCCTTTTAAATGGAACCTTAAAACTGTAAGCAAGCTGTGTATTGTCTCTCAGAGGAGCAATATGTAAACATGAAATCTGTACCCAGATATGAAGAAGTCTTCACCTGTCACCCAGATTTGGAGGCACCATTCCCAGGTATCACAGAAGATGTCAATCCTAAAGGAAGTAGTAAATAACTGAGATATCAAATAATGAAGTTCTCCAGACCCCTGTTACCTGTTACCCAAGATACTTATCTTTCTTTGTTTCTCCTGTGTTAAAAGCCAATTGAAAAATCACTATGGGCGAGGAAGATTTGGGAAGATTCCATTGTCCTCCTGCCTGTATATAAATCTCATTTTTACCTCCTCAGATCGTTTGATGTGTCTCACTTCAAGTTCATCTGTGGTGGAGTCACATCTACACGGGGACTCTGAGCTCTCCAAGAGGAAGGCCACTGGCTGGAGGACTTAGAGCCCTGGCAGGAGGGAGGCAGGGGCTGGGAGATATTCCAGAACATCTCCAACTGGAACTCAGAAGGTGGTCTCTTCTAGAGCTACTCAAGAATGGGGTCTAGCAAAAGGATCCGATTATGGGTTAGAAGTACGTTTGGACATCTAAACATGTGTCGTCAGCTATCCAATGGCCAAATATCTGAAACACAAATGGGAACAGCTAGAGAGTGCCTGAACTAGGGGAAAATACTCATGCATTCCAGTTATTTTTTTTTAAGCCCAGCCAAACCTAAGTTTTTTTTTTAAAAAAGCTTTTCTTTACAGTATCCTGAACATTATAGTAACTAACTTTATATTGACTAACGTTAGCTGATGCAAGGCAAGAAGGAAAAACAAGAAGTGGTGATGGGTGAATCATCAGTTCTCAAGTTGTGGCAATTATGCAGGACACAAAGAGGCTTTGAGAGCAGCTCTGCCGAGCCAGGAGTGAGAGGGGAGACACAAAGAACCCAGCACTTCTATGCAAAGAGGGTTGGTCCTTGTGGCCAAATGGCCCTTTGTAGGATGTTAATCAGGACCCTTGGATGGAGACCTGGATCCTCTGAATTTGGTTTTTTGTTTTTAAGAGATTTAAGTTATAGAGCAGTTCCTTTTTATAAACAGTGTTCTGGATGAAACCAGGCTCTAAGGTTTTGCTGTCTCGATGAATTGAAAGTAAGAAAGATGTTTAAAAGCTGCTAACCACTTGTGAAGGCATCACTGCTTTCTGAAAGCCTCAGAATGGGCCCTTGGATTAAAAATTGGTAACTGCTGTTTGAGGGTGTGCTGGGGGGGCGGGGAATCTAAATGCAGATGGTGTATATCGAGAGACAATAATCTGCTTGGAAGTGTTTATGTTAGGGTATGATTAAGGTAGATTTTAGCCTCCGAATTTGTAGCTTTTGGGAGGGGACAGAGGGAGAGGAGGAGTGGGGACACACTTCTTTCTTTGGAAGATTGTAGCAGATTGGAAACTCAGCAGGAAGTTCCAAGGCTGGAACTGGGTTCCCTTTCATGTAAGGCTGGTCTGGCTTCCCTTTGTAGTTTTGTTGCAAATATCTCTTATATTTCTCCCCCGTTAGCCTCAAAACTGTTAGTCAAATCTTGTACAAAATTTCAATCAGGTCTCAGTTAATCACTGTGGGGAGCTAAGGTAAGGGTGTCTGTTCATTCATGGGGCAGTGAGGTCAGGTGAGAGCAGCGGAAGTGCCAGGGTGATTTGCAGCAGAAGCCCAGTGTCCCAGGGCCACATGAGAGGTCACCGATGAGTCCCACCGAGACTCATTTATGGAACATAAGAAAATCCCTGGTGGTGTTGGAGAATGTCCCAGAAATAACTGGAAATGGAAACTGGGTGAAATACCAGATTTCATGCAGCCAGATAGGGTGACATTCAAAGCCACTGAAATTTGTGGCAGTCACAGATAACATGACTTCACGGGCTGATGGTGTCTGGGATGTTCAACTGACCACCACCGCCCCACGGTTTCTGATGAACATTTATCTAAGACTGTCACTGTTACAAAGCAGGGCAACTCCATTCTTTTCTCAGTTTTTTTTTTTTTTTTTAATTTTTTTTTTAAATTTTTTTATTAACGGAAAGAAAAAAAAAGAAATTAACACAACATTTAGAAATCATACCGTTCTACATATGCACTCAGTAATTCTTAACATCATCACATAGATGCATGATCATCGTTTCTTAGTACATTTGCATCGGTTTAGAGGAACTAGCAACACAACAGAAAAAGATATAAAATGTTAATATAGAGAAAAGAAATAAAAGTAGTAATAATAGTAAAAAAAACAACAAACAAACAAACGAACAAGCAAACAAAAACAAAAAAACCCTATAGCTCAGATGCAGCTTCATTCAGTGTTTTAACATGATTACTTTACAATTAGGTATTATTGTGCTGTCCATTTTTGAGTTTTTGTATCTAGTCCTGTTGCACAGTCTGTATCCCTTCAGCTTCAATTACCCATTATCTTACCCTGTTTCTAACTCCTGCTGAACTCTGTTACCAATGACATATTTCAAGTTTATTCTCGAATGTCCGTTCACATCAGTGGGACCATACAGTATTTATCCTTTAGTTTTTGGCTGGATTCACTCAGCATAATATTCTCTAGGTCCATCCATGTTATTACATGGTTCATAAGTTTATCTTGTCTTAAAGCTGCATAATATTCCATTGTATGTATATACCACAGTTTGTTTAGCCATTCTTCTGTTGATGGACATTTTGGCTGTTTCCATCTCTTTGCAATTGTAAATAACGCTGCTATAAACATTGGTGTGCAAATGTCCGTTTGTGTCTTTGCCCTTAAGTCCTTTGAGTAGATACCTAGCAATGGTATTGCTGGGTCGTATGGCAATTCTATATTCAGCTTTTTGAGGAACCGCCAAACTGCCTTCCACAGTGGTTGCACCCTTTGACATTCCCACCAACAGTGGATAAGTGTGCCTCTTTCTCCACATCCTCTCCAGCACTTGTCATTTTCTGTTTTGTTGATAATGGCCATTCTGGTGGGTGTGAGATGATATCTCATTGTGGTTTTGATTTGCATTTCTCTAATGGCCAGGGACATTGAGCATCTCTTCATGTGCCTCTTGGCCATCCGTATTTCTTCTTCTGGTAGGTGTCTGTTTAAGTCTTTTTCCCATTTTGTAATTGGGTTGGCTGTCTTTTTGTTGTTGAGTTGAACAATCTCTTTATAAATTCTGGATACTAGACCTTTATCTGATATGTCATTTCCAAATATTGTCTCCCATTGTGTAGGCTGTCTTTCTACTTTCTTGATGAAGTTCTTTGATGCACAAAAGTGTTTAATTTTGAGGAGCTCCCATTTATTTATTTCTTTCTTCAGTGCTCTTGCTTTAGGTTTAAGGTCCATAAAACTGCCTCCAGTTGTAAGATTCGTAAGATATCTCCCTACATTTTCCTCTAAGTGTTTTATGGTCTTAGACCTAATGTTTAGATCTTTGATCCATTTTGAGTTAATTTTTGTATAAGGTGTGAGATACGGGTCTTCTTTCATTCTTTTACTTATGGATATCCAGTTCTCTAGGCACCATTTATTGAAGAGACTGTTCTGTCCCAGGTGAGTTGGCTTGACTGCCTTATCAAAGATCAAATGTCCATAGATGAGAGGGTCTATATCTGAGCACTCTATTCGATTCCATTGGTCGATATATCTATCTTTATGCCAATACCATGCTGTTTTGAACACTGTGGCTTCATAATATGCCTTAAAGTCCGGCATCGCTAGACCTCCAGCTTCGTTTTTTTTCTTCAAGATGTTTTTAGCAATTCGGGGCAACCTGCCCTTCCAGATAAATTTGCTTATTGTTTTTTCTAATTCTGAAAAATAGATTGTTGGGATTTTGATTGGTATTGCATTGAATCTGTAGATGAGTTTAGGTAGGATTGACATCTTAATTATATTTAGTCTTCCAATCCATGAACACGGTGTGCCATTCCATCTATTTAGGTCTTCTGTGATTTCTTTTAGCAGTTTTTTGTAGTTTTCTTTATATAGGTTTTTTGTCTCTTTGGTTAAATTTATTCCTAGGTATTTTATTCTTTTAGTTGCGATTGTAAATGGGATTTGTTTCTTGATTTCCGCCTCAGCTTGTTCATTACTAGTGTATAGAAAAGCTACAGATTTTTGAATGTTGATCTTGTAGCCTGCTACTTTGCTGTACTCATTTATTAGCTCTAGTAATTTTTTGTGGATTTTTCTGGGTTTTCTATGTATAGTATCATATCGTCTGCAAACAGTGATAGTTTTACTTCTTCCTTTCCAATTTTGATGCCTTGTATTTCTTTTTCTTGCCTAATTGCTCTGGCTAGAACTTCCAACACAATGTTGAATAATAGTGGTGATAGTGGACATCCTTGTCTTGTTCCTGATCTTAGGGGGAAAGTTTTCAATTTTTCCCCATTGAGGATGATATTAGCTGTGGGTTTTTCATATATTCCCTCTATCATTTTAAGGAAGTTCCCTTGTATTCCTATCTTTTGAAGTGTTTTCAGCAGGAAAGGATGTTGAATCTTGTCAAATGCCTTCTCTGCATCAATTGAGATGATCATGTGATTTTTCTGCTTTGATTTGTTGATATGGTGTATTACATTAATTGATTTTCTTATGTTGAACCATCCTTGCATACCTGGGATGAATCCTACTTGGTCATGATGTATAATTCTTTTAATGTGTTGTTGGATACGATTTGCTAGAATTTTATTGAGGATTTTTGCATCTGTATTCATTAGAGAGATTGGTCTGTAGTTTTCTTTTTTTGTAATATCTTTGCCTGGTTTTGGTATGAGGGTGATGTTGGCTTCATAGAATGAATTAGGTAGTTTTCCCTCCACTTCAATTATGTTGAAGAGTTTGAGGAGAGTAGGTACTAATTCTTTCTGGAATGTTTGATAGAATTCACATGTGAAGCCGTCTGGTCCTGGACTTTTCTTTTTAGGGAGCTTTTGAATAACTAATTCAATCTCTTTACTTGTGATTGGTTTGTTGAGGTCATCTATTTCTTCTTGAGTCAAAGTTGGTTGTTCATGTCTTTCCAGGAACCTGCCCATTTCATCTAAATTGTTGTATTCTTTTTTCAGCTTTTGAACTCAGTTTGAGTTTGACAATCTGGCCTAAATCCAGACTAATGAGCCATGGGCTTTGCCTCAACGATTTGGTTTGGTCTGTTTTGGGGTGTTGAACCATCTTTCCTAGATCCTATTTAAATAAGTGATTTATGGAATAGGGTCTGAC
Organism: Tamandua tetradactyla; assembly: GCF_023851605.1. Lineage (NCBI taxonomy): Eukaryota > Metazoa > Chordata > Mammalia > Pilosa > Myrmecophagidae > Tamandua > Tamandua tetradactyla. The sequence continues at coordinate 13,960,586 of NC_135352.1, forward strand.
CACTGCATGTCATGGCAATTATTTAGCTTGCTGATGTGTTCCAGCTTACTGCCCTTTAAGAATGTCTGCCCAGGCCCAGCAAGATGATCGTGATGTGACCACTGATTGTTTGCTCTGGGCTTGTCTGGTATAAACCACAACCACCCCTTTGCTTCGTATTTTTTCTGTACAGAAGATACTTTAGTTTCTTTTGTTGTCCTTTCATTTCAAATATCCACTTTTTCCATTTTGGAAAGGCTGCCCCAGTGGGGGTATTTTGGTCCCCAAGTTCTCCTGTAAAGCAAAGTTCCTGACCATGAAGACCCATTTCCAGGCATTGCCTCTGACAATTTCCCTGGAAAGGGGGAATTGCTACAGGTGCAGCATATCCAAAATGGGTGGTGTATTTTGAGCTCCGGCTTTAAGCTAGGCATTGTGGTAAGCAATGTAAAATGGGTGCTCTCACTAAGTCTTTACAAAACTTCTGTTTGAAACTGTGGTTTAATGGGAAACATGAGGCTAAGGAGAGTTGGGTATTTTTCTCACAATCACACAAGAGGGAAGAGGCAGAACAGGGACTCAGGTCTGGGGCTGTAGAGGGGCAGGCTTGTCCATGATGGGAGGTCCTCATATATTGCCAGTGCTAGCTTGTATGGGGAGGGTATTGGCATCAACCATGCCCTGGGAAGTGGCAGAGGTGTTAGGGATCATGCACTAGTCTGTGAAGCTGGAGGGGCATATGATGGCAGAAGTACCATTAGAAAGACTACAAAGGAAGAGACACACAACTTTAAAAAAAAAACAGGACTGAGTCAGCCACTGTATTTATGCCACAGTAAGATAAAATTATAGTCTGATCTACACCTTGCAGACACAGGATGTGACACAGTGGAAGCACAACATGTTTATGAGAGACACTATTTTTGGTGATTGCATCCTATCAATTAGTCCCTCACTGTCTTCTCATCCAACCATCCAGGGACCTCCCCATCTCCCCAGCTCATCTCCTAGCAGCTGCTATGCTCTACCCTGCCCTCTGCCCTATTTCCCAGGAAAAGTTACCTACCTGTACTTTATCTTAGAAGCAAGGTATGGCCCCCAATGGGCATAGTGAGAAGGAGTGGTTCTGAAGTTCAGTGTCACCGTCCAGTTCCCGGGAGTAATGGAGAGAGAGGAGCATTCCAGACCATTCTCTACCCAAGAGGCCCAACCCCTCCATCCCCCTCCCGAGTGCCAGCAGGTTCAGGGACCCAAGGCTGAATTCATATCACACCATCACTCTTTTATTTTCACAGAAGGGTGTGGGAGATGAAAACTAAAAATGAAGGAGGGGATAAAAATGACTTGGGAACATGTCTGTTAAAAAGATTAATATTTAGCACCTGAATACTTTCTGCAGGAGCCCCAGGGAAGAAGCTAGCAGAGAAGTGCTACAGGAGTGTAAGAAGTGACAGCACTGGCATCTTGGCATCCTGTTGGTTTACATGACACTAGTTTTCTGAGAGTTCTTGGGGACTGGGGAAATGGCGTGTGAACAAACAGGCCCAGAATGGAATTGACTCATATTGATTATACACATACACGCACAGACACATACATATATCTCAATTTAATTCTTGGAAAGTATATCTGTCCTGATATCTGTAACTATAACTGCAGTTTTATATACTCACAGGCTGGTGAGATATCCCTGCAACATTAGTCCTGCACACGAACTCTTCTTTTTTGGTGTCAGTAACCCAGTGGTCTCTCAAAAGCCGCAGTAATGGAAGGATTGAAAATTTGGTATCTGCAGATGCCAGGGCCCAACAGGGTGTGATAGGAGGTCATCTAAAGAAAAGCTTGTAGCTTTGGGGATGTCCAGTGAGGCTCATTTTTACCTCCCAGGACAGCGGGGGCACCTGGGAGATGAGGGTCGAGAGAAGGGCTGCTGAGCCAGAGGGCACCACCCCCACAAAGACTGAAAACCAAACAAGAGCTACTGTATCAGTAGAAGATTTAATTTATCAGTTGGAAAATTCAAATTATCATGACTCTCAGAGATCAAAGAAATGCCCAATTAAATGCAAATGTGGGGACTCATTCCCTCAGTGGCTCTTCCAGTTTATCTTTAGTCCTAACTAGCCCGTCTTTGCCCTCAGCTTGTGCTGGCTACTATGTTCACTCTTTGAGAAAAATAAATTGTATTCTTGGTCCTCCGGAAAATCAGCAGCACCTTCCCGTATGCTGCCACTGTGCCATACTTCCTTCCAAGCGTGCCCTCCTCCAGGGATGCTCTAAGTTTTCAACTGGGGGGTCCCCTCCCCACTTCCTTCCCACACCCCTCAACTGTGGACTCCTCCTGGGCAGACCCGAGTTTTGCCTTTTAATCACCAGCACTTTACCTGGAACATACAAGGCCCCCTTTTTTGGAAGAACTAACAGGTAATAACAAATGAATTTTCTACTTCTGTCTCTGTTGAAGTTGTACACCACCAACAAAATGGGATAAGGCTGTTCCTTTCTAAAGTGCTCTATGCATTTCTTTTACCCTGTAACTGCTAAGCTCCATCAGTCTAAGGACACCAAAAACACTTAGGAGATTTGTTCTCCCAGATGGTCATTTCTGGAATCGGCCTTAGGCCCTGCCCTCTTAAAGGGGACGTGACCTTCTTGTGAGACAGAAACGACTGTCTTTAAACCAGAGTGGGAGTAGGAAGAGGGGAATTAATCCCTGCAGTGTAAACCAGCTAATTAAAATCAAAGATGGATTTTCACCCACTCTTAGGTTCTGTAGAAGGAAATTTCACTGCAGATTCAAGTTGCTTTTAGCATTATCTTCAGAGGCACTTGAATCAACCTTCCTGAGCTTGAGTTCTCAATCCTGTGTCAGCATCCACTGGGATATCTTTTAATTATAAATTCGTTTTATGGACTTCAGCTTTAGAAAAAACCAAACACCTGAAATTGACTAGAAGCCCTTCTCCTGGAGCCCAAATCCTTGGACCTCTTAAATTTTTTTTTTATATTTTTATTATAAACAATGAACAAACGTACAAAACATTCTTGATATACAAACATTCTTGACATGGTTACCATCAGTGGCTCACAGTATCATCACATAGTTGTGTATTCATCACCATGATCATTTTTTTGAACATTTGCAACTCTCCAGCTAAAGAAAAGAAAAAGAAAAAACTCACACGTGCCATACTCCTTACAACTCCCTTTCATTGACCAGTAGTATTTCAATCTACTCAATTCATTTTAACCTTTGTTCCCCCTGTTATTTATTTATTATCCATACTTTTTACTCATCTGTCGATACCATAGATAAAAGGGGCATCAGACACAAGGTTTTCACAATCACACAGTCACATTGCGAATGCTATATCATTATACAATCATCTTCAAGAAACATGGCTATTGGAACACAGCTCTACAGTTTCAGGTACTTCCCTCCAGCTATGCCAATATACCATAAACTTAAAAGGGGATATTTATATAATGCATAAGAATAACCTCCAGGATAACCTCTCGACCCTGCTTGGAATCTCTCAGCCACTGACATTTTATTTTGTCTCATTTCTCTCTTCCCCATTTTGGTTGAGAAGGTTTTCTCAGTCCCTTGATGCTGAGTCCCAGCTCATTTTAGGATATCTGTTCCACGTTGCCAGGGAGGTTTACACCCCTAGGAGTCATAGCCCATGTAGAGAGAGGCGGGCAGTGAGTTAACTTGCCGTGTTGGCTCAGAGAGAGATTGGGCCTCTTAAATTTTACTCAGTGGAACACAAAATCCAAGATAGGCCAAGCTAAATACCTGGGGATTTGTAGTGAGAGGAACATGTGGAGCAGGAATTTATGGTTGGCAGAGATTACAGATCCCCAAATCTAATTTTCTAAGCAGGGCTGCCTGAGTCTAGCTAACGGGTTCAAAAATAATCTGTTTCATGTTTTGCTTTTCCAGATTCACAGAAAAGGGAAAGGAGACTCAGATATACCCATGTAGTTTCATGTTAGTTGTTTATTTCAGCTCCTGACTGCCCAAATCATACATAAGAAGTAATGGAGACCTGAAATTGCATGTTCAGTCCTGAGCTACCAATTTGCAGATATCAACCCCTCTAGTGGATCAAACTAGGAGCTCTGTATATCCCCTCTACTCAGGGACCTGTCTTCAACCTTCTGTTGGATTTTTGGTCCCTGGTATCTCAGTCTTGCTTTAATCATGGAGCCCAACCCCAATGCAGTTGGCAGCATCCCTAAAGCACTTACTTAGACCTTGCCATTCTCCTCATCCTGGACCCCTAGACCTGACCCTGTCCTTCTCTCCATGGCCTGAAGTCATGTTTCAGAGAAAATGGGCTCCCTGGGAGCCCAGAGCTTGTTAATCATTTAGCCACTTGTCAGGGTACTGTCCAGGATCTCCAACTATGGGTATAATTGGTACTCAGCCAAGTTGTCACATCACCTTGAATATTGTAAATGGATTGGTGGTCACTCTTTCAGGGGTCAGCCACACAGTTGGATCAGGACCTCATGCAAACCCACACAAATGGGTTCTTCTGTCTCATTCATCCCTGCAGGTCTCCTGGCCAAATTTGTGTGCACTGTGGTAGCTGTTATCTGTTTGGGTTGGGAGAAACCAATAGTTAAATGAGATATTTTGATTATGTACTGTTTCAGTGAATGATGCTCCATTTTTCTTGTCAACTCGGATAACTTAAAAAAAATTTTTAATCACTATTTTGGTTTGCTAAAGCTGATGAAATGCAATATACCAGAAATGGATTGGCTTTTATAATGAGGATCTATTAACTTACAAGTTTACAGTTCTGAGGCCATGAAAATATCCAAATTAAGGCATCAATAGGGCGATACCTTCTCCCTGAAGACCAGCTGCCAGTGAACTTGGGCTTCTTTGTCAGATAACAAGGCACATGGCCACATCTGTGGGTCCTTCTCACCCAGGTTTCATTGCTTGCAGCTGCTGGCTTCAGTGGCTTTCTCTCTGAGGTTCTCTGTGTTTCTTTCTTTTAGCTTCTCCTCAGAGCTTTTCTCTAAACTTCTCTGGGGCTTCTTTCTTATAAAAGATGCCAGTGAGAGGATTAAAACTCACCTTGAATAAGGTAGGTCACATCTCAATTGAAACAACCTAATTCAAAAGGTCCAACCTACAATAGGTCTACAATTACAGGAATGGATTAAAAGAACATGCTCTTTTCTGGGGTACATTCAGCTTCAAACCACCACAATCATTAATCATTTTTGCTCAAGTGTTTCAGGGAAACAAAGGAATTTGTCATTCTGTAAAATTACATGGAAAATGAAAATCAAGGCCAAGTTGCTGATCTTTTTCTTGGTAAAGTTTAAATCTTATGCTTTTGTTATGATCCCAAACAGATGATCTATCTGAAACAAAGAAGGGCTGGGAATTCAGGACACAGGAGAAAGATGGGGGATGGAGGTCAGATATGTTGCCAACATTGGATTTAATTTGCCCAGCAGGCGAGCTGAGGCAGTGGGCGACGTGGGCTGAATGATTTTTTTAAAAAGCAAAGCAGTGGAGCCACACAATTTGGAAGATTGAATTTGGTTTTGTTTGTTTTGTGTGCAAAATGAGATTGTGTGGGAAATAGAGACATTATCTGTGAAGAATGCTAAGGTAATTTATGTTGCTTCCTTCCATCAATTACATTCTGGGAGCTCTAAGTGGAATTGTGTTCCATTGACTTACAGTCTTTGCACAGCCAGTCTCTATAGAAATGACTCTCTAGAGTAATTTCATAACCTGTACTGACAAAGATATAATTCATACTGCACTGCCTTTTGCGGGGGCTTTAAAATAGCAAGCCATGTACCATTTCACAGTTGTATTTTTTTTTTTCAAGTTTGACCATGGAAAGGAAAAATTTCTCCTTCAACTAAATCATAAAACCAGTAGGCTTAAGAGGAAAAGGCAAAATCAGGCTTACCTTCCTTGCAGGAAAAATGTCTAACCACTTGGAATTCAGTTTTCTCATCTGAAAAACGAAGGGATTGAACCCCATCATTTCCAAGTTAAATTTCTACCTCCCAAAGTCTCATAATCTCTGGTTCTAGATTTTATTTTTTGCAGGAATGCATCTGTTTAATGAAAAAGGGAAGTTCATCCAGGAGGCTTTGCTTAAGATGGAAATTTCTCTGCTGCAGGTAGCTTCCATCATGTTCTGGCTGGTATATTTCCTTTCTTGTGTTTTGGTGGAAGATACGAGTGGAGACTGGAAGGAAGGATGACAGTTAAGGTAGGTTTGCATTTAGCAGAGGCTTGCCCTGGCAGTAGCTTGAAGGGGTGAAGGTAAAGAGTCAGAGAACAACCCACACATTTATGTGGGAAGCCAGGGTAGCAGGTGGCAGTGGGAAAAGCAAGGCAAAAGAATATGGCAGAGGAAGGGCCAGCCAGTTGACGAGAACTAGAAGACCCTATGAGTGAGGGAGCCGATGAGTCAGCAAGGACAGGGCCCAGGCACCAAGAGTTTGGGAAGGATAAAGATGAGGATGACAAAGTGCTGAACTGCTTTAGCTGCTCCATTCTGTCTGACCCAACCAACAGCCAGTCGAGAGAAGGTCTGTCCTGTAGGCATTGCAGGAGATCATTTCTGAAAACAGCTGACTGTAGAGTGGACATGGATCCACTCTCTTGGCAAGCCAGTTTCCATCCTAGGGGCAGAGCATACTCTTTGATAGGTTGGGATTGTTCCCTGGTTGCCTAATTCATTGATCATAAGCTGGTGGTATTCACCCCTCTCTCTCATTCAGCCATTTCTGTTTGCAAGCAAACTGTGCACATTTGCCCTGTCTTTCCAGGGTATTTAAAACCTTTATAGGACTCAGGCACTAACTTTTGGTTTCTTTCAAAAATATTATAACAACTCATGCTTTGGAAATTGGCTACTCATTTAATTTACAATTGGCTATGATTGCTCAGTAATCAACAGGCATAGTTGGGAATTCTTGTGCAGAGGGGATATCTAATCTAATGTATAAATTGTTTCTGAAGGTCAAAGAATTTTATGTATTATAAATTCAACCATCTAGGAAGTTGACATGGTATCATTTTACTGAGTATTTACCAATTTGTGTCCTTTAAGTGTTCTGGGGGTCAAGTGTTCTTTAGCGTATGGAACTTGTTGATGCCCTTCAACCAAAGAACATCAGGCACACACGTGTATTTCATTTCAGCAAGTCTGGGTTACTCCTCATTGCAGTAAGGGAGAACACATACCAAAAGGGACCACTGGTGTCTCAGAAAGAAGGTGTTAAAGTCCCCTTGGGGGAGTGGTGAGAAAAGGGGAAAATTCAACTTCCCCAAGTAGAGAATTCTTGATGTTCTCATAAGTAGTGGGGACAACCAAAGCAGTAGGCTGAGCCCCCAATCTTCATATGAAACTTAACCCCTTACAAAGAATAGGTAAGCCTACTTAAAATTAGGCCCAAGAGCCACCGCCAAGAGAACCTCTTCTGTTGCTCAGATGTGGCGTGGCCTCTCTCTCTCAGCCAACACGACAAGCAAACTCACCGCCTTCCCCCTCTCTACATGGGACATGACTCCCAGGGGTGTGGACCTTCCTGGCAACGTGGGACAGAAATCCTAGAGTGAGCTGGGACTCAGCATCAAGGGATTGAGAAAACCTTCTTGACCAAAAGGGGAAAGAGTGAAATGAGACAAAATAAAGTGTTTCAATGACTGAGACAATCCAAACAGAGTCAAGAAGTTATCCTGGAAGTTATTCTTATACATAATATAGATATCAGCTATTTAGTTAAGGTGTAATGGAGTGGCTGGAGGGAACTGCCTGGAAATGTAGATCTGTGTACCAGTAGCCATATTTCTTGAAGATGATTGTATAAGGATATAGCTTTCACAATGTGACTGTGTGATTGTGAAAACCTTGTGTCTGATGCTCCTTTTATCTATCTTATCGACAGATGAGTAAAACATATGGATTAAAAATAAATAAATAATAGGGGGAACAAATGTTAACATAAATTTAGTAGATTGAAATGCTAAGTGATCAATGAAAGGGAGGGGGTAAGGGTTTGATATGTATGAATTGTTTTCTGTTTTCTTTTTATTTCTTCTTCTGAATTGATGGAAATGTTCTAAGAAATGATCTTTTATGAATATACAACTACTTGATGATATTGTGAGTTACTGATTATATATGTAGAATGGAATGATCATATGGTAAGAATGTTTGTGCTTATATGTTGGTATGCTTAATAAATAAAATAAATTAGAAAAAAAAAAGAGGGTGTTAGAAAGGACCTGACATAGGACTTGGGCTTGTGTTAAGTAACTTGGGGGAGGGCTCAAGTAAGTGGGACTTTCCCCTGGATTGGATGCTGTCCAATAAGTAGGATAATTCTGCGATTAGATGTCTTAATAGACCTTACCTAGAAGAGGGCAGACTAGGCAGAGGCTAAAGTTATAACTGGTAAAGAAGCAGCAGGCACTCCTGTTAGCCAGGATAGGGGGATGCTGGTATTCTGTGACTTGGACAATGTTTGTGTTTGTCTGCGTTCAGCCGTGATGACAGAGAGGCCTTATTTTTGTCTCGATCTACCCCATTTACACAACAGCCTTGTCCAACCACTGATGTTCTGTGAAATTGTGTTCAAACAGGAGGCCAGCTCCTGGGTGTCAGAGGCTACCATCCTCTTCCTTTAAGCTAAAATTGTTCAGCAGGTCTCAAACATTTTGTGGGCCCCCGAAAGGTTTCCATGCTGGTGGCACAGTGGTGATGGTGCCTAGAGGAGAAAACAGCTTTGCTTCCATCACCGAGCCTAGGCCTTCCCCTAGGAGCCACCCTCTTTGCAGGTCTCCTGTGGCCCTCTCCACGGACAAGGAGAAGCGGTGGGAGCTGCAGGGATGCCCTGCCATGCGGCTTCCCCAGGAGGGCTGGAGAAAGAAGAGTATGCAGTTTTCTTGATTAAAAAAATATGTATTCCTTCTAGCCTCCTATGTTCTGGAGTAGCTAGAAGGAAAAATCTGAGATGCTGGCATGATAGATAGCCCATAACAAACTCTGGAATCTGCCCTGTATTTACTTGTTGAAGAGGGCATTGAAAACTACTGCTCTTTTCTTTCTTTGCTTTGTATATAGGTTATATTATACAATAGAAAAAGTTAAAAAAAAAAAAAAAAAAGTATGTGGCTTTCTGTGTGCTGGGGATGGGGTGCAGACCTGGCTGTCATCTCGTACAGCGAGTGGGAATGGGAGTTGGTTGAATGGAAGCTCAGAGTACACTAAGCTCTGTGTACTACAAGGACAAACTTTGCCTGTGCTGCTATTATGTGTTTAGAAAGAGAGCAGAAGTCAAACATTTCTCCATGTCACAAAGTAGCTCAAGCAGATCATTAAAAGCATGATCCTGAGTCCTGAATTTTGATTCATTTTTGTTCCCTCTAGAAGGCTTAGAAACTTTATTATCTATACCATGCCATTCATTTGGATATTTGTCCCCCTACACCACTTTTTAATTTCAGACTTAAGCTATGTAAGAGCTGGATGTCTCTTCCCAATCCTTGGAATGCAAATTGAAGAAGTAATGCCATTTCACCCTTATACACTTCAGCATACTTTATCCTCAAAAAGAGGTCACGTTCTCCTACATCACCATAATCCTATGTTTGCAGGTATGACTACGTGCGTGTGTGTGCACATATGTATGTAAAACAAGCTCTAACCCACAGAACCAAGGACGGTACAAAGACTTTTTCTGAGTCGTTTGAGAATAAGTTGTCAACATGATGCCTCACCACCTCAGATATATTTCCTAAAAACAAGGGCATTCTTCTACACAACCGCACTCGAAGCTTAAACATCAGGGAATTAATACATGTATTGCTATCATCTAAAACTCAGGTCCCATCCAAGTTTCATCAGTTGTCCCAATAGTGTCCTCTATAGAACAGAGTCTAGACCAGAACTGATGCTACGTTTAGTTGTCATTTCAGTTTCCTTCAGTCTGGAACAGCTGCTCACTCTTTCCTTGACTTTCCTTGACCTTGGCACTTTTGAAGATGATGGCAGCCTATTTTGTACAACATCCTCAGGATTACATTCAAGCTTTGTGTCATGGCAGAGTGTAGCGTGCTCTTTCCACAGCACTCTACTGGGTGGCATATGATTTCAATTTGTCCCATTACTATGACATTCACTTTGATCATGTCATTAGGCTGGTGTTTTCCAGGTCTCCAGACCTAGATTTATTGCTTTCCCCTTTGTAATTAATAAGATGTTATGGGGAGGTACTTTGAGACTATGTGAATATCCTATTCCTGACCAAGCATAAAATTTCTTCATTTATTTATATCAGCATGGACTCGTGATTCTTATTTTACTACTATTCTCTCATTTGATGCTCAAATTGTACAAGATTTGGCTAAGGGAGCCCCTTCAGACTGGTTTCTGGACGCTTTTGATGTGCTCTTCTAGTCTTTGTCATCTTCTTCTCTCAGAGGAAGATTTTCCAGGATTACTTTACCTAAAATTGGTCATTTTTCCAAGGAGTCCTTGCTTCTTTTTAGCAAAGCATGGCATTTTAGAACCAAAATTTAGCACTATGTGTGCTAAATGCCCTTGTTTAGTCACTGCTCCCAGGACCTCTCAGTAGACAGATCCAGGACACAGATAAATATAAATATAAACATAGTCATACACATATATACATTATATTTATTTCTATGCCTATGTATGTGTGTGTGTATATAAATATATAAAAACATAAATTCATACTGACCTCTCTAATTCAACCCAACACACAGGGTTCATTCCAACTTTCTCCCTTTCCATATTTGTAACTCCCTTTTCTGACCATGAGAAACCCAAACATTTTCCTTAACCTATATTATTATTTCATCAAACTCCCACTGTAGCTCATCAGCTGCATGCTCTTGCAGCCTGCTCTTATGGGGGTTTCCTCTTCACTCAGCTCAGACCCTACCACCTTGTGCCTGGTGGCTCCCCCATAGAAAAGATGCCTTCTTCCCTTTGCTTGGGCTCCAACACGCCGAGACACCCTGCCTTCTCATGTGCCCCTCAGCCTGCTCAGGCCTCACTGCTTGCACCAGCTGCCCCTGCCTTTGATGTCCTTCTCTCCTTGCTTGGGCTTAGATGCCCTGTGCCAGGAGAGCTTCCTCACCCACTTGGGTTCTGACACCTGGCACCAGGCTGCCTTTGCACAAATGCCTTCCTCCCCAGGCTTGAATTCTGACCCCTTGTGTGGTGACTCCCTCTTCATCTGATTGAGCACCAACACCCCGTCCTGGGCTTCCCTCCCACTGGGATGCTCTCTTTATCCTGCTCGATCTCCCACATCCTGTGCCAGGACACCACCTCACCCTACTTGGGCCCCCGCACCCGACGGTGGGCCATTGGGAGAGCAGAGAAAACGACAACAGCACAGAATAGTGGGCCCAAGTAAATAGCAACTTAAAAGGAATATAGCAGTGACTGGCCTTTGTCCAACAAATTAATGTTGCTCCCAGAATCCGCAGCTCACAATTGAAGAAGAGAGCAGTGATGGGACACAGTAACATTCTCTAACTTCCGAAATGATGCAATGACAAGTACAGAACATCACCTGTGAGATGCTCTCACTAGGAGAGGTTTAACCCAAATCGAATCCTGAAGAAACAATTGGAAAAATCCAGATTAAGGCCATTTTGTGAGACAAGTGGTTGGTGCTTTTAAAAAATGTCAAGGTCACAAAATACGAGATCAGAGAAGGGGACTTGTCTAGCTTCAAGGAGGCTGAAGAGATATGACTGCCAAATGCACGGTGCCACTCTTGATCAGATCTTGGATTGTAAAAACAAAAGTGGAATGAAATCAAAACAGCCATAAAGGGCATTTTGAAGACAGCTGGAAATTGTAATAGGGACTGAATATAGAAGAAATACTATTGTATCAACATGGTTGTGCACCTTTCTTGGGTGTGAAAGTAGTACGTTGGTGCTTTCTCATCCATTCCCTTCCTGAAAAATGTAATCCAAAAGCCACTAAATGGGGTGAGGAAGGTTGCATCCTCAGGGGGTGGGGAAGCATGTGACCCAGAGCAGGGCTTTGAGCCCCTGGACAAGTGAGGGGGCCATGTGTGTGGCAGGGCATGGGGAGGGCATCTCAGTACAGGGTATCGGAACAGAGAGGAGTGAGGACAGGGTCTGTGTGGGAGGGCAGCCTGGTATGGGCTGTGATCTTCAAGGGCTGAGAGCCCAGTGTCACTGTCCTGCTCCTGGGGCTTTGTGCCAGAGGAAAAGGTGGCTAAGCCATCTTCCATGGAAACATATACACTGTTGGAAGTTCCCCAAGCCCTTCAAGATCTGTCTTTTCCTCCCTTTCTTAGCCCAGTGACATGCTCCTCTTCCCCTCTGCTTGGCTAACTCCTACCCAGTTTAGACTTCATGTTCTTAGGACAACATATTGGCCTCTGAGATCAGGTGTCAGTAAATGACAGCCCAGGTCCCAGTCAGTCTCCAGCACTTCCTGGTTTTGTAAATAAAGTTTTATTGGAACACAACCAGGCCCATTTCCTTTTGCATTGTTTATAGCTGCTTTCATGCACCAATGGCAGAGTTTGTGTGTCAGAGATGGAATGGCCTGCAAAACCTAAAATATTTACTGTCTGTCCCTGTGTAGAAGACTTTTGCCAAACTCTGGCCTAGATTAAAAGAATATCTTCTTATTCTGTGTGGCTTCCATAGTATCCTGTATGCGTCTTTTGTAATAATGCACCCATAAATATTTAAACACATATTTGTCTGCTCTTCTTGTTGAACTGTAATCTCCATGAAGCTATGTATCCTACGGCTGCAGGCCCAGTGCCCAGAAATGCACCTGACTTATTAGTGCTCAACAAATAGCTGCTTATTGGCTGGTTCTGCTGCCTGATTCCCATTAGGTGCTGTGCTCTTTCGATGGAGAAGCCATGACAGTGAACTCTGGGAAGGCATTCCAAGCAGGCAGGTCTCTAGGCACAGGGCTATGGGGTCGTGTGCCCTCTTTATACTGAGACCTTGAGAAGATAGCCATTCCCTTCACTCTTACTCAAATCTCCTTTTCAGAAATGAGTCATCAGTTCATTTCCTATGCAGCTGGCAATTGCGAGTAGGAGAACTTTTTTTAAACTATTGCACGAGAGTAATCCCAGGTTATGCAATTACAATTGAAAGGAAACATAAAGTTCTAAAACTTTATCCAAAAGAATCCCCTTAGTTTATCAACATGGAAACTGAGGCTTAGCATTGCAGGGTAGAAACCATTGGTGTGCTGGGAAATGTTTAACTTGGCTTCTTCAAGGTGGGGGTGGGGGGAGGAATGTGTGTGTGTGTGTAAGTTTATTGTAAATTTTAGATATAAAGGAACTATAATACACAATTTATAGTACTGTTTATTATAAATTCCTTATAGGTAATTGATTCTTCTAGAATGCGTTCATTTATTTTTACCAAACTCTTGAATCCTTAGCTTACCTCTGGTTGCAGTCAATGAATTGGATAGCTCCAGCATTCTTGTAACTAAACGTTTCTCATTTACATTAAGGAGTAAGATAAAAGTGAAACAACTGAGGTTTAAGTTGGAAATTGTCAATGACTTCAGCAACTTGTTTTGCTGAATCAGATAAGCCTTTTCAAATCCTGGAATAATTTTTCTTCAGTGTCTTGTGCTATTTGTGATATGATGGCTGGAGACAGAATGCTTTTAAGTTTCAGCTGCAATTTTTTTTTTTTTTTTTTTTGCATGGGTAGGCACTGAGAATTGAACCCGGGTCTTCCAGCATGGCAGGTGAGAATTCTGCCTGCTGAGCCACCATGGCCCGCCCTCATCTGCAATTTTAACACTTTCCTCCCTCTTACCCTGATCTGTGACATTTGCTGATTTCTATGGTGTAAATATATCTGCTGTGACTGATTTCCAGGCAGCAATGAGACTTTTGATTGTTGCATTGGACAGGGGTGCATTTTAGTAGGTTATTGCACAGTATTTCCAACATATACACGTAGTAGATATAAAGAGCCTCTAGGACATAGATAAGCATAAGATGTAACAAAATAATTGAGCAGTGCTGAGTTTTGAGCATTTGTACCTTTGTTTTTAATATTATTTATTTGTTAGTTTATATAATTGATTTTTTTTAAGTGGCCGTGTTTAACCACAAAATTCTGAGCCCAGAAAATCACTGGTCTGAGCCTAATAAACTTTTTTAATTTGCTAGTTGCCAGAACATAATATACCAGAAACATAATGGTTTTTAAAAAGGAGAATTTGTTAAGTTCTAAGGCTGAGAAAATGTCCCAGTTGAAGCAAGTCTATAAATATGCCTAAATTAAGTCTCCAACACCAGGTTACCTTCACTCAAGTAAGGCTGATGAAGTTCAAGTTTTCTCTCCCAACTGGAAAGGCACATGGTGAACATGGTGACATCTGCTAGCTTTCTCTCCAGGCTTCTTGTTTCATGAAGCTCCCCCGGAGATGTATTCTTTCATCTCCAAAGGTCTCTGGCTGCATGGTTCTCCTGGTTTCATGGCTCTAAAAAGGGACTTTCTCTAAAATGTTTCCTCTTTTAAGGGATTCCAGTAAAATAATCAAGAACCATCTGGGGAAGGTGGAGTCACATCTCCATCTAATCAAGTTTAATACCCACAATTGGGTGAGTCAAATCTCCAAGGAGATAATCTAATCAAATCCACAAACTATAGTGCTGAATAGGGATTAAAAGAAATGCTTGCTTCCAGAAGGTTGGATCAGGATTAAACCATGGCTTTTCTAGGGTACATAATCCTTTCAAGCCAGCACACAAACTGTCAAGTCATGGGTAAATAGCAAAGTCAGAGTGCCAAGGAGGGATTGCCTCTCATCTGAGGCTGTACAAAGTGATCCACAGAGCAAGTGGAGGAGGGGGTGGGGTGGGGTGGGGTGGGGGGTGGGGGGTATGAGGGGAGTTTCCTTGAGTAGGGACCTGGCTCCCATCCCCCTCACCCTTGGGACCCCGTGTTTGCTTTAAGGCTTGATTCAGCCCTGTTTGCTTGAATCAGGCTGATGTTCCTGGAAGGCTTGTTAGCATCTTAGTTTATAAATAAATATTACCGCCCCTGGCGTATGTGATTTTATAGAAGGGCAGAGAGGTTCCTTGGGCACTATTTTGTTCTTCGAAGGCCTTAGTTAGGGACTAAAGAGAGAATACACATGCTCCTCCATCAGACCTTCAAAGCAAATTATACGGAAAGGAAATGCGTCCAAACAGATGTTCATTTAAATTGGATATTTCATCAACTTCTGTACAATGAGCTGTCACTACAAAACACCTTTTTTTTTTTTTTTACATGAGACTACATATCAATTTTGACAAGTCTCCACCCAAATTAACATTTATACTTCCACTGGCTGGCTGGGATATTGTGTGGGCTGAGCCCTGTGGCAATTTCATAGAGGTATTGTGGCATTATTTCATTAACAAGCAATGAGACACATAAAGCCTTCTCTTCTCTTATTTTTATGATACCATCTCTGACCTATACTTATCATTCTATGAAATTTATACCAAGATTGAAATTCAGGAAGGAAAGGGGAAATATAAGAAGGTGGGAATCTTGTAGTAGAGACATTTTGCAATGCATTTAGCTTTGAGTAGATACCTCATAACCTCCCCTGATACAATTTCTAAAATTCTATGTACAATTCATGATTCCTGGTCT
Organism: Tamandua tetradactyla; assembly: GCF_023851605.1. NCBI lineage: Eukaryota > Metazoa > Chordata > Mammalia > Pilosa > Myrmecophagidae > Tamandua > Tamandua tetradactyla. The sequence goes on from NC_135352.1 coordinate 13,976,283, forward strand.
GCTCCAGCCTGGGATAAGCTCCAGGTTATCATGCTTACTGACAAACAGATCTTTGACTCTGTTCAGTCGTACTCTGCCTGAATGAAGGACAGACCCCCCAAGGTTCTGCCCAAGTGCTCTAGCTTTACTCATGGGCTCTGAGGACCCAAGAGCCTGTGGCATCCTTCTTCTCTATTTTCATCTTAGCTACTCATGGAGACATCTCTTGATCTGGTGTCAAGCGTGAAGGCCCAGCCTCTGAGGCTCCTGACACCTCATCTCATTACATTGCCTGGGTTGATACGAAAGCTATCGACAATGATGACGTTGTTCCCTTGAGAAAGAAGCTAGGAGTGCTTTCTGTTTTCACTCTGTCTTTTCCTGAAGTTCCCTTGTCTGGGAGGCTGTGACATTGCTGGATCATCCCTCCCTTCTAAGGCTGGTCCATGGTCCTTGAATTGAACTCTGAGGCCACACTATTCTTTTCCCTGGATGAGGGTTTCCTCCAGCTTTCCTTTGTCTCTTAGGTAAATAGACACCTAACAAGTTTACCCCTCACTCCTCCTCCCAAATCCCCTAGGTATGCATGAATCCCAAAGTGAGCCAATGACCCTCCCTTCATCTTGACCTGTACCCCTGCTTCATGGCTATCAAACAAAGTGAGATACTTTCACAAGACTTACCTTGGCTTCTCCAGCTGCACATGCAGTCAGTCACCTGTGTTTGCTGTAGGATTTGGGGGTAGAAATGCCTTCTGTATGCCCCTCATACCAACCAAATGTGGAGAGAAGGGGCAAGCTCATTCAAGCTCAGAGGAGGAAAAGTCTTCCAAATGGAAAGGGCAGTGATATTCTACATGCCTATCTTGCATTTACTTGCTTTGCAAAGAGTTTTAGTACTGTCTTCCAAACTATGTTATGTCTTCCTTTAACTCTCTGGGAAGGTCTGAGCTAAACCTGGCAGCAATGGTGGAGTTGGTTGGAAATATGTCAAGATTCCTCAGAAACCTCTGACTTGAGAAGCTTCCCAGAACCCCTGAGGAATCAAAGGGGTAAGAAAAATGGCACCCTTCCTTTCTACCCTGGTTGACTAGGACTGACAGAGAAAAGATTGAACATCATAGAGCAGACACACAGCTATGGTTTCAGAGAAGTAAATTATCTAAGACGAGATCATCCCATTTTTAAAGCATTTTGTTAAAACCTTTTACCGGTTCCTTTTATTTGTCAGTCAAAAAAAAAAAAAAAAAGGAACTACTCTCTCTCATAGGACAATCCAGACTTCAGCATCTTGTTTGATTTAAGATGGGAACTTGTTGAGTTGAAAGCAAAACCCTCCTTCTCTTTCTCCCTTCTTCCCTTTTTTTCTTCCCTCTTCTATTTATTCACTCATATCTCCCCATATTGATTAAACACTATGCTAATTTTTAGGAGTAGAAAGATAAATGAGAACCATTCCTGGCTCTTGAGATCATCACTTTCTAGTAGGGGAGAGAGAAATAAAAATCAACTTTCATAACATATTATGGCAAAAGTTGAGCCTCACATGGACTCTTCTGGGGAAGCTGAGGCAGGAATCCTAAGGAATTGTCCAGGTTCTTGAATCATGAATTGAAGTTTGTCAGGTACACAAAGGGCTAAAGGTGGGGAGAATATCCCATGGAGATGGGACAATATGATAATGGGATGAAAAGAGGACTCCTAGGCTGCAACCCCAAGATGATTTCTGTTCCAGGGCTGAATGTGGAGTCTCTCAATAGCATTCATGACTGGTCAAGCAAGAATTTTTGTTCTATTTTCCTTTTTCTCAGAAATATTCTCCCCCCAATTTTCATTGCTTTACCAACACTTGTGCTAATGTCCCTCCCCTCTGAAGTGTCTTTTAGAAACACAGCAACTTCTTTCCATGGGCACAGCTGACCTTGACTTTGGTCCTGTCCAGCTCTCCATCTTCCACTCAGGGTGCAGGGCAGTGAGTGACCATCTCATGAATTCTTATGAACCAGAAAAAGCTGCAGCAGGAGCCAGCTCATCATCCAAGGTTTAAGTGAAATATCGAGCAGTGATTCACCGTTACTCACAACCTGTCAGTTCATAAATTTAAAGCAACTTCATTTCCTTTCCTTTGGAATAAACCAAACTGGATGGTGCAATATATTTGAACAGTTGGGTTGGATATTAAGCTGATACTTGTGCGGCATTTGTTTTTATATTTTTGTGTACCTATGTAAAAAATACTGACGTCCTTTGGGAGAAGTAGGAGTGTGAAAATGTGCCTAGTGCCACCCCTAACATGGGAGGAGGATGAAAATAGCTGATGGAAGTTGTGATTATGGCCAACAGAAATAGGAAACTGCTGCTGGGTCATTTGCCTGGTACCCAGCCCCGGGCCTATTAGCTGTCATTAGCCCTTATCCAGGAAACAATTTGTATCCGTTGAAATCCTTGTAAAAATTGGAGATCTGCCCACAGACTCGTCATCTTGCTTTTTCTTGTGGATTCAAGAGAAAGTGCCCTGTAAACTACTTCTGTGAGCATCTGGTCTAAGAGACAATGGGTAGAGTCTTCTCCAGCAACAACATGGCCGTGGGCTCGTGTTATCCCAGGGCATAAGGGAATTCAAGAGGCATCCTGTCCCATCATCTGACTCCTCCACTGTCACCTAAAGCTGGGAGGTTGTAAAGTGTCAACTGGAATTTAACAACCCCCCATAAAAATCCTTTCCAGGGACTTCACCACCTTCAAGTCTAGAATTTCTTTCTGTATTTCCTTTGGTCATTTGCAGCTTGAAGATGGCTCTAATATGTAGAGGGTGGTCTTGAAATTCCAGCTTGAGGCTGTGAGCACTCTACAGTGGGGTACGAGCCAACTGAGGTAGGCCCTTATGTGGGGTGGTCTTGCTCACAAATCCTCCATGGCCACTGTCTGGGTCCAATCTCATTTGGGGTGGTGGGAATTCCCTTCCTTCTGCTCAGATCACTTGAATCTCAAATTTTTTCCATTTTAAGACTGGTCTGATCCATTGTTGAAAGCTAGAACTTGTGAGCTTAGGCTCTGCCTCTGCCTTTTCTGGAACACATTCCCAAGGTCTTCTCCTCATCTTGGAGCTCCAAGCTCTCTTACTTCTTCCCTTCCTCCCTTCCTCAAAGGGTTAGTGTGAGGCTATGAAACACCACGTTATGAGGAAAACTGACTAAATGGATCATGAGAGTTATTTGAAGAGTTTTACTTTGACCTCCAGATTTTTACACTAAGGGTTAGGACTCAGGAAGTTTTCTCTTTCTTTCAATTCTGTTTCACACTAGAGTCTCTTTGGTGTTTCCACTTAAAAAATTGAGGCAAGATCTTTATGATGAGTTACCACTACCTTCTCTTTTTCCCACTCCAGTCTTACTTTCCTTTTAAAGTCCACCCTGTCAAATAAGGCTCTTTGTATTCAAACTGTAATGTTTTCACTCCTTCCTGATCAAACCTCATAGAACTGAACTGTCTTTGACAAGCGTTAGCATCTGGTTGTTTCCTGCCTGGGTTGTTTTCTAGTTGATTTTTAAGTTTCTCTCCTCAATTAGAGGGTGCAGTTTCAGATTTCACCTCTACCATAGTACCTTATATTGAGTATTTCTGTTTCGGTACTGCAGTGTAGTGCCTGGGGCACAGAAGATGCCAATAGATATTTGTTGACATGAACTAAAAAACTTCACTCTGATCCTGTAGCAAAAAAATGTAGGGTAGGTTGCCAAAGCTAAGTGCATACCTGTATGCTGTGTTAACCAGGGTTCTATTTAATATGCATCCTCATTTGAAAGTCTTATTATTTTACACACACAAATTGGAATTGGAGTCACTGTTCCTGGAGAAGCCTGCAGCGCCTGCCCCTGCCCCACATCTCATGGATGCAGAGAGACACCACTTGACAGGTCTGTAGCAGATGCTTCCAGGTGGTCCCCAGTGTTCATTCTCCTCTTCTTCCTAGGTCATGGAATATCTTAGCTGGTCACATGTTGTCCCTGCCAAAGACTGTATTCCCAGACACCCTCTCTGGAAGTTGTGGCCCCATATCCAAGTTCTGGGACAGGGGTTTCATTTCCTTGAAGAGAAAGAGCATGGCCTCTACTTCCTCTTTGGGAATACCAGTGGGTGAGGACAAAACTCTAGGGATGGCAGAGCCATAAAACAAGTGCCAGATATCTGAGCCCCTGGGACATTATGGGTCAGAGCCATTACACCCAGCCTCAGCTTTGGTGTGGGAAACCATGGTCATAGTGGATCTGCTTCAGCAGCCAGACAGATTCTTAACTAAATTAAGGGCTGTAGAAGTTTCACTTTAGCTCTTGTGTTATAGCTGATGGAACTGAGACCCAGAGTAGACAGCCTGTTTCCGCATGGGGTGGTGGGGTTACTGAGACAGAAGCCTGGCTCCACGTTCCAATCCTGACTGCGAGAAGCGTAAGTTCAAGTGTGGGCCTCTTGGTTCCTCCAGGGAAGGCAGGGGAGGAGGATCTCAGGGATTTTGCAAATTGCTTCACAATCCAGAAGACAGAGGTAATTAGGATGGACTTCATCACACAAATTCCTCTTTTACAATGTGTAATCAGGCTGGGGCGAGGTGAGTAGAAAACCATTCACTGACCCAACCCTAAATAGCACAGCCCCAAATGCCATGTATTTGTGGGGGTTGGTGGTGCATGGTCCAGGAATTGAACTTGGGTCTCCTGCATGGAAGGCGAGCATTCTACCACTGAACCACCCATGCACCCTGAAATGCCATGTAGTTTAATAGTGTCAGGATCAGGAAGCAGGCAGTTGGAAGTGTAGGAAAAATGCATCCAGGAAAACTTATGTACAAGTCAGGGGTGAGCCTTGGAGAGAAGGAAAGTGGACCATACATCTTCTCTTAGGAGGATAATGGAATTATGAACAATATTTAATTTTGGAAGACAACTGTGTTGAGAGGCCATCTGGACTGTAGATTTTGTTATTAGAGGGAGGATGAGTGGAGAGGGTGAGGGGAGAAGGAATCTGCCCAGGATGAGGTCTGAGCACTAGCGCACTGCCACGTTCAGCAGCCGATAGCCAACAAGGATTCTTCCTTAGCTTCTTGGGCTTCTCCCTGTTATGTAATTACACCACAAAGCGGGTGTTTGTCTCTATGGCGGTTCATGTAATTAGGCTTCTTTGTAAATCAAGGATTCTGTATACAAAATAGAGAGCTGCCCCATCATGAAATTATGTAATGAAAGCAAGCTACATGCTTCTAGAGCTAAAAATACTTGAGGTGGGCAAGCCAGGTGGTCAGACAAAAAGGCTGTGATCTCAAGGGGCAGCTGGAGCCTCCTGATTCTCAGCTTGCAGACTCAGATGAGGTCCTCTGACCTCTCTGTGCCGAGGGATCCCATTTGCAGGGTCCCCCAGTTGGGGCCCTCTGTGGTAGCTGTCTTTCCTTATGCTGAGAATGCTTCTACAGCTCAAGGGGTAGCTGAAACCAAGAGGCCTATGCATCAGGGGCAATCCAAGATTTGCTTTGGCCATATGTGGTAGTTAGATTCAGTTGTCAACTTGGCCAGGTGAAGGTACCTAGTCTTGTTGCTGTGGACCTGAGCCAATGGTACATGAACCTCATCTGTTGCTCATTACATCTGCAGTTGGCTAAGAGGCGTGCCTGCTGTAATGAATGATGTTTGATTTCATTGGCTGGTGCTTAAATGAGAGAGCTCAACATAGCACAGCCCAAGCAGCTCAATATACCTCATCTCAGCACTTGCAGCTCAGCCCAGGCCTTAGGAGGTGCAGAAAGAAATTACCCCAGGGAAAGCTGTTGTAACCCAAAGGCCTAGAGAGACGGCCAGCAGAGATCACCCTGTGCCTTCCCATGTAAGAGAGAACCTCAGATGGAAGTAAGCTGCCTTTCCTCTGAAGAACTAATGAAATAAATCCCCTTTTATTAAAAGCCAGTCTGTCTCTGGTGTGTTGCATTCCGGCAGCTAGCAAACTAGAACACCATATAAAAAGCTCCTTGACCTGGAAAGAACCGAATAATTCATCAGTTCACATTCTCCCCCCCCCCCCCCCCCCCCTTTTTTTTGCATACATAGGCACCAGGAATCAAACCTGGGTCTCTGTCATGGCAGGCAAAAACTCTGCCACTGAGCCACAGTGGCCCACCTCTCAACCCCTTTTGAAAAAATATGAGATGACTCAGGCTTAGAGAGGGACATGTTTAAGTTCATAAAGTAGGTTAGTAGAAAATCAAGAAAACCAAGACCCCCTAATCCTGAAGATGGTTGTAACAGTGCCCCCAATGCAAATAAGAACTCGGCTGTCACCTTCACAGTCATGTAAAAGTTAAGGGCTTATTTATATTTAAGACACAGACATATATGGGAATATGATATTAAAACTGAAACAAAGGGGTAGAATTCAGGTATACAACTGGAGAATACTCTGAAAGGGTTAGGATTTAATACATTGGCCAGTTGCATGTAAACCCTGAAGCATTGAGGCCAAGTTTTATTGGGCCATAGTTCTGAACAATGGTTATAGTGAATGTAGTCTTTGGTTTAATTAGGATAATGAATTGTGTGGGGCGAGGTGAGCATGCACATACATGGTTTATTAGTAAACTAGGGAGTTTATTATGTCTAGACCAATGGCGTTATAAACGAGAGCTTAGTAGTTTAAAGAGGAAAGTAAATGTCTGTATGAGAGTCTGGGTACTAGTAAAGAAAAGGGTTTTAGTCTCATAAACACCCAGAGAACAGATGCAATATACTTCTCTGAACCTCAGGAGGCTATGCAAGCTGGGTTTAGGATTGAGGTTGGTTAGAGAGAGGTGGCTGGCATGGGGTGCTAAGACAGGGGTGCCCAAAGGAAAAAAGGGTCTCAGCTACTGGGGAAGGAAGAATTTTTGAATCTGTCAGTTAAGGAAGCTTCAGAGTAGGGATTTTGGACTTGGGGTCTAGAATGGGAGAATCCAAACTAAGCATTCTCAGTAGGAATTTCTCCCGAAGCTGTATAAAAAGGGACTCTTCCTTCCTCTCTATAGACATGCTCTTGGTGACTTGTATATAAACTGTGTCCTTGCTCTCTAGATGGGGATGATCTGTGACAAAACAGATTTGTCTACACACAGGACATGTCTGGGAGTCTGCTGCTGTCATGTGGCTTATTTTTTATTTATTCATGCATGTATCAGACAAGATTTGTTTAGGAAAACAAGCCACTCTAGATGTTCCAGTTATAAAGGGCTTAAAATAGAATTAGGCGCTTACCTGTAAGTTTGAAGATCTAAGGAAGGGAGTCAGAGAAGCTAATGCCAAAGGTTTGGGGGAGATGTCATGGAAAATCAAAGGAGTTGACACTAAGTTGAACTTCAGCCCGAGGCCCAAAGTACCTGTTTCTCAAAAGCGTGCCTGGAATTATTGAGAGTCTCTAAGAAGCTCCCTGACTGTCTCGGTCTGCAGTGATGAAGAGTTTACCCAGAAGACTCTAGGAATCTCATCTGTTCACACATCTAGCCCTAACAGCCTCTGAAGAATAATGCTCCCATTTCCTTTCTGCTTTCCAAACCTCACATGAGTCCCCCTTGTTAGATAACTCAAACCCAGAACCATATGGAGAAGGGGATCTTGGGAAGTTTAGTTTTTGGTCTTAGAAGAGAAAGGTAGTAGTGCACTGACAGTAAAGAGTCCAGCACAATTAATACTCTTTTATTCCAGAAAGCGTCCCAGGCAGCTTATAAAGATGCATAAAACTTGATCCACTGACATAAATTCGAAGTTTAGGAAATGAAGACCAAAAGGCAGGGTGAAAATGGAGGCTAAGACTACCTGCCACCATCTCAAACTTACATGGGTTGGCCTCACCCAGTGGTCCACCACGGAATTCACATGCCCTACAAAATTAAAACAGGCAATTGCTCTGAAGAGTGATAACTTTCCTTAAGTATTAAGGTCAGACAAGAACTTCCATCAAGAGACAGGAAGTCTTACCATGAGGACATGAATAGAGGCTGTATCCATGGGATGGCTTTTGAGTGGTGTCAGTGAGCTGCACCTTGGGTACACAGTGGGAGACTTGGGGGCTGGTAATGCACCCCTATGTCTAAAATCAGCTCCATTTTCTGAGGTGGGGACAATGATGGTGCTCATCTCAGCATTTCCTGGGGAGACTTTGTGCTTCGTTTCTAGTTTGGTGAATGGTTACTGAGCTTGAGATCATAGAGGACTCTGAGCAAAGTCCATAAAGTACATGGATATGAACAAGAAAGTTTCCAAGCTGCAGGGACCAGCCAGGCCAGTTAACTCTAGTGAGGCAGCAAGTGAAGTTGCTCTAAGAAAGGTAGGAGGGAAGTGCCATGGAAGGGAAGGTGAGAAGGAGATTCATCATAGCTGGAGAACAGGGGAGGCTTTGGCGTATTTGACTCAAATATTGAAGGAGAATGAGAAAAGCTGTGTGCATGTGTGTTCGTGAATGTGTGTGTGAGTGTGTAATGGTGGGAAAAGGGAAGGATTTTTAGGACTTTATTTGTTTTGTGATTCTGGGGGCCTGAACAACCTGAGTAGATTGATAATGAGCTGAGATTAAAGAGACCTGCACAGCTCAGAGTAGGGCAGAGCCCAGGCTCAGGGGAATGAGGAAAGCCCTGGTACATCCCAGATAAGCTGCACATTTTGTTGTCTCACAAGAGTTTTCTGACCTGGTATTGAAAGCTATTAGTTTCTCAGATGTCACTATCAACCTCTTAAACACATACTGTCCTTCACCCACCATCTTGGCTTGTTATTAGAAAACGAAAACAAGCAATTGGAAGGGGTAAAAGAGAGGAGAGGGTATAGGGTGAATTAGTGGGGTGTAGTCACTGGGAGGTTGTATTAGTGTGACAGCTGCTAAAATGTAATATACTAGAACTAGAATGGCTTCTGTAAAGGGGAAATTAATAAGTTACAAGTCTATAGTTCTAAAGAAGTGAAGGTGTCCAGATTAAGGCACCAACAAGAAGTTACCTTCACTCAAGAAAGGCCGATGGGTCAGGAACACCTCTGTCAACTGGATAATCACATAGCTGGCATCTGCTGGTCCCTTGCTCCTGAGCTCCATTGCTTTCAAACTCTGGTCCTTTGGGGGTTCCTCAATTTGCTTCTCTGGGGCTGGCTTTCGTCTCTTCCCTTCCCTTGGCTCTCTCCAGGTTCTGGCTTGCTTAACATCTCATGGTAACATCTGCTGGGCTCCAAGCATCTCCAAACATCCATGTCTCTGCTCCCCACGTGTCTGCATCTCTGTCAGCTCTGCTGTGAAGTTTCTGTCCACTCTGAGGCTTCTGTCATTTCTGTCAGCTCTGTTGTTTCTCCAAACTGTTTTGTCTTTTAAAGAATTCCAGTAAACTAATCAAGACCCACCTGGAATCAGTGGAGAAGTCACATCTCTATCTAATCAAAGGTTAATACCCACAATTGGGTGGGTCACATCTCCATGGAGATAATCTAATCAAGTTTCCAGCCTTCAGTGCTGGATCAGGATTAAAAGAAACAGCTGCTTCCACAGATTGGATCAGGATTAAAACATGGCTTTTCTGGGGTACATAATTCTTTCAAATTGGCACAGTGGTCTACAAAGGCTCAGAAAGGGTCCCTTGGCAAGCTGCCTATGACCCTACAGCTGAGGCCAGAGTTGGAAGGCTGTGGTTTGGGCCATCGCTGCTCATTACACAGACTCACTGTTGATCTTCATTCTTCTCTTCTTTTTATTCCTTTCTTTTATCTTTCTTTTTTCAAATATTTCTATTGACAAATCCTCACACACACACAGTCCACACATGGTGCACAAACAATGACCCACAAGACCAACACACAGCTCTGCACCCATCACTGCTACCACTCTCAGAACACCTGCATCACTCCAGAAAAAGGAACAAAAAGAAAAAAGAAAAAAACGCTGCATACATCCCTCACCCCCACCCCTCTCTCCCACTGACCACCAGCACCCCAACCCACCCAACCCATTCTGTCCTCCCACCCCCCTCACCATCTACCCATTCCCGTCCATATTTTTCCACTCTTCTGTCCATACCCCAAACAAAAGGAGCACCAGACACCAGGTCTTTATAATCATAACCACACCAGAAAAGCTACATCGCTATACAATTGTTCCCAAGAACCAAGGACACTGGAACACAGCCCAACAGGCACGTCAACACACTACAAACAAAAAAGAGACAACCATACAATCCACAAGAACAACCTCCCTGGCTCTGCTGGAAACTTCCCAGCCACCAAAACTCTATCTTGCCTTATTTCTTTCCTCCTGCCTCCCACCCCCATCCTGGTCAAGAAGGCTTTCCCAATCCCAAGATGCCAGGCCCAGTGAATCCCAGGAGCCCTGTCCCATGCCACCAGGGAGGCCCACACTCTGAGAATCATGTCCTATGCAGGAGGGAGGGCAGTGAGCCCACCCACCAAACTGGCCCAGAGAGAGAAGCCACATCTAAGCAACAAAAGAGGTTCTCTGGGGGTGACTGTTAGGCATAATTTTGAGTAGGCTTAGTGTATCTTTTGCAGGAATAATGTCCACAGGAACAACCCCCAATGGCAAATTTCTCATTTGAAGAATTCCTGACATTCTTGCAAGCAGTGGGGACAACCAAATCAACAGGCTGAACTCTTGATCTTGGGGTTTGCCTCTTCAATCTTTTTTAAGGAGCCAATGGTCTTGGTTCAGATTTAGATTTGAAATTGGGATGTCTCCTTTTAGAATGGGCACCTAGGTGTCCCTGCACTCTCAGATCCCCTAGCACTACAGCCACCATAGACTTTCTTGGGTAGAAGACCCTAACCGTAACCTTAATCATCTGTGGCCAGGGCAAGAGAGTGATCACTGGCACCCCAGCTGTTTAGCTAGCTAGAGCTGACCTTCTGTCCTCTGGGGTTAGGCCAGAATTTAATGAGACTTGGAGAAAGAATCTGCCAGCATGGGCTTCCCATACTCTTTTTATTTTTTGGGGGGGGGCAGGGCATGTATTGTCCAGGCATCAAACCAGTCTCCTGCATGGAAGGTGAGCATCCTACCATGGAACCACCCAGTCACCCCTTCCCATACAATTTTTATTTTTGTTCCCCCTATTATTTATTTTTATTCCATATGTTCTACTTGTCTGTTGACAAGGTAGATAAAAGGAGCATCAGACAGAAGGTTTTCACAATCACACAGTCACATTGTGAAAGCTATATCATTATACAATCATCATCAAGAAACATGGCTACTGGAACACAGCTCTACATTTTCAGGCAGTTCCCTCCAGCCTCTCCATTACATCTTGACTAAAAGGTGATATCTACTTAATGCATAAGAATAACCTCCAAGATAACCTCTCAACTCTGTTTGGAATCTCTCAGCCATTGACACTTTATTTTGTCTCATTTCCCTCTTCCCCTTTTGGTCAAGAAGGTTTTCTTAATCCCTTGATGCTGAGACTCAGCTCATTCTTGCATACACTTTTAAAGGAAGATGAGGCTAGGTAAGAGCCAGTCCCTTCTCCAGGTGGTCTAGGGGAATCTGCTGTCCCTATTGATTTTAGAGAGCCTTTATTTTGATTGCTATGTTTCTGACTTTAGGCTGTTACGCATGGTGATTTCCCTTTGGCTGAGCTGACAAAGGAGTGTGTGTGTGTGTGTGTCTGTGTGAGTCTGTGAGGGGTTAAATCTCTTCATGTCTGGGGGCTTCTACTCCAAACGATACCATCAGGCAGAGGGTTTGGCCAGACTGCCAATTCTGGCTGGGTGGAAGTGAGTGGAGGATCAGAAAAGTATGCTCAATTCAAGCTTAATTTAAAAACTGCCTTGTTTTGGGTGATGGGATTATGTTTGTTATGTCTTGAAGCAAGAGTGGGGGTGGCAACAGGGGTACTGGCAGTAGAAAGTTCCAAAATATTTAGTCATGTCCCTCTCTTTCTGTTCCCAGGCACTTCATTTAGGCCCTCTTGCCAAAATGAGTGACGAACAAAAGCGTCTGGTCAGGAGTTTATGGGTCAAACTGGGGAAGTCAGACACAGAAGTACATGGCAGCTGAGAACTTCTTTGGGCAGATTAAGTGGCTGTGTGGGCAATGAGATGGGCTTTCCCAGAGACTAGGCCAGCCCTTCTACCAAGGCTTGCTCCTGGCAGGTCCTCAGGATGAGATTCATCCCATCTCTACCTCCTGCCCCATAAGGCTTTTGGTAGACCTTTCACCCATGTCAGACCCATCTGAGAATGGAAATGAAGCCTTGTATTACAGATTGGATTGTGTTCACCTAAAAGATATATTGATGTCTCAATCCCCTGCACCTTGAAATGTGATCTTTTTTGGAAATAGGGTCATTGCAGATGGAATTTAGGCCTGTTGAAATGAGTCATAGTGGAGTAGAATGGGCCCTTCAATCAATATGAATGGCATTCTTATAAAAAGAGGAGATCTGTACACAGACAGATAGAGAAAAGGCAGAGGTTGAGTTATGCCACAGGTCAACGATGGTCATGGATTGTGGGCAAGCCACCACCAGACCCCTACAGAGTTCAGAGGAAGTATGGCCCTGCCGACACCTTGATTTTGGACTTCCAAGTCCCAGAACTGTGAAATGATACATTTTCTGTTGTTTTAGGGCCCCCAGTTTGTGGTCCTTTGTTTTGGCAGCTCTGGGGAACTAAGACACCTTGCTCATCTGAAGACGATCTCTGAGGCTTCTTCCAGCTCTGAGAAGTTTGGATCTATGAGTTATACTTGCTTTTCTTCTGAGAACTGACTCTGGCTTCACTCCTTAGAAATGATAGATATAATTCAGAACCATAAAACACCCCCTCCTTTCCTTATGGAAAATGGAATGAGGTCTAAGTGCATGCCAAATGGGAAACTAGAGAGAGAGAGAGAGAGTGAGAATGAGAGAGAGCGAGGGAAGGAGGAAGGGAGACAAAGAAAGAGAGAGTGAGGAGATGGGGAATAGGGAGGTGAGGAGGGTAATAAAAGCATCAGTGCCCCTAATGGAGTTTGTCTAGGTTGAGCAATTTGGTTGCTGGATTCCTGGGCTGATGAATCTGAGGTTTCTTATTCAATCTCTGTCAATTGCCCATATTCTCTGGTTTGAGAAAATTATTTGCAGATAGGCACTTTAGATCCCATAGGAACCCCAGGGAGAGAACTGAGATGGCTCCATGCAAATTCACTCTCAACACCAGAGTCACAGCTCAATATGTATCTCTACCTCATCATGAGTCAGCAGCACTAGTCAATAGTGGTGATAACTTATTTTTTTGAATACCCATAAAGAGTCTGACCCTGTCTTCAGCTCTTTAGAGAACAGTCCTTCATTTAATCCTCACAGCAACCTCCGTTTTAGACCTGGAGGATTATACCTCCAGGTATAATTATACCTCCATTTTAGACCTGGAGGCAGGTACAATTATACCTCCATTTTAGACCTGGAGGATTTTAAGCTTAGGCAAGTAGCTTGTTCCAGGTCACTTAGCTAAAAAGTGGTGACACCTGGATCCAGGTTTGTCTGCCTCCAGAATCCAAACCACTATCTACAACACTCTGTGAGCAAGTTTAACAAGAATCTTCATCTCCCCAGGGCCAAGCTTATAGCCTGAAACATCATAGGTGCTCATGGATGAATGAATGGATTATGGGAAGGCAGTGAAGTCAGTGATTGTTAAGCCTGGTAAGAAAATTTATATCCTGTCCCAAGAATCAAATTTCTCTAATAGATTTCCAAGGCAAGCCCTGAAAACAGAGAGGGTCTGTTCTTCATCAATGCCCATGTATAAAAGCATTTTTTAAAATTTTAATTTTGGAAAACCACAAGGGCACTGAGCTTCCCTTGTGACTGAGCTCAGCATCCTGAAGCTTCCAAGAGGAACCAACCCTGTGATTCCTTGGACCACAGTGGCTTCTCTTCCAAGCCCACCCTTGCTGTGACCTGTACCCCTGGGGTTTTCCTCAAAGACACACTAAGGAAACACATTTTGGAAGGAAGGCTGTAAGAGATCCTAGGGCCCAATTCTGCATTTGGCATAGCCCCAAGGATAGTTTAATGTGCACACAGAAATAAGATTTCCAGTTGACTCCATGGGATGCTGCTTTCAGAAGAGTTGTCATTCTTGACTGTTTATCACATACCTCTCTGTCGTAGGTGTCGCTCATTTAAAGGTTTTATATCCCCCCTTCCCCCAGCATTTTGTACCTTGGACTGCATGAATAGTTCCATAACATAAATCAACAATGAAAAACAAATTACCCCTCCCCATATCCTTTTATTCCTTTTTCATCTCTAATGATATTTTCTGTATGATGACTAACTCAGACTGACGTAATTTATCAACTGATCTTCATGATGTACATTAGAAAACGCGTTCTGCAGGCCCCAGCAGGCAGTCTTCCTTGTGTACCACATTGTTTTAGAAAACCTATTAATGCAACAGAAATATCTAAAATGCAGCCCTTTTCCTGGGACTATTAGAACTGGTGCTAATTACTTTATTAATCATAGGGTGAAACAGCAGTGCTTATGTCATGGCAGCCATAAAATAAGTGCTTTTATGGCAAATGTAGTTAAAAAGAAATGACAGATAGGATTTATAGTTATCAGCAGTTAAAAAAAAGAGAAAGAAATCATGCATACCAGCAATTTTCTTTCTTTAGTTAAATGTTTATTAAATGTATACCACTAAAACCATTTGTAACTAGCTCCCTAGTGGGTCCATGTCCTAGGAGAATTTATTTTACAATGCAATTTAAAACTTAAATTTGCCTTTATAAAATATATAGAGAGTGAATCAACATTTCATTCCCTGAGAGAAATAAGAGAGAATGCAAGCACATTGACAGGAAGGTCTTGGTTTGTTGAACCTAGAGCGATGCTTGTGTTCGGAAGCTTCTATTCAAGTGTGCCTTCTGCAAGGAATCAGAATTTGGAGGCTCAGGTCAAATTTAAGTCCATATGCAGCCACTGTCTAAGGCAGGGAAATCATATTTACTAAGATCGTCATTTTTGGCTAAGTTTATACTTATGTTATGAAGTAAATCATTGACTTTTATGTTAGATATTTTGTTTTCCTCAAAGTCAGTATTGTCTGGGAATAAATAAAAACTTAAAATTTCCACAGGTGTGTTTGGCTTTCACATATCTTGCAAAAAAGGTGAATTAGGATTAGTCAACATTTCACTTTCTATTACTGATTAAAGTCATTTTGGGAAAAAAACTGGAGTGATGGAAGGGAGAAAGTAAACATTTGTTGTTGGTGACTGCAGGCCAGAAATGCTTTAATTTCAAAATTATTTCAAAATGATTCTGCATTTTTAATTGTATTATCTCATTTTTTACATGACACAACTGGGTCTTAAAGAGATTAAAGCTCTTTCTGAAGGTAACTCAGTAAGTGGCAGATCTGGAATTCCAGCTCAGAGCTGCCAGATTCCAAAATCCGTGCTCTATGCCATGATGTTTCCAACTAAAATTCAAAACAGAAGTTATTGAACACTGAGTACTGGACAATATTATTATTATTAATAATATCTCCATTTTAAAGGTGGTACTCAAGCAAGGTAAGTTGGTCAAGCTCACAAGCCTAGTGAGTGAATTCAAACCCAAATCTCTTTATAGACATCTGGGCCCAGTTTCTGTATAGCTGCAGTAAACTCTTCCACCATATAACCCCTAGTTTTTGGAACTTTCTTTTTGAATTAAATCCCTCCTAGATAACAGTTGAATCTATCTCCTTTTGCTCTACCTTTTGTGATCAATGGAAAAAAGAATTGCCATCATCCTTTAGGAAATATCAACCACATAGCATCAGTCTTCAAAACATTCTCCATCAGATCAAACACTACCAACTCAATGTACGTTTTCTTTGTGGTGATAGTATTACTTGTAATTTCTGATCATGCGGAATTAGCAAAGAAACCAGATGAAGGAACCACTTCATGAAGCTGAGTGTGTCATCTTCTTATGTCATAGCTGGGGTTAAGATCATCTCAAATAGGAATTGAGGACTCAATTTAGGTGAAGAGCTGGCATTTCATAGGCATGTAACAAGCTCTCTCATCTTTCCTCAGTGGTCCAATTGGCTGGGGACAAGATCTCTGCGAAGTTCTTACAGGAGAAGACCCTGGAAGTTCTGGCAGGCAGGTGGCAGATCTCAGGGATCAAGGTTCTGGAGAAGACGCCAGAAAGGGAGTGAGACAAAGAGATTAAGGCAGGATCTTAGTAATATGACACTGGGGCGTGAGGCAGGGCAGGAAGAACAAGACCAGACGGCACATTCGAGATAAGATTAGTGTGTCATGAATATGGTATTGAGCCATTTTGTCCTGGAATACCTTTACGGGTCTGCTAAGTTGCAGGATCTGGATCTGAACTAAATTAAGGGAAGACAAGCTACATACTTTGCTCTTTATTTGTACTCCCTCGGGCAGGGGGATACTTGTAAGGTCAGCACAGACTCTCACAAGTGCCTGGAGACCTCTGGCCCTGAAACTCGGCAGCATGGCCCCTCAGCTTCCAGGATTCCCTCCTATAAGCCACAAGACCCATGTGCCATGGAAGCTGAGATAGGGAAGTCCATCTCCCTTCTCCAGGCTCACAGCCCCAACTCAGCATGGGCTGGTGACCTCAAAGGGATTACAGCCTCCCTGTAGGGATGTCCTTGGTACCTGGAGCAGGTGCAGGCGGGAGGTTTATCCTTGCCATGGTGCTGCCAGCCCTGGACAGGGATGGGTACCATCACACCTGTCCCCAGATGCAAACTCAAACCTCACCATATCTGTGCCCGTGCCCAGATCCCAAGTGAAGACCAAGGTGATGGCAAAATGAGGGTCTCCCTCTCTCCTTCCACCCCACCTCCTCATCCAACGTGACTCACTTGCCACTCTAGACAAAGAGTAGCTGCAGTTGCAGGGTGGGGGTGGGGATGCTGGGTGGGCTCTGGGCACCAGGACAAAAGGCAGCCAGAAACCCATCCCAGGGAAGTGGGAGGTGGTGGGAGGTGGGGTGCCAAGGCCCCCATGCATGTTCTGCTTCCCCACTGGGCTTCCATTACAGAACACCAATTCAAAGATAGAATGAAGACTTTCAAGATGACAACCACAGAGCTTTAAGCCCTGTGCAACTGAACCAGTAGCTCACCTATGAGGCTGCCGGCGTGTTCTAGCTTGCTAGCTGCCAGAATGCAATATACCAGAAACAGAATGGCTTTTAAAAAGGGAATTTAATAAGTTGCAAATTTACAGTTCTAAGGCTGAGAAAATGTCCCAATTAAAGCAAGCCTATAAAAATGTCCAAATTAAGGCACCAACAAGAGGTTACCTTCACTCAAGAAAAGCCGATGAAGTTCTGGATTTCCTCTCTCCACTGGAAAGGCACATGGTGAACATGGCAATGTCTGCTAGCTTCCTCTCCAGGCTTCCTGCTTCATGAAGCTCCCTCAGGGGCTTTCTCCTTCATCTCCAAAGATCTCTGGCTGGTGGACTCTGTAGTTCTCTTGTCTCTGCTGCTCTCATCGTTCTCAAACTTTCTCCAAAATGCCTCCTCTTTTAAAGGATTCCAGTAGAGTAATCAAGACTCACCGGGAACGGGTGGCATCACATCTCCCTCTGTTATACAGTTCATGCCCACAATTGGGTGAGTCACATCTCCATGGAGATAACCTAATCAAGTTTCCAACCTATAGTACTGAATAGGGATTAGAAGAAAAGATTGTCCACACAAGATTGATTAGGATGAAAACATGGCTTTTCTAGGGTACATAAATCCCTTCAAACCAGCACACAGCATGAGCACTGGAAAACTATAGGGCTGGAATACCAGGAAGATCAGAGCAGCTTGAGTTTATAATTTAAGAGTTTTCTCTCTCTATCTCTCCCTGTCTCGCTCTCTGTCTCTTTCTCTCTCTCTCTCCCTGTGTGTATATATATATATATATATATATATATATATACCTTTTAAAGTGCCTCATAGTCTTTTTTTTTTTAAATTTTTTTTATTAATCAAAAAAAAGAAAAGAAATTAACACAACATTTGGAAATCATTCCATTCTACAAATGCACTCAGTAATTCTTAGTATCATCACATAGATGTATGATCATCATTTCTTAGTACATTTGCATCGATTTAGGAAAAGAACTAGCAAAACAGCAGAAAAAGATATAGAATGTTAATATAGAGAAGAGAATTGAAATAATAATACTAATAATATATATATATATAAAGGAAAAAGAAAAAAACAAAAACAAAAGATACAAACACACAAACAAACAAACAAAAAACCATATTTCAGGTGCAGCTTCATTCAGTGTTCCAACCTAGTTACATTACACTTAGGTATTATTGTGCTGTCCATTTTTGAGTTTTTGTATCTAGTTCTGTTGCACAGTCTGTATCCCTTCAGCTCCAATTACCCATTATCTTACCCTGTTTCTAACTCCTGCTGGTCTCTGTTACCAATGATATATTCCAAGCTGATTCTCGAATGTCGGTTCACATCAGTGGGACCTTACAGTATTTGTCCTTTAGTTTTGGGCTAGACTCACTCAGCATAATGTTCTCTAGGTCCATCCATGTTATTACTTGCTTCATAAGTTTAGTCTGTCTTAAAGCTGCATCATATTCCATCGTAGGTATACGCCACAGTTTGTTTAGCCACTCGTCTGTTGATGAACATTTTGGCTGTTTCCATCTCTTTGCAATTGTAGATAATGCTGCTATAAACACTGGTGTGCAAATGTCCGTCTGTGTCTTTGCCCCTAAGTCCTTTGAGTAGATACCTAGCAGTGGTATTGCTGGGTCGTAATCCATTCTGCCATTCTATGTCTTTTGATTGGGAAATTCAGTCCATTAACTAACTTTTAGTATTATTACTGTTTGGATAATATTTTCCTCTACCATTTTGGCTTTTGTATTATATATATCATATCTGATTTTCCTTCTTTCTACACTTTACTCCATACCTCTCTCTTCTGTCTTTTCGTATCTGACTCTAGTGCTCCCTTTAGTATTTCTTGCAGAGCTGGTCTCTTGGTCACAAATTCTCTCAGTGACTTTTTGTCTGAGAATGTTTTAATTTCTCCTTCATTTTTGAAGGACAATTTTGCTGGATATAGGAGTCTTGGTTGGCAGTTTTTCTCTTTTAGTAATTTAAATATATCATCCCACTGTCTTCTAGCTTCCATGGTTTCTGCTGAGAAATCTACACATAGTCTTATTGGGTTTCCCTTGTATGTGACAGATTGTTTTTCTCTTGCTGCTTTCAAGATCCTCTCTTTCTCTTTGACCTCTGACATTCTAACTAGTAAGTGTCTTGGAGAACGCCTATTTGGGTCTATTCTCTTTGGGGTGCGCTGCACTTCTTGGATCTGCAAATTTAGGTCTTTCATAAGAGTTGGGAAATTTTCAGTGATAATTTCTTCCATTAGTTTTTCTCCTCCTTTTCCCTTCTCTTCTCCTTCTGGGACACCCACAACATGTATATTTGTGCGCTTCATATTGTCATTCAGTTCCCTGATCCCCTGCTCAAGTTTTTCCATTCTTTTCCCTATAGTTTCTGTTTCTTTTTGGAATTCAGATGTTCCATCCTCCAGTTCACTAATTGTAGCTTCTGTCTCTTTAGATCTACCATTGTAGGTATCCATTGTTTTTTCCATTTTTTCTTCTTTGTCCTTCACTCCCATAAGTTCTGTGATTTGTTTTTTCAGATTTTCTATTTCTTCTTTTTGTTCAGCCCATGTCTTCTTCATGTCCTCCCTCAATTTATTGATTTGGTTTTTGAAGAGTTTTTCCATTTCTGTTCGTATATTCAGCATTAGTTGTCTCAGCTCCTGTATCTTATTTGAACTATTGGTTTGTTCCTTTGACTGGGCCATATCTTCAATTTTCCGAGCGTCATCCATTATTTTCTGCTGGTGTCTGGGCATTTGATCAGATTTCCCTGGGTGTGGGACCCAGCTGGTTGAAAGCTTTTTCTGTGAAATCTCTGGGCTCTGTTTTTCTTTTCCTGCCCAGTAGGTGGCGCTCGTGGTGCTCGTCTGTCTGCACGGCAGTCGGCCCGGGAAACCGCGCGTGGAGGCGGGGGTCGCTGGCCGCCGCGGCTTGGGAGAGTGCCGGTCCTAATTGCCCAGCTGGCCCGAAACGCCAAGCGTGACCGGAGGGCCCCGCTATCCAACGTTCCCAGTCAGACTGGGGAGCCACGTGCGTGGAGGGGACCCCAGTCGCCAGCCGCCCCGGCCGGGAAAACGTGCGCCCTTTGGGTATCTCACCGCAGCAGATTCTCTCTGCCCGTTCAGCCGTTCCAGAATGGGGTACGCTGTCTTTTTGGTCTCTGTCGTGACTCCGGGAGCTGTTTCGTATTGTTTCTGTTTCTTTAGTTGCTTTTCTGGAGGAGGAACTAAGACCCGTGAGTCTTACTAAGCCGCCATCTTTTCCGGAAGTCTTCTCATAGTCTTTTAATAACTTGGTGTGTTAGCTTGTCCAGGGTTTTCATTCTGTATTAATACTTGTTCTGTTGCTATTTAAGTATCTGAATCTGGACAAATAACTAACATCTCAGGTTCTTAGTTTCCTCCAGTGTGGAAAGGGCTTTGCATCACTTTCAGTTCCCTTTTAGCTCTAACTTTCTTTGTGATTCTACTAACTTAGAGGTTTTCAAATGCTTATATTGGATGCTGAGACAAATGACATCATTTGGGGTTGTTCTGTCAGTCTGCCTGTCTATTTTCATTTACATGGAAGATGTTAGTGACAAGGGTCTATGATGGCTGCCAAATCCTCACTCATTCATGAAACTGCTTTTTAGATGATGTTTAAAGTGGTGCCCAGATATTGATGAGGGAACATAGAAATAAAAATGGCCTTGATCAACGTCTTAGGAATTAACCCATCTTTCCAGTAAGCAGCACTGCAAGTCAAGGGTCTGAGAAAGATATTCAATGCTCTAAGACAAAGAGCTGAGACTCAAGAGGCAGAATGGGGAATGGGTGACTCCAGATAGTAGCAGAAGGACAGGGAATGTGAGTGGCTAAGAGAAGTTCTTTCACCCCTTACTGTGTGACTACCAACAGTCATTGCCCTCTCTGGGCCCATTTTCCTCATCTTTAAAATAAAGAGGTTGGACAAGGAAAATTTTAGATTTCTCCACTGAATCTACAACTTCCATCTTCTCGGAGATGGCCAGTTCAGCTGTTTTGGGGCTCTCAGCCTTCCAAATGCAAGCTCCCTACCCCACAGCAATTTGGAGCACCTTTGTGTTGAAATCCACATCAGACTGTGCACCCAGTCTCAGCTGGAGGTCGGGGCATGTAGGGAATCCTACAGCTGCCAGTACAGCCTCTTTGGCCTGTGGTGACTAGCCTGCAGCAAGAAACCAACTGCTCTGTAGCATCATCGTCAATGCACGTGAGTGAGAAATGTCCTCTGTGACTCAGAACCTGCCAAGAATCCCCATCCCTGAGCCATCTTCTTGGGAGGCTGGCACCACTCGCCTCACCCCTGCAGGCAAGGTTGTGCTGCAGATCATTGCCGAGTTCATTACTGGAACAATACAAAGACGGCAGCAGTTAATTATATACTGAAGAAGTGCCTTCACAGCAGCCTCTGCTCAGCTTCTCTTTTATAGGCCCTCTGAAAAGACGTAATCATCCATTATACTCATCACCAGCTTTGTTACTTTTTGTTCCTCTAATTGGCACTTTTCTCGTTGACAATGAGAAACAGCAGAAAATATGCTCATTGAGGAGTGAACAGCTTGGGGTTCCAGCTCTGGGTCTATTAATAATTTGATGTGTAGCTCTGAGCGTGTCCCTTTCCTCCTTTGGGTCTCAGTTGTCTGATCAAACCCAAGGGATCTACCCTACTCCTGCCTGGCATTCTGTTATTCTTTCCCAAATTGAGCCCAATAGTAAGCTATTTGTCATGGAGTACCTGAATAACCAAGCACGTGCTCTCCCAGAGCTCCCAGCATTGGTGTCTTAGCTTGCCAGCTGCTAGGACAAATACCACATGATGGGTTGATTTAAACAACAGGAATTTATTGGCTCATGGTGTTGAGGCCAGAAGGAATCTGCAATCAAGGCATTGGTAAAGTGATGCTTTCTTCCCCAAATCTGTAGTGTTCTAGCACTGGCTGCTGGCCTTGCTTGGGGTTCCTTGGCTTTTATTGTTGCCTCCAGCCACCCGGAGGTAGCGTTCTCCTTTCTCACATCTCTGTGGCTTTCTGGTTCTCTTTATAAGACCTCCAGGAGTCAGATTAAAATGAAGAGCATGTTATGTTTTTGCTTTTTTTTTTTTCCCCCTGGGATGTATAACTCAATCTACCATAGTGGGGTGAGCAGATGGAAATAGAGCAGTGTATCATTGTGTGGTACACCAAGGGCAGTGGGAGTTTCCAAGGGGGAAAGTTGGTTTGTGAGCTGGAACTAGGCTGAAGAGGCCAGCCTGACTACATAAGGGGCCCTCATGCTGGGAGCTGGAGGCAGGAAGGCTGAAAGGAAGGGAGAAAGCAGGCTAAAAAGGATCTCAAATGAAGACAAGGGAGTCTGGACTTCATCAGCAAAAAGGGACCAATGCAAACCTTCAAGCAGTGGAATTACAGCCTGAGAAAGGCTCCTTAGAAAGTGAATCCATTAGGAACGCATTTGGCTGGGCTGACCACAATGGCTTAAACAACAGGAGCATATTTTCCTGTTTAACAAGATGGCAGTTGGTGGCTGTTGCTGTTGTTGGTTTAGCAGTTAGGTGACCTAAGGGTTCGTTCTGTGATTCTCTTGGCTTTTCCCTCATGATTGCAAAGTAGCTGCTGCAACTCCTGTCTCTATAGGAGACAAAAACGAGTGACTGTGGGGAGGGCTGGAGCAGTCGAGTTTTTCCCTCTTTATCAGGAAAACAAAGCCTTTCAAAGGCCCCATGCACGGCCTCTCCAGAGAAAATAAAAACCAGACTTCTGTTTCTATCTTAATTGGATCACATAATTTGATCACAAAGTATAACTATAATTTGATCACATTGCTATCATAACGGCTTCCCCACCTTCTTAGAAGGAGTTCCTAGTCCCCTTCTGAATTGTTGTGTTTTGTTTCGTGAACAACTGTGGGCAACTTAAGAAATTTCTCACCTTTACACCTCACGTGCTTGGCACAGTGGGGGCTCACCGTGATCATTCATTCATGTTTGCAAAAGTGAATTAACCTAGGACCAGAGTGCTGGTGAGTTCCCTGCCCTTATTACATCTCTCAAATAGCCTGACGTCGGATGCGTTGGCCAGAATTAGCTTTATTATACTGGCCCTGTTCCAGCATATTTCATAGCAGTCATTAAAAATATATTCCTGGGTTTGTACTTATAAAACTTTATTGTCTTCATCCATTTATTGACATACCTTGAAGCGTAAGTACTGAATGAAGTGTACTCGTAGCTCCGTTGCCACACTGACTTGTGGTAGTACAAATTACAGCCCATAAGAAGGTGAATCTCCAGGCAACTAGTTCAATGACTTTACCAGATGAATGTTTTTAGTGTTTTTTTTTTTTTTAATGTTTTTCAGGATGACTACAACAAAAGTCTTAGTTTAGGCAGGTAACCTTCTTTTACCCATAAATTTGCCTTATCTCAGCTGAGTGTACGCTATTAAACAGCAGGACGCTCTGAATTTTTGCTCCTGGACTTTGTGAGTCTTCTTTTCCCCTCTTCGGCATTGTTCCTTTTATAAGTTTCTGTGATGTAAAACCGGTCATTCTTCCTGGCCGTTATTGCAGGCGGAATTCTTCCTTACTATAAGCCCAGAGTTTTATAATTTGGGAGCAATGCATATTGCTGATGAAATTCTTACTCCCATTTTCCTATCTCAGTCAGGGAAGGCAGCCTTTCTTGTGGTGAATTCGTGCTGAGGTATTGGGATTTCACACCCTAAGATCACAAATGCTTTTTCTAGGACTCTAATGGACTGTTTCATGGCCTTTGTGTTTTGGTTTTATTTCTCAATGGATTTAACGTTTTTTCCAATTTGTGAGCTGAACTGTCACTCCTGATTATTTTCATTGATCAATTATTAAAATGCATCTTTCTGTATGTCTGGAGCTTTATGGATTGTTATTAGAGTACATAAGATTATTCATCCATTCAAATATGTGTATTACTCTCTGATATTGAATGGCCCCTGCAGAGTTAAGCCTCATTAAGGAACATTTTAACCTCATTTGCTTTCGAAATTGATTCCCCCAATATGGCAACTGCCCCACTGTTGTTGACTGTCTCCTTGCTGGAAAGGCCAGGAAACAGTGTACAGTGTAGATTTCTGAGAGAGAGGATGGAAGAAAGTGAAAATGACCTTTTTGAGATTTGGTTGTTTACACACAGATGTTGTAATCCAAATGTTGCCTCTGCTTGCCTTGGGGTGGTTGCCATAAAAGCCCCCAGGCACTAACTGCAGTCATGAGGGCTGGATAAGAAGTTCTTTCCTGCACAGTTTTCTGTCTTGTCTCTCTCACTTGAGCCTAGATGGATTTCTGCCTAGCGACAAAGCCATTGTGACTCACACCCGCAACACAGAATTCCAGGCTCCTCTGTGCACAGGGAAGGATGTTTCGGGTTAGATGGGATTAACTCACAATCAAACTGCGACACAAATATTTCTGTGTCTCTCAATGAATTGAGGAATCACGTACAGTTTCGTGAATGGGATTCTTCCGCCTGATGCGTGGAGCTGTGTTGTCACAGGCAGTCCTGGGAAGGCAAACTGGAAAATCCCCGTGCCTGGCTGTCTCTGAATGCACTTCTCCTTGTCTGCACTCTTTCAGGGCTCTCGGTGGAGACCCCTGACAATGAATCATCCCCTTCTCCACCGTGTTCACAGACCACACAGGCACAGACACAGCTCGGTGGGTGACCCTGGCTGATGGAACCATTTTAAGATTTTCAAAACCTCCTTTTGCAAAGAGCCCAGAGCTGGCATGTTTTAACTCTGGAGTGGCAGAGTTTTGTTTTGACAGTTGTAGTCAGATATTCATATTGCATGAAATAGTATTCACTAGACAGTGAGGAATAGGCATAAAATTCTCTAGATAGCTTGTAAAGACAGGTTTCAATGACCTCCATACTGATTTGTTGTGTCTGTTTTTTTCTTTGTCCAAGAAGGACAAGAAGGGAGAGTCATACACTTAAGACACTTAGCCCTCTGTTAGAAAACTTGGAAATGGGTCACTTTTAGACCAAGTAGAGGTCATTTCATGACATTCATCCTAAGATAGCAAAATATTGGTCTCCCTCATCCCCACCCAAACAAATCAAGGTAAATTAGCAGGTTCTTGCTATTTTTTTAAAATCTCTTCACTCTTCTGGGGCTGCAGAGTATGGACGCCAACATCACAAGTCTACAATTTGGGAAGAAAAGGAGGCAAGGAGGAAAGAACGAACATTTATTGAGCACCTATGGTGTACTCAATAAATACATACATCATTTAT
Source organism: Tamandua tetradactyla (assembly GCF_023851605.1). Classification (NCBI taxonomy): domain Eukaryota; kingdom Metazoa; phylum Chordata; class Mammalia; order Pilosa; family Myrmecophagidae; genus Tamandua; species Tamandua tetradactyla. The sequence goes on from NC_135352.1 coordinate 14,001,729, forward strand.
TTGCTCTGCTCACACTTCAGGGGTGATGATGCTATATTCACTTCACAATTGAACCAAGCCACGATGGTTTAGAAGATCTGGTACCATTCCCCTGATCATTCAGAGGCTACAGAGAGTCTAATCCACACCCTACACATGGTCTCTAAAAAGTAAAGTGTTTGGGTTAGTGATTTATTTCATTTGTATATTCCAACATACACATATGTACATGGCTATACCTTAAATAAGGACATTACATTAAGACAGTTTCTAAGTTGTGTCCCACAAATACTAAAGAAATCTACACACTCAAATTTTGAAAGTTTATTCATAGCCCTTAGCCTTCTAGATATTTCTTTGATTTCCAGCTCATTCAGTTCCTTCATGGGGCAGAAAGTGTCTACTTTGGGGTATAAATAGGGTCACCTCTGGCTGAGGGCTGTACCTACTTCCTCGGAGGAATAGACTCAAGAACAAAACTCTTCCCTGAATTTGCCTACTGGTGGTTTTTAGGGTATAGGAAGAGGGTGTGAGGGTAATATATAAAGGGTAATTTCAGGCTCTTTCAAGTACAAAGCTACCACAGTAGAGTGGGGCAAGAGTAGGAGAGACTTGAGTTCATGTTCAGGTTTTCTGCCCAGACTTGGTTCCTCTCTTTGACCCTGAGGCTCAGTCTGCCTTGCAGGTCTGTCTGGTGCTTGTGGCTATTCCCTCTGCCCACCCTACAGCAGATACGCAGACTACATCTGGGTTCAAACGACGTCCTTGGCTCTCAGCCAGGATACATGGATGCACTCAGTAACCAATTAGGCATAACAGTCAGGCCAGTGAGAACATCAGGTAATGTTAAGAGCAGACCTTTCCCCTGTCCTATTTTAGCTCCTACCTGCCTCTCTAGGCTGATCTTTGGAGGGACCCATTCAAGACTTGAAGTCATAAGGCATCTCCATACATCCTCCATTGACACATGAGCTCTTGAAGAAGTTCCGCCCAGGCAAAGGTAGCGCTTGGGGCAGCAGAGTTTGTATGTCAGAGAAGTGTGCAGTAAATACTCTTCATGTGAGCTTGATGCTGCCTGATGGAGCCCAGCCAGGGGTGCCATATGGCCGGGCTGCCGATGCTAATAACGACAGCTGCCTTAGGAATAAGAAGGTATCTGTGTGCCGCCGGGTGGGGGAGGGGAGCTTTAGCCACGTCATGGAACCCTTTGGGGAAAAATCAACAGAAACGGAGTCAAAATGTGGCTTAGCCCCTGCTTGAAAGCAGAAGTGGTATCTTTGCAGTGGAAACTGAGCTCGCTTTCTCTTTTCATAATTGTGACCATTCTGTTCTTTCTAAAAAAAAAAAGATGACGTGGGGTTGGTCTCCCATGCCTTTCATACTGGCTTTGGTGGGTGACACAGTTTGGAAGGCACATTGTCATGGGGAAGTCCTCGGAGGTGTACCTGATAGATGAGCAATGGAGGCTCTGCACTTGTGAATATGAGTAGGTGGATGGAAGTGGGGGGATGGGCTGCGGTTCAAAAGTCTTGGAGTTTCTGAGGACGTGGGTTTGGGACAGGCGCATGTCTTAAGGGGTGTTCAGGGCACAGGGCAATTACACTGTGGGCTCTTCTACACAGCTCAGAATATTCTCACAAAGCTGGAATCTGGATAAAATGAGCAGCCTGGATTAAGTGAGTAACCAGAGGCAGGCTGTCATAAAAAGCCCCATTCTACTCAGGAAATGTGGAGAGAGGAGGTGGGGGGTTTCTTGCCTGAGCGTCAGCTCCAGGCTCACCTGCATTGCCTTGGCAACGGGGTTGGCTGTAGAATGCATAGGCTCAGTTTCGTGAGTACCTCAGGTCTTTTTAAATACTTGCTGGCTTCTCCACCCACCCTGTGCTTTCCTGAGTCACTGCTGGGGCCTGGGAGATGTTCCCACAGTCTGGACCTGGGCATAGGCTCGGGGACTGAGACTTTGGACTTGGGGGTAGCCATGATATTTTGCTTTAGTTCCTGGACCATCAATTCAAGGGTCTAGATGGGTAAAAGGCAATTGAGAAGTCTGACTTACAGTTTTCCCTGGGTACCGTTTAGTGATGCCCCTTGGACAATCTCTCTGTCCCTGGTTTCCTCCTCTCTGAATGTGAGCACTGGAGTACATGGTCACAGAGGGTTCTTCCAGCTCTAGCATTTTGAGCCCCGTGACTGGGTTTCTCCTTGGTTAACCACAGCCAGTTTAAGAGCCGTGCTGCACCTGGCCCACTTCTTATTGCCAAGAACTTGCAGAATCAACCAAGCCATCCCCTCAGTGCCAGCTAACTGGAGTAGAAAGCCAGGACTCAAACCAAATTTGGTGCCAGAAATTTGGATAAATTGAACTGAGTGTGCAGCTCCCAAATTACATTAAAAAAAACAAAACAAAACAACCCTCAATTTAGAAACCAAGAACCAAATGTGTATTTTTAAGAATAAAAACAAGCCGCTCTAGATAGCACCAGAATGACTTCTTTACATTTTTGAACACTATTTAATTTGCACACCAAAATATCCTCTGGACTGAATCAAACAGATAATTCCATCAGTTTTGGTCTGTGATTAAAAACAGATAAAGAAGGAAGCAAGCATACAGATTAAAAAAAAATGTCCTCAGCATTTAGAATGAGATTCTCTATGGAAAAAATGAGAAAAAGGAGTTTTAATACATTTTAGTGGAGTGAAGCTTCTAAAACCAATTGGGAAAATCTTGGTAACCTCTACTCTCTCAATTTCCATGGATCTATTCTGGGTTTGCCAGTCACCATTAGGTCACAATTCCCAGTCACAACCACAATTCCTTCCTTATACCTTCTCAGCTCCTATCAGCAGGTCATTTATTCTTGGAGGACTTTCGATGACTATCAACCACATAATGAACGCACACATCAGGAGTTACTGGGCTTGTCTGAGGAATTTGGTTTTTGGAAGCTCAGCTGACCTTTGGCCTGAAAGCTGGGCCATGTAACATTCAGGGCAGTAGGGGAGGACCAGCCAGTGGTGATGGTGCGTATAGTTTAAATCTCATATGCAACACAATCAGAAGCATTTTACAGAAAGGGAAGGATTTATGACCCAATCTGTTCCTAATAAATGACATGGCATTGGTACTACTGGAAATGGATGGATCACTGGAGAAAAAATGACAGAGTAGCTTAGTGCTGAGTTGGAATCTGAATAATTTGTTTGGGTGGTGCTTCTTTCGTGTCTGAGTTTCTTTGTTGGAGTGTTTTTTCTGGCTGTGCTTTTCTTGGACCTTCTTCTCTTCTCCAGACTGTCCCTATAGGAGCATTTGATCTTGGGTTTGGTAGTCTCCTTAGCTAGATGGGAAGTTCTTTGACAGCAAATGTCACCTTCTATCTTATATCGCATCACAGTGCCCGGCTCAGAGGTTGGCATGTAGCCTCAGTCAAAAGAGAGGTGGATATAATTGCTGGGCTTGGTCCCCAAAGTGGCCTGCTCTTTCCTAGGAAGACTTCTTTGACCAACCCCAAGTCTGAGTAGAGCCCTGTCATGGTCAGTTTCATGTGTCAACTTGGCCAAGTGGTGGTACCTGTTTGTCTGGTTGGGCAAGTGCTGGCCTGTCTGTTGCAATGAGGACATTTCATAGAATTAAATCATAATCATGTCAGCTGCATCCACAGCTGATTCCATTTGTAATCAGCCAAAGGGGAGTGTCTCCTGTAATAAGTGATGCTTAATCTAATCACTGGAAGCCTTTTAAGGAGGATTCAGAAGAGACAGGCTTCCTTCTTGCCTCAGTTGGTGAGCCTCTCCTGTGGAGTTTGTCCAGACCCTCCATCGGAATTGTCAGCTTCACAGCCTGCCTTGCAGATTTTGAAGTCTGCGTTCCTGCAGTCACGTGAGGCACTTTTATAAATTTTATATTTGCGAGTGTTCCCTGTTGATTCTGTTTCTCTAGAGAACCCTAACTAATACAAGCCCTTTCCCCACTTACACTACTAAATGCTGGTGACTCTTGACTGCTTCGTCTTCCCCACTTGACTGAACTTGGAACAGAAAGAGCTGAGTCTGATTGTACACTGCTACGTTCTCAGGGCCTGTCATGGGTCATGACAGAGAGAAGTGCTCTGAGTATTTGGGCTCTTCAAATAGTTCAGCCATGGGTTTGAGATACTTTGAGTGATGGAATCACTTGTTTATTGGTTCCATTTTAAAGATGTTAACGTCTCCATGGTTCATTATTAATAATGATAGATCACATTTATTTTGCTCTAAATTGTGGAACAAAAATTGTCCATCAACATCATATGTGAACAAGTCTTTAAGATAAAGGTTTTTTATTTTTTCCTATCAAAGTTATACATGCACATGGTTTAAAAAGTTCAATTATTCTCCAAGGTTTGGCAGGAAAAGTATCCGTCCCCATTCACTGGAAAATTCCCAGGTTTCAGAAGCAGCCATTTTCAAGTCTTTTACTGAATCTTTGGTTACTTACCCCTGTATGTTCACATATTATTACTTAATTTATCTGGACTTCTGACTCTATAAAATGAGGATTTGGTTGCCTTTTATTCCCTTGCCTCCAAGAGACACACACTCACCACCACCGCCACCATGTCCTGTTTCTCCCATTCTCATAAAACGGTTTCATTATAATTTTGAGTGATATGAGTCTCCTTTTGCATTTTATGGTTATGTACACATTCTACACAATTGAGCCATGTAATACAAAATGATTATTTTCCTTTGCTGCACAATTTTTCATTTACTGGAGTTCATAATTAGCTTGGGTTGAGTGTATGTATACTTAATTTTCTATTAGTAAGTCAACCTCAGAGTTCTCTCCAGTTGCAAATCCCTCAATACTTTCAAACACATCAGATATTCCATTTCACCTTTAAAAAAATCTCCTTCCTTGGTCTCACTTTGTATGGAGAGGAATAATGATAATTATTAGCTTTTTTTTTTCTGAGGGCTCCAGGTAGCCAAACCAGTTTTTAATGCCTGCAAATCTACATTTCTGTATAACAGTTAGTCTAAATTCAGATGTTATTCTGTTACTTTTGAGATATATAGATTTGTTTACCAGCTCTAAAAGCTCTTAGAAATGTTCAGTTAAGACTTATCTGCAAAATACTTGCAAAGAAAAGTAAGTCGTACAATCTGTAAGCATAAAAGCAGAGTATCTTGCCTGTTTCACTTTCCTACCATCCCGTATATACCCTGTGTTTTCATTTTAAATAAATCAGAGTTAAACTGGGAATTAGAATCCTTTTATATATGTAGCATCATGTTTAGGGTACCTGCTACTACAGTTAGGGACTGCCATTCTGGCATAAGGTTTGGTTTTAGAAAGTGAAATTTCTTTTACCTGTACCCTAAGTGCTATTTTCTATCTAAAAATATATGAGATCAACCTGGGGACCACAGAATTCAATATCTTCCCGTCAACCTCTTCACATAAAGCTTAGATGCATTTTGGATTAGAATTTCAGGAGGCAAAGCAGCATCCTTGGTGAGCCTAAACACAGTGGAATTCTCAAGACCAGAATCCCAGGCAGTGACAAGCAGGAAACCTGTGTCAATCAGGCTTGTCTTTGATATCCATCTCGTTCTTTCTCTTCATTCCCAAAGCCCCCCCCCTGCCAGTAGGAAGACAGAGGCATCCTTCTTGCCTCTGAATTAGTCAGGTCATCATCTGGCTTCACTTCCACGCTGTCCCTATTTTCCACTCCACTTCTTCCCTCTCTCTTCTTTCTCCCCCAGTCCCCCTTCCCTTTCCTTCCCTCTCTTATACATAACATGATGTGGATATGAGGACAGCATTATAATCCTGGGTTCAAATCCCATCTTGGCTGCCTGTGGGACCTTAAGAAGTTTAAACAAGCTCTAACCATTTCCTTATCTGTAATACAGGGATATTAAGACCATGTAGTGGCTATTAGAATTAAATGAAATTGTGCATGAGAAGTGCAGGGGTTGGGACATACTAATCACAGAATAAATGTGTAATAATAATAATGATGATGATGTCTAAAACTTTCACCCCTGTAATTCAGCGCTGCTTAAAAGAGGTAATGCCATTCAAGGAAATTTTGGCAATTTTAACTATGAATCCATCTTTCAGGTCTTTGAAAAATATGAATGAAATGAAATCTTGGTTTGGTTTGGAGACTATCTTGATCCAGTCTTATTCGGTCTAAATTATTTTAGTAAATATATAGAATTCGTTTAGGTTCATAACTTTTTTTTTTAAACTTTTGCGTATACTGTGGGTCTATAAGAAATGCAATACTGGAGTTTGCTTTGGGCTTTTTATTTTGCTGTTTTAATTAGTAGAGTCTTACATTCAAAGCCTGGGCATCTCAAAGCCGTATGGAAATCCCAGCTGTCTGTCTGGTCTAGTACAGAATATCTGAGGACTACAAAGTAAGATCTCTGGTTCCTCGATCAGGATGCTTGTCTAGGTATAAGCAGACAGGAATGCCATTAGTTAGCTGGAAAAAAACAGTTCATGGCCCATTGCAAAAGAGGCTCTTAATGCAGTTTCTCTTTTGCAGAATCGCTTCTAGTGCCTCCCTGCCCACGCGAGTGGCTGCAGGCACAAGAGTGCAAGGAGATGTGAAGGAAATGTTTCACTGGTTTTTATCCACAGCAGCATGTGTCAGGTGAGCTTCTCAGCTGCTGTGCACTGTCGGAGGTCCCTGGCCCAGGCGCTAGGTGGGCTTATATCTCAATGAAGCACTCAAGGCCATTCAGGGCGCTTGATTAGAGAAAGGCGAGTGGTTGTCATGGCAACCTCCTTTTGATTCATTCATGGAACGGTATTAAGAAAGAACCAGAAATAATGGTTGAACATTTAGCTAGTTCTGGAAATTAGGGGACTTACAAGAAAAGGGAACAAGGAGGAGAATATATGCAACCAGCTTAGCTGGTGTCTGCATTTTCTTTTCTGGGTTTGAACTGAAGAGATATTTTGGCTCAGAGCATATTTTAATGTCCCTGTTCTCTCTATGATGTCACAAATTGCCACAGTTGCTATGACAGTTTGCAGAGAATATTCCTTGTAAGCTCTTTTCTGTGTAAAATCCAGAATTTTACTCAGAAGATTTCAATGGCCTCAGCTGGGTGCAGTGGCCAACATGTTCTGTGCCTACATTTTACTTATTCATGCATTCAATGAATATTTATTATGTACCTGCCATGTGCCAGGTACTGTGCCCGCAAGAAGCTTATGATTAAATATTTGTTGTTGAATGCAGTTCTGGCATCATGTGCCCCCAGAGCAGACAGAAAGGGTGAATGGTTACCTGTGAATACTAAAGAACACTTGTGAGGGAGGCAGCCTCCAATCTGGAACCTTCTGAGGTCTCTGTGACTCTATCCTGACAGTCCCACCCAAGCCCTATTATTCTTCCATGAAACACATCTCACGCCACCCCTATTCTAGAGCCAGGGCTTTTGCTTTGGGCAGGGTCTTTACCAGGTCTTCCTGGCTCTCATCTTCATCTAATTCGTTCTGTATAATCTGGAACAACAACTTTTCTTCAAACATTTCCCCCCTAAGAATCTATAATAGCTCAAATTCAAACCACTCAGCAGGATTTTGGAAGTCCATTTTATATCTGGCTGCAGCTAACACATCTGACTTTATTCTCCTTTTTTTGGCTGCGTCTTCTGAAAGGTTGATGTCTAGAATCCACCATGCTCATTCTTACTTCCCAGCTTGGATAATATAGTCCTGTTTGCTTAGGATGCCCTTTCTTTCTTCCCTTTATCCACCTGTGTCATTGATGCTGCCTCCCTCCAAACTCCTATTCATCCTTCAAGGCCCAGATGAGCCTCCCCCTTATGGCAGAGATTGCTAAATATTCTCCAACACTCCTTCGCTCCTCTTCTACAGTAAAAGAATTTCAGCTAGAACTATGGCTACCTAGAGCAAAGACCATATGTCCCAATTTCTCTCATAGTGAAGTTTGATCAGATGAACAAGTTCTCACCTATGGGTTTGTGCAACTTCTTAAAGAGAAGGCCATGCTCTTTCCTTGTCCCCTTCTACCGGTTGGGATGTAGACACGGTGATGATCTATTTCAGACTGTGTGGATGTACACTAAAATTGCAGAACCACAAAGAGGGATGCCGTCCTGATCCCTAACACCATGAAGTGGTCATATGAGCTCCTGTTATATCAGTCTTGAATGCTTACAACATGGGAAGGAAGTGTGTCTTGCTTAAGATTTTTAAAATTTGACTCTCTATTATTGAAGGAGAACTATACACCTCCTTCGGGAGTCTTCTTTGCTATTCCCTTCTTTCAACTCTCACCATGACCACAAAATCTGGTGCTTATTCATTTTCACCTTATTTCCTTGCTCATTTTCTCTTATGAGCCAGGTTGTAGTTCCTTACTTTTGTGAGGACAGGGACCATAATGTCTACCTGCACACACTTTGGCACAGTGGAAAGAGCACTGAGCTAGGAGTTAGATCTGAGCTCTAACTTTTCCTGATAGTAAGGGTATGTGTGTGGATGCACCTCTTACTTGTTCTGAGCCTGCTTTTCAGCCACCTAAGAGGAACAAAATTTGTATCTCAAATGATGTAGGAGAGGTGAAAATATTTTTTAAATCACAAAACAATCTACAACACGAAGGAGGTAGTTTTGTTTTGCTCTAATATCTATTACCCTGCTGTGTACACAGTTACTGCCTCAAGTGATAATGGGATTTAAGACCAATGCCACCAATTACGCCCATGGCCAGCTGCTCACTAATTCCCAGTTGTCAATGGTAAAAATGACATATTAGTTGATTACCAATTATTCAAATAATTATGTGAAACTTCATAACAGGAATAATTTTAAAAATACCTGGTAAACCTTAGCCAGATGGAGCAAGTTGAATTATCTCAGCATCTGTCCCCTGGATAAGGAATCAAAATTAGAAACCTATCCTTTCCTGTGTAATATCTTTTTGGCGAGTTACTGACATAATGTTGTAGAGTACTGTGCATGGGGGTAGATCTACACGAGAAGACACACACATGTATGTGTGGGTATCTACTAAATATCTTTAGCATTTCTCCTCCACAGAAAGCCAAGATACACTTTTTTTGCATCTGTCAAAGAGTTAAGAGAAGTACTCAGCTTTCAAGTTCCTTCCACAGTGGTTACCCCTAGTGAATTAGAGTTTTAAATGGACTTTCACAATAATTAGATATTTAATTAACCCCTCTGCTTTGATCAGAGCCCTGTTTCTCATTACCTCTCCCTATGCCTGTTTCTGAGTCAAGAGCTATTTTTGGGTCTTCTCTTTCCAACTCTAATGTACTACTTATGCCTAATTTAGCCAGGAACAGCTATAAAGAAAGCAACTCTCCCGCTCAATAGCCTCCAATAGCTCTCCATGGACCACCAGATTAAGTACCAACTCCTTAGCTTGGATTTCAGGTCCTTTACCACTTGGTCCCAAGACCACCCTTTTAATTAATCTCATTTTCTCATGCTTGAACTTTATAACTCAGCTGTTCCTCAATAGACCCTTGTTCTTCTGCCTTGGACCTTTGTTTCTGCTGCTTCCTCTGCCTCAATGCTTGGCAGAAAGCCCATCATTCTAGAAAGGTTTTCCTACTGGCTCCTTCTAATCCAGTACCTTTACCTCCAGTCACCGGGGGTTGTAACTTCTGAACTTGCATAGAAATATACACCTTTCCTGTAATCCTATTCCGTATCATGGTTATTGTGCATTCATCTTATTACCTGTGTTTGGATTATCAATTCTGGAAGAAGGAAATATTTTTTACCCCCCTTTTTATCCTTCCTAACTTAAAATAGCCCCTTAATAATAACAACCACCTTTTCCAAGTTCTGATTTTGGGTCAAGTGCTCTGTCAATTCAGATAGCCTCTGATTCTTACATCTCCCAGGCTGGATTAGGAAACATAATCCCAGAACATTTGATTGACTTCCTAGATGGCCAAGAAGTTGACATTGGATTGTACTCTTTGAGGGACTGAGCACACTGATCCCACACTTGGCACGAGCAGATTTCTGCTATACCTACCTACCTATCATGCCCACCACTTGGATCTCCATTTCCAGTGGGAGACACAGATTAATGTGTTTATGAAATCTCTGACTGGGCATAAGGACTGATCCTCGGGAATTATCCATGACTTGTGGTATTTTTTATCAGTTCTGGCATATGGATGATAGTTTGCCAAGTTATCCACTATCACCCCGGAGTCAGGACCTGCTCACCCATTAGTGTCCCAGAGTATTTACTTTCTGTCCCCCTATTGGTCATCTTGCCCAGGTGCTCTATCTGCTTATAAAGCTTCTTCAACAGGTTGTGTTTGGCCTCTCCCTGGACCTCCCTTCATCCTTTGGAGTGAAGCTTTCATCCTCACTCTAGGAAAGAGAGAAGATGCTAAACATCCCTACCCACCACCCCATGGTGAGAACTTCACAAAGCCACCAGAAAGGAGTAAGATGGGCTTGGCTCTGGGCTGCTGGCTCATGGAACATCTATGCCAATGCCCTTGTAGGAGAGGTGGTGGGGGAACTAGTGAAGACAACTGAGAAGCACACACAGGCCAGGTGGGGCTTCCCAATAGACAAAGGTGTGGAGATGTTGAATGAGGAAATGATGCATTGGAGACTGAATGACTGATAGCCACACGTCCTTGCTTCTTGCCACCACTACCTTCTACCCCGTTTCAAGATAAAAATGTGCCTTCTTTGGACTAAGGAGAATAGGAATATTGAGATTGCCAACTGGAGTGACTTGTCTCTCCGCGTCTTATGGCCCAGCTGTATCATGTACATGTCCCGCCCACCCATGTATCCGCTCCTCTACCCAACTGTCTGTTAATTGGAGAGTGACCACAATGGGCCTTGGATACCCCATGTGCCCCTGAGTCAGCTCTTACTGTGTCTGTGTTTTTCCAAATTATGTGGTGGTGGTGAGTCACTCAGTGCTGGTTGTGATCCAGCTGAGTCAAGGACTCCTGTAGTGGCATGTTGTGGTCTTCTCAGGAGTCTTCTGGAGCTGATGCAGAACAGGTGAGAACTTTCCACTTTGGGTCATCTTTAGATTGGACTTAGCTCAATGTCATAAAAGAGGATGGTTTTAGAATTCAGTTTTCACAGAATGTGATATTGGCATTTGCCTTGGCTAACCATCTCATGGATGCTTCTCTCCCTCCCAGGTCCTATGCCTCTCCTTGCTTTTTCAGCCTCTATTTTCCTTTTTGGTTGACTCTCCCATCCTTCCATATGTTCTATGCCTCCACTCTGCCACCCTTCAGCAACTTTCTCCTCTCCAACTTTCCCACCCTCATTTCTACTGCTCCTGTTTTTCTGTGTTCCTCACCTATACTTCAGTCTTCCTATGTGCTCCTCTGCTCCCTGCACAGTGTGTCAAGCCCAGGTTGAACCTGGGGGACCCTAAAAGAGTACGTACAGCTTCGGCCCTGAAGGAGCTACAAACTATTGGAGAAAAAAATAGTGCTATATGAAACATGTGAAAGTTGGAACAAACAGGGATTTTATTTCTTCTTCCCTCTAAAGTAAAATATTTTAGAATTAAAATATGGAAAGAAAGGCTCTGGCATTCAGCAGCATCATTTCCTGGGATCCTGGGTTGGTTTTCTCTTACCATAGAGACTGGGCTCAAATGTCCATCGTACTTTCTTTTACCTAAAATAAATTTTAATACAATATGTGATCATCATAGAGAATCTTGAAAGGCTAGGAAACATGTTGAAGAAAGTGAAAGTCAGCCATAACTACAGGTCAAAGAGATAGCCACTAATATTTTGATAGATTGTTCCCAGTCTTTTCACTCTTATGTATGTTCTTTTACTTACATTATTGGTAATATACTATGTATGCAATTCTATTTTCTGCTTTTCCACTTAATATTATTTTGTGAGCAACTTCTCCTATCATTGAAACAGTATTTGCAAATGTCATGTAGTAAACTTCAAAGCACCGTGATTCATTTAACCGTTCTATTGTTGAATGCTTAGGTTGTTCTAAGTTTGTAACATTATGAATAACGCTACAAGGAATTTGTCAATGTACAATTCTTTGTGTTAAATACTAATTATTTCTTTGGGAAGGATTCCTAGAAAGGAAATTACTAAATGAGATGTGAACTTTAAAGACACTTGATTGCTTCCTCAAAAGGCTGAATCTCTACGTAATTCCATCCTCAATGTGTGAGGATATCTGTGCCAATAAAAGAGACTACTTGCCAACATAAGTACTATAATCCTTTAAAACATTTGCTAATTTGCAAGGGGAAAACACAACTCTCTATAATATTAATTCCTAGCCTTTTGACTACAGTGAGGATCTTCCAAATTTCTTCTTTTAGCTATCTATATCTCCTCTTTTATGAAATGTCATTTATATCTTTTATCTTTATTTTGGGGTTTTAATTAATTCATGTGTCAATGAGTGAGTAAATTGTTATTCACTCATAAATAATTATTAATTCATGAATAATTATTACTTTCCTTCTATATGCTAGGCACTGTTCTAGATAGATGCTGGGACTACTGCAGTGAACAAAATGCACAGACGTAGCTGCCTTCTGGTGTGGTGGTGAGAGAAGGACAGATACATAGATAAATATTGCAGAGAAAAGTAGAGCAAGGAAAGGCAAAGAGAGAACTGGGGAGCTCAGTTTAAAATCGGTTGGCTAGATAAGTCCTCAATGAGATGAGGACTTCATGAAGATCAGAGGGAAATGTACAATGAGCCATGCATGTAGCTGGAGAAAATGTACAATGAACCATGCAAGTAGCTGGAGAAACTGTTCCAGCCAGAAGGAACAGCAAGTGCAAAATCTTAAGGCAGAAATCTGTCTGGCACGTTACATGTTAGAGGAGGAACAATGAGGCTGGGGTATTTGGAGCCGAGTCAGAAAGGAGGAAGGTAGTTGAAGATGAGGTCAGCAAGGCAAAGGGAGTTAGAATCTGAGGATCTTTTCAGCTTACTGAGACAACTTTGGCTTTTTACTCAAAGTGAGATGGAAAGCATTTGGAGGTGTGTTTGTTAGCTATTACTGCCAGACACTGCATAACAAAAATCTTCAAATTTTTAATGATTTAGTAGATCAAACTTTATGACTTGCTCATGGTTTTGTGCTTCAGGCTATAGGTTGTGTTCTTGACTGTTCCATTTGCCTCTTCTTTCTGAGATCATTGACTATCAGAACTTGTTTTTATTATGGCTGAGAGCAAAAGGGGAAGAGGGAAAGCCAAGCCAGCAAACATGTTTGAAGTTAAATTCCCATCATGTCTGCTCACATGCCATTGACCAAATTGAGCCCCTTGACCAAACCCAATACTAATGGGGTCAGGAAGTAATACAACTTATTTTTGTATTACCTGTTTTTGAGCAGAGTGAACTCATTTAAACCACTAGTGGTTTAAACTATGATTACTCAGTAGTCTTTCCTCAGAGGCAATAAATAGCCTGAAGTACTTGTTCTTAAATATATTAAAACATTTTTAATGGCATAAACTATCCTGCCAAAATTAACATCCCTTAACACCATTCCTTATTTATAAAAGTAGAACTCTGGGAAGGGGAGAGGGGAGGGAATCATTGTAATTATGAATTTTGGCCTAGTGGGAAGTGCTGTCAAAAGAAAATGCTTTTACACTTAAAACCATTACAATAATTAGAGGCCCTTGCATCTCAGGTGAATATTTGGTTTATGCGGCAGGATTGCTGATTTGCTCTTTGTGCCTATTCAGTTAGTAAGGAAGTTTATCAACTGACATAATGTTTGACTGAAAGTAACAAAACTCAACCATCAGAGGCCTAAGCGAATAAGGAATTTATTTGTTTTAGGAAAAAAAAATTGGGGAGAGACACTTTGGAGTCCATGATGTCATCAATATCCCAAGGTCTCTCTCCTACCACTCTGCTGTCCTTGCCTCTCGACTCTCATCCTCATGATGAGGACAGCTGCTCTAGACATTATTGCATCCAAATTTCAAGCATGATAAAGGGAAAAGGACCAAAAGGTTCAAGGTCAGTCTGTGGCCTTTAAAAGATTTCCCAGAATCTTTTCCATTCCCTGCAGTTATACTTAGAGTAAGCAAGAGGGGGTCGTGGATGGCTCTTGGATGGTCAATTCAGTGTCCACAACAGGAACAGAGGAGAAGTAGAGAGAGGTGATAGGGTTGAGAAGAGGGAACATGCGTGAAACAGTGACATTTTCATTGTTTGGCATGGCAAAGATGACTGATCTCCTAGGGACCAGTTGGGTGCCAAAACTGGTAATCTGGTTTGAAATTTCTTTCTTGGTGAAGAACTGAGCAGGACCGATCTTGCTACTGAACCATATCAGGAGTTGTTCAACATCATATTTCCTTTTTATCTCTGATCTTCAAAATTGCCCTGGTCCTGAATGAGCTATGAAAGTTAAGGAAACCTGTGACCATATTTTGTCCTAAGAAATATTTGGGAGGGTAGAATAGTCCTCCCCCCAAGAGTGGTGCTGGCAATGGATGATAATGATGCCCATCAAAGTTGTGATCTCAGGAAGGTCATGGGCAGCAGAGAGAATGTTGGGAGACCAGTATGGGAAGACCAGAATGGAAGAATGCAAGACAACTCTTTCTGAGCTCTGGTGACACAGAGCACTCAGAAAGAGTTGGGGGCACTCGAGAAAGGGTGACTTAGAACAATTATCTAGTAAGAGCTGGCCTTGAAAATATGTTGCCAACTGCACCAAAACCATTTATTGAGCAGTCCTACTTTTACCTACTAATTTGCGATACTGTTTTTTAAATCAAATTTAAAATAATTTTTTAAAATCAAATTTAAAATAATTTAAATTAATTAAATCATTATAGACATCAAGATTTATTTCTGGTTTGTCTGTTTTCTTTTATTTATCTGTCAATTCTGGAGCCAATACCACGCTGCATTTTTTTTGTTGTTGTTGTTCATTACAATCAACTTTTTAATTTCTTTTTTGTGAAAAATAATATATACAAAAAAAGCAATAAATTTTAAAACATATCACAACAATTAGTGGTAGAACAGATTTCAGAGTTTGCTATGAGTTATATTTCCACAATTTTAAGTTTTTACTTCTAGCTACGCTAAGAACCATGCTGTTTGAATATTACAATTTTACAATGTATTTTCATTTCTGATGGGGTAGTATCCTCTTGTCACTTTTGTTTTGCCAAATTTGTCTTCTATGTATCTATTATTTATTTTTCCAGATAAATTTCAAACTGTTTTGCTACGTTCCAAAAGGATATCCCTTGGTATTTTAATTGTGATTGGGGAAGAATTGGCATCTTTAAAATGTATTCGGTTCTCCTTTTCACAAACCGCTGGACTACATTCATCAAATGAAGACGAAAAGCATGTTGGAAGTACTTGGAAATATTCTAATGCTTGGAAGTCTATATGGCAATGAAGAAATGGAAAAATTTAGAAGAAACATTTTTCTCTCCAGTGTCTTTTTCTTTTATGTCACTGATGTCCAATTTAGCATGTCTTGCTCCTCCTTCATACTTGTCTCCATAGCCAAGTCCTCTTTCCCTTCACCATTTCCCTACCCAACACACACTATGGGGAAGTGAAAGGAAGCCTAAATAAAGATAGCTCTTGCTAATCAAAACAGATCATTGAGTTCAATAAGGCAAATGCAGAATGTTGACACTTAATTATTCACGTTTGCGGCATTATGCCCCCAGCCCAAACCTTTCTTTGAAAGCAGAAACTTGTCATGAAAGCAGTGGGTCTCTGGAGTCTGAGGTGGTCATGATTCCAAATTTTGAGGGCCATCATATTGTTTGTGGGCATCTGTATTGTAACCCTGCCTTATAACTGCCATGGCTGCTGCTCTGCCATGGAAGTGGGAGCTGTGCTCCTGAGTTCGAAGATGAGAACCATTTCTAGTACAACTGTTAGCATTGAGGTTTAGATGTCTTCATTCATTGGAGATAGATGGGGTTAATGGTGGATTTGGTGAGATAGTGGAGCTTTGTGGTTACTACATTGTCATGAAACCTGTCTTTACATCTGCTTTCTCACTATCTTTTCCCACATGATTCTAATGAATATTAATGGCTTCTAGTTCACATTTTTCTTGGATTACTAAATTCCTGATTCTTTCAGGAAATTTCAGGAATTTCCCAAGATTACAAAGGGAGCTCTGGTTTTTCCTCTGGCTTCTTTACTTAGCATTTAATCAGACTTTGGCCACACTGTATGCACCTTCAGTTGTCCTGATCAAGGAAATGGAAGAGGTATGTGCCCTCCTGAGAAGAGGCTGACTGGCACCTTTTCAAAGAAGGGGGTTCCTGAGAAGGGCCATAGACTCAATTTTGCCCACTCAAGAAGAGAAGAAAAGGGATATTTATCTCAGTGTCAGGCATGAGGCAGAGAAACAAAGAAAAGTCCATCACGGCTTGAAACAAGGTGGGATGTGTGAGTCCCTGACCATAGAATAGGAAGAGATCTGGAGAATACCTAATCATCTTCTAGCTGCTTTAACTTGATCCTGGCGAGCTCAAATGCAGTTCTTGTTTCTAACATGTGGGTAATTGATACGAAAAGAGTACACTCCCACAAAACTCTGATTTTAAGTGATGGACACTTTCTACCTGTCAAGTAGCTCCATTCCTGGAGGGAACATTATTGGAGGGAAGTTAAGAAGCAATTTGGTTAAAGCCTTTCAGGCTAATATTAGCATGACCTTGTACATTGAATAGAAAGTCATAAAAAAAATCATATACATGCACAATATTCTCCCAAAGAAATGGGTTCTTCTGTTCTCTCAGCCCTGTTACCCTTACTTGTACCTTTGGGTCTTTACCATGTTCTCTGATAACAGTAACTGACATTGACAAAGCCTTTATTTTGTGCTAGGCCCTGTGCCAAGCACTTCACAACCTTCACAATCGCCCAACAAGTAGGTCCTCTATAGTATTACCTCCATGCCTACAGGTAAAGAAATCAAGGCACAGTAAGTTGAATCAAACAGTCCCAGGTCTTGTGGTGAATGAATGGTCAATGAGGATTGCAGCCAAGTTCTCTGACTCCAGAGCCCCCATTCTTAGCTTCCCCAGACTAACTCTTCTTTGTAGGAACTTTGGAGGGTTTTCCTGTGACAAGGCAGAAGGAAATGGCCATTATTGAAGTACCTCTTCCTCCTCCTCTTTCTCCCCTCCCGGAGTCACCTCCCCTCTGCAATCCCTAATTACCACCCTGCAGTTTGAGCAGGCTGTGTAAGTCCAGAGAAGCAAGTCTCTTTTCTCTGACTCACCAAACTCATTGACTTTGTTTCAGGCTCTAGTTTTTGCTGTGTGGATCTAGACAGTGATGGCAGCCCGAGGTGACATCTCATTTATCCTGAGATGTGAAGGTGCTGAAGCTTGACGTCCTCATTTGCTATCACGAAAAGTATTTGAAAGGGAGAAAGAGGAAAACTGACTCATTACTTAGAATCTTCAATCAATGAGTTGCAGGAAGCACTGGGAAATTCAGGTTCTGGCTCTTTTCCTTCCATTCTGCCTTCTGTTTGTAGATTTTAAGACCTGTTAAGTGAATGGAATGTACTTGCCATCTATGACAAATGACATAAAAAACAAATTTCCATGGCATCAGGGCCTGCATTCTATTTTTGAACTTCATTTAGTTTGGAGGAACTAGTAAGGGTTGAAAAGTTATTAATTAATCAGAAACAGCAAGTAGATTTTCTCTGGCAACTACTATTTTTTCATTCTATTTAATACTATGAAATAGACTATCTCTAACATACATATATTTTTTTGTGTGCTGTATGGTGGCATCACATTTCATTATTTTTCCTGTTATTGCAGCACCATTTGTTGAATTTTTTTCTTTTTTTTTTGCTTATTTGTTTGTTTCTTGGGAAGTGCTGGGACTCGCACCCTGGTCTCCCACATGGCATGTGAGAATTCTACCACTGAACTACCCTTGCACCCCTTCTAACATACTTTTATCTGCTTGTTATTGATATTTACTTGTTGATGGTGCTGTCATTTTCCTAAACATGTGGGTTTAAAACCTTTATCATTCTGCAAGGTGACTAATTACTTTTCACTAAATAATCCTGAAATTCTCAGATGAGTACTTGGAGCAGTCTAGGGCTTTTCAAACCCTGTGATCTTGAACTGTATAGAAGGAGGAATGAACAACTAATGTCTTGGTCTACTGGGAGTTGACACCAAGTGGCCGCTGGAGAGTAATTACTATGAAATTGGTGTCACGATGACTCTATTTGCTTTTATTCCTTGGGGGCATCTTCTGGGCATCTGAAAACCCATGTTTATAGCACTTTAAAGTTTTCAAATTATTTTCACAGTGCTGTTTCATGTGAACACAATGACCACCCTATGAAGTAAGCCAGTTAGGTACAGTTGATTCTAATTATTCACGGCAGTTATATTCTATGAAGTTGCCATGGACACTGAATTAGCGAGTGCTGAGCTGTTAGTTCTAGGGGAAATAGTTGGAAATAGTTTCCTATGAGCCTCTGGTCACAACGATTTCATCAACTGATCAATCTGGTTTGAAGTTCACTTCTGTTTATTTAATCAACATTGTGGACTCATTAATATTGAATTAAAGGTCAACAGCACTGTAACTCATGCCAGAACGAAGCTTATCTAGCACATGTATTTTCTCCTTAAGACACATCACAGCCTTTGTGTGTTTGGGGACACCAGACAACACTTTGGCACTAGGCTTGGGGGTCATTTTAGACAACAATATTATAATAAACAGCACAAAAATGTGGCACTAAATATACAGTAAAAAGGACCCTTGTTTACAGAATGAAAACTGAAACAAGATTAAGTGTGGCCTTGTTGGATGTCAGGAGACTTAAAATTTTCATGATTCTGCACATGTCCAGGAATGATCAGGAAAGCACTGCAAGTATTGATTTTGTGGTTGGAAGTACATTTTGGAGAATAGGTGAATTTGAAAATATGGAATCCACATATAATGAGAATCTGCTGTATATATTTTCAAATTCAAAAAACTGAAGCTTGGAGGAGTCAAATGATTGTGCTCAAAACTCATAGCCATTGATGGAGAACATGGGTCCTGACTTTGCACCTCACAGTTCTCCTTCTATAATGCACCACCAGAATATGGCACCTGCTATTTCTACTTAAATCATTTCTGGAAATGGGGTATTGGTGAATTAGACACAGTCTTCCCTTTCCTTGGATCTGATCTGGTAGAAAGATAAAAATGTACCCTACTGAGACTTAGTGTTATTTTTCTTGGTACATTTCCATTTGGGTGGCCCATCAAGATCTACCAGGACTACTTTAGCTACAGAGAAGGAAATCCTCTGCCTTTGAAAAAACCCCTTTTCCTTTCCCTATAGAGAGAATTGTAGTTTTAGAGGGTGGTGACAGGCAATGGGGTGACCCTTCTCATGGATCATATCACATGTTCGAGGGGGAAGCCTCCCTGTTTAGAACAACCCTCTCATTTCTTGGATGAACAACCAGAGGTCCAGGGAAGGAAGTGATTTCTTTGTGATCAAGCTTCAGGATAGGGGCAGAGCTGGCACTAGTCCTAACTCAGAGCCCTCATTAAGGTACCTTCCTATTTCAATATGATCTTCTCTGGCTCTCTCATCTCCTCAAATGTATTGTCATTTCTTTAGGCATCAGAATTTGGTCGTCTTGTATAAAAAAATATGAACATAGTGTAAATAGAAGTAAAAACTGCCTCATATGATGAGTAATCTAATGTGATGAATACATATAATCCTAAACCTCATTTACTTATTGATTAATTACCTAATTGATATGTTGATTTTGCTATTTATAGGACTCATTTAATTGAATGTTAGTATGCTCCAGGCACTGTGATTGGTGCTGTAGATACTATGATGACCAAAAATAAACATGGTCCTATCCTCATTAAGTTTATATTCTGCTGAGAAAGACAGATGTTGGCAGAGAAACACATAAATGCATAAAAACATAAAATTACTGGTCTAATAAGTCCTATGAAGGAAAAGCACATGGTGCTGTGAGGATATTTAACTGAGGAGAACTAGCTGAATTTTTCACAGTTGGGATGGTTAAGGACTTGAATGAAGAGGAATGTAGTCAGAAACTGGAGAGCAGTGGGAATCATGATGTGAAATGAGGAGGGAGTTAGAGGGCACAAGGATTATTTATTGATGATGAGAATTTAGTCTTTTCCTAAGAACACTGAGAAACATTGAAAGATTTGGGTAGAATAGGGAGAAGAGGTAGTGGGAATCACAATTAGAAAATATTTCGAAGACATCTTTTTGGCTGCAGTGTGAAGAATAGACTGGAAGATAGCAAAAATGGTGTATTAGCTAGGTTCTCTAGAGAAACCGAATCAGCAGGAGATATCTGTAACTACAAAATTTATAAAACTGTCTCATGTACTCATGGGGATGTAGAGTCCAAGTCTGTATGGCAGGCCACAAACTGGCAACTCCCATGAAGATTCTCAATGAACTCTCAGGAGAAGCTGGCTGGCTGAAACAGAAAGAGTGATTGTTTCTTCTGAATACTCCTTAAAAGCCTTCTGGTGATTAGATCAAGCATCACTTATTGCAGAAGACATTCCACTTAGCTGATTACAAATAATTGCAAATGCAATCAGCTGTGGATGCAGTCAATGTGATCATGATTTAAGTCCATCAAATGTCCTCATAGCAACAGACAAGCCAGACAGCTAGGCACAGCCACCTGGTCAAGTTGAAACATGAATCTGACCATGACACGTGGGTATAGAAACACTGTGAAATGCTTTTGGGAGTGACATAGTCAGGAGTGATGGTGGTTGGAGTTAGGGATGTGGGGCATAGAAGACAAGTGGCCATAACTGAAAGATGAGTGGGATGTAAAATGGACTGGATTTGTTAATGGATCAAATGTGGGGTGTGAGGGAGAAAGAGGCATCAGGAATGACTCAAGGTCTCTTAAATTGTACAACTGGACCAATGGCAGTGCCATTCACTGGGATAGGAAGGACAGTGAAAGTGGACCAGGACTGGGGTAGGGAGAGAGGATTTAGTATTATATCTAGTATGTTTGAGGCATCTGGAAGAAGAGGTGGATATATACTGCAAGTCCGAAACTCAGTGGAGAGTATTAGGTGGAGATAGAAGATTTGAAACTCACTTTTGAATGAGTGGTGTTAAAGCTGTGAGCATGGACAAGATAGAAAATAGTACAGAAAAAGAAGAGAGGAGAATCTAGGTTGGAGTCTTGAGTAAAATAAAGATGAGCAGGCAAAGAGAAGGAGACAGAGAAAGGATAGCTAGTGAGGAGGAGGAGCCATGAAGGAGCTGTGTGATTGAAGCCAAGGAAAATGTTGTTTCAGAAGAAAACAGCAGTCTTCTGAGTCAAACCTTGTTTACAGATTAGGTAAGGCAAGGATTGGATTTAGTGACATGAAGATCACTTAATAAGTTTAGCATCAGTGGAGAGACAGGAGGGAAGTCAGCTGGGAGTGGGATGAGAAATGAGTGGGAGGTGAGGAAAAGGAGAGAGAGAAAAGAAACCTTCAAGAATTTGACTGTGAGAGGTGGGAGATGGGTAAGAATTTGGACTTGAATAGGTGTAAATGTCAGTGGGATGTAGAAATCCAGGTTGAAAGTAAAAGAGAGAAATGTGATCCTCAATGGTGATATTTCTGAGAGATGGAAGGGAAGAGGCTCCAGATGTCTGGTGAGACAATGGTCTTAGATAGGAGGGGCAGTGATCTTCTGTGGGAACGTGCATTCTGCTCTGATATCCACTTAGTAAATATTTACAAACATTTATTTTGTGTGTGGTACTGTGTGAGCTTCTGTGATTACAGAGATGGATAATATGTCCCCAAGCCTTCACCGTTCAATTAAGGGAGGCAGCAAAAATAATCTGACAGTGCAAAATGGAGTGGTGATCACTACAACAATGAAAAATGCATGCTTTTCTCCCACATCTCTAGGTTGTGGGATGATACGCTTGCTTAAAAGAAATGCCCAACTAGAGGGAAATACCTGAAACTGTTGACCTGTTTTCCAGTAGCTTTGATTCTTGTAGATGATTGTATAACAGTATAGCTTCCTCAGTGCGACCATGTGATTGTGAAAACCTTGTGTCTGATGCTCCTTGTATCTAGGGTATGGACAGATGAGTGAAAAACTAAGGATAATAAATAAATAAATAATAGGGGAGGATAAAGAGTAAAACTGGTATATTGAAATACTAGTGGTCAGTGAGGGGGAGGGGTAAGGGATATGGATGTATGAGTTTTTTTTCTTTTTTCTTTTTATTTTTTTCTCTGGAGTGATGCAAATGTTCTAAAAATGATCATGGTGATGAATACACAACTGTGTGGTGATGTTGTGAGCCATTGATTGAATACTATGGATGGACTGGGTGTGTGAAAAGATCTCTCAATAAAAATATATTTTTTAAATGCCCTAAACCAGGACACTTCAGAAAGAAGCTTTACAAAACTCACATTTAATTGTTTCAGCATGTAAAAGCCTATAAAAGTTGAAAAATCGGTCGGGGTGGGCAAGTGTCTCTGCATCAAGGTATAAGATGAACTGTGAATGAGCAAATGACCAGAGCAAGAATGATGTGCCAGTTGTTTGAATGAGCTATTTATTATTCTACTTGGAACAGAACCCATATGTTGCTGATGGTCAGGGAGAATGAGTCCTAAGTATTTTGAAAGTTTGTGGTTTCCTAGTTGTTGCAAAATTGGTGCCAACTGTCTTGGTTTGTGCATCAATTCATGGAATGTACCCTTGGCTGGGAAGCAGAAACAATTCCCAGAAAAAACTATGATTTGCAGTGTGACCAATGATTAATAATTTAATCCTGTGCCTCAGTTTCTTTTATCAGTACTGTGGGCTATAACCTAGGGCTAATGAAAAATAGATCTTTAGAAATGAAAACTTGAAGTGCCGATTATTTTAAAGAAATTTCCCCTTTTAAAATATGTCTGCCCTTGTTCCTTAAGAAGACTTTTGGTCTAATTTTGTTTTGGTATGTATTAAAAAGGATTTGTCCCTTTTCCAAACTGGTCAGAAATAGGAAGTCTTTACTTATCTTCTAGTGTGACCTTGGATGGATAGGAGACAATGCCAAATACCTAATTAATGACTGGCAGCTTATTTATTTGCTTTTTAAAAATTGTATTTTTTGAATAATCCATGGGCTGATGTGGAAGAGAAGAAAAATATTCTTTAAAAAAATGATTAATAGGTGCAGTAAAGAGCATTCTTTCAACGAGTGTGCTGTAGTGTCAAGGGAGGTGACCAAAAATCTCTTAGAGTTTTAGAAGTTCTGGCAATTGGATGCATTCCATATGTTTAATGTAAATATGATGACTGTATTTACTTTTCAATTTCTCTATTAACTTAATTTCCCAGATTGTCACTGCGGTGAGTAATTGAGTATTAAGAGGCAAAAATGTAAACTGTGGACACATGCCAGCTATCTCATACCAGCTGGTCAATAATATAAAACCTTTTGCTGGTACACAAATCCTACAATTGTCTCCCTTGGGAAAAGTGGTCCACTGAATGATGCAAAGGCTCAGTGGAACACTAGATGTCTATTGTCTTCCCGGTGAAGATATTCCTAGGCACAAAATCAGTGGTGATAGGCTGAGAGTGCTGTGGGAAGTCCAATTAGTGGATATGATTGAAGGCCCACTGTCCTGGAGTGGTGACTGGTGATTGGCTCATACTTGACTTTTAATGACCTTCCACTTGTCTTCCATGCTCATTTTTTACTGTCTATATGACTGGAAGTGAAGGACTCCAACATTTAGGGCTTGAAAGAGAAGCAAGATAGAAGGAGCCTGAATCCTTGAGTCACCACTTGGAGGGGACCATCCAGAAGGAACACCAGTATAGACCATTGCATGAGCAAAAGATAAACTTTTGTTGTGTCAAGTCCCGGAAATGTTTGAGCTATTTGTCATGGCATTTGGCCTACACTGTGTAGCAACACATTATGAATCTATAATATAGTGTGAGCTGTGCTTTAAGTGGAGTTCATAAAAGGTGTTATAAGAGGGGCAAAGCCAATTAATTTATGCCTGGGAAAGTTAGGGAGAGGTAGAGAGAGGAGATTATATTTAAGGTGAATTTTGAGGAACAAGGAGTAGTTTTCCAAGCGAGAAGGATGAGAAGAAAGTTTAAGCAAGTGGTCCAGTGTGGGCAAAGCCCATGGGGCATAGAAATACATTGAGTTCAGGGTGTGCAGCAAAGTTCTTCCACGGGGTCTTTGTAGAAAATGGTTGGAGAAGATGCTTAAAGGAGAGGCCAGAGGAGGGCTACACCTTTTCAATTTCATCCAGAAGGCAATGGGGAGTGACCAACATTTTCAAGCAGGGAGCATATTTTAGAAAGACACTCTGCCATCAGTGTGGAGTTTGGATGGAGAGGGTAATATATGGAGGCTGGGAGACCATTCAGGATGCTGCGGCAGAAATCTAAGAAACATTCATACAAGATAATGTACATGACGTTCATAAAACACAGTGCTTGGCACCAAGAAATGTTAGTGTCATTTGGTTCCTCTTTCCTCGCTGAGAGAAATGCCCATAGGAATGAAGAGAAGTTGGGTAGCAGAATGCCTTCTGGACCAAAAGGAAGAAAAGAAATGGAACAAAATAAAGCTTCAGTGGCTGAGAGATTTCAAACAATGTTGAAAAGTTATCCTGGAGGTTATTCTTATGCATTGTATAGATATTCCTTTTTAGTCTCTAAGGCATTAGAATATAGAGAGAAATACCTGAAGCTGTTGAACTGTAATGCAATAGATTTGTTTCTTGCTGATGATTATATAACTTTATTGCTTTTATTGTGTAACTGGGTGATTGTGAAAACCTTGTGACATTTCCTTTATCCAGTGTGTAGGCAGATGAATAATGAAACAAAGACAAATATAAATAAATAATGGGGGGAGTATAAGGGATATGGGATGTTTTAGGTGTTCTTTTATATTTTTTTATTTTTAACTTTTTTGTATGTTGTATAGTGGGGGGGGGGGTCACATTTCATTCTTTTTCCATGTGCATATCTCTTTATTGCAGCACCATTTGCTGAATTTCTGTTTGTTTGGTTTTTCATTTTTTGTTTTCTCATTTGTTTGTTTCTTTGGGAAGTGCCTGGGCTGGGAATCAAACCTAGATCTCTTGCATGGCAGGTGAGAATTTTACAACTGAACTACCCTTGCACCCTCTCTTTTTTCTTTTCCTTTCTTTTCTGGAGTAATGAAAATGTTCAAAAATTGATTGTGGTGATGAATGCACAACTATATAATGATACTATGAGTCGTTGGTTGTATACTTTACATGGATTATATGGTATGGAAATATATTTCAATAAAATTCATTAAAAACACACACTATTAAAAAAGAAGGTGGTTAGAAGAGGTATTTTGTAGTATATGAATACTTAATGAGTGACTATTTAGTGTCTGATGCAGAATCTTCTGGGAATGCTAACCGACTTACTGATAATTGCTCCTCTCGTAGGACAAAGTAGTACAATAACTCTGTCCCATGTCTTCTCCTCCCTATCCAAAAGATCTTTAAAATTCAAACTTTCCACAGGACACCAAGGGGACAAGCTTGTTTTCTTTGTGAATGAAGCCAGGAGCGACATGGGTACTGGATATCACAGGCTAAGTTTCCTGTGGAGTCATAGACCGGGGGTTGGTTTATCTATTACTCAGTAGTTTCCTACTGCGGGTGGGAAGTCAAGCCAAAGGACTGCTTCTCAGGAAGCCTTTGTTTTTTGTTCATCTAAGGCACCTTTAGGGTACCTTATAAAAAGGTGGGCAGGGTAGGAGATGGAGACACCTTGACTGGGGAGCAAGGGGTCAAATACCTCAGCCGTGCAGAGAGCAGCCAGCTCCACCTCTGGAAGAGATCCCCCTATTAGTTCACATTATTCAGATTCTTGCAGATAACCTTCCCTTCCTAAGTGAATGGGGACTGGTGGTGGAAAGCATCAGTAGTGGCAACTGGATGAGAAAGAGTACTTATTGCTGCCTAAAATATGACCTTCTTCAGGTAATTATAGGATAATGGCTAGTAACTTGATGAAATTGATAGGGATTTGGTATGGTTGGGGCAGCAGATGTTTTTATGGAGACCCTGTCATCAGCCTTTCCTAGAAGGGATGCTGAGGTTTCATCAGTTCTATTCCTGGGCCTCTAAGCAGGACTGAATTTCCAACCATATCCCAGAAGAAACTGTCTGCTCTTTCTAAAAATAGCCTGAGATTTTGTTAACATATCGTCCCTTCTAATATTCACCACTGTTGTACCACCCTAAAGGAGGTTTTGTTGTCTAATGTACTTCCTTACAGCTGCAGTTTATTCTGTTTTTTCCTTGTAGTTCAGTGGCTATAAAGAGACACTCTCCTGGCCACCCATGCAGCATTCCTTTGCAGCAGACAATGGCACTTGTGAAATGCCACATGCGTTAGAAGCAGGAACAGATGGTCTGAGGATCCACGTGCAATAGAAACTCCAACTGAAATTCCATATAGTCACTAACATCCTACCTACTTCCAGGGGACAAGAAGATGGGGTGAAAGAAAGACCCCCAAAGTCAGGGCACTTTTGGAGCCTCACCTTTAATTCCCCCCAGACACACCAGAGCTGTGCCTAAACGAAATGACCACCATGGCTATGTTGTAGATGAGCTCTGGCCTGGGCAGCTCCCTGACTCATCCTTGGCAGGACTGCATGCTCAAGTATTGAATTTATATCATGGGAGTCTGAGGTTCATATTTCCATCCCACACCCCTGGTTTCCTGGTAGGGACTGTAGCATCTTCTGAGATGACTGCTCTTGGGGCTGTTTATGTTGGCTAAGATGGTTTGGTTATGGACCCAGAGTTGGTCATTCTGGCTTAATCCTACTTGGCTTGGTGGAAGCATTTCATGCACTCTGAGGTCTAGAAAAGAAAGAAAATGTGTGTGCTAGCTGCTATGTTTTACAGGTGAGGAAACTGAAGGCACCAAGAGACAGTCATTTACACAAAGTTGTGCAACAATTATTAGGAATTATTTGGTTACATATAAGAGAACCCACTCAAACAAGGTCAGGGTTAAGGTTAAGGCCAAGGCCTTGGGGTTGGAAGTGCCAAAGTCCTCAGAAGGGTCTTGAACCTTAAACCTTTAAAACTGAGGCTTCTTCCCTCCTTCACTCCTTCCTTCCTTCCTCCCTCCCTCCCTCCCTCCCTCCCTCCCTCCCTCCCTTCCTTCCTTCCTTCCTTCCTTCCTCCCTCCCTCCCTCCCTCCCTCCTTCCCTTCCTTCCTTCCTCCCTCCCTCCCTCCCTTCCTTCCTTCCTTCTTCTTTCCCTTCCGCTTCTCCCCTGCCTTTCCTCTCTCTCTGTCTCTGTCTCTCTCTCCATGGTCTCTCACATGTGTCCTCTCTGTTCGTGTGCTATAGTTTCCTTTTTCCTAGCAGTCTGGCTCCTGCCTCCCCATATGCATGATGGGAGATGCACCCTGTGCCTGGCATGTCTTCTATGTTGATGCCCTGCAGAGATGATAGGGCTCCACTGGCTGGGCCCTAATGACTGCTTCCTGCATATGAGGCTCCGACCGGCTACCCCAGGGTCAGGGACCCCTCCGTTGTCCAGTTAGCTGCACTTAGCAGGGCCTATGTCCAACCAGGGCCAGATCCAGCTTTTGTGGGGCCAAAACCTACACAGTTTAGAGAACCTACTTTAAGAGTTGATATAAAACATTGAATACAAAATTTGACACCAAAGTGAATATTTATTTACAATGAGAAATGCCAATAAGTTATCGGAGTCTTGAAAATTAGGATGCTTTCTTCTGAGATTTCTTGAGGCCCTTTTAGAGAAATGCTTGCACAGAAATTCACCTAGAACTTGATAACCTCCAGCACTTGTATGGGGTCTGTACTGGTGAGGAGCTCTGAATTCAAGCTTTTCCAGCTCATGGAACATTCTGTCTCTGCCACTCAGCAGGAACCGTGGAGCAGATTTCCTCAGAGGTGGACATTGGCAGGGCAGGGATATCAAGCCAGCATATCTACTGCAGTGACAAGGCTGGGCCCAGAACCAGATTTCCTGACTTCTTTTCCACTGCTTCCCCACACACTGGGCTGTGCCTATATAATCACTCAGGAAGCAAGTACGAATTGAAATAGGAATTTGGAATTAAATCTGGGACAAGGAATGAGAATTCTCTATTTCTAATAGACCTAAAACCTCCTGTTTTGGCCTAGGCTCTTCACTGGTCCCTAATTTGTTTGATTTCTAAAATTGTTCAGAGGGACAAAGGGTTTATTTAGTTTTTTGATTTCATCAGAGATGACAATGATTAGGTTGGCATTCTTCTAATGACATAAATAATAAAGATGGTTTTGCTGTGGAGAGCCAGTCAGCAGTCCTCTCAAACTTATCTCTGGTTTGGGATTTACAGATTTTGAGCTGGAAGGGAAAAGAAAAAAGTTAAGTCTAACCTTCCCCTCTCCCATTTTACAGGTGGGGAAACCCTGAGAGGTGAAAGGACTAGTCCAAGCTATGCTAGAAAGCCAGTGTCCGATGTGGGGCTAAGCAAGCTTGTCTCCATTCCTGATCTGGTGCTGCCTGGAACAGATTTATAAAGGCTCCTTCCTCTTGTCTGCAAACCAGCTGTGAGGACAGCTGGGAAATGAAAATCCACTTCATGAGCCAGCCGGTGGCAGGACCTTATTTGCATGTTTCTGAAGGGCCCCAGAGAGTTCCTGCCTTCCTCAAAGGCAGACAATAGAGGCTGCCCCCAGAGTCCTTGGCTCAGCTTCCAGACTCAAAATAGGAACTGAAGGCAATGTCCGCAAGAGGCCTGCAGCAGCTGAGAAAGCTTTCTCTGACCCTCGCACACGTCCTGGGGACAGGCATCCACAGATGGCCTCACAGTTCACAGTCGAAGCTCTGTCCATAGAAGAGTAGCATTTAAGTCTCCTTCGTGAGGCATGATTCCAAACCTGTGCCGATTTCATTTTCCTAACGACAGCATTTCTAGTCTTCCCACAGCACTAATAAATGGCTTCTTGAGTATCATTTGCTTCAAAATATTTTCCCTTTCCTCTGCTTCTGGGACAGCAGAGAGGTTAGAAGCCTCATCTATGCTGAAGACAACCTCATTCCTTGGCCTTTGTAGGGAAGAAAGGGGTAGACCAGATGCTTTCTTAAAAGCAAGCTGCTGGCCTGTCCCTCCCAGGAATCCTGAGTACATGTTCAATTTATTTATCAGCTGTGAGTGGCTGGTCATGACATAGGGCACTGGGCAGAACTCCTTGCATTGGGATGGCCAAGGGTTAGAGATATCCTCTGCAGGCCAGTTCTGACTTTTCTCCAAAGTTGATGACTTTGGAACAGAGACCTTGTCTCTCTGTGGTTCAGGTATCTCATTTGTCAAAGCAGAAGACTAGGAATGGCAGAGATGCGGTATACAGTTGGCTGCTTACCCTGGCACAGTTTTGAGTGCAGGTGGCAGTCAGGTATGCTGTGAAGTGAATGGCATCCCCTACAGTTGTTCAACACACATCTTCACACCCAAGCAAACTGGCCCGTTGATAGCATGTTTGTAACCAGAAGTCTAAATGCAAAATGTTTCCCAGTGTTTTCACTGTTGCCAAGGAAACCCAGGATCCCCATTGGCCTGGCTGTTGGATTGATGGTTAAAGAGCCAGGGCTCTGGATGAGAGATTTTGGCTTTGAAGCTCAGCTCTGCCATGCCCCAGCTAGGGCTTGGACAAGATAAATATAATAACTGCTCAATAAATGTTAGCAAATTCGTCATCAGTACTCAGTACTGCTATGGCAGAAATCGTGCTGTAAACATGAAACTGCCTCCATGGATCTGGTTCTCCTACTGGCTGTGGACACACACTTCTGGTTCTGACACGTGTCCTGTGGCTCCATGACCCTTTCCACCTTAGCTTGTGAGTTAGCACAGGTCTAAGTACTGAGTTTTTTCAGACACCGGAAATCTGATTCTGTTCTCACACTAGCTCATCGCCAACCTTCTTCATGGCTGCTTAGCCTTTTTCCATGGCAAAATGTTTTGGCAGCATTTTGGATGATGAAACCATAGAAATGAACTAGCCAATGAGTAGTCATGAATAAATGGACCAAATCTAAATCATTTTCATAATGAACACATTCATTGCAGCAATCAACTGAGGTGTCTGAGTCTGGAACTAATCCAAAGTCCACTGGAGATTGTTTTTGTTTTTTTTTTTTGCCTTTTGTTGGGTGAGATTTGCAGACAGAGCCTATTCCAAATATTTCTGAGTCTCTTGTTTGATGCTATTTAGAGTTCTTTCACATGTGGAATTTATTCCTATGCTTAGCTTTTACATCAACACCCAGGGGTATTTGAAAATGTTTTCAATTGACCAACTGTAGTTTATTAACAAATCCTTGCATGTGTTTTCCAAAGCACTTAAATCCAGCTGACTCCCCATCTCAGCCCCCTTTCCCAGTGTATTCTCCAGCCTGGGCTAAGCTGACCACACCTTTCTCAAAACTTTGACCAAAGAACTTACCGGGTTCAGGATTGCCATATCCCACAGTCACCAGAAATCCCTATTAGTGGGTGAGCCACAAAAATAAAATGCTTCTGATGCAATAAGTGGACTCCCAGAAACATTTTTAAAAAATATTTTTATTGACAAATCTTCACACACATACAGTCCACACGTGGTGTACAATCAGTGGTTCATAATATCATCACATAGTTGTGTATTCATCACCATGATCATTTTTGTAATATTTGCATCTCTCCAGAAAAAAAGAAAAAAGAAAAAGCTCATACATTTCATACTCCTTACCCCTCCTTCTCACTGACCACCAGTATTTCCATCTATCCGATTTATTGCTTATTCCCACTATTATTTTTATTTATTTATCCATATATATTTTAACTTATCTATCCATCCCCTGGATAAAAGAAGCATCAGACACACAAGGTTTTCACAATCACACAGTCACATTGTAAAAGCTCTATTGTTACACAGTTGTTTTCAAGTATCAAGCCTATTGGAACACAGCTCAACAATTTCAGGTACTTCCCTCCAGCCACTATAATACACCATAAACTAAAAAGGGATATCTATATAATGCATAAGGATAACCTCTCGACTCTGTTTGAAATCTCTCAGCCACTGAAACTTTATTTTGTCTCATTTCTCTCTTCCCCCTTTTGGTCAAGAAGACTTTTTCAATCCCATAATGCTGGGTCCCAGCACATCCTGGGAGTTTTGTCTCATGTTGCTAGGGAAATTTACACCCTAGGAAGTCATGTCCCATATGGGGGGAGGGCAGTGAGTTCACCTGCCAAGTTGACTTAGAGAAAAAGGACACATCTGAGCAACAAAAGAGGTTTTATGGGGTGACTCAAAAGCATAATTAGGAGTAGCTTTAGCTCCTCCTTTGTAAGAATGAGCTTCACAGCAGTGAACCCCAGATTGAGGGCTCAGCCTATTGATTTGGCTGTCCTCACTGCTTGTGAGAATATCAGGAATTCGCCAAACGAGCAAGTTGAATATTTCTTCCTTCCTCCCCAGTCCCCCAAAGGGACTTTGCAAGTACTTTTTTATTCGCTACCCAAATCCCAAATATATATATATATATTGGGGCATCACACTAACCTGACAAACCAACAAGATCTCATGCCTTATTCATGATTCCATGTACTTATGGTATTTAACTAAATTGACTATACAAGTTGAATCAGGAAATGCACTACCCAAAATATAAATTTTGCACAAATAAATATCTCTCCCTTTGGTCTCATACAGAAGCTGAAGTTTTATAATATGGACGATATCATCCTTTTCTCTGTATTCTGATCTACGCCAGTCCTATCCAGATCAGCTTCATTCTTATCTCTAGTCGAAGTCTGATCCCTTTTTCAACTTTTTAAACAGTTCCTATGTGGGGTAATGTTGACTTTCAAAGCTTCAGAGCTCTAAATCTGAGTCTCAGGTGTTACATAAATACCCAAAGTGTTTGGGAATGACCTGATGACATACAAACAGCTCAGTATCTCAGAATAGAAATAACAGTTGCAATTCCTGAATATATGTGACTGTTATAAGGGCTTACAATCTAAGACCCTTTATAATAGGCCCCAACCTAATAACCCATGCTCTTGGCTTTAATTCACAGAGTTTTTATATTACAGTTAGTCACTATGAGTGAGGCTTGATAACATTTGCATTTTTGTTTCTGCCATTTTATTCAATATACAGTCTTTAAGGTTCATTCACCTAGTTGCATGCTTCACAGCTCCATTCCTTCTTGAGGTCAGCTCAGCCACTTAGTAATCCCTTGTGTGTATTTACCAATTTCCCCTTTCTTCCCTCAGTCATTGTGCCCTTAGGCCACCTCTATCCATTGTGAATCACAAACACTCCTGCCATAAACACCAGTGGGCAAATGTCCATTCCTGTCCCCACACTCAGCTCCTTCAGGTATATACTGAGCAACAAGGTTGTAGGATCATATGACAACTCCACCCCTAGCCTCCTGTGGAACCACCACACTGCTCTCCAGAGGGGTTGGACCTCTCAGCTTCCCCACTGACAGCGAATAGCACATTTTTTTCTCTGCATTTTCTCTGGCACTTGTTTCTCTCTCTTCATTTTTAAAGTTTTATTCATACATCATATAATCCAACCTAAGTAGACATGTCTTCATCACCATAATCTATATGAAGACATTTCCTTTCCTTTCACAAAGAATCCATATCCACCACCACCACCACCCCCGCCCCACCCGCCATGTCCCCACCTGTTGACATTTAGTTCTGGCATAATGCTGTGTTACATTCAGTGGTAGCATTTTACAATGTTACTGTTGACTACACACCCTAGCTTGCATTGATTGCACTTTTTCCTATATATCATCCATTTTCAATACCTTGCAATGTTCCTTTGTTCTCCCTCATATAAAAAAGTTTTTATATTTGTACATTTACTCACCATCATTATCCACTCTAGGCATTCCTAAGTTAAACCATCTCAGTCTTTTTTCTCTATCTTTCCTTCTGGTTTCATACATGCCTCCAGCCCTTCTTCTTCAATCATAGTCACATTCATCTTTGTTCAGTGTACTTATTGTACTACAATCACGTGGTATTGTGCTATCCATTTCTGAATTTTTACAATCAGTCCTGTTGTCCAAACTGCATTCCTTCAGCACCAAATGCCCAATCTCTGTCCTATTTCTATCTCCTGATAACCTGTATTCTTAATTTCAACTCTCAAAGTTCACTCATTAATGTTAGTTCATATAAGAGAGACCATATAGTATTTGTCATTTTGTTTCTCGCTAATTTCACTCGGCATAATATCCTCAAGTTTCATCCATGTTGTTACATGCTTCATGACTTCATTCTAGTTTACAGCTGTATAATATTCCATCATATGTATATACCACAGCTTGTTTAGCCACTTGTCTGTTGATGGACATTTGGGCTGTTTCTATTTCTTGGCAATCGTAAATAATGCTGCTATAAACATTGCTGTACAAATGTCCGTTTGTTTCCTTGCCTTCAATATATACCTAGTAATGGTATTGCTGAATCATATAGAAATTCTGTACGTAGCTTCCTGAGACACTGCCAAAATGCCTTCCAGAGCAGCTGTACCATTTTACATTCCCATCAACAGTGGATAAGCATGCCTCTTCCTCCTCATTCTCTCCAGCACTTGTTTTCTTTTTTTTTTTGATAATGGCCATTCTAGTGGGTGTGAGATGATATCTCATTGTGGTTTTGATTTGCATTTCTCTAATAGCCAGTGAAATTGAGCATATTTTCATATGCCTTTTAGCCATTTGTATTTCCTCTTCTGAGAAGTGTCTGTTCATGTCTTTCGCCCATTTTTTAATTGGGTTGTTTGTCTTTTTGTTGTTGAGTTGAAGAATCTCTCTATTTTCTCTCAGAAACATTTTAATTGGAGGAAGGTAGCAGAACTGTGATTAAAAGCATTGTCCAGAGTTCCTGAACAATGTTGAATTTTCTGCCCAATGCCCTGTCTTGTGCAGATAAAGGATATTTTTGTGAAGCAACACAATAGCAAAGTGTCTGACTTTTTTCTGCCTGAGCCTGGGGGGAATAAAAAAGCAAATGACCCCAACTCATCCTTTCCTAAATGTCCAAACTAAGCCTTCTGATCCAGCATGATCATAGATCCAGGGCAGAAGAAACAACTGTCCACTGGCAAAAGAGAGGAAAGTTGTTACCTGGCACCAGTACTATAAGAATGCTATCCGAAGCCCCTTCAAAGCCCAGGAGATTCAGCCAGATTTAAGGACTTTTTTGGTAGCAAATCTACAAAACTTGGTCTCCTTTTATTTCCTCTGTCAACTTGCAGTAAGCAACACAAAAGAAACTTCCTTCTCCTTCTGCCCACAGATTCCTTTCTCAAACGCCTTTCCAAGAAAGAATCTAATTTTGTCTCAAATGTAATGGCTCTCTTTCTCAGTCTTTTCAGTTTTTGTGTTTTTTTTTCTCTAAAGTTGAGCACTGTTTTGCAGTGACAGGAAGATTGCACTGATGGGACAGTAGACCACCACCCAAGCACTGTAAGCAAGATGCCTGGGTCCTAGGCCTGGCATTTTGTAAGCATTCTCAGCTGGTGAAAATATATTTATGCTAGGTAAAGAGGTGAATTATCCGTAGTTGGAGTGATTAATTGCCTCTTAACTGTGAGAAATAATGGAGGATGTGCTGTGGAATTTGCATGGAGCTGAAATACTGCATTATGCATCAGCAATGAGGCAATATGCGGTCTCTGTGTGTGGTGTAGATATGACATATATAGGTGTATTTACTTTTGCAAAAAATCACTAAAACATTATGCTTTCTATAGCTACACTAGCACTGCAGCTAACTTCTTTAACAATCTGTGCAAATTGAGGTTTTCTTGATTGCTTTAAAAATGTTTCATTTATTTGAAATGTCACCCAACAATATTTTGCTAATAAATCATAGAAACAAATGGCAAAAAGATGTACCAGGATGCCAAATACACAGCATAAAAACTCTGCCTACGATCATTTCACAATTGAAGGTGGTGGTTTGTTATGCAAATAAAACCCATTTACAAATTGTTCCACTAAAAATGGCAAACAGGCCAATAACAAACTTTCCAATGCTTCAAGCTGACTCAGGTGCTTTTATTTTTTTTGCAGAATGAAGAGTATCTTGGCACAGCTGATATCACAAAGACAAATGATCCCAGCATGCAGAGAGGATGAATCAGGAGAAATTTAAAATCTGTCCATTCTGACCTAAGAGACGAGTATCTGCTAATGAATTTGTTCAATGACTGACATGCATGGATTGATGTGTTCCTCTCCAAAAGAGCCATTCTAGATGCTTACATATATCTCAGGCTCCATATATCATTGGACATTGGATCATGCAGACCTGACCTTTCAGTAACTCTTGAATCTGCCCTCCCCTTTCCACCTCAACCGCCATTGCCTTAGGCCTGAACTATAGCATCTGCTTCTGAGGTTGCTCTACCAGCTCTCACCTGCTCTCTGCATTCCTTGTCCCTAGTATCGCTGCCTTCAATCCATCCCTTAACTTCATTTCAGCCAAAGAGAGCTTTCCCAAATAGAGTTACGTGCCACTTGGTTGCTTAAAAACCTTTAGTGCATTTTGGTTGCAATAAAGATGTATTAAGCACACACCATCCTGGCTCAACCACTGCCTGCAACTAAAATCCCTGGATGGAATACTCAGAGCAGCTAGTGGAAGACATGGAAAAATAAAACAATAGCGGGCAGATTGGAAAGAGAAGCCAGAACTCCAAGCAGCACAGAATGGTGAGCAGATGCAGTTGTAGGAAGAGCACAACAGAATGGGAGAAATTAGAGATCTGGATTTCTAGTCACTGGCTGAGGGAATGGGGTACCTTGGAGCTGGTGGGGGAGGGAAAGGGCAGAGAAGAGGGAGCTCAAGAAAAAGATCCTAGAAAGTTGTGTATGAACTCCTGGCTCAATCCTGAGCTGCACGTGCATGGCTCTGGTCCTTGATTGCTTTGCCCAAGAAGTTAACAAAAATTAGGGGGGGCTGGGTGAATAGTGAGAGAAGAGATTAGAAAAACTTGCAACTAAAGGTGGCCAGCCAGAAATCCCTGATGGATCTTGAGCCGAAGAATTTTTAAGAGTAGGCATATCTGATAAAGGTGCTCTGTCATGATAGTAGAAACGTTTTACCATCCAACCCTCTGTAAAGGCTTCTACCACTCTAAGCCTTTCTGTGAGAGGGGAAGTCAAGTAAAAGTAGTGATGTCTTTTGGGGAAAGATGGAGAACCCAACAAAACCCAGGCTGGCTCTTCCATCACTGGGAAGCAGCTTTTTGCAGCCCCTCTTGCAGCGAGGTGGGGCCACATGGCTGCTTTTTACCAATGGAATGTGAACAAAAGTGATGTGTGTTAATTCCTAAGGCAGCTAAGAAGCAGGTGTGGCTACCCCTCTACCCTTCTGCCAACTGGATGCTTGAACTTGAGAGAGGAAAGGAATCTTATATCATCACATGGAGGAAAGCTGCCAGCCAACCAGGAACATCCACACTAGAGTATTCCTTGTGAGAAAAATAAATTTGATTTCTGAAAGGTGTAGACATCTCCCCCCTTAGCAGCTAACATTCCCCTAGTCATAGGACTTCTGCGTGTGGGTCAGCGCCCACCCATGTGGAGGTGGAATGCGTGTGAGGCTAAGGGCTCCATATAAGCCAAAAGGAGCCCTAAGACAAAGAGCTTTGGAAATATACAGAAACTGGAGGGCACAGACCTCCCCATAGGATGTGGCCTGGGGAGCTGAGGTTAATTTTATGTAAATCTCCAGGGATGGAGTGACAGCTGATATCTATTCCTCTCCAATTTCTTTTCTGACAGCAGGATCTACTACTTTGTATTTCAAAGCTGGCTCACCTGGGCTGCAGAGGACTCTCTCAATGGGCACTTGGAGTTGAAGAGATCCTGCCTAAATGATTGTGCATAAAAAAGTATCATTTTATAAGATGACTAAGTGTTGCATATTATGTCCATTCCTCTAAGTTTAGATTTTCAAAGTGGGACTCACCAGAAATAAGAACAAAAAATGCCATTGTAAAAACAAAGAAAATGGAACCTTCTCTCTTCTTATCCTTCTGCCCCCAAGAACCCAGGTCAGGGATTGTATTCCAGCTTACCCTGAACTCCAAACATGAAATTGTACTATGAGCCATTCTCTTTTGCAGCTTGCTTCTAAGAGGCACTGTTTAAGGGGTTGAGGGAACCCCTCCCCTTTTTAGGGCCAATTTCCACTCGGTAAATTAATTTTGCAATGGGAGCTGCTGGCCAAGGTCATGCTCCCCTGCTCACCTAGGGAGGTACTTGTGCTGGTCCTCAGGGCTCATTTCCATTACCTGCAGTTCCAGAGGCTCACCGAGGAGATAGAGATGCAGGTGCTGGTGCTAGAGGACAGGCACTGATCTGGGGACTGAATAGGGAGCCGGGCCAGGTTGAGACCAGCAGTCCTCGGAAAATCTCCTGCACCCCATGAACACTGGCCGGGCTGGCCAGGGATGGGCTGAGCTAGCCCATCCTTCCTACATAGCCAGGTTCGAAGCCTAGGGGGGGTGCCTTGCAGCCCACACAGAGACCAGATGGAGGCTTTGTGCTGTTTTTCAATTTCTGGGTTAATTCTCAACATTAGGGGCAGAGTCTCTGTTTCCTTAGCTGCCCCAAGCTGCCCCGTGAAAGCAACACCTGAACACCCACTTCACATCTGTGCTCCCAAGAACCCCAGGCCCTCCGCTTCTAAAGAGGCTCTCAGAAGGTGCCTGGGGCAAGCAGAAGTCAGAGAAGCACCTTTATTCCCATGACGGAGATTCCTCTCTGCAGGCTCACTCTCTTCTTTCTCTCTCCTCTTTCTCTGTCTCTGTCTGACTCTGTGTCTGTGCCTCTCTCTCTCTCTTTCTCTGTGTTTCTCTCTCTTTTTCTCTGTTTCTTTCTCTCTCTCTGCAAAGTCTGATCCTTTCTGGCCTCCTTCTTTCATTTTCCCCTGACTTTCCCATCTTGAGTGCCTCTGCCTGAGCCATCCTGCCCTCTGGGCCATTTGTGCTCCTTGTTGACTCTGGATTCTGCTCCCTACTCACCCAACTCGGTGCTCCTGATTTTTAACAAGTTGTTAGCTGGTGGCCACATTCATGACCCACAAGCTAGGATGGGAGAGAGCATTGCTGAGCAGAGCTTACTTTTGAAGTCTCTCTCTCTGTATATATATATATATATATAAATGGATTGAATGACATTACAGAATTGTTTCTGTGCACATGTTTTAGAACAAGCAGCTCAAACATAGTGGTAATAAGCTTGGCTTCCACAGCCAGCCTGGCACCTCTGGTGGCAGTAGGGTCTTGGGGGTTGGAGGAACTTGGAGTATGGACGATGAGGCTATACTTCATCCCTTACAGTAGGGTAGAGGGAAGGTGTGCCCCACCTGCCTTCCTGCCCTTGCTCGGACCCTAGGATTGGTTTCTGCAAGTTCCCTTTCAAGCTGTGCTAATCCCAGGGCCCTCCGTTTACTGACCCCAATGCCAGGAGAGTGGACATCTCAGCTGAGCTACCCGGGGACCCCTGTGTGTGTGTGTCCCCTGTGTCAGTCTGCAAACCACAGGGCAGCACGTGGAGGCCATAGCTTTGGGACCAGACAAACTAGGGTTCAGATCTTGGTTCCACGCATTCCACTAACTGGCTATGTGACCCCCAAAGTCATTCATGGTCCCTGGGCTCCAGTTTCTTCATCTGTTTAAGGGGGATAATGCATACAAACCACCTGCACGGGGCCTTGTGCACGACCAGGGGCAAGAAATGGCCTTCTTTTTTCACTTCTGCCTCCAGCTGTAACCACAACCCTTCCTCCAGCTCAACCAAGCCCCCAGAACTCTGGCTGTGTGGCCCCCAGCCACAAGCATTCCTTCCCCTTTCGTCTCTAGGGGCTGCAGTGGGTGGACTATTACTGTTATTCAGCTCAGCTCCAATTGGACTCTAAAGCAATGGGATGCACTTAACCACCATCTGACAGCTTTCCCAACACTGAGGCCAGAGGAGGTTAACTGTGACTCAGTGGGAAGGAGTTCTTCAGCATGGGGACCCTGTAAAGAGGGTGTGGCCCTGTAGGGGATTGGGTGTAAATAAGAGAGGGTGGCATAAAAAGTGAATGTCACTCAGATGAAAAAGAGGGACGTTGGTTGGCACAACCTTCTCTCACGTGCCTGTGGCTTTTTTGATTACCTTCCTCTCAAAAGCAAGAATCAGGGTGCACGGGTGGTTCAGTGCTAGAATGCTCACCTTCCACACGGGAAACCCGGGTTCGATTCCTGAACCATGCACCTAAAAAAAAGCAAGAATCACCCCTCCCCACCCTTTGCAGACCCCTCGAGGCTCGGGGTCTTTGATAGGCTGTGATAAACCAACCCAGGGCATGGGCTCTATCCACTGTGACAGGGTCCAGCAGGCAGCCCCTCTCCTCCAGACCCTGCCCCTGCCCTAGCTGCCACCCCCTTTCCCTGTCCAGGCCTCCTCTTCCTAGGCCTGTGTCACTGCCCTCCTGCATCTGCCCACCTGCTCTGTGATCGCCCACCGTGGAGAGGCCTCAGATGCCCCTCCTCTGACTGCAGGCAGAACAGATGGGTTGGGGTTGCCGAGACCGGTAAACAGCTGTCCCAGCTGCTTTCTCTTGTGCCCTCCCCACCAACTGATAATCTCCGCTGTGAGCTTCTTGGGCGGGGGGCGGGGTGGGGAGCTGGGGGGAGGCCTGGGAGAACAGGAGGCAGGAAGACCTTCCAGTAACAATCAGGCTGGCAGGGCTTGCCAGATTAATTGCCAACTGCCTCCCTTTAATTCAGCTGTAGAAACGGACTTCCTCATCTGCTGAACCAGGAAACAGGGGTGCAAGAAAACAGGGCAAGGTACTGAGATAAGGGACAATCTTAGACAAACAGGAAATCCACTGTTCTATGATTCGAGGTCTTGCTCGTTTGTTTTTCTCACTACAATCCTACCAGGAACCTCCCAGGTTATTTGGATGTACTGATAGGGCACATCCCCAAGGACCTCATAGTTCAGTGACTTCAGCTTTACCACTGCGAGGAACGACAGGCTGGAGCAAGGGACAGTTAAAGAAAAACCTTCATTCTGTTCAGACTTCTGTCCCCATAAATCCTCCTAAAGCCAGATAGGGTTCTTGCTGGTCCTGGTCTCCTTTGTCCGTTTACTGCTTCCTCAGACTTCATTGGCTTGGACTAAGAGTTAAGGAACATGGGTAAAACAAAACAGAAACAAAGCATTCATGTTTGGCTTACCTCCGACAGCAAGAACTCTGGAATTACCACCCCAGGCACCTTGAGTCCTTCCCTTCTGGTTGGAGAGTCCCCCGTGGCTTCATTTGTGTCTCGTGGGGGTCCCAGTGGCAGTTCTTCTGGTGGTCCCCCTGGGGTACCCAGCCCTTCTCAGCTCCTAGTGCCCTCTCCTGGCCCTAGAGCTGCTGGAGCCACTTCCCCTCTCCTTGTCCTCCGACCCAGGCTGACCGTCGATGAGGTTGTAGCTGCTTTGGGGTCTTCTTCAATAGAACATCTTTGCCTTTCCCAAGATGCACTGGAGTCCTAGGTGATGAAGCCGAGTGCCCATGGAGGAACTTCTCCTTCATCAAGACACTTTCTGTCCATTTTTCCCACCTCCCTTCTTTCTCTGGAGGGTTCTGGCACTAGCTTCCTAGTGAGGGGACCCAGGAGAACCTGCATGGCATGGCTCTGCTGCCCTCAGCATCTATCCCCCTTTTGGGTCCTGTCTTCCAGGTCCCAGCTTAGGCTCATTGGCTCCGGGTACCTGTGACGAGCGGCGCCTCCCTGTTAGGTGTCTGTCCCTGCCCCCAGCCCCAAAGAACATGGTCAAGTCTCTCCCTCCACGAGGCTCTTCAGACCTTGGGAAATAGAAGCACCATTGGGCCATTCCTGTGACTCAAGTTCTCAGTGATCATGAGTTAGGGCCTCCCTTGGGTGGGGCAGGGGGCAGAGGGGGGACTTCCACCCTTCATTTTACTTGAGTGGAAGACACTTTTTCAACTCCAGGCTTCATGACCCAGAGCTAGTTCTTTATGAAAACCATTAACTTAAGACAATTGTGATTAGCCTCGGTTCTCTGGGCCTATTTCTCTTCCAGAAATCTCAAACATTGCTCCATCACCTATCATTCTAATAGCTGGGTTTTAGGAGCAAGAAAGTGAGACTTTGAAGGTTCCTATTTGTTTTCATTGGTGAAAATCCACTTCATTTGAATCAAATAAAACCTAAATGTGATGTCCGATGGTAGCGTCTGCCACCTCATAGGTACACAATAAATATTTGTTGAACCTTAATTTGCTATGTGGGTCACAGAGA
Source organism: Tamandua tetradactyla (assembly GCF_023851605.1). Classification (NCBI taxonomy): domain Eukaryota; kingdom Metazoa; phylum Chordata; class Mammalia; order Pilosa; family Myrmecophagidae; genus Tamandua; species Tamandua tetradactyla. Next base: position 14,043,189 of record NC_135352.1, read on the forward strand.
GGTGAAATGAATGAAAAATTACTTTACAGTTCTGTTAGGGTTGTATATTGCAATGTGTTATGTTAAGTGGTGAGTTGCATCTTGTAGAAATTGGTTATAAGGATGCAAAGTTCATCTAAAAGGATATTTTTAAAAGTCATTTTCTTTGAGATCTCTTTTGAGTGGTGGACAGAATCTAAGGTGGTTTCCATGCTCGCTGCCCTTTGGTGTTCACACCCATGTGTAATCTCTTCCCCTTTGAGTGTGGATAGAACCTGTGACTTGCAATTAGCCAATAGAATGCAATAGAATGGAAAAGGTGATGGAATGCCACTCCGGTGATGCATTGTGTCATATTCTGCTGCCTTTTGCTAGCAGACTGGTTTTTGCTGCATTGTTAGAGATCTTTTATTCATGCAGCTTTGGTCAACGGTCTAGTGTCCTTTCCTTTCAACCCTGCAGAATCCTTCTGCAATGCCTATAGGCCACAATGACCAGATTTTAGCTGTGAAATTCTATCATTGTGCTTTGGGATATCTTGGCCTGTGAGAAGATACTTTTGCTTTAGCACCTAATTTTCAATTGGATAAACTTATGTTCTGTATGGTTTTGAGGCTAGAAGTCCAAGACTGAGGCATCAGCAAGGCGATGCCTTCTCCCCTAAGACCAAATTGTTACAGGTCTCGCTCTCATTCTTGGGTCCTTGGCTCTTCTGTCACATGTCGATGCACATGGTGATGGCCTCTCCTTTCTCTGCTAGGTTCTCTTGAATTCCAGTTTCTCCCTCTTGCAGGTATCTTCCTCTTCATAAAGTGTCCAGCAATAGGATTAAGCCCCCACCTCATTCCGTTGGGGCCCACCTTACCTGAAATAACCTCTTCAAAAGGTTCTATTTACAATAGGTTTATACCTACAGGAATGGATCAAAATTAAAACACATGTTTGCTTGTTTTTTTCCTCAGGCACATAATTCAACCCACCATATAGCAGGACAAAACTACCAGTAGATTCTTCTTGTTTGGAGGGGTTTCCTAACTCCTTTGGGAAGTTGAAAATGATTTCTTTCTGAATGAAAAAGTCTTTGCTAAATTTTGCTGCTCTAACATTTTTCCTTCTCCTTCTCTTGGATCATAGGGAGTCTGAAGGATAAGCAAAACAAAGCTGTCTTTTAGTTAATTCGATAAACTGGTAGAACGTGTCGAGAACAAAGTGTACATAAACCACATTTCAGGAAAATGGGAAGCAGCTGGCTGAAATCCCAGCACCATCCTGGGAAGCCTTGGCTGTCATGAGTATCAGAGAGTTGGAATCAGGTGCTGTGATCATGTCAGATGAGAAATCAGCTCAAGAGATTAAGCATAAGGGTTGATAAGAATGGTGCAAAGTTGTTTTTTTGTGTGTGTGTGTGTATGGTGCATGGTCCGGGAATCGAACCCAGGTCTCCTGCATGGAAGATGAGCATTCTACCAGCAAAGTTGTTTTTATGTGTTTATTTCTTCAAATCATACTTCACCTGTGTTGTTTTCACATACTCTTTAGTGGAACTATTAATTCCATTCGTTGAAGACCCTATGTTTAACTATCTTTATTTTGTGTGTAAAAAAGTAATTAGGTAGAAAAGCATGTGATCATTTTCTTCACTGTATCACCACTGCCGTGTAACCCACCTGGGTGATCAGCAAGGTTCCACTACTTAGGAAGTGCTGGCACGTCCCCACCACAGGCAAGATACCTGAGAGGAAATTGCAATTGCTAACAGATGCCGGCTCGGTGACTCATCTTCAATTAACAGCATCAGTGTTATTTGATTTTGCACTATCAGTGCTGTAGGTGAAATAATGATGCTTTTCCTCTCCTGCTTGCCCATATGTCTGAGCAATTAATATCTTATAAGGGCAAAATAAAATGATTGATAGCTAGCATTTATTGAATTCTTATTTTGTCCCTGGAACTATGTTAGTCACTTTCATAAATTGTGTCCTTCAACGCCTCAAGAACCCTGAGAAGTAGGCATTATTGTCTCCATTTTGTGGAAGAGGAAGGTGAGACTAAGAGAACATTTGCTGCTCAAGATGAGAGAGCAGGTGAGTGGCAGCCTGGTATGCTCACTCAGATGTGGCCAGACTCCAGAACTTGGAGAGAAATGGCTTCTGCCGAGTCAGGGAGAATTGTGCTTAATTCAGCTAGTGCTTAAATCAGACGCTGTCCTTTGCCTGCCAGATTCTCTAATGGTTCCTTCTCAATCGACACTGTACCATTTTCACCATTTGATAAAGTGATTACATTTCCCCCCCAAATCTGAGAGCTTATTGAATCACGTTGGAACCATTTCTGTCCTAGGAATCACGCAAGGTGTTAAAGAATGTGGTTGTCTTCCCAGCGACTTGGAGTTCCTGTAAGAAATGTTTTTCCTGATATTATCAAAGTGTAGGTCTCATTTTGGTATTGCCATGACTTCTTTAATTCGAGGTTTTGTAATGTGGGAGATTTATAATGAACTATTATGAACAAACTTGTGTTTGTGAGAACATACATGGGTTCTCCTGTGTAAGTAACACAATATGCATTTTTAAAAATTGTCAGATTATTTCAACAAAAAGCTGGATGCCTTTAATAAAACAAAATACATGAAAATTGTATGCATGATATGGAAAGTTTTTCATTACAGCATATCATATTTTAGATCAGATTATGTAGCGTTTTTTCAATTTTATTATTTTTTCAAAATGTATCTTTTGCTTCCAATCAAGTAAAAGATATATTTAAGGAAACACAAAGCTCACTTCTTGGTGGCTCAGCACATAACGTATTGGGTTCCGCAGCTACAGATGATTCTAAAAATCATTTCCACACTATTTGCCACAGGAAATGAAAACAAAAAATGAACAATTTTAGCAAATTTCGAGTAGCAGCTTCTTTGTGAAAAAGGCACTTCCAGTTCTCGAGAAATGTATTCCCCTGAGAATTGGACATCACACTGGAAGAGAAAATTTGTAAGGAGACCTTTCCTCCTTGGTGACGACATTCAGATCAGATACTTCATCAATACAAGGTTTCTAATGATTGGCTAAAACTCAAAACTCCAGGTCACAGTCTAGTGAATTCCCAGAGGAAACCCTGTCTCCCAGTATTTGAGGACTGTGTGTATATAGAGAGCCTTAGCAGTAAGTCTATTGAGTAGTACACTCATAAATACTCTCTACACAATAGGAAGTCAGACAAGTGGTGATTGAGCATGTGCAGTGCCCCTCTAGGGCAGGGGATTTGGGGCAGAGGAAGAACAGGAGTCCAGAGTTGGTGTCCAGGTGCTCTGTCAGAGCCTTCATCACAACCCCTCTGATCAGAATTACAACTTTTCCTGACCCACCACCACCTTGGAACAAAAGGTCATTCCAAGGTAGCAACTCCAAGGTAGTAAAACAACAAGTCCTAACCCTCTCAGACTCCCAGATGAGCAGGAGACCCATTTTTAAACCCTTCCCCTCTCCCACCCCCATCCTTAGATCTTCCTCCATGGCATATTCTAGATTTCTCAGGCTGGGTACTGGTGTCCCAAAACATAGCTGTTCTCACTTTCTGGTTGGTGCCAGAACATTGTTTTGCCTTTAGAAGGCGCTGCTATCCTGCTTGAGGAAAAGATGTGGCTTGTTCTGCTCTCAGCTCAGGCAACTGTCCTGCTCAGCCTCAGTGGTGCCTCTAGATCTATAATATCCTGTCTGTTGATCAGCCGAGGATGAGCCTCACAAATGTGTGGGATCTCAGTGTTACAGCTCTATAGGTTTGCAGGTCTTATATTTTGCTCACTCAGCTGATTCCTAGGGGTGTAAAACTGCCTCCCTGAAGGCAGGTTACTGGGGACAGATTCAGGTGCCGAAGGTCTTAAACCCCAGAATTGCCATCCTCTTTCAATGTTTGGTCCTTGAGATTCACAGGTCCTGTCTCCTTCTTTTCCCCATGGTGAATTATTTCTTTTATAGAAAACTATTGTTGTATAACAACCAACCACAAAATATCAGTGCCATATAACCCTAGGGATTTACTGATTGTTCATAGTCTGAAGATCAGCTGTGGTTTGCCTGATCTAGGCTTGGCTCAACTGGGCTAGGCTCCAGGGTGCAGGTTGGTTTTGGTCTGTCCTACATGACATTATTCTGGGGCCAGATGGTCAACCGGGCATGATCTAACGGAGGAATGCAGGAGGCAAGCCCAAGTGGGGGACCACATTTCTGGGCTCTGTTAATATTGCATTCACCAAAGCAACGATCAAAGCCAAATCTAGCAGCACTGGCAAGGGGCAGTATACTGCTACCATGGTGGAAGGGGATGAGGAGTGAATCTTTGCTGAACAAAATTCAAGCAAGCACACCATCAAAGTGACTTCACACAGCCTTTTCCTCATGTCTAGCCTGGGTGAGAATTACATCACTGTGACAGACTCAGTCATTTTGAGTTCTAAAAAGAAATGTTTGGGCTCTCAGGCTCTTTTCTCCTAGGAATCCACTATGCTCCTAGGTAAAGCTGTTTGACCACTCCTTAGATAATTCCAAGAGCCTTAGACCAATGCAGTCATTGGTTTCAGGCTATCAAACTCCAGCTGCCTACCAAGCTGAAGTTCAGGGTTGGTTCAGACAAATTTCATGATAAAGGAGTATAGCTCTAAAGTGGAAGAAAAATGACAACTTGATTACGTTCATTATCTGAGTATTTACCAACCCTCCTCTTATTTGGAGAGTTGAACAATGTAAAAGATGGTGTATACATTGTACAACATTATTTTATTTAGTTATCTGTGATCGAGTTAGAGATTAATGGGTACCAATTTCTTCCCTAAAGTCACCAAGAGTCTATCATTGGTATTATTTAAATTTGGAAAGGTCGAACAGGTTAGGATGTTATCTAGATGTATGAAAATAATAACTCACTTGGTTTAGTTGATTTTGAAGGCTGAGAATTAATATTAAATAGTGAAAGTATTAATTCAAGTCTTTCTTTTTTTCTGGTGGTAAGTTTGATAAGTAAATTATACCATCATCAACCAGTAGGTTAATCATGGGTGATACATTACCCTAGTCCAATTCCTTAGGATTTGGAGTAATTTCTGCCATAACTGCAGGTGATTCTACTGAGAAAGGCCAAAAAGGATTGGAGGCAGGACCCGGGGAGGAGAGGAGAGCAGCTCTACCTTGTTTCTGCCCCCCCTCCCCCAAAGCAGGATTCAATGAGTGCCTAGTTTCATGAGCTTTCACTCCCACCTGGGTGGTCTGGGATTCAGTGGTAAAGGCAAAGCCTAGGAGTCAGAATACTGGGATGTTTATCCTCGTGATACCGCTTCTTATTTTTTTGTGCTTTAAGTGAGCCCCTTAACCTCTTCAATCCTTGATTCTGCCTCTGTAAAATTCTCTATGACCAAATGAGGTCATAGTTATGAAAGTATTTTGGAAAATGTAAGGTGCTATACACATGTCTGTTTTTGTCACTCTCAATATTATTAACACCCCCAGGAAGTTTTCCTTCAACTATAGTTTTCAAAGGAAGGAATGCACTTCCCTTCTTTTTCTTTCTTGTGCATTCAGGCAATGTTAAAATGGAAACTTGGGAAATGTATTATTAATTTCAAAGCTTTTTCTTCCCCCACACTCCCTGACTGCTTGTGTAAAATACATTTTGATCATGATTGATTCTCACTTGAGTCTTAGGTTATATAATTTGGTTTCTTTGATAACGTGAACTTACACAGTTCCCATCTGTTTTCAGGGGTGCTGTGCATCTCCCCACCTTCACTTCCTTCATCTTGTTACAATGGGTGACCCATCAGCAGGCTCAAAGCTCCCCACTCAGTTCTTCGGACCTACTGTGACTCAGTTACTTGCAGGGCCCCTGCTAGGTGCCATGTCACTCTCTGGGCATCTGGCCAGAACAAAGCTGTGATGCCTTGACTACTGGATTCCCACATAGTTTGCACAGTGCCCCCTTGACAGTACTTTTCAGGGATTGGGCTTCCTGTGCCTTGGTTTGCAAATCTAAGTTTTGTGATCAGGCTTATGCTTTGGTCTGTGACTAGAATTAGGGATCTGAAGTTCTGCCATGTGCTAGTCTAGGCCATCTGTAAAATGACCTATCAAATACTATACAACTACTTTTCCATACTTACTATTTTAAGGCGTGGCACTAGAGAAGGTCTCTTAGGGAGAGATCAACTACTTGATAATATACCAGTGATTTATCAATGTATTTTCCTAAATGAAGACTCTTAGGATCTTTAGGAAAATATCTTGAAATAGAAGTTAAAAAGGTGAGAGAAGAATGTCACCAGAAGCTCAAAGATACAAGACTGTGCTTAAACTGTAATTAACCAGGTCTGTATAAGAAGTTGTTAAGGTAAGGGTTGGGGAAGAGAAGGGAAGAAGAAAGGAGCAGTGGCTAACTCTCTTGGCAATTCGCGAGGTGAGCAAGAATACCATGGGCAATGTGTGGGGTGACTCTCAAATCAACAAAGTCTTCTACATGGATAACTGCTTTATGTGAGTACAGGTTTCTTACAGAAATCAAAGAACAACTGGGTTTTACATATAGAGACAATGTCACAAGCATCCCTTAAGTTTCTTTGATGGGAAATGGATGACCCACTCAAACCAGGTAATGGAAGAGAGTTTAACAAAGGGAACCATATCAAGGAGTTGAGCAGAGTTGAGGGAAACCAGTGGAGGATGACGAAGTACCCTGGAACCAGAAACATCGGGGAGCTGTTTCCTCCCCTAAGCCTGAAGCGGTAAAGGGAGGGTGTAGTACCTGGAATTAGAGGGCTGCAACTGCACCTGTGTGTTGTTGGCCACCGCCAGCCTGAGGCCTGGCAGAAAGAGAGAGAGGGAAATGCTGTGACCTCTACCTTCTCTCCACCCTCTGGTCCCCTGCTAATCCCTCTCATTGACCAAACACAATTGTAAGCCAAAAGACAAGGGAGCCCTCTAATGTAGCCCATACCTGCCAGCCACTTAGGGGACAGAACCGAGCGCAGAGGGAGGAGGCATTGATCTGGAAGGATGGTCAAAGAACGTCCAGTATACCACGAAAGCAGGGACACCCAGACAGAGGTGCCATGAGAATGTAAGCCTTCCAGGAATTCTCTAAAATATTTCGGATGGCTTGGCTGTTCCACAGGTCAGGGTAGTGTCCTAATCAGACTTATGTAGTCCTCATGGGATCAGGGGGCCCCAGGTGAGTCTGAGTTATGAAAGTGTTGTAACTACCATTTCCTATTCGCTCTGGCATCATTTCCTCTAGAAACCTCCTACTTCTGAGAGTTTTCTTCAGCTGTGACTGGATTTTCTCTCCCCATTGGTCTCCATGTGAATATTGGGCCTTCATTGTCAAGATGGACCATCTACCAATACTGATAGCACAGCTAGTGACCTCTCCTGACTTTTTTCATCTGGGTCTTATCATGACTAAACAGTCAAATGTTTCTGAAACGTCCTAAGATATGACCTTCTGGGTTGTTTGTGAACTTTCGGCTCTTACCCACCCATATTTGTTCCCTAGCATCTCAACCACCAGCTTAGAGATACAATCATTGCCTACCTAGTTGTGCAGGGTTTCTCTCCAGTTCCATGACCTGCAATTATATACTGAATAAATATGCCCCATCTGTTCTCTCCATGGCCCTGAGAAGTAAAGGACAAACTCTGAATCTGGCAGTTAACCTTGAGAGATGTGCAGACCTTTCTTGGTCTAGGGGTATATTTAAGTTGAAGGTAATCCTTTTAGAGTTCTTTTTGCTCTGTTTTCAAAGACACCTTGTCCAAACGTTCTCACCACATAGCTGGTTTGCTCTGTGGGAAACCTAAGAGGGGATGATTTCCATGAGAAATGTGTTGTTTTGATGGGAATTTAATTGTCATTCAAAAGTTGCTCTTTGAGGTTAATTATTGAAAATGGTACATTTTTCCTCTGCCCATAAGAAGCCTGTTTGAACCTTCTCTGCTTCGGTCTGAGCAACCCAAATGCTGTTCAATTCACCTTGGCATTGTAGAGCAGAACCACATAGGTATTTTGCTGAAAGCCATGTGTTCTGCCGTCAGCTTACATAAGCAGAAAAACCTGCATTTCAGAGACAGCACAAAGGCAAATGGTGAGCACCTGCTTCAGCAGGGCAGTAGGTAAGGCACTAGGGAGAACGTGGGGTTTGAAAGAGCCTAACTCTGCAGAAAGGCAGCTGTAAAATGGGGATAATAGCTAGTCCACAAGTTTGTGGTGGACCTAAGTGATCCACTAATTGCTTGTCTGGCACATTCTAAGTGACTATTCCATAGTGGCTGCACGACATGTTGTTGTATTATAGTGTATAAATACAGGGTACACTTGAGCTATTTCTGCTCAACGGCCATCTTCAGATGAGAGGATGAGATTAGAAGTATATGGGTTGCTTTTTTAACACTAGTTTTGCAATATGGGTTGAGAGGATTCAGTCATTGTGGCAACACATGCTCATTGAGAGACTGCTCTAGATGTTCTGCTAGCTGTTCAGAAAACAAAGAGGGGAAAGGAATAGGAGTTGACTTTGTACTTGGAGAGACAGAACAGGGACCTGGCATTTGCCATTCTGAGCTTTGGGTGCTAACTGCTATGCTAGGGGTAGCGGGGGTGCTGTGTGAGCCCACCGAAGGGAGCACTTGACAGCCTTGGAAGGTCAGGGAAGGCTTCCTGGAGGAGGTGGTATTGAATTTGAATGTAGAAATGGGTGGACACTAGCCAAGTGGAAGGTTGGGAGAGTTGGAGGAGGACATTCCAGGCAAGGGGAGCCAGGGGTAGTGTGGTTGACGAATCACAACCCCCACAAAGATATGTTCAAGTCCTAACCCCCAATCCTGTAAGTATGAACTCATTTGTAAATAGGATCTTTCAGCTTATATAAGTGGAACTGTAAGCTAAAAGACAAGGGAGATGTTAAGACCAAACTGAATCAGACTGAGCTTTAGTCCAATATGTCTGAAGTCCTTAGAAGCAGAGGAAATTTGAATGCAGTCAATCAATAGAAGCCAGAGGAGAGAGAAATTTACAGGTGGTGGCCAAGATGCCAAGGAATGCCAAAGATGGTGGTAAGGCACCACCAGAATGCTACAGATTCTGGAAGAAAGCAAGTTCTGTTGACACACAATACATTCCTGTTGTATAAGTCAACCAGCATGTGGGTATTTGTCATAGTAGTACTAGCAGACTAAGACAAGGAGAAAGAGAGAATGTCATCTTCTGAAAATCACAAGTTGTTGAGAATAATGAGTGTGTAGATGGGTGACACAAGAGGAATCTGGACAAGTAGAGATGCATCATAGATAACCTTGTCAAACATTGTTACTCCTCTTGATTCCCCATCCAAGGGGATAGAAAATAAGAAGCATTTGGCCTTAGTCCTAGTTTTGCCAGGTAAACTTGCATAAATCTCTTTACTTCTCTTGACTTTGCTTCTGCACCTGTGATAGGATGCTGTTGTACTCTGGGCTCATGTTCCTTTTTATTTTTGCTCTGTGGATCTACCTCTACTCATCTCATAAATCCCGATGAGATGCCACATGCAAGATCTTCCAGGATTTGAAGCCAGTCACGTCTAGCCAACCCCTGGGATTTTGAAATACTTGCTGGCTTTGTAGTAGATTTATTTCAGGGTTTTCCTTAAAGTCATTCTTGACTTTTAATTCTATGTTAATGCAAATGTGAAAAATCTATTAGAAGGCCTATTAAGATGGGTTTATTTTCCACAGTGTTTCTTTTCTTTGTTTGTTTGTGTGTTTGGTTTTTTTGTATGCTTATAGTGGGGTCACATTTCATTACTTTTCCATGTGATTATTCTGTTATTGCAGCACCATTTGTTGAACTTTTATTTGTTTGTTTTTTGTTTGCTCGTTGTTTGTTTGTTTGTTTGTTTTTGGAATTGCATAGACCAGGAATTGAACCTAGGTCTCCCGCATGCAGGTGAGAATTCTACCACTGAATTACCCTCTCACCACCCACACTGTTTCTTAAGGAAGCCAACACTGTTGGCTATTTCAGATTCCTGGACATGAATTTGGAAGCCCCCTTCTATTCATGCCTGAAAATGCATGGAATGTTTCCTGTATCCTTGTGTATTTTCATGCTTCTGTGACTTTGCCCAGGGGCTGCAGAGATGGCCTTCGCCTGCCCAGCACCAACTTGGACCTTTGTGGCTTAGCTCTCATATTTCTTCATTGTGGTTTTCCCTAACGCCTCCAGGAAGAGTTCAGTGCTCTGCTTTCCTAATAACCCTGTGCCCCTATCTCTGCCAAAGCGCTTAGTACGTTGCCATACACGTCTGCCCACATCCCCTGGGAGGCAGAGAGCTTCTGATCTGTCTTTGCATTGCCAGTGCTTGATCAGGCCTGGCGAAAGGCAGCTCCTCAGTGGCTGTGTGTTCAGTCAATGAATGCATGAGCAAACGAATGAATGAACGAGCTATTCTTTCTTTAAGGCTAATCTAGAATAAAGTCAGATTTACAATTAAGAAAGAGAAATGCATGGCTGAGAGAAATCTATATGGATTTCTGGGCCGATGAGTCTAAATAATGGAAAGTGTACAGAAGTACGTAAAATAATCCCAGTAACCAAAAATGGACACAAAAATCATTAGTTTCATTTGCTTCCATTATTATACCCTAAGACTAAGAATTGCATTGTAGAGCTCAGATCAGTTCTCAGCAGGAGACAGAAGTTGCTTCAATTAAACTTGAGACGAGTTGAGAAGGAAGGAGAACCACATTTTCTCAGATTCCCTAAAGAGGAATTATTCCAAAAATGGGAATAGACCTATGGGATCTGTCCCCATCCTGAAAGTGGGAGAAATACTGTGGAAGGGGGGTGTTTTACTGTGTGCCCTGGGCTGTACATATCATCTCATATATATGGTGCCCTTGGGAGACAGGCATTGCCATGGCTACTTTGCATCAGTTACAGAGCTGGGCTGTTGAACTCTTAAGCCCAAGTTCCCTTTGCATCACGCGCTACAGCTGGGGCCTGTGTGGGCCTGCATACATGTGATAGGATGGGTGGGGTAATTAAGCGGCTGTTTCATAATAGTATCAACAACTCTAGAAGTCAGAGGAAAGACACAAACTCCTTCCTTCAGTGAGTAATAGCCCAATGGTATCCATCTGCCTTCTAACCATTCCATGCAACCCCTTGAAAGAATGGTTACCAGGTGCATGAACTCAGAGAATGGAAGCTGTCCTGCCTCCAGTAGCCGCTGTTTGGGGAGCACAATAGACTCACAAGAAATGGTTTGGTATATTATTTTAGAAATTCTCAATGTCCCCTGCCCCAACTCCTGCAGGCTGCTGTTCCATTTGTGCTAGCTGCAATTTGCCAACACACACACACACACACACACACACACACACACACACATACACACACACTGCCCTATGTCTGGCTTCTGTTCATTTGTGAAAGCCCCAGTTTCCCATTTAAAATGGGCTAGGGTTTATCTCTGCCTTCCACTTGAGCCTGAAGCAGCCCATTGGTGTGGTAGTTGATATGGAGAAGGAGAAAGTTAGTGTTCCGTGAACTGATCAAGAAGCAAATAGGCCATTCAGGAATTAAGTAATAGGATTTTTTTAAACAGCTCTAGGCAGAGAGACTAGATGTCTTTAGAAGTTAACTGATGGCATTTCCTTGAGAGAATGGAGCAATTAATTTTGATCCTGCTCATACCCCTGGCCTGTAAACTCTCTTTCCAGCTAATCTATCGATTTTTCCTTCAGCCAGCACTCATCTCTTATTTTGTGCATAAGGTTTCCAAACCTTGCTTGGCATAGCAAATGATCTAAAAGTCCCTGAGTGGCCAAGAATGAGCCTGGTATTGTGGGATTGAGAAAGTCTTCTTGACCAAAAGGGGGAAGAGAGAAATTGAGACTAAATACAGTTTCTGTGGCTGAGAGATTATTCTTGTGCATTATATAGATATCCCTTTTCAGTTTCTGGTGCATTAGAATAGCTAGAAGAAAATACCTGAAATGGCTGAACTGTAATCCAGTAGCCTTGAGTCTTGAAGATGATTGCATAACTATATAGCTTTTGCAGTGTGACCATGTGACTGTGAAAACCTTGAGTCTGACGCACACTTTATCTAGGATATGGACAGATGAGTAAGAAAATAAAGACAAAAAATCAATATATAATAAGGGGGATAAGGGTTATGGGATGTTCAGGGTGTTCTTTTTAATTTTTCTTTTTCTTTTGGAGTAATTAAAATGTTCAAAAATTGATTGTGGTGATGTATGCACAGCTATTTGATGATGCTGTGAAACACTGTACACTTTGGATGATTAGATGGTATGTGACTATATCTCAATAAAATTGCATTAAAAAATAAAACAAAAGCTCCAGACTGGGACCCTGGCTTGCCAACAGCCCTCCTGACATACCTTGCCTGTCTCAGAAGTCCAGAGTGGACATGATGGAAGGGAGATGACTGGGGGGTCATTTTAGGTTTTGGCTTTCTTAGGCCCTGCACCCATGGGGTAGGCTTTCTATAATTGCTACAATTCCTTGTAATATTTCTGTTTCCCTTTAGAGCATGGGGTGCAGCCTAGTGAGACTCAAGGCCAGGAACCCACTGAGGAAAAACAGCATGTCCCTGAGGGAACTGTTAGGGCCCGGATGCTGTTTGGGAAGCCTCTCATGCCATCTGATGCCCTGTCTACACCAGGGACTCCCCCTATTCTTTCCCATTGGGGTGACTGCTCCACACAAAGCCACACAGATTGTGCACACAGTAGCACTGGGCTGGTTGGGAGCTGTTATATACCCCACAAAAAGCCACGTTCTTTTAATCCATCCCTGTGGCAAATGACCTATTGTGGATGGGGCCTTTTGGTTCAATTGAGATGTGACGCAGCCCATTCAGGGTGGGTCATAATCCCTTTACTGGGATCCTTTAAGAGAATAAGAGAGAAAAAAATGTCCAGAGACATTTAGAGAGAACTACTGACACCAGAATCCAGGAGAAAAGGGCCAGCAGATGTCATCATGTACTTTCCCCTGTGACACAGGAACTCCAGATGCCAGCAGCCCTTCCTCAGAGAAGGTATCATTCATTAGGGAAGGTATCCTCCTCTTGGTGTCTTAATTTAGACATTTTCATGGTCTTACAATTGTAAATTTGTAACCTACTGAATCCCCATTGAAAAAGCCAACCGATTTCTGGTATATTGCATTCTGGCATCATTAGCAAACTGAAACAGGTGCCCCCTGGAATTGTCTGGGAGCTGAGTTCCACATCCCACCTTCCATCTGTCAGGGCCACTTCCAGCACACACAACCACATGTGTGAGGCCAGAGTGCCAAGGGAAGTGCCCCAGTGACCTTCCCATCATGACCCACTCTGTGAGGCCCTATGCAGCACCCTGAATGGAAACTTCAAGCTGGCAGAGAAGAGTCAGAAATCAAGACTGAGTCAGCAGCCCAGTCACAGAAATTCTGCAATGTGGCCCAAGTAAAGGAAGAGAACTGACCTCAGAGTGAGTGAGGCAATTTGAGTCAGGAACACATGAAATCAAAGGGAGAGGTGGGAGGATTGCCTGGTGGAAATAAGACCTATAAACCAAGAGAGAGAGATGCATTGCTACATCGTCTTAATTACATGATAGTACATTTTCCATCCAACCTGAAATCTGAGCCTCACCTGCCTGTGGCTTCTTCATTAAGTGCTGCCAAAGGAAGGCAGAAATGGCCTTCATCTGCCTCTTGGAGCATGTGCTGGTTTGAAATGATGTATGTACCCTAGAAAAGCCATGTTTTAATCCTAATCCCATTTTGTAAAAGCAGCTGTTTCTTCTAATCTCTATTCAGCGTTGTATGCTTGAAACTGTAATTAGATCATCTCCCTATAGATGTAATTTAATCAAGAGTGGTTGTTAAGCTGGATTAGGTGGAGGTGTGTCCCTACCCATTGGGTGGGTCTTGATTAGTTTCTGGAGTCCTATACAAGAGGAAACATTTCGGAGAAAAGATTTGGAGAGAGCAGAGAATGCTGTAGCACCACGAAGCAGGGTCCACCAGCAAGTAACCGTTGAAGATGAAGAAGGAAAATGCCCCCCAGGGAGCTTCATGAAACAGAACACCAGGAGAGAAAGCTAGTAGATGACGCTGTGTTCGCCATGTGCCCTTCTAGGAAAGAGAGAAAGCCTGACTTTGTTTGCCATGTGTCTTCTCACTTGAGAGAGAGAAACCCTGAACTTCATCGGCCTCCTTGAACCAGGGTATCTTTCCCCGGATGCCTTAGATTGGACATTTCTATAGACTTGCTTTAATTGAGATATTTTCTCGGCCTTAGAACTGTTAACTAGCAACTTATTAAATTCCCCTTTTTAAAAGCCATTCTATTTCTGATATATTGCATTCTGGCAGCTAGCAAATGAGAACAGGGCACTTAAATTTTTCTTAGCAGGATGTTTCCATTTTTTTTTGCATGGGCAAGCACTGGGAAATGAACCCAGGCCTCTGGCATGGCAGGCAAGAACTCTACCTTCTGAGCCACTGTGGCCTGCCCAGGATGTTTTCTTTTTAAGAATAATTGTGGGTCTCTTTGGATAGAATCACAAATCATAGGCTTGGGAAGTACCCTCTCAAAGTTCATGCATTCCAACTGCCCATTTGAATTTTGAAGTCCTTTTAGCTTGCTAAGTGGCCATTCAGTTTGGTCTGAAGGCATTGCTTCCCAAGGTAGGCTATTTCATCTTCAACTTCATTGCTTAGAAATTCTTTATATTGAACTGTAATCTGTCTTGCTACAGCTCCCATCTATTGGATAGAGTGCTACCCAAATCTAGGAGATAGGGATAAGCTTAATTCCTCTTTCTTCTGGTCAACAAGCAATGAACTGAGAACCTTCTATATGCTGAGGAGACAAAGAAAGTACGGCACAGTCCCACAGAGCTGGCAGTCTCATGGGTGGCAATTAAAACAGATAAATTTCTACCATATTAAAGATATGCACTCAGTGCTATGAAAGTACAGAGAAGAGACCCAAGCAGCCTGGATGGGGATTCTCCCTGTTTTTCCAATCTTTGAAGCAGTGCATGCCCTCCTACCTCCTCCAGGTTATTCCTTCTTTGGGTTTAACATTCCATTGCTCCTATGCTCTGGTTCATGATCATCAGCATTCTCTTATTCTCTTCTGGACTCACTCCTATTGTTCTCTATCCTCCTTAAATGCAGCACCCAGAGAACTGGACGCATCCACCTGGGTGTGATCTGAACAGGGCAAAAGAAAGTATAACACCAATTGCTAAGTGTCAATAATAGGAGAATATAAGGGATGTGGGAGTTTTCTTTTTGGAGCAATGAAAATGTTCTCAAATTTATTGCAGTGATGAATGCACAACTACATGATTACACCAAGAACCACTGGATTATATGATGTATGAATAAAACCTTTTTTTTAAGAGAGAGTATGATAATCTCTTCATTCCAGAGTCTGTAAATCTACAAATATCACTTAGGACTGAATACCTGGTTGATCCTCATGGTGGTACCTGAGTCCCCTCAGCACTTTCCTCAAGGTCTACTACTTAGCTATAGCCACCCCCTGTGCTCAGGCAATGATGCTTCGGACCCAAGGGTGGAACATAACATTTCCCCCTGGTAAATAGTTTCATGTTATAGTCATCTCATCATTTCAACCTGTCAGGATCTCAGTTTCAGAACGTGATTATTATTAGCTACCATTTACCCACAGATTGGAAGAGCTTACCTTATCTCTTTTTATAAAGGTCAGAGGTTCTTAACCTTTTTCTCTAACCCACCCCCATCTACATCTGGGGATTATGATATTCTCCCATCAATTAACACTAGCTGATGATTCAGGGTACAAATGCGTAGAGGGTGAGTAGCAGGAACACCCAAATATTAGGTCATGGGGCATATGCAATTTGAAACACCATCATCTTGATCCTCCACCCCGGTCCTAATACTGATTAGTTTCTTAGAGTTGCTGATGCAAACTACATCGATTATGTTGAAAACACAATGGCATATCACTAACTACTTCACTCCAGACCAGCCTCCATCTACTGATCCTTTGGAGATTATACCAATCAGCTGAGCTATGAGAATATCATGAACCCTGTCAAATGCCTTGTTAAGATACATACACAACAGGTGCAACGGTAGCTCAGTGGTAGAATTCTTGCCTGCCATGCTGGATACCTGGGTTTGATTCCCGCCCCACACAAATGGGGCTGCGGTAACAGGATATTCAGATGGAAAAATAATGAAACGTGAGCTGCACAGCCAACAAAAAAAATATATAAATACACAGTACAACATACAAAAAAAAATCCATATACACACAACTTCTTCCTGCAGAGTTCTCCATGTAGATTTCAGAATTTTTAGTCCTGATAACTGGCATGCTTTTTAAATTTGGAACTTAAAATACCTGGAGGACACACAGATCTGGGAAGAGGCCTCTTCTTTCCCCACAGGGCTCCAATTCCCAGTACCTTGCCCAGCTCTTCACCAGCAAAAATTGTCTGTGCAGGTAATTAGATGACTTCAACATAACGTAATAGGCAGTTCATATCAAAGTTGTTATACCTTTATATGCACATTTCCTCAAGACTTTTTCTGGCTTGGTTTATTACCTTTATTTCTTTAGTCAGTTATGCATTAGCCTTTTTTTTTTCATTTCCTCTGAGAATTCAATTAAAATGCAATTAGAAAAAAAGTTTTGGGAGAAAAGGCTATCATCCATTTCATTGACTGGGTTGCCTAAGAAATGTTTATTTGTGAACCGGGAATTTCTTATTTGCATTGGCCCTGTCTTTGTGTATTTATCGACTGCAAAGCAAAATCCCTTTCCTGGGTCGGTGGCCTTTGAGATGAAGGCCATGTGGCAGATGCTGAACAGGTGGCCAGCCGTGCCCAGTGTTAACCCTTTCAGGCAAGGGTTTGCCCTCTGCTACCAATGGAGCAGGCAGCAACATTTACACACACCCACATGAAAAACAGGTTTTATATGATGACCCATTATTTAAAAAATTATACCAAATACTCTTTTGAAAAGGAAACATAAAAATCAAGAGGGAAATTTTTTTACCCAGACAAAATTTTTTTATTGTCTACTATATTTAAGATAATATACTGGACCCAAACCCTGTAGGAATTGGGATGCTATACATGATATGCTCAATAAAAAATTGCCTTTGAGGAAATTAAAGTCTAGTTAAGAAGATCATTATATATTGCTTAATTCTATTTTTAAAGGTTTTAGGTTCCTTGTTGCTAAAGTAGATACCACGCAATGGGTTAGCTTAAACGATGGGAATTTATGGGCTCACGGTTTGGGGCTAGGAGAAGTCCAAAATCAAAGTGACAACAAGGCAATGCTTTCTTCTCAAAGACTGACATTTTGGAGCTGGTGGTCAGTGAGCTTTTGTCCTTGGCTCCTTTGTCACATGACAGCCTCTCCTGGCCCCCCACCCCCATCTCTTCTGGTGTCCATTGACTTTCAGCTTCTGGCTGCCCTCTCTGGCTTTTGTGTCTGACTTTCACTTTGCTTATAAAGGACTCCATTAATCTGGAATAAATCTCAACCTGATTCATTTTGGCCACATCTTGTTTGACCAAAGAGCATGTTTTCTGGAGTACATAGCTCTAAACCACGACAGTGACATATGTTCATTGTAGGAAATTTGGAAAATATGTTAAAAACATAAGAACAAAATTTAACTTACCCATACACCACCACTGGGTATGACTAGCATTGACATTTGGTGTAGTTTTTCTGAATGTGTATGTGTTTACATTTCTTTTTACGAAACTGCGATCGTATTGCACACATTTAAATGTGCCTTCTCACTTACTATAGTGATAACATTCCTCAAAGTCATTAATTATTATTTAAAAGTATCTTATGGATATGAAGTATACCATCATTTGGCTATGCAGTGATTAATTTAACAAATCTTTTTTGGGCATCATGCTGATTGAAACTGATATGCAGTGCATATCTTTGTGCATAATTTTTGCATATATCTATAAATACCTTGCCAGGAAAAATTCCTAGATGTGGATTTAATGGGCTGAAAAAATATGAATATATTAAAGGATTTAAAAAGAGACACATGGCCAAATGCTCTTCAAAGAACTGTAAAAATTTGCACAAATAAAATCAACAATGAGAGTACCTATTACTCCATCTGTAACCAATTCAGTATATCATCATTTTTAAGATGTTTGCCAATTTGATGGTTAAAAATGGTATCTTGTTTTAATTTTTGTTTCTTTGCTTACTAGAGAGGTTGTGTGGGGTATAGTACTTTTCTAGCGCTGCCATTCAAATAACCACAGACTAAGTGGCTTAAAAAAAGAACAGTTTTATTCTCTCCCAGTTCTAGAGACTAGGGGGTCTGAAATCAAAGCGTTGGCCCCGCCATGCCGACATGGCTCGAGGGAAGACCACTTTCTTGCCTCTTTCTAGCTCCTGATGGTAGTTGACCATCCTTGGCATTTGTTGGTTTGTACCTACCTAACTCCAGGCTCTGCCTCCATCTCTCTTGACCTTCTCTCCTGTGTGTCCCTGACTCTGTGTCTCTTTCCCTTTTAAAAGGTCACCAGTCATATTGAATTAAGGGTACACCCTACTCCATTGTGGCTACATTTAACTAATTCCATCTGCAACAACCCTGTTCCCAATAGGATCCCATTCTCACCTACTGGATGTTGGGATTTCAACATATCTTTTGGGGGATGCAATTCAACCTATAACACCGGGTTTCCTGTGCATTGCTCATTCCTCTTTCTTGTTTTGTGAATTGTGTTTTCACGTCTTTGTTGCTCTTGTGAAGTTCATACTTTTCTTATTGATTTAAAAGGCTCTGTGTATCATTTTATTGATATAACCCACACCAAACTCTGAAATCTGTTCCACAACCAATTGTTGCTATGTGCTTTGAAATTTATTGCTTTTTTGCATATATGTTATTTATCACAAAAAAGGAAAAAAAGAGGAGTATAGCAGAGAAGATAGGATTTTTTTTCTTTTTTGGGGGGGGCAGCGTTCAGGGAGGGGGGAGTGTAGGGGAGGGGCAGCATGCGGGGAGGGGGAAGTGTGCGGGGAGGGGGAGTGTAGGGGAGGGGCAGCATGCGAGGGGCAGAGAAGATAGGATTTAATAAAGTACTAACTATAACTGCTGACTCCTTATATTAATACTTCTTTTGGTATCCAGTGTCTTGGAGCAGCTAGAAGAAAAAACAAAATATTGTGGAACTGTAACCCATACGAAACTTTAAAATCTGTTCTATAACAACTTGTTAAAATGTACTTGGAAATTTATTTCTTTTTTGTAAGTATGTTATATTTCACAATTCAGAAATGTTTTTAAAAAAGACTCTGTGTACTCATACTATTATCCCCTTTTGTTTCATATATTTTACAAACACTTTGCCAAGTTTGTCATATGTCTTGTCTTTTTTTTATGTCATATATCTTTTTAAACGTTTTTTAAGCTTGCAGTTTTACATTTTTGCACAATCAGTGCTCCTAGTTTTTCCTTTGTGTCACACCTTATTGGTGAACTTTCCATTTATATTTTTGTCTTGCTCTTTTACTGTTTCTCATTCATTCTTAAACACTAAATTCTTTAGTCTATTTGGACTGTATTCTGGTGTATGATATAAAAAGTAAAAGTTTGATTTTATCTTTATTCCATGCCATTAGCCAAATTTTGCCATCATCATCCTTTTTTATATAACTTAATCCTACCCCCTTCTAGTTAGAAATAATATCTTTATCTTATCTTAAATTCTTAAATATACTTAGGCTTATGCTTTGGTTTTCTGTTGCATTGATCTGTCAGTCCACTAAAATCATCCTGGTTATCTCTTTATTCTGCCACATAACATATTCTGATATCTGTTCATATGAGCTCATTTTCCCATAATTCATGTGTTTCAAAATTTTCATTTAAGTTCCAAAATATTCCATTTGTAATTTGATTGAAATTTCATTAAATTGACCAAGTAATGCAGAAAGGACATCAAAAGGCTGCCAGATGAAACTGATAGCCTGAACACACACACTCATCTATTTTCACTTCTGATGCTCTAATAAATCACAGTAAAGGAGTAGGAAAGTTACAGCTCACAGCAATTCAGATAATGGAAGGGGAAAACAAAGGATGTGAAATTACAACAAATTCCTGGAGAATGGGAAGCTTAAAGAAGCTGATGCTGCAGTCTGATCGATGTGTCAGCATGGAACTGACATGGGCCGGAGAATTCCTGGACCAGGAGAGGGCAGATGCATCCAAGGATGAAGTGAGGTCAGGGGCAGAAAACAGGGGATTGGCTGAAAGGCTGTAGGTGGAACAGATCATTCATTTGCCTTTTCCCAACCTACACAAGCAAAAATAAGAGGTTCTTTCCTACATAACTGCACAAATAGGAGAACCGGTATGGCTGCGTGGGTGCTAGCAGATTTTTTCTGAAATTTAGTTGCTTCCTGTGGCAAAACTCTTTTCCTAAAGTTATCATCTGGATGGATGTCTATTTTGAGGATCATATTGTACTTTGTTGCAAAATTCTTTCCTTGACTAAACATTGGTTTTTGTTTTTCCTCCTTGAACAGAATCGATGAATTCTCCCCACCTGGTTACTCTCAGAAACTTCCTCTCAATTCTCAAAAGAGATGATTGATAAAAATTTATATTATTGCCAGCTCTGACTCTTTCTAATAAGAGTTTCCACTAAAGTCTCATCCACTTACTTCTCCAAGGCTCCTTCCTGACTTGTGAAGGGGAGGTATGAGGTGGCCTTTCTTTGGTTTGTCAGTGAACCTATACCATATCTGATGGATATTCTAATTACACTGTCCGTATGGTTTTTTGGCATGCAAATAGCATCTACCCCTATGTTACAGTCACTATGAAAATTTCTTTCCATTTTTATATTCCTTTTGTCATATTCATCAGGGTATAAAAAGCAGGATGCCAGATATCTGGATTAATCTCTTCTTACCTTGGATGCATGAGATCCATATTTTTTATGTCTGCATATATTCAAATTATGTGAGCTGGAATGGTCACAGGAACTCACACTATAAGTAATAGCTGAGTTAGGACTTGAGAAATGGATGGGATCCAGTAGATTAGAGAGGAGACATCTGAGTTGGGCAAAAAGCATTGAGATGCAAATATGCAAGTTGGGGTCAGAGTTCAATAAACAATCTTGCTCCTGGGGAGAACTCATAGGATACTGATGGCAAGTTAGTCTGAAAAGATGGTCAGGGACCAGATGTTGGTGGGTTCTCAAGGGCTATTTGTTCCATGAGGAGAAGTTTCCTATGTTGAAAACTGTGCTCTATAAGGGGACTTCCAGAATGAAGAACCCATCCTATTACTTACAGGGAGGACCAGTCAGGGCACCAGCGAGGCACTCACTATTGGAGAGTTGGCCCCAACACATTGTGGTGTCCATAATCAATCCCATAATCTCCTAAACCAGTGCATAAACAGAGAGCAAGACAAAGGAAATAGAGACTTTTCAGACAAAAGATGAAGCACGTTAGGAGAAAAAGGTGGTTCAAGGACACTGCTGTACGCTGATCTTAAGGATTAGATTAGTGGTCTAGAGAAGTGGACATTGCTTAAAGAACATCCAGGAGGATGTGGGCCCAGACTTCATAGGCAAAGGAGAAAGGAGCCTGGAGGAGGGGTGGTTGGCCACATAGACATAAGATTGCTGGAGGAGGAAGAAAAAAAAGCGATGAAGGGAATTGTGACTATGCCAAGGCAGGTGATCCACTATCACAGGATTTCTAGGACTCTACTGACAGCTTTGAGGCCATAAACAATATCTCAAGGAGGGGATGACACAACCTGGCATCATGAGTCAATCATGCCCATGTGAGCCTGAGGCATTGGCTTATAGCCAGTGTAAACTGAAACCTGAGAACCCTGAACTGTTTCATTCTGCCTTTATTTAGTCTGTTAAATCAGAGATGAAAGCTAAAATCACAAAGCAACAGAAAAATCACACCTCAGAAGGATGGGTTTGGTGTTTTCTTGAATGGGGAACTGATCTTTAGCCGTAAGCAAGTGTCCAAGAACTACAGGTACTTTTTTTTTTCTTATTTAAAAAAAAATTATTCATGTTTTTCTTATTATCTACATAGTATATACTCATTTTGGAAAATATAGTTAAATAAAAATCATATTATCCTCACCAACTCCAAATATTAGTTTATTGATATATTTTTCTTTTCTCTTATATTTGTATATGTATATACACATGCACATATAAATGCATACATACATAACATATTATATAAATCATACATTATATACAATATATACATGGATACGAGCACACACATATATGCATGCACACACACACAGAAACTACAAAACAGGATCCACCTCACTTTCTGTTTGTTAACCTCAAACAGTGTAAGTTCAAGAATGCCAGCATATTCCCTATCTTTGAAAAAATAACAAAAACAAGCAAAATATCATCTTAAAAAACATTTTTTTTTTGCAGAGGTAATAATGGCTATGTGTTAAAATATACCAGTAATTGGGGGTGAGAGAGGCAAGCCGATGCTTTGCATTTTACCCTCCCTGATTTGCAGCATCCATGGCAGACCACACTAGTCTTCATGTGCCGATGTCCTCAGCCGCCAACTGGAAGCCACTCCTCTGGAGAGTTGGGAAAAAAGAGTGAGGTGAGCTGGGTGAGTGCTGGGGGCATATCTACCTGTGGTTGGGAAAGAGCAGCAAACCACTCATTACTTTGAGTTAAGATATTTAAACGCAAATAAGTCACTGAGGAAAGCACACATGAATCCATTCCCATAATTACTCTGCCATCATGAATTAGATTTTCAATTAACCAGCTGCGCTTTGAATGCATTCATTCTTTCAACAAACGTCACACATTGTTTAGGTTCTGGTGCCACTCTGACAAAGCAGAAGAGCGTCCTCTCCTCTTAGCGCTTACCTTCCAGTCAAGAGAGGCAAAATTAAATAAATATTTGGTATGTCAGATGGTAATGTGTATAATGGAAAAAATAAAATGGGCAAGGAGATTGGGGGTGCCAGGGATGAGGGGTGAAGTGTTTAAACAGTGGGGACATGAGATTTTGTTGGTTTGTCCAGAGTGATGCACTGATGAATCCCAGAGTGATTTGATCAATGAGTGGAAAAGTATTTGCAAAGTCCCCTTCCGGGAATGGTGAGAACGGGGGAAAATTCAACCTCCCCAAGTTGAATTCTTGATATTCTCACAAGCAGTGTGGACAACCAAAGCTATAGGCTGAGCCACCAATCTTGGGATGTGTTCATATGAAAGTTAACCCCACAAAGGATAAGTCAAGCCCGCTTAAAATTAGGCCTAAGAGTCACCCCCAAGAAAGCCTCTTTTGTTGCTCAGATGTGACTTCTCTATCCAGTCAACATAACAAGCAAACTCACCACCCTCCCACTGTCTACGTGGGACATGACTCACAGGGGTGTGGACATTCCTAGCAACGTGGGACAGAAATCTTAGAACGAGCTGAGACTCAGACTCAAGGGATTGAGAAAACCCCCTAGAATGAGCTGAGACTCAGCACCAAGGGATTGAGGAAACCTTCTCGACCAAAAGAGGGAAGAGTGAAATGAGACAAAGTGTCAATGGCAGAGAGATTCCAGAGTCGAGAGGTTATCCTGGAGGTTATTCTTACACATTAAGTAGATATCACTTTGTTATTCAAGATGTAGTGGAGAGGATGGAGGGAACTGCCTGAAAATGTAGAGCTGTGTTCCAGTAGCCATGTTCCTTAATGGTGATTGTATAATGATATAGCTCTCACAATGTGACTGTGTGATTGTGAAAACCTTGTGTCTGATGCTCCTTTTCCCTACCTTGTCAACAGATGAGTATGGAATAAAAATAAATAATAGGGGGAATAAATGTTAAAATAAATTTAGTTTGAAATGCTAGTGATCAATGAAGGGAGGGGTAAGGGTATGGTGTGTATAATTTTTTTTTCTGTTTTCATTTTATTTCTTTGTCTGTTGTCTTTTTATTTCTTTTTCTGAATTGATGCAAATGTTCTTACAAATGATCATGATGATGAATATGCAACTATATGATGATATTGTGAATTATTGATTATATATGTAGAATGGAATGATCATATGTTAAGAATGTTTGTGCTTCTTTCTTGTCATCTTTTTAAAAAAAATTTAAAAATTAACAAAAAAAAATAGTGGGGGCCAGAAAATGCCTCATGAGGATGTGAATTTGAGCAAAGACTGGAAGGCGGTGAAGAAGGAAGTCACATGGCTACTGGCAAACCAGTGTTTTGGGGCAGAGAGAACAGCAAGTGCAGGGGCATGCTGAGACCATTCAAGGAACAGAGAGGCTACTAGTGTGGTGGAACCAGAGCGGGAAGGGAGAGGACCATAGGAGATGGAGCCAAAAAGAAAATGGAGAGTTAGGATGGGCAGGGTCATGTAAGCTACTGAGTGGCATGGGAATCTGCTGGAGGGTTTTGGCCAGAGGACAGCCACAGTCTGATTTGGGGGTCACTGTGGGCTGCACAGAGGACTGCAGGTAACATAGAAGTAGGGAAACCAGGTGGGGGGCCAGGGTTGAGAGGGGCAGTAGGAACCAGGGAGAGGAGCCATGGGGTCTGGTCTTTCCTACCTGTGTGGGAATCCTCCCCCATTGCTAACCTCGGAGGACTGGACTTGATCTCTTTACAGCCCTACACAAAGGGGACCCTTAGCAGTGGGATAAATGGAGGGCAGAAGAGGGCAAGTGGGCTCTGAAGAGAAAACAAGGAGGCCACTGGTCAGGGCATGTTTGGGCAGGCACTGCAGGGAGCACTTTGGCACCCTTGCTGTGAGAGAGGGGCCAGGAGGAGGCAGACAGGTGGTCACCACAGGCACTGCATCCTGTGTGCAGTGGGGAGCACTGCTGTGGGACTCATATGTCAGGACAGAGCAGAGCCTTGAGCCCATAGGGTCTGAGTTCTTGCTCTGATCATCTCCTAGACATGCTTGCCTCATTCTGTCACCTGGGCTCCCCAGGACAGTCTGTTTGATACTTGTTATAGCTTTACTTCTCTTTAATCCAGAAGCAGAGTTGTATGGAGAGGCATGGCATAATTAATGAGCTTTCAGTTTTTGTCACAGCTACTAAGGCTGCATAGGCAAAGATGCTTTCGTGATATTTTTCTATTGTTAAATATTGGCTTTTCTCTCAAAACCTCCCCCTCTTTTTCAAATATCTGTATATATTTTGTGCTGGTTTGAAACTGCTAGGTACCCCAGAAAAGCCATGCTCCTTTAATCATCATCCAATCTTGTGGGGGTAGACCTATTGTTTTCAGTGCGACATTTTGATTGGATTGTTTCCATGGAGACATGACCCTGCCCATCAAGGTGGGTCTTACTCCATTTACCAGAGTCTTTAAGAGACCTCACTTGTAGCTGAGAGGAGCTAGATAGAAATACCCCAGGTGCTAAGCAAGAACTCACAAGAATAGCCAGAGCCTGAGGAGAACCAAGGGAAGTTAAGAGATAAAATCCAGAGTTTACCCTGGAGGTGCTAAGTGAGGGTCCACAGAAACTTGGAGAGCTGATACAGAGAACAGATGCCTAGACACAGATGTTTGGAGATGCAGAAAGAAAGACCCCCAGCAGAAGCCAGAGGGTCCAACAGGCACTGGAAGAGCCATTTTGAAACCAATCAAGGAGGGCCAGCAGACATTGCCACATGCTTTCCCATGTGACAGAGGAACCCAGATGCTGCCTTTCCTCTGAGAAATTATCCTGTTACTGGTGCCTTAATATGGACACTGTCATGGCCTTAGAATTGTAACTTGTAACTTAATAAATCCCCTTTATACAAGCCAATCCATTTCTGGTATGTTGCATTCTGGCAGCTTTAGCAAATCAAAACAGATTTTGGTTCCAGAGAAGTGAAGTGCCATGGTTTGCAAATACCAAACACATTGGAATGGATTTTCACATGGATAAAGGGAAGCTTCTGGAATTATTATGAGAAGATGAATAGGAAAGGCCTGGTTTGCTTTCAAGAGAGTGTTAACAAAAATATGGACCCTAAAGTTTCTGCCAACAAAGCTTTAGACAGAAATAATGAATGTGTTGTTGCACACTGGAATAAAAGTGACCCTTGTTTTAAAGTGGCAGAGAATTTGTCTAAAGTGAGCTCTGGTTTTGGATGGAAAGTAAAATTTGAAGGCGATGAGCTTGGATATCTAGCTGAAGAAATTTCAAAACTAAATGTGGAAAATGCAGTCTAGCATCTTCTTGCAGCTTATAGTAAAATGTGACAGGAAAGGGATAAACTGAGAATTGAACTCCTGGATACAAAGAAACCAGAAACTGATAATTTGGAAAATTCTGAGCTTTTGGAATATGAGTCCCCACAGAATATTGCACCACATGAGGATTTAACCAAACATGGAACCAGTCAGCCTTTACAGGACAAGCCAAGATTGGAGATGGAGTTATCCAGAAAGGATCTGTGGGAAAACTATTGTCTGATGGTTATAATCTCTGGATGTAACATGGAAAGCTGATAAATTTCTTGTGAGAGCTGTATGAATGGAACTACTGCCAGTCTGGACTAAAAGGGACAAATTAAGGAAAAATTATTTCAAAGGTAGAACCATAAAAGCTAAGATCTGGAGCCAGGAAATCTCAGGCTGAGAGAGCAGATCCACCCATGCACATGGAGAGAGTGAATTTGCCCCGAAGGCAGACAGCAGGCTTTTCGCCTTGATGTTCAGGAAGAGTTCTAATGCCTCAGGCCTCAGAGAGGATGGAACACATACCCATCCTCTCCATATACAAAATACATTCATTTCATTACAATGTTACAAAAGCCTTAAACCATTCCAGTAGCAATACAAATACAAATACAATACAAAGTCAAAAACAGTACAAAATCTCAACAAAGTCAGTTACAGGCATGGTTTGTCCTAAGGCAAAATCCTCCTCCGGATTTGGACCTGTGAAACTCAGAACAAGTTATCTGCTGTCAATATACAAAGGAGGGACATCATGGGGTAAACATTTCCGTTTTCAAAAGGAAAACAGGGGTCACCAGACAAACAATTCTGAAAGCCTGCAGGGCATACTCCATTAGATTTCAAAGTCTGAGAGCCATTTATAGAATAACTCTTCTTCAGGGCTTGAAAGAGCAGCAGCCCCACCCTTTCCAAAAGTTTACACAGAAGCACTTCTCTTTTCAAACACTGGGGTGAATGTTTTAACATATCCAAGCATTGAGGCATTCGGGGATTTGGGGGAGCCTGGTGGCCATCCCATTGTTCTGAAGAGGTTGAGCATGTGCCCTGGAGATGGCAAAGAGTCCTGGTGCTGCCCCGATACCTGGAGAGGGTGAAGCCAAGAACAAGGTGGTCTCCCCAATGCTTGGATATGTTAAAACATTCACCCCAGTGTTTGAAAAGAGAAGTGCTTCTGTGTAAACTTTTGGAAAGGGTGGGGCTGCTGCTCTTTCAAGCCCTGAAGAAGAAGAGTTATTCTATAAATGGCTCTCAGACTTTGAAATCTAATGGAGTATGCCCTGCAGGCTTTCAGAATTGTTTGTCTGGTGACCCCTGTTTTCCTTTTGAAAACGGAAATGTTTACCCCATGATGTCCCTCCTTTGTATATTGACAGCAGATAACTTGTTCTGAGTTTCACAGGTCCAAATCCGGAGGAGGATTTTGCCTTAGGACAAACCATGCCTGTAACTGACTTTGTTGAGATTTTGTACTGTTTTTGACTTTGTACTGTATTTGTATTTGTGTTGCTGCTGGAATGGTTTAAGGCTTTTGTAACACTGTGATGAAATGAATGTATTTTGTATATGGAAAGAGCATGTTTTCTTTGGAGTCCAGAAGGTGGTTTGAAACTGTTATGTATCCCAGAAAAGCCATGCTCTTTTAATTCTAATCCAATCTTGTGAGGGGTAGGCCTATTGTTTAGGTGTGACCTTTTGATTAGATTGTTTCCATGGAGCTGTGACTCTGCCTGTTCAAGGTGGGTCTTAATCCATTTACCAAAGTCCTTTAAGAGAGTTCACTCATGCCAAGAGGAGTCATACAGAAATACCCTGGGTGCTAAGCAAGGGCTCACAGAAAGAGCCAGAACCTGGGGAGAGCCCAAAGGAAGCTAAAAGACAAAATCCGGAGCTTGCCCTGGAGAAGCTAAGTGAGGGTACTCAGAAGCTTGGAGAGCTATACAGAGAACAGACACCCAGAAACAGATGTTTGGAGATGCAGAAGGAAAGCCCTCTAGAAGAAGCCAGAATGACCCACAGGCATTGAGAGATCCATTTTGAAACCAGCCCAGAAGGGCCAGCAGAAGTCGCAATATGCCTTCCCACGTGATGGAGGAACCTGGATGCTGCTTTTCCTCCGAGAAGGTATCCTCTTGTTGGTGCCTTAGTATGAACATTTTCATGGCCTTAGAATCAAAGCTTTTAACTTAATAAATTCCCTTTATAAAAATCAATCCATTTCTGGTATATTGCATTCTGGCAGCATTAGCAAACTGAAACACACCTGCACATACTATGAGGTTTGCCATCTGCTGAAAAGCCAGGGGTCAAGATGAGAAAAGGGAAGGAATGAGGATCGACAGCCATGGACTATTCTAAATTTACTATAGATTGATTGTCCCATCCAAGTCACCTTTCTGAGAAATGAAGAAATAATATCTGCTAATTTGTCACAGAGAGATCTTACAAGTATCTAGAAAATGTACCTTCCTTTCTACTGTGAAAGTCTGTGCTTTCTACCCTTTTGGTCAGTTATTTCTGAGGGCTTCTGGAGGACTCTCCAAGAGACAATGTAGATCCAAACACAGTTTTCCATCAGAGCCCCAGTGTGGTCAAATCATTTGCTTACTGGTGAAGCCTGGGGTTCCAGATCTCAAATAACTGCTGGTGTATGGTGAGCTTGTTATTTTTATTCACTTTATGCCAGGTTGAAAGGATTATGTGTCCTAGAAAAGTCATGTTTTGTTCCTGATCCATCTTTTAATCCCCATTCAGTACTGCAGACTGGAAACTTGATTGGATTATCTCTACAGAGATGTGACATGCCCTATTGTGGGTATTAATCTTTAATTAGAGGGACATGTGACACCACCCATTCCAAGTGGGTCTTGATTAGTTTACTAGAATCCTTTAAAAGAGGAAACACTTTGGAAAAAGCTTGAGAGCAGCAGAGCCAGGAAAGAGCCATGAGAACCACAAGAGCCCAGGCAGCCAGAGACCTTTGAAAATGGAGGAAAATGCCCCTGGGGGAGCTTCATGAAACAAGAAGCCTGGAGAGAAAGCTAGCAGACTCCACAATGTTTGCCATGTCCCTTTCCAGTTGAGAGAGAATCCCTGAACATCATCAGCCTTCTTGAACCAAGGTATCTTTCCCTGGATGCCTTAGATTGAGCATTTCTATAGCCTTGTTTTAACTGGGACATTTTTCAAAGCCTTAGAGCAGTAAAATTGCAACTTAATAAATTTCCCCTTTTGAAAGCCATTCTGTTTCTGGTATATTGCATTCTGTCAGCTTGCAAACCAGAACACTTTCTTAAATAGTATTTACTGAGCACTCAGTACGAGCAAACCAGTTAGCTTGGCTAGCCAGGGCACAGTGCAGGGCATATTCGTCATGACAGCTCGGTTGGTTTAGACTCCATTCCTATGCCTGACCAGGGACAGATGAGAGATCATGGATGAAGTGGGACAGTGCTTCAATCACTATTGCCCAAATAGCCCCAAGCATGTGCAGTAGGTGTACCAGGAGAAAACCTTCATGAGAGAAGAAATGTGTGCTCCAAGTAGAAGAATGCTGCCAGGCACAGTGAATAGCAAGACTATGGTCTCCAGATATAAAGACTTCCTCTTTGGGCCATTGTTGGAGAGCACACCCCACCGGCCTTGAACTCAGAATAAACTTTTGGAATATGGGCTTAGGGGCATTAAAATGAAGGAGCCATTTAAATGTTTTGATGGCATCAATGATGACATGGGCCACTGCTCAGAAAGATTCAGCCATGGCCATAGGATTAGCATTTGTTGTTCAAGTAATGTGGGATGATGACTGGGGAATGGCTAAGGGAGGCAATGTCTGGTAGGTGGTTTGGTAAATAAGGGTGAAATGCAGGAAAATCAGTGGAATAGGAAGCAGAAGTTAATGAACATATTGACATGATATCGGACATAATCGTGGGTTTTATTTTCATATATCTTTAACTTTTTGTATTTAACACTTGAATTTATGGCCCCTCAATTGTGTTTGCTGAGTAGGGAAGTGCTATTAATTCTTAAAGTTAAATGAGGCAGTGAGGCCTACAGTGGTCAAATGACTGACTGAGGCACACACCTATTAAACAAAGAGTGTTTCCTGATTGCCTTTCCTGAGTCATTCTACTTTCAACATTAAGAGGTAGGCATGTAATTGTCAACAGTAATTTAAAAAGGAGCTCTTCCAGCCCTTTAAAGCCTTTTTGGGGGGAGGTGTTTTTGCCTCATTTGTACTTTGTACAGTTGCCTGTCCTATGTCAAGAAATTCATGCTGCAGGAGATGACCCAAAGGAATCTCTTATCCCTAAATATGACTTCTGCCTGGGTCATGGTCATGGTAAAACACAAGGAAGCCTAACCTCTCTTCCCATTTTAATGCCTATAGCTTAAAGACAGTACTAAATAGCTT
This sequence comes from Tamandua tetradactyla, assembly GCF_023851605.1. Lineage (NCBI taxonomy): Eukaryota > Metazoa > Chordata > Mammalia > Pilosa > Myrmecophagidae > Tamandua > Tamandua tetradactyla. The sequence continues at coordinate 14,073,917 of NC_135352.1, forward strand.
ACCCCTGCTCTCCTTTCCCTGGGTCTAGACTCCCTAGACTCTAAGTCTCTCCTAAGCAAAAGGCACACTGGCCTTTCCAAAAGGCACACTGGCTCCAAAGCATAGAGCCCTGAGGCTACTTCCTCTGGGGAGGCCTTCTTGAACCCCCAAACCTGAAGCAAGAGTCCCCCACCTTATGCTCCATAGCTTCCTATACTCTCATACCAAGAGCCTTGTTTGCTAGTTGCTTGTGTCCCTCTTGAGTTCCCCACTTGACAGTGTGCTTCTCATGGACTCATCAACTCATGAGCACCAACTTATTCTCCAGAGTGCTCACAGTCCTCAAGAACTTGCTGATGGAATGGAAAGTGGAAACAAAAGACTTAATGGGATCTTACAAGATCTTTATCCCTGCCTCCCCAAAGCCCATTCATGGGTGGTCAAAAGAAAGTAGGAGAGGGGATCTTCTTTGCTGAAGCTGGTCCATGGTGTGTCCTTTGTGTCTCTGATACCTGAGAAATGGAGTGAAAGAGTAGGTAGTGATGGGAAACAAGGATCACCCCAAGAATCACTTACTTGGAAGGAAAGGGAGAGGGAGACAGAAGGGACTATTTCTGTGACCTTGGAAGGTAAGTGATGGGAAGAATGAAATGAGATTTCAGTGGGGCTATGGGAACAGCTATTGATCATGAGGAAGGCTAAAAGGGTTGGGTCGCGTCTGCCATGGCTCATCTTGACAAGCTGCACATGGATGTGGCCGGCATATTTCAGAATTTGAGTATTGAATCTGAACCATCATAAAAAGACACAATGAACCAAATCTAAACACGTGGAATGCAAATGCCAAGAAATATAAAATGTATGGCTTTTTTCAACCTCCAAGGCAAGTAACATTTGAAGATGCTGATATATATGGTGATTGCTGCAGTTTCTTAATTCTAAAATAGAGGCTGTTCCAGCCCATCTCACACATGACTATTATGTAGAACAAATCATAAAACATGATGGCAAAGCACTTTGCACACATAAAATGCTACATGAATGATACTTACTACTACTTTCCATCATTTAATGTCTGAAAATAAATGTCGACCATTTATTATAATTTTATCTATTTTGATGGCTGCTCACTCTTACCAAACATAGAAGTAATATACTGGGCTATATGTAGAAACCACAGTTTGCCTTGTTGGCCTTATAATAAATTAGTTTGAATCCCTTGCACTGAGAAAATTTTGTATGTTTGGAAGTTCCCAAAGGTAGCAAAAAAATGTTTCTTTCATCCTTGGGTCCCTAGCTTCCATTGCTAGGAAGCAAGTGGAGAATGAATTAATGATTGCATATGGTTCAAGATGAACTAGGGTTACAAGTTTCCAGGCTGGAAGGGTTGATCCCCAACCCGATACACTGCTTTATGACTGGTGGAGCATAGTTTCATCATTGGAGGAACTAGTCAAAGCTGTTTCAACACTGACGATTTCTTTAGATGTTAGGACTATCAGATTTAAAATTTTTTCCTCACGTAGCATAAGAACTGTTCCTGTTTTGCATTCATGATTCAATTAGCCATTTTCTTGGAAACTGTTAACTGTAGTTCACTGGCCAGATTAGGCTCCTCTTCACTCCCCCACACTACTCCCACCTCTTCCAAACCACTGACCTTTATACTGTGGACACCAGGACCTCATCTGCAGGGAATAAGAGTTGGGAAAAAATGGCTGCTTCCAACTTACCACTCTATGATTCTATTAGGTAACCCTCAATCTTGTGCTTGCCAACAGAATAGATTCACTTCTGGAAGAAAAGAGGATGGGGAAGGAGCTGGGGAGAGCCTTAGCCATTTGATACCATGCTTGACAATGTAATTCACCTCGTGCTCCTTCCGCAATCACAGTCTCCAATATGCTGCATCCCTCTGACAGCTGGGGCACCATTTGCTGAGTTGAGGCAAGATACACAGTTTGCAACCACTCTGCCTCACCCACACAGGAAACCGTTCACCTTCTGCTGACCTAGCAACCAAATTGTAAGCTCAACAGAGAAACAGGAGGTGGCAAGGAAGAATAAAGAGGGAAACAACAAGATCGCTTTAGGCAGAGCTGTAGTCCAGATTTATTTATGGCTCCAAAGTGAGACCCAACAAGCTGTTGCATGAGAAAGTGAGGGCTGATACGTACTAGTGAGAAGATTTAAAAAAAAAAAAAATCCTTGTAATTATTACATGTTTCCAAAATCCAACTTGTAACTTCTTGACAGGATCAGAAGACTGTTCAACAAATGTTGTGCTGTTATTAAGTAGAAGAATATGGGGGAAGGATCCAAGATTGGAAATGCTGCATGTGCTTCCTGGGATATAGTCAAGAGCCCGTTATGGCTCTTCATTCTGAGTTTAAAATAAAAAAAGACAAGATTGACAAGGTGAAATATTAATAGCAAGCATCAGCCAACAGGTTCATAAAAATTAAGTACTCCTTTTGCCTTCTACTTCCTCTGAGTGGCTTCTTTTTTGGAATCAGACCAGATCTTTTTATCATCATCCAGTCGATATAGCCAGTAGCACTTATGACATTTGCTCTCTAGCAGCTCGTGTTCACCTCTTTCTCTTCCCTAATTTCTGCTGGATGTAGGTTTGCCTTCACAACGGACATAGATTTGTAGAACAAGGACATTGAGATTGTGTCCATTTGACCCAAATTTGATGCTGTGGTAACATTTTAGTGTGATCTGCTCATTGTAAATACTAACCTATGGGACAATCCACAACCCGTGTTCAGTTTAATTAATACTTACTGTCACCACTAATGCTAGCAAATATAAGTATGTAGTGGGCTTCAAAGGAATATTTGAAGAATTCAGTTCTCTGGATTGTTTGATATATTGGAAAACAACGTGGAAGAAATAATAGTTTTTAAAAAGAACTACAGTAGTGATGAGTCAGATGGGAGAGTGTTGAAGGAAGGAGGAGGGGGGTGAAAGAGAGACTGAGGTTTTTCCCCCTTTATTACTTTTTGCCTTATGAACCCAGAGCTATGAGGCAGCATTATGGCTTGGCTCCTTAGAAACTCCCTATGTGCTCTCTTACCTTTTAGATTCATTCAAATTGTTTCAGTTGATTAATGTCAACCACTAAGTTTTGAGTGTCAAAATGCCAAAACTCATAAAGTGCAGCAATGGATAGGATGACTTGTGAGGTAGAGATTCCAGTGCTTAGACCCTCCTGTTGAACCTGCCTGTGCAGGCTCACCCAGCAGGACATGCTGAAGCCCCTTCCAATAGATGTGAGCCCAGCTAGGCACCTGTGAGAAACCCAGAGCTAATGGTGGTGAGACGTGGATTTCATGTGCTGCCATGGGCACCTGGGGTGACCTGTGGCATCTGTGTGTCCTTCAGATTGCCACCTTCTGCTGGCCTGGTTCATTGGGTGTGCTGGATTGAAAGGATTTATGTACTCTAGAAAAGCCGTGTTTTAATTCTAATCTATTTTGTGAGAACAATAGTTTCTTCTAATCCCTAGTCAGTGCTATAGGTGGGAAACTTGATTAGGTTATCCCCACAGAGATGTGACTCCATCAATTGTGGGTATTAAACTTGATTAGATGGAGGCATGTCTCCACCCATTCTATGTGGGTCTTGATTAGTTTACTGGGATCCTATAAAAGAGGAGACATTTTTGGAGAAAATGCCTTTTGAAAATGATGAGAAAGCCACAGCAGAGCCGAGCAGAGCCACGAGGCCAAGAGAACCAGACTCCACCAGCCGGTGACCTTGGGAGATGAAGGAGAATGCCCCGGGAGGAGCGTCATGAAGCAAGAGGTCTGGAGAGGAAGCTAGCAGATGATGCTGTGTTCGCCATGTGCCCTTCCAGACGAGAGAGAAGCCCTGAAAGTCATCGGCCTTCTTGAATCAAGGTATCTTTTCCTCGATACCTTAGATTGGACATTTCTATACCCTTGCTTTAATTGGGACATTTTCATGGCCTTACAACTGTAAACTTATAACTTATTAAATTCTGCCTTTTAAAAAGCCATTCTGTTTCTGGTATATTGCGTTCCAGCAGCCAGCAAACTAGGACCATTGAGCTTATCCTCCAACTTGGCTTGAAGATCTAAGCCTGGGTGAGTAGAATGGGGACAGTTTGGCCTCACCTTGCCTGCTGGCCTTCGAGGGGGCACATAGCAACCAAGGTAACTGGGACTCTGGACAGGGGTCTCCACTTCGAGGCCCTTTCCCCTTCACCACACGCCTCTGAGGGCCAACAAACTCACCAGAGAGAACCACCCCAATCCAAACTTGGGAGGAAAAGATTCCATTCTATGTAAAGTGGCTTGAGGAGACATGTGCAAGATATTTGAGGGCCATAGTAGAGAGAATAAACACAGATATGAGATGTATCATTGTGACCATTTAATCTGCTTGCATTTTTTTTCTCCATTTGTTACCTGATCATAACTGAGGTCTCTGCATAAGAAAAAAGCTTAGAGGGTTTTTAGTGAACACTGCTCCATTTCATACATGGTATCTAAGCTGTGGCAGTGGAATGAAGCTGAATGGAAAGTAGAGGACTATGCCTGATAAGACCAAGATGGAAGGACGGGATCTTCGGCCATAAAACATGAGCCAGGCTGCCTCACTGCCCTTTCCAGCCCTTCCCTGGCCTGAGAGAGCCCTGATGTCCTCTTTCCAGCCTTTCCCTTTTCAGTGAAAAGCAGGTCAGCCTGGGAAGTAGGGCTCCAGCTTCAGTCATTGGCTCTTATCCTTAATCATTTACAAGTGGGTTTCCTTTTACAAAATTTGTATTATGACTTAAAAACACAGGCACCATCACATTTTGCTTTACAAATTTGCTTTTCCATGTGTGATGGTGACGTTTGCATGTTGACTTGTCTAGGTGATGGTGCCCAGTTGTTTGGTCCAACCACCAAGAACTGGTTGTTATTATGAAGACATTTTGTAGATTTTATTGATTAGTCAGTCAATTGCATCTATGGCTGGTTGTATCTACAATCAACAAAGATTACCTTCAGCAATGAAAGAAGTCTTATCCTATAACTTGAAGGCAGTGAGAAAGAAGAATTTCTCTCTACTTTGGCCTGTCAAATTCTCTTGGGGAATTCACTGAAACTCTCATCAGAGTTTCCAACTTGCAGCTTGCCCTAAGGAATTTGGATTTGCCAAATCCTTGTGGTCATATGAGCCGATTCTTATAACAAATCTTTCATATTAACAATAATAAAAAAAATTTACTATTATTATTTATTTATGCATATGTGAATATCCTGCTGGTTTCTTCCTCTGGAGAACCCTAACTAGTACAGAGTGGAATTCCTTTATAGCCCAAGCTCCACAGGACATTTAGAATCTAATAATCACTCCATTTTATTTAGTGTTTGCTGTGAGTCAGTTCCGTATATGGAGAGCACTGGGGCAAGAGATCCAACCCCGGCCCTGCACATGGGGGTTTTGGCAGGGCTGCTTGAGGGCATGTGGCCCTGGGAAAATAAAATTTGAGTCACCTAAAATCATGGACTCAGCACCATTCTAGTGTCTCACCCAATCCTGTGAAAGAGATCCCTTGCTGGCCAGCTGGTGGGGCCCTGGGATAACCCCATAGGCACAGGTGGTTATAGACAATAGACCAGACCTCAGGCATCTGGTCTCCCCACCAATGGGTAGGATCAAAGAGGAGTGAGGAGTAGGACCTCTCCCCTACCAGGCCCTACTGCCTCTCCATTTGATCTCAGGCATGGGAAGTCTGAGCTAGGGGCACACAGCAGGTACTGTACTTCCTAGGGTATAAGGCTGTTGCTGAACCTTGGGCAAGTTCCTTTAATCTCTCTGCAACTCAGTTTCCTCATCTGTAAAATGGGGTAATAATAGCGCCAACCCGTAGTTGTTAGTAGAAGAAGTGATTTAATACACGTAAAGTGCTTAAAAGTACAGCCTGGCACAAAATGAGTGCTCCTTCAGTGTTAACTCCAATTTTGTAAAATTAATTGCTAGCTTCCAATTAACCCACACAAACCTATAAATCAGATGTTATTTTTATCCCCACTTTACTCATGAAGAAATGAATGTTTTAGAGAATTAAAATCATTTGTCTGAGGTCACACATTCATATGATAGGTGTCCAAGATAGAATTTGAACCTGCTTTAAGCTGATTCTAAAGCCTGCCCACTTTACTACCTACTCCATTGCCTTCCACTTGTTCAAAAGTTGAATGTGGGCCATGGTGGCTCAGGAGGCAAGAACCCCATCGGAAGGGTTCGATTCCTGGTGCCTACCCATGTTAAAACAAAAAATTAAAAAAAAAAAAGTTGAATGTATGATTATCTATTAAAAATCCTAGCTAGTGCATACAAAGATGCATTTGCATGGCCCAATTTCAGAGAGGAGGCATGCTTCATGAACTGCTGTCTGCGCTTAGGTACATTGCTGGCTGGTGGGGAACCTTCTGGAAGCAGAAGCTGTGTTACTGAAAGGAGCCTGTGATGCCAGCCTACTACAGAGCACAGAAACACTGAGATAGTGACACTACAACTATTTCCTAATCCAGCACATAGCACCACAACTTTCCTTCCTTCGGGAACTAACTTAGCTTCATTCAACCTTTTCGGGAAGCTTCAATAACTACTTGGAGGCCCTTTCTTTGCTCCCCAAATCCCCATGAGCATTGTTAAAAAGTCCCCACGCTTCAGCCTTGAGTTCGTGAGGGAGGCTTTACAAAGGAGTCCTTAGCTGAGTTGCAGTTTGGGAAGGAATCGCTAATCAGCCTGCTGGAGGATAGGGCTGAAAAAGAAATTCCAGAAGCAGCCTGAATGCAGTTTCAGCAGGAGAAAAAGCACCTAAAGGTACAGAAGAGAAAAAGCAGTTGAAAGTTACAGGAATCCACAAAAGCGAGATCAATTATGTAAGGTAGGATGAACCATGGGCGAAGCTAAGAATATCTGTGCTAGGTACAAATTCTAAACATAATAGTGAAAGATTTGAAGCAGGAAAGCTAGAGAGAAGGGCAAGGCAAGGAAATCACACCCACTGCAACTGGAAGCAAGATACCCGACCAGGGAACCTCCCTGTTGGAACTCTTCCAGTTATATCAATGTCAAGGACACTGCCAGTGAGCTGAGAATTTTAGTAGCCAAGAAAACTTGGCCCTGGAAAACTGGGGTTTTTTATTAGTGGAACTGGAAGCACTTTAGTTATGATTCTGACATGGGTGGGAAGGGAGACATTATTTTTTGGTTTCATCAGTATTTTGCAGAGCAAAATATTTCAAACTTTCCCACAAGACTAAATGGCTTCTGTTTTAAAAATTGAATGCAATAACAACAAAAATCTACATATTCAAAGCTTCAGATGACAGAGCCCAGATTTACGGAGAATTTAGCCATGGTAGGATAACTATAACTGGCATTTTTATTTTTGATTCAGAGGTATCGTTATGGAGACCTTTTAAAAGAGGTAGGAAATGAGGCTGGTGAGACAACTGTGAATGGAAAAATGTCAGGACACAGGAAACAGTGTAAATGAAACAGAATTGAGCCAACAGCATGAGCAGATAATCTCAAAAGGCTAAAGTCATCTAATTTCCCTCCACAGGAGTAGGAGAGAGCTTTTCAGCATACCAAAAATTCTACAGTTCACACTTCCTGGAGAATTGGTCAAAATCACTGCTAAGACAGATTGTGTCCTGAACTGGTGGGGGCAAAACAGATTTGGGCTGCTACAACTCTTGTTGATAAGTAGGTGGACCGATGAATATCATCTAACCATGAGCTCTGGATTTTTCCAACAGTTCCTTCACTCAAAATTGGGAAACTAGTCATGATATAAATGATATTTTCCTTTGGGATTCTTAGCCCTTTCTCTTTTGTCCCCTTTTAGGACCACTCCTACCCCTGTATTCTGGCCTCTCCCACTATACAGAGGCTCTCCATTCATGGAGTTGACAAAGATCAAGAAATTCATACTAAAGTTTTGATGATTTAAAGTATTGCTCTCTTCTTCCCAGATATATCTTTTGTCATTACAGTTTATAATAATCAGAAAGAGAAGACAATGCTTATATCCAGTACCTAAAGGGGATTTGAGGGAGTCTCACTGAGTTGTAGTGGAGAGAACTCTGGATTTAGGGCCAGGAAGCTCTCTGTCATTAGGATGCTGTGTGACCTTAGACAAGTCATTTCACCTCCCTGGGCTCCTTTTCCTCATCTAAAATGAAGTGAATGGGATGATCTCTAAAGCTCCCTTTTAAAAATCTCCTCAATGCTATGAATTACCTGTAAGTAATTCACAAGGAGCCAGGCCCAATAGCATGCCTTCTGTCTAATCCCACAGAACAGCTCAGGAGGTAAGCAGTCACTTTGCAATTTGGATCTAAAGGAGTTGGACAAAGGTGGGGCAGAGGAAACTATTGGAAGCAATACAGAGCCCAGCACTCCAGCCCGACATACATGGAAGGTGATTGGAAGCAGGGATTTTAGACAGGGACACTGATGTGAGCAAATTTATTGCCTTCACTCATCATCACGATGGCGGGAATGGGAAATGAATTCAAGTACGGTAGGAAGTAGTTTTGCTCAACATGGGCTTAATGGGGTATTTGCTGGCATCTTATACTTTAGGGAGCTAGAAATAAAAGGTTATGAAAATGATAGTGTGTTGAAATTTTTCTCTAAAACAAAGCCCGCCCCTCTCTCCAACAGTATGGAAATAATCAAGCAAGGGCCAAAAGCCACTGCAGTCCCACCGTGGCTACACCGGAGACGATAGGTCCCATAGCAGGAACCATCCTGCTCAAGAAGCCTGTTTCTGATCCCGATCAGGCTTTTTCACAATAGTTGATGATGAAAAGCCTTGACAGCTGCAGTTTACATTGTAGGTGGGGAGAGGTGAGCTGAAATGGATTTGTTTGTACTTCTTTGTCTTACCATCAACAGTAGTTACCTTCTGGTGAACTTTAGCAGGTCAAGCGCCACCTCTTTAACAATACCTGACTCTGACCCTGTTAGGATATGAGTGGAGGAACCAGGAGAACTTTGAGCTAAGAAGAATGAAAAGGCAAAAGTTGGGATCACTGGAAGCAATCTTCCTTCTTTCCCTGCGCTCACTTGCTTTCACTTGCTAATTGATCACCACGAAGTGATTTGAAAGCATTACCTTACCTATTGAGGATGAGGCTGGTTATACAGGGCAAATCCAGTAACTCCTGCCTGCCTTTCCCACTCAGAAAAGGGCTCACCTCAAAATCAGTTGCTGGAAGCCTCTCAAGGGTATTGTGAGACGATCCAGGTAGCATCTCCTGAAAGGAGAGTCTTCTAATCTCCGGCCAGGAGAGGGGACTTAATTTTCAACATTGTGCTTTGCCCCTGTGACTTGCCATCTCATTTTCCCCTCTGACTTATTTCTGCTCTTGATGAGGTCTTCCGGTATATGGTCCTTCTGGGAGGACCTCCCTGTTCAGTCTGCACTGCCAATGAGTCACACAGCATTTTCAGGATCAAAAATAGAAAGCCTATAGGTACTCTTTCTCTCCTAAGAGGATATTTTGTGCCCAAAAAGTACCCTCTGGCTCAGATGCTGTGGGAGTGGGGCTAGGAGAGCGGACTTCTCTGAGAAGTCCAGGTACCTCTCAGGGGTGGACTTTTTGAAGTGTGGTGTTTACCTTTGAGTGGAGGGGATATAATTTCTAAGTCATCACCTTAACTAAGTTTTAGTAATTATTTCAAATCCCTGCATATTGTGGCATGATAGCCAAGTCCTGGCTTCCCTGCTCTAAACCAATATAGGAAAAAAAAGTTCATTCATTTCTAAGATTAAATGAGCTAACACAGAAATTTTAGTATTTCTGAGGGTAAGTGAGGTACTTGGATGTTGCCAACATCAGACCATGCTATTAAGAGGAAAGAAAGGAAAAAGCTTTAAACAAGCAAAAGCCTTTCTCTTGTTCTGCTAATCCTCCTCGATATTTGATGACTAGTGTTGGGTTGCCTTGGTAACCATGACATAAGAAGAATGTTTGTGCATGTGTTTTTGTGTGTGTGTTGTAGAGAATCCTTTTTGCATCTTCATCCCATGCCTCTGAGTGCTGTGTGTGAGCTGACTCTGCTTATACAGCTATTGCTCTTTTGCACCTGGAATCATTTGCTATCATGTGGTCTAACCACAGCCACTTGCCATTGATCATTTTCTCTGAGTGAGCTGTTTGGATGGACCCATGTCTGCAGTTTATCCAAGGGCACTTGGGCTATGATCTCTATTTCCTGTTCCCCCCATCTCCTCTTCACCTTTCCTAGTGGGGGCTGTTTTAGTTTGTTAAAGTTGCAAAAAATGTAAAATGCCAAAAATGGAACAGCTTTTAAAAAGGGAATTTATTAAGTTGCAGGTTTTCAGTTCTAAGGTCATGAAAATGTCCAAATAAAGGCACCAGCAAGAGGTTACCTTCACCTAAGAAAGGCTGATGCCAACTGGAACACCTCTATCAACTGTGAAGGCAAATGGTAACCTCGGTTAGCTTTCTCTCCTCGTTTCTTAAAATTTCCCCAGGAGCGTTTTCCTTGTTCATCTCCAAAGGTCTCTGGCTGTGTGGGTGCTGAAGCTTTTTCCAAAATGGTTCCCTCTTAAAGTGCTCCAATAAGCAATCCTACCTTGAATGAGTGGAGACACATTTCCATGGAAACCACTTAATCAAAAGGTCCCACCCACAATTGAGTGGGTCATATCTCCATTGAAACAATTTAATCAAAAGATTCCATCCAGCAATACTGACTTGGGGTTACAGAACATGGCTTTTCTGGGGTACACAACAGTCTCAAGCCAGCGCAGAGGCTATGTATTGTCCCCATCAAATGAGGGCCACTGCTGCCCCAGGGTGGTTTTGATCTTGTGAAGTTTGGTCTGACCTCCCAGGTCTCATGTTATGGCAGGCACATGTGGATCTATTTAATCTGAAATAGCAGAGGCTGCCTCTCTCACACGACAGCCTCATTTGTGGAAGCATGGATAGATTAATGTGTGGGTCCCTAGCCTGCCTTTTTTTATCTCTAAATCCAAAGAGAAACTCCTTCAGCTCTGGTTTGCTCTGGAAAACCAGCTGCAGAGACACAGCTGTGATAGTCGTTTTTGTTAAACTAGACCCTCTTTTTTTACTTTTTAAAATTCTGTAATATAATACATATACAAAGCAAAGAAAGAAAAAAAGCACTAATTTTCAGAGCACTCTTCACCAAGTAGTTACAGGACAGTTCCGAGAGTTTGCCATGAGTTACCATACCATCCTTTCAGATTTTTCCTTCTAGCTTTTTTTTTTTTAATCATCACAATCTACTTTTTTTGTGTGAAAAATAACATATATACAAAAAAAGCAATAAATTTCAAAGCAGAGCACAACAATTAGTTGTAGAACAGGTTTCAGAGTTTGGTATGGGTAACAATTCCATAATTTTAGGTTTTTACTTCTAGCTGCTCCAAGATATTGGAAACTAAAAGAAATATCAATTTAATGATTCAGCAACCATATTCCTTTGTTAAACCCTACCTTCGCTATATAACTCCACCATCATTTTTGATCTTTCTCCCACTCTTTAGGGGTATTTGGGCTATGCCCATCTAACTTTTTCATGTTGGAATGGGCTGGCAATAATATGGGATAAGGAGATGGAACTATCTGATGTTCTGGAGAGGCTGGGCTCTCTAGGATTCAGGACTTATCTGATCCAGGGACCCATCTGGAGGTTGGTTTCTGTAAAGTTATCCTAGTGCATGGAAACTTTTTAGCATCTTATATATTGCCATAGATGTTCTTTAGGATTGGCTGGAATGGTTTTGCTTGAGGTTTGGCAAGTTATTATAGGTAGCAATGTCTCACTGAAGCTTGCATAAGAGTGACCTCCAGAGTAGCCTCTCGACTCTATTTGAACTCTCTCAGCCACTGGTACTTTATAGTTACACTTCTTTCCCCCCTTTTGGTCAGGATGGAATTATTGATCCCATGGTGCCAGGACCAGACTCATCCCTGGGAGTCATCTCTCATGCTGCCAGGGAGGCTTTCACCCCTGGATGTCATATCCCATGTAGAGAGAGGGCAATGATTTTACTTACAGAATTGGGCTTAGAGAGAGTGAGGCCACATCTGAGCAACAAAAGAGGTCTTCCAGAATTAACTCCTAATTAATGCCTTTTTTTCAGGCATACCTATAGGTAGGCTAAGCTTCTCTGCTACCTACATAAGCTTCACAAGAGTAAGCCTCCAGATCAAGGACTTGGCCTATTGATTTGGGTGTCCCTAATGGCACAGTATCAGAGGATTCCCTGATGGTAAAGTTTAATAGTTCTGTATTTTTTCTCCCATCCCTCAAAGGACTTTCCCAATACTTTTTGATTATCTGCTTCATATAGTTTATGATGTATCCAGGCATTATATTAAGCTATGCAGAGTTAAAGGCCCTCATTCTTATTCTGTGTTCCCTGTGTTTCAGTTGTTCATATGAGCTATCCAGACAGATTGAGTTAGATTATGTACTACAGAAAATTTAAGTTCCAGACAAAATAAACCTTTCTTCTTTTGGTCTCAAAGAGTAGATGTGGTTCTAAAATGTAGACAATGTCTTCCTTACCCCTGTGTTCTGAATTACCTTAATCCCGACCTGATCAGCATCATTCTTATCTCTAAATACCAGGTTATAGATATATAAAACAGCCTCTCAAAATCCAGAAATAATAATTACCACTCCAGACTAAATGTGTCTGCTACAAGAGCTTACAATCTAGGCTCCTGTTCTCTTAGAAGCATTTTCTAAAGGAGACCATACAATGATTGTTCTTTCTTTTCTGGCTTATTTTGCCTCACCAAATGTCCCACAGGTTCATTCACATCATTGCAGGCCTCACGATTTCATTCCTTTGTATAGCAGCACAATATTCGATCATATGTATACACTATCGTTCACCAATCTACTTCTCAGTCAGTGCATCCTTCAGCCACCTGCATTCATCAGGCATCATGTATAATGCCCAAAGTCCACAGTCCATCAACACTCTCAATTTCAGATAATTTCATTATTTCCTAGAGAAAGAAAACCAATAAACACAGCCACACCAAATAGGAAATCTGAACCTCCTCTTAATTCTTGTCCCTCCACCAATTTTTACCCCTGCTTTTGCTGTGGGAGTGCTGATGTTTTCCTGTTAAACATAGCCCATAGCATGCAATGGCAGTTTCCCCTTGTACCCTGGACTTAAACACTCTTTGTACATGAATCATACCTTTGCAGTAGTTCCCACAAGAACGTATTTATATTTCTAGTGTGAATCAGTGGGACACCTAGGTCTATATAACCCCTTTCAATCTTGTTCACCTTCAATATGGAAATATTGCTTATAGACCTCACTAGAAAACCGTCTTCATTTCTATCTATTCCCTTATATTTGAGTTCAACCTCATTAGCTAACTGTTCACCCATCTCTAGCTCCTATGTATCTCTAAGTTCCCTGTGTCCTGTATTATAAGGTCATAAAAGTGGAGAAAAGACCCTCTTTTGCAACAGAATTTGCAGTAATGGTTAAACATTCAGGTAAAATGACATTACAGCAAATTCTTTCATGCAGAAATGCCTTAGCAAAGCTGTTCTCTATCCTGGGAAGACCTCTGGGTTCAGTGAATTCTCTGCAATGAATGATGCTGTGCAGAGACCATTTAATGTGGTTCTAGTCTCGTAACTAGACTAGAAAATCTCTGTAAAGTGAGATTTGTCCAAGAATGCCTTGTATCCAAGAATAAGTGCCACGTGGAGCCATCAAAAGAGTGACAGACTAGAAATCCTGGATCAACACTAGAAGCTGCATGACCTTGGGAAAGTCTCCCTAACTCTGTGAACCTTAGTTTATTTATTGTAAGCAACAAAGACAGTATATTAGTTAGAGTTCTCTAGAGAAACAGAATCAACAGGGAACACTCGCAAATATAAAATTTATAAAAGTGTCTTATGTGACTGTGGAAATGCAGAGTCCAAAATCCACAGGGAAGGCTGTGAAGCTGATGATTCCCATGGAGGGTCTGGATGAACTCCACAGGAGAGGCTCGCCAGCTGAAGTAGAAAGAGAGACAGTCTCTTCTGAATCCTCCTTAAAAGGCTTCCAGAGATCAGATTAAGCATCACTCGTTGTAGAAGATACTTCCCTTGGTTGATTACAAATGGAATCAGTCGTGGATGCATCTGACATGATCATGATTTAATTCTATGAAATATCCTCATTGCAACAGACAGGCCAGCACTTGCCCAACCAGACAAACAGGTACTACCACTTGGCCAAATTTACATATGAACCTGACCTTGACAGTCCACCCCTTGTCGACTTGGCAGCTATACATACCCACTTAAACCATACCTAATTTCTCAATAAAACACACATTTTTTCTTTCACCTAACAATACTCAACTGTCCTGCATATAAATGGAAACACAGTAAATCTCCCCAGAATAGGGTACAAGTCTTTGGGTAATATTCATTCTTAAACTTGATATCTTATGAATTAAACAGTATAACATGAACAAAACAGCATTGCAGTCCTCGTTTCTGTAACTGATCACATGGTCTAAATTCATATTTATCACTACCTTCTTCCACTACCCATTCCATGTTCCCTTTACCCTCAGCAAGCACTCCAGCTGGCCATAGTTCTCTGCTTGGTGGGGTGACCCAAACCTTCATTCCTGAAGTTTCAGAGCCATTGGTATTCCTGCCTGTATTCAGTTGTTACCGTTTTCCATTGATTTTAATCACAAGGCATGGTAGTACTAAAAGATGCCCTAGAGGATCTCCTATATTCCAAGAAAACTCTTCTTTACCTCCATTATATAGTTGCTACTTACTTCCCCCTGATAGTCAGGGTCAATCACCCCAGACAATAATGTAATCCCCTTCTTGGTTTGTTGATCCAGTGGCATGAGTGGCCCAAAGTGACCAGGTGGCAGTCTTAGATTCCAGTTCACTGGAATCATTGTTGTTTCTCCTGGTGGAAGCATGCCCCATTTTGGAACTAAAACCTGTAGACCAGCAGAGCTCTGGGTCATGGTGAGGATTTGGAGAACTAGAACCGGAAAGTGCTTTGTGATAGGAGATGTGATATGCCAGCATGGTCCATTACTGTCATTTCAGTCTAATTTGAATCCCTGCCAGTACCAGAACATCAAAATGCTGGGCTTTGGCATGTCTTGCCATGCAATTTACAGCATTTTACATCAACACTGTCAAAACAAAATTTAGAGTTTTAAATAAGAACCCCATGTATTATACTTAAAGTGTGTGATTTCTCAATCCCCTTCCCTCACACGACCAGGAGAAATGAAGTTGTAAGGCATGAAGGAGATAGAGTAATACACTCCCCAACACCTCTTGGAAGCTGTTTGTACTAAGGCAGTTGAGTGAAAAGGTTAAGGTCTGGGACTTGAAATTCAGACGGGCCAATAGTGTTGAGCTTCACTATTCTCTAGTCTCTGCTATTAGATAAATCACTTTAACGTCTCAAGCCCTCTATTTGACTTTTGTAAAATGGTAATAATCATGACTCATGGGTTTCTTGTGAAATTTGAGCAAGTCAATGCTTGTAAACACTTAACCTGCTTACTGGAATGCAGTAAGTGCTCAAAACTGTTATAATAATTCCCATAATCTGTATACATTTCCTAACCATTTAATGTTTCTTTTAAATATGCAACTTTAAAAATCCACTTAGTTATGGGTTCACTTTGCTTTGGGTTAGAATATCAGAATCCATAGATATTACAATTTCTGTTCACGAATCAGCGCACATGTAATGTGAAAGCATCTAGCACAGTGCCTGGCACATGGTGAGTGTTTAGTAAACCCATCATGGTTTATGAGGACATCTAAAATTTCTACAATGCCAGGCTCACAAATTTGGATTGGCTTTGATAAGCAATGTGGAGTCATTGATGGTTAGTGACCAATAGAGTGCACGGTCATACCTGGGCTTTAGTTAAACATGATGTTTTCCTGTTAAACATAGCCCATAGCATGCAATGGCAGTTTCCCCTTGTACCCTGGACTTAAACACTCTTTGTACATGAATCATACCTTTGCAGTAGTTCCCACAAGAACAGTATGCAGAATGGATTGAGTGGGGGGATGTTTGAATTCAGGAAGGTTATGGCTATGATGCCAGAAATAGAATTGTGGCAGCAAGAATGGAGAGAATAGGACACATCAAGAAGCATAATTAAGGTGAAACCTACAGGAAGGACTTTGAAACTAATTGGAGTTGGGGGTCAAAGTTGAGGCAAGAGTGAAGATGAGTGTGAGGTTTTTAGGTCAGGTAACTGAAAAGCTGATGGTGCCAGTGTAGAAATGGGAAGTCAAGGAAGGAGTGCTGGGGTGTGAAGATGTGGGTTCATTTGGACAACTGGGTTTGAGGGTGAGAGTTGGTAGAGGGATATTAATGTGAAAATGCATATTTAGAGCTCAGAAGACAGGGCAGAGCTGGAGCTAAAGTAAAGGCATCCACTGCCTAGGGATTATTTCTAAAGCCATTGGATTCTCCGCCTCTATCTAGAGTGGGAGGAAGAAGGAGCTTCAGGGAAAGAGTGGTCAGAGAGGTGTAAGAAAAGGGGACAGTGGAGTATCACAGGCATCAAAGAGAGTGAGCCTTTAGACAAGGATGGGTTGGCCAGTTGAGCCAGGTGGAGGCCAGGATCAAGGTTGCTGGATTTGTAATGAAGAGGTCATGCAGAACTTTGAGGCTTCCTCTTTAAAGAAATGCAAAGATAGACAATCAAGTAATGGAGAGGATGCCTGAGTCCAAAAGTTAATCAATTGCCCAGATAGGACTAAGCATTCAATAACTATAGATAACAACAGCTTTAGAGCAGGTCTGAGGCCTGCCAAGGACAATATCGTCCCTTCTGGAAGCTACTTAGAAAGGTGGTCATTTAACGAGAAACTGGAGCCAAGAGACCTAATCCTAACCAGCAGAGGGACCTGGGAAACGTTCCTCTTGTAGTTTCAGGGCCTCATGTCTAAAATGATGGATCCAGGTAATCTCTAAGATGCCTTAATAGACTATGACTATTTTATACTCACATCTTTTCCCTATTCCAGGAACAAAATTCAGTTGACTGAGAAAAAAAAAAAAAAAGACAACAAAACCAAAAATCCACCAAATCTCCACCTGGTTTTCCTCTCTCTGGTTTCCTCTCCCAGCCTAGTCGATGTCTGCTCTTGGCTAAGTCACCACACTCTTTTGTTTCCAAGTCTGTGAGGATAGGGAGAAGGATGACAACGTGCCTTTTTCCTTGCTTGTCAGTGATTTTGTTTGTAGAGCAGGTTGTGGAGAAAGAATTAGCAAGTATTCTTTTCCATATTTCATAGCTAATAAAATTGGGAGCAGTGAAGTCAAGTATATTCCTAAACTCGCACAGATAAACATTTGCCATCTACGCTCTATGCTCAGCTTCTGGAGAAACAAAGATGAGTAAGGTATTACCTAGCTGTGTGTGCCAGTTTAAAGCTATTATGTACCCCAGAGAATCCATGTCCTTTAATCTCATTCAATATTGCTGGCTGGAATCTTTTTCATTGTTTCCAGGGAGCTATGACCCACCCAATGGTGGGTGGTAACTTTTGATTAGATGGTTTCCTTTAAGAGGAAACTATTTTGGAAAAAGCTTTAGTGCCAACAGAGTCCACACAGCCAGAGATCTTTGGAGATGGAGAAAGAAAACACCCCTGGGGTTGCTTTGTGAAACAAGAAGCTGAGAGAAAAAGCTAGCAGACATCGCCATGTTCACCATTGGCCCTCCCAGCTGAGAGAGAAAGCCCAAACTTCATCAGCCTTTCTTGAGTGAAGGAAACCTTTTGTTGGTGCCTTAATTTGGACATTTTCACAGCCTTAGACCTGTTAATTTGCAACTTAATAAATTCCCCCTTTAAAAAGTCATGCCGTTCCTGGTATATCACATTCTGGCAGCATTTAAGAAACTAGAACACTGTGTGACCTAATGTAAGTGACTTAACCTCTCTGAACTTGTTTTTATTCCCTATAAAAAGAGACAAACACAATTCTGTGATCCCTTTAGTCCTTATACTTCACACCCTTCAGGATTTGGTGAGAGCCTGGAGTCTCTATCTTTAGGTTCTATCACAGAAGAACACTGGAGCCTTTGTCTGAACCCTAATGGGGTCTGAGGATAACTGAGCCTCTATGCAGAGGTCTTGGGCAAGAGGTGAAGCACCATTGCCTGAGTCAGCTGTGGAAGCTGATTCTGCCTCTGCATTTCTAAGACCATGCGAAGGTGGGGACAAAAGGTGGTTTCACACCAGGTTATTGAGGGAATTATTTTTAAGCCGGGCTTGTTGTTTGGGACCATCTTCAGCATCTTTTCAGCCTTCATCTCTCATGGGGGGTAATAGGTCACTATTTAGTTGGTTTCCCCCATCCATCCCTGCTACCTTCTTCTTATTCTTGTGAATGATCACACCAGAGGATAAGCCAAATTAAAAAGATGCGAAGACTGATGTTAATATACACCTCCCTCTCCCGTTTGTATGCATGTTTGAGAACATGATTTGCTGTGAATCTCTAGAGTAGTCTTTGTGACCAGTTCCCAGGGGAATAGACAGATTAGGAGCATGGACAGTGGAGCCAGACTATAGGCTCACGGGCTGCCTCTGACACTTTCTAGATACTCAGCCTCAGCGATACCTTGGCTTCTTTGTGCCTCTTTGTTCTAGCTCTAGATAAGGGATAATAACAGTACCTACCACCTAGTGTTGAAGACTAAATGTCCTAATTTATGTAAAGTGCTTACAGAAGTGCCTGGCATGTAGTAAAAATGTAACATATGACCCTTCATTGATGGTCATTATTTATAGGCAATTAGCTCGCAGATTCATATCAAGTCTCTGCATTGGCTCATGGAGGGTCGGGTCTTCTGATCGTAATTCAGTCTTCTTTCTTAGAGTACCTTGAGAACCTGACATGGGCTGTGCCATGTATTTCAGAGACCACAGGATAATAGGTTGTCATTACCTTGTTTTTATCAATGAAAAACCTGAATGAAAAATTAAGTATTGATTTATCCCAAGTCCCCTTGTATGCCCGTGACTGAGAGGATGGTAGACTCAAAAGACAAACCAGATCAAATGCCTTGTATGGTAAGGAAGAGTTCCTGAACCTAGAATTGACAAAAGAATAAAAAACTTTAGCCATTCTTTCATCTATTGTCTATTTTTTTTTTTACTACCTAAAAAGGGATTCAAATTGGGAATACATGGGAAGAATTGGTGGCTATTTTCAATATAGAAAACATAGTACTTAGTAGAAGAATTGGATTCATTGTATTTAATTTTATAGATTGTTAAAATGCTGTAATGTTTACATTTATTTTATTTAAGGTGGAAAGGGTGAAAGTTCCAAGAGGAAAAGAATTTGGGGTGGGTCTGTGAATACATCACATAGGAAGCGGTGATGATGAGCCTTGTTCTTTGGTGGTATATCAGCAAATTTAGGGGAAATAGTGTGACAAGATCTTTGCAAAGCTTTTGATAAGATTTCCTCATGACTAATCAGGTGGTTGATTAATTTGCTAAATGACCATAAATAAAAGGATCTAACTCATGGAGCCTCTATCTGAGCCTGAATGGAAGAACTTATCTGGCCAGAGGGAATTTTTAAAATATATATATATTTTATTGACAAAACAACATACAAATACAAACTTTTATTTATTTATTTATTTGGTATGGGCAGACACCAGGAATCTAACCCGGGTCTCTGGCATGGCAGGCAAGAATTCTATCACTGAACCACGGTTGCACTGCCCCACAAACATTTTAACATACAAACATCCCATACATAATGTACAATCAATGGTTCACAACATCATCACATAGCTATATATTCATCACCATGACCATTTCTTAGAACATTTGCATCACTCCAGAAAAAGAAATAAAAAGAAAAAACTCAAACATAACATACCCCTTACCCCTCCCTCTCATTGACCACTAGTATTTCCATCTACCCAATATATTTTAACCTTTGTTCCCCCTATTATTTGTTTATTTTTTATCCATATTTTTTACTTATCTATCCATATCTTAGATAAAAGGAACATCAAACACAAGGTTTTCACAATTACACAGTCACATCATAGACGTTATATCTTCATACAACCATCTTCAATAAACAAGGATACTGGAGCACAGCTCTACAGTTCCAGGTACTTCCATTTAGCCACTTAAATACACCATAAACTGAAAAGGTTTATCTCTCTGATGCATAAGAATAACCTCCAGGATATCCTCTCGACTCTACTTGAAATCTCTCAGCCAGTGAGACTTTATTTTGTATCATTTCTCTCTTCCCCCTTTTGGTCAAGAAGTTTTCTCAATCCCTTGATGCTGAGTCCCAACTTATCCTGGGATTTCTGTTCCACATTTCCAAGGAAATTCACACCCATGGGAGTCATGTTCCACATAAATGGGGAGGGCAGTGATTTCACTTGCTGTGTCGACTTAGAGAGATAGACCCCATCTGAGCAACAAAAGAGGTTCTCTGGGGGGTGACTATTAGGTCTAATTTTAAGTAGGCTTAGCCTGTCTTTTGCAGGAATAAGTTTTGTAGGGGTGAACCTTGAGAATGGGGGCTCAGCCTATTGATTTGGTTGTCCCACCTCTTGTAAGAGAAAACCAGAGGGAATTTACACGGAATAAATATTGAATCCTGAGCTCTAGTCCAAACAACCATACCAGAAGAGCTTGAGGGAGGGGTAGTGGGGTAGTAACACTGCTTAGGAAAACTTAGTAGGCATCATGGGAGCCAGTGAGCTGCTAAGAATAGGCTCCTGAGCTGCACCTCTCTCCAAAGCAAGTGCATTAGTCAGGGTTCTCTAGAGAAACAGAACTGACAGGAGCGATCTGTAAATATGAGATTTATAAAGGTGTCTCACACAATTGTGGGAATGGAAGAGTTCAAAATCCATTCAGCAAGCTGTGAAGATGGCAGCTCTGATGAGAGGACTGAATGAATTCCACAAGAGAGACTCACTGGCTCAAGAATCGGTGAAAAAAATCTCTCTTCTTCCTTAAACAAACAAACAAACAAAAAAATGTAACTGATTGGACTATCTTGGTGAGAGGCTTGCCTTAGTTTATTGCAGATGTGATCAGCCACAACTGCAATCAACTGACTGATGATTTAATACACCAGCCTTCCAGTTTATCAAGCAGCCATGAAATATCCTTGCAGCAATGGTCAGGTCAGTGCTTGCCTGACCAGACAATTGGGCATCATCACCAAGTTGACAACAGAACCAAACCATCACAGCAAGTTCCCCATGAGACCAGAGATCTTTGTCACCTACTGCCTTGCACTGCTGAGAGCCTTCTCGATGGTGGGAGCAAGTTTTGGAAGCTGCAGGAGAATGGGGCTGTGTGGGGTAGAACTTGAAACAACATGAGGAATGAGTGATAGATGGAACATGCTCAGAAAAGGGAAACAAGGCAGCGTTTAGGATGTGAGTGTCCCTGTCCTACCATTATTTCTCTTTTCTCCTCCAGTTTCTTGCTAATGGGAGTATAATGGCAGGGATTACCAGCTAAATGAGAACAGGTGTACCATATCGTGAATCAGCCATCCATGCTATGCAAAATTCAAAGGCAAAATTAAAAACTTAAAACTGCTTCAGGAAAATGACATAACCTTGGAATTCAGATTTTTTTAATTTTAGAAAGGTTATACTGCATTTAGATCCTGGTAGGGTTAGGGGCAACATCCTGTAATCAGATACATTCATATTTCCACTGCAAAAATGTATGGATATTCACACCAAGTGAGATAAATAAAGACTGTTGAGTAGCGTCATGTTTGTCAGTTCACATAAGGTTTTACTGCCAAATGAGTCTGTCTCAAATTTTTCAGTTTTCAGAATCTTTTTGATTTCAAAATTGCAGATATGGATTGTGGTTAGTGCTCCCCATGCTATACATTTAGGTAAGTTTAGAGAGACAGAGAGAGAGAGAGAGAGAGAGAGAGAGAGAGAACTAGACCTACAAAGCAAAGCCCAAGTCCAGTTGCCCAAACAATAGTTGAAGACAGCAGGCCAGCCCTCTACAACCAGCTCCCAAAACAACAGACCATGGTTGATGGGCTGGTGTTCCAAACCCTACCTGAACTCCTTCCCACATGGAGGCTGGTGCCACAGGGGACTCAGTACGTGTAAATGTGGGAAGTGCCAAGAGCCAGCAGGAGTCCCAAGCCCCTGAGTACTCAGAGGAGACCCCAGCCAGATGCTGCCTCACAAGCTCAGTAATCACACCCACAAGCAAAGCACGCCCAATAAATGTCAGAGTCTCACAAGGAAGATTAGCTGGACGTCCTCCTTTAGGAGAGGAGCAGAAGCTCCCTTCTTTGAGAAAAACGAGGAAAAAAAAAAGGAGAAGGTATTCCCTACCCCATCTCTTGTTCTTATATTTAAAGACCCATGAGGTAGGAAAGGAATCATCTTACTTGAATGTCCCCAAAGAGTGGAATAATATCAATGGAAATTTCTTATAAGGTAATATATTTCAGCACTTGATAAAGTAGAAATGTCTAGTTGCATAAAAGTCAAAGGAAAAGATGGGCTGCTTCTTGATGGAGTAAGTTCCCAGGACCCGGAGAGTTTCACTTGATGCAGGATGACCACGTGTCTTGGAGGGGGTTCACCTAAGAATTAAAATAAGAATTTTTCATTAATGGAGTCGGCTGTTGTTCAAAACAGTGAGACTTTCTCTGTGGGTGTATTCAATCAAAGGATCTGTCATACATTTTTTTTCAAGCTGCCCCAAAACACCTAGTTTGTGACAATAATCATTGGGAATCCTTGATGGAAAGAAGGATCCATTTTGGCATTGGAGTTAATTGCATGTGAATGGATCAAATCAAAACATCTGTATCAAATATGTATTATATTCCAAGGATGGGGCTAGATGTGGAGGGAAATAAAGGGGTAGAAGGCACAGCCAGCGTCCTCAAAGAGGTATGAATATTTGGGACATAAGGAATTGAGACTAGGGATATTGAGAAGTTATTTGCCTAGGTTGCACAGCATTAGAGGAAGAGCTGGAATGAGAATCTGGGATTGGATGTCAAGAGACAGAAAATGGGATAAAGGAATAAAGGGATGGGTTAGAGTGTGTATATGTGGTTGGGGGCAGGGGTAGAGGACATGGGCTCCTCTGGTTCATGGGCATCCTCCCTCCACCTACCCTCTGCCCACCAGACCTGACTCCAACTTTGAGGGGAAAACATGTCACATCCATACTTCTTTCTGCTGGTGCTAGAACCTTGGCACTTTGGGGTGCTGGCTGGCACCAGGTATCTATTGTTCCCCCATATTCCCTTCAAGAAAGCCGAGGCCCTTTGTAGTGGAGCCTATATCTGCAGCTTGGTGTGAACCATAGTACTTACATTTTCCATTCTCAAGCTGCATAAGGCCATGTCGTGTGTCACATAGCAAGTCTGGAGAACTCTTTGATTTGGTGGATGATAGCACAAGTCATCTGGCCTGTGATGGTGGATGAAATGCCATCTGATTCAGCAAGTCTTTCGTGACTTCCTCCCAAGCTGACTGTCTCCAAAAATAAAAATAACAAGGGTTAGATACAAGTTCCTCCCCCATTTCCCAGGGATGCTGTGATTGAGTGATGGCTGTACCAGAAAAATACGGAGGCAGTGGATTTGTTCCTTTCTAATCAGAATCTAGTAAGGCAACAACTCACCATGAGGCATGAGGACTTACATTTCTTAATGACAGCTGGGTCATTTCATGTTGAGCTTTCCTTTCTACCCCTTGGACCTTTTCTACACATCCATCCTATAGATAAAGTCACTCTTTGAGCAGAGGGCATCTTTAAGGCAATGTTATGACAGAAGAATTGCAGAACATGGATTTTGCCATTAAAGATCCATTCTATGATCTTCCTCTCACTGATGCCTTTCAAAAGATTCTTCCCAAAGAATGTAAAGTTTTAGAAAGGGCCACACAGATTTTAACTAATGTGTGGCATGACTATGGTGCTCTAGGTTAGAGGTATGGGAGTTAGGAGACTCATTAAGTTCAGGAGGTTGTGACAAGAAGTGTCCAGGATCTTGGAAGTCAGGGTGCACCAGCCAGGACGCCAGGCCGAGGTCCTAGGAGTGCCTGCACTCTTGTTCTGATTGCTCATTTATCACTGGGCACCACCCATGGACAGAAGAAGTGAGAGGGCTCAGACATACCTGAATCCATGGTGTGTGAGGAGGGAAGAGAGAGGATGGCATCCTTACTCTGGCAATGAGCATCAGAGGACCCTTTTTCCTCACAGGGGATTGATATTTGTGATTAGAATGGATACTCAAGATGGAGTTTATATTAAAAATCAACTCTGTTTGCTTCTATTGCAAAGAACTCATCTTACCTGTACAGTCAACTATAGCTGCTGAGACCACATTTGGGCACACAATTCCAGGAGTAATTGTATAGGCTTGATGTGGATCCCCTTTTTTAAGTTCCCCCGGAGCAGCCAGGCACCTACCTTTAAAGGGAGTGGATCATGGCTGGAATCCACACTGTTGTGCCATTCTTTTATATATATATATGTATATATATATTCATTTATTTACTGGGAAATATTCACATATGTATAGCACAACCATATTAAATAATCAGTGACTCACAATATCATCACATAGTTGTGTATTCTTCACCGTGATCGCTTTTAGAACATTTGGATTACTCCAGAAAAAGAAATAAAAAGAAAAAAAGAACTCATACATCCCATACCCCATACCCCTCCCTTTCCACAGTATTTCATTCTACTCAGTTTTTACCCTTTATCTCCCCATATTATTTATTTATTTTTTTTTTACCTTTTTTTTACTCATCTGTTCATACCCCGGATAAAAGGAACATCAGACACAAGGTTTTCACAATCATAAAGTCACCTTTTAAAAACTATATAGTTATACAGTCTTCTTTAAGATCAAGGCTACTGGAACACAGCGCAACAGTTACAGGTCCTTCCCTCTAGCCACTCCAATACACCATAAACTGAAAAGGAATATCCATATAATGCATAGGAATAACCTCCAGGATAACCTCTTGACTATACTTGAAATCTCTCAGCCACTGAAACTTTACTTTGTCTCATTTTATCTTCCCCCGTCAAGAAAGCTTTCTCAATCCCATGGTATCGGGTCCTGGCTCATCCCCAGGAGTCAGGTCCCTTGTTGCCAGGGAGATTTAGGAGCCCCCCACCCCATTCTTATGACTCATTCTAATCACAAACACCAACCCCCTGTGAGGAAGTCACTTCCTCTGGTGTTCCCTGCCAATGTGAGGGCGCCATCCTCTCTCACTCTAAAAGCCCATTCCTTCCTTCCACACACACTATGGACTCAAGCACACCTGCATCCTCTCACTGCTTTCTGTGTGGATGATGCCCCAGGCACTGATGCATGTTTTTCAGGGTGACCTTGAGATGGTGTTCACTTGGGAGTTCCATCCACAGACAGCACCACCTTTAGGTTTGTCTTGGTTTCTTAGGGCTGCTCTAACAAAGTATCACAATCTGGTTGGCTTAAAACAATGGATATTTATTGACTTACAGTCCTTGTTTTGTTTTGCTAAAGCTGCCAGAATGCAATATACTAGAAATAGGTTGGTTTTACAATGGGGATTTATTAGCTTACAAATGTACAGTTCTTAGGTCATGAAAATGTCCAACACAAGGGATCAGCAGGGTGATTCCTGGACTCTGAAGACAGGCTACTGGTATCTGGGATACCTCTGTCACATGGGAAAGCATATGGCTGCTGTCTGCTGGTCCTTCTCTCTAGGTTTTGTTGCGTACAGCTTCTAGCTGTAAGTGACTTCCTCTCTCAACTTCTGTGGGTGTCTCTCAGCTTCTCTGGGGCCTCTATGAGATTCCTGGACTTTTTCTGTGTGTCCTTTATCCTCTTATAAAGGACTTCAGTAAGGTCACATTTGCAGAACCAAGACTTGAAAATGTTTTTGGGGGGGCACCATTCAATCCATAACAAGGTATAAATAACAATTGAGCTTGTCTATGGTGCTACCATGTATTCCCTTAATTCTTTCACATTTTTCCTCTCTTTTCTCTCCTGCACTTAATGCTTGTAAACTAACTAGGCCAGGGATGGCAAATGCATTTAATTTTGCATGTCATCTGTGATTAAAGAGTAGGGGTTGCCTGGGCCCCTGAATGAAGACAAAGACATGTCACACCAACTCTGTGGTTGATCATTCATGCTGCCATGCAGACATTATTTGTCACCGTCTCATGGTCTGTGAATTTTTAGAAGGCAAAGACTGTGTCTTATTCAACTTCGAGTCTCTAAATATGATATTAGCCCTAAATGATTTGTTTATAGTTGAGCTGTGCCTGTAGCAACTGTGGACTCTTTAGTCTCCAACTTGCTTCTTTCCAGCCTTGCCCATACTTCAGTTATCACAGAGTCAGCCACATAGTGTAAGAAAAAGTCTGGTTTCAGATTCCCATGGTCTGACGGTATGTACAAAATGGGAGAAAGAAGAGAGATCGTGAGAAAGTTTTTAAAAATTGAGAAAGGGTAGTGGGGAAAGAAATAACACAAGGAAAGAGGAAGGAATAGGCCAAGGATCCTGGCAACAGTCAAAAGAGATAAAAGTGTTCCCCAAAACTCAGTGTCCCATGGTGTAAAGAATTCTCTGTCTGCTTAGGGGATCTATGCAGTGGTGTGCTGCAGCAAGCTTAGACTTGCAAAAGCTGACATTTTCAGAAATTTTGCGAGTTGGTTGACATCACATGTTGGTGACTTGAAATTGGTATCGATGAGAGTATTTACACCACTGAAATTGGCAACGACTACAAACCATGGCTTTTCATCCCCCACCCCCAGACCTAGATGTTAAAGTTTACCAGCACATCTCTGAGTATATGCCCCTAAAATTCTGGGGCAAGGAGGAGTGAAAGCATTCATTTCAATACATAATTCAAAATGGGCTAATCTGTTGTCAATTTTGAGTCTTTTCCATTTTGATTGGGAAGCTGGACGGTGAAACTCTATATACAATTCATGCCCAGTGATTTGCTGACCTTTTCAGCGTTCTGAGGTTTGATTAGCTCTCTCATCAGAAGTTCACCCCAGCATTAGAGTGGAAGAATGGTGGCCAGTCAAAACACAGACTATGGAAAAGGTCAGCTACACACAAAGGAGGCTGTCAGTGGTTATGAGATACTGTAAATTAGGTATCAAATTACGTTCTTGCAATGACATTTTGAGGGGAGAATGACATAGGAACCCATTCTTAAATCATGCCATAGAATGAGGAATGCTTTTTAACTGGTTTGGAATGAACCCTGGAGGACAGGCCCACGCTGGCAGGGTGCTGGCGAGCGGAAGGCTCAACAGAGTTAGCGGAGAAGAAAGGTCCTTCTTATTGCAGCTCAGAGGAATTTCTCAGTGTAACCCTTTTCCCCTCTGCCTAGCAATGGTGTAGACAGCAGAATTGTCTCAGAGAGTCCGTCTGAAGAAAAGAAGAGGCTTCAAGATTGAAGTGGTGACTTTCTTTCTCTCTTCATAGTGGAATCCATCTCTCCCACTGCTGGCAGCTCATGATTGCATGTGGTCATTGCCCTCCGAGGTGGGTCAGGGAAGGAGTTGAGGGTCACCGGGGGGTGGTAGGAGTGGGGGAAAGGACAAGACAGGAAGATCCAGGGAGTATGTCTGATATGGACACCATCTCTTCATCAGAGGCCACTGGGGAAAATCTGGAGAAGCCTCTTTAACTGGACTTTGCTTTCATAACAGCTGCTGAATAGGACTGGAGAACAACTGTCCTACGCATTGACATTGTAATTGATTCAGAGAACTATGAATGTGTCAAGCAAAGACAGAAGCAATGCAAACTCAAGAAACAAGACAGACAAAATAAATGCAAGCAAGAACCAGTCTAGTGTCTCTCCAGAAAAGAAGAGGAAAAGAGCATTTGCATAGCATCTGCTTATTCAGAACCATTTTCTGAACCTGTGTTGTAAGCACTCTCGTGATTTTGCCACCTCTTCTTCCTACCTATTTTATTATTTATTTGAAACATATCTTTAGATTAAATCACTTTTACTTTGTATTCAACTTCATGCTAAAAACAGCAGCCTTAAAAATCATGGATTCGATATGCTAGTTGTTCTAACACGTTTTTAACAGACGTTATTATGAGAACATGACTACTGAAATAGAAACTCTTCATCCATCTACCTCCGAAATCGTTTTGCTGCACCTTGATGGGTACAACAGTCTCCGAGAACACAGACGTCACTTAGAAGGAAGCCACAGAAGGCATCTGGCTTTGTATTTCTGTAATTCATCAATGCCTCCCCCTCACTCACTCAATGCACAGCTTGTCAAGGCCCTCATTTGGCATCAGACGCATTTTTTCCATTTTTAAAGGCCTTGAGCACAAAGTGGACTAGAATTAGAACCGTCTGCTCTTTGTTAGATCAGGTGTTGGTTCTTGGTGATTTGCTTCATTAAAAATGTAGTCATTGCCCATCTAACTTAATACAAGCATTCCCCATTTAAAACAGAGTCTCCAGTGGAGATTATTCTAGAATAAGGCATTCTCCTTCATTTAAAGCATTTTGTTTCAAATACAAAGTTAAATAAAATCAAGGAGGAAAAACACCAAGGAGAAATAAGTATTTTCCTGTCACCCTTTTCCCTTGTCTGTGCTCTGTTCTCTGCCCACTCCTTTTCCAGGCTGATCTCTTATCCGTTCCTAACTCTTTCTTTTCTTTTCTTTTTTTGTTTGCTGTATGGTGGGGTTCACATTTCATTCTTTTTCCATATAAATATCCCATTATTGCGGCACCGTTTGTTGAATTTTTGTTTGTTTTAGTTTTTTGTTTGTTTGTTTCTGGGGGAAGTGCATGGGCCAGGAATCCTTTCCTAACTCTTGATCCTTTTCTTGCTCCATCTGTCCTACCTTCACCCTACCCTCAAACTATGCATCTAGTTTCTATCTTTTTATTAATCATTGTCGGGTATATTTTGCTCCCTTCCTGGGTAGAACCTCAAGCCTAATGTACATTTTGTGGTGACGCAAATGACTTTTCAAAATTGGAGGTGTGAGGAAAGTTATAGGAAATGTTTCTCGAACACGAACAATATATCCAACAGCTTTTAATGGTGGCTGTGGTTGCCAGTTTGGGTTATACTTCCACTAGGGGGCATGCTTCCCTTCAAATGTCAAAAGTTCTATCAGCTAGAAGCAAATAGTGAAATAGCAACTACAGAAATGCTGGCTTCCTTTTGGAAATAGTCGCTACTGAACACAGCTTTGGGGAAGAGCTCATTGAGTGTACGAAGCCGGTTGCAAACAAAACACATGGTTGTAGCAGGAAATTCACTCCAATATCGTACACAGTGTCAATTAACAGCCTCACCGGTGGTTGCTACTTTGATAAGATCCTTTCCTATCTCAGTGGTCAGTCAGCAAGTTTCTTTCCTTGTATCCAACCCTGGAGTCCAGGGATCCTTCCCAATCATGTCACTGAGTCCTTCCTGGGCTTTTCACCTGTACAGGAGTAATCCTAGCTTTCATTTTCTTTTCATTCATTTTAAGCTGGGTGAGATCTCAGCTTCTATCTAATCCTAACCCTGCATTACACAAACTGGGAAGTGGCCCAGGGAGAGGGAATGTTTGTCTAAACACACAGCTCTCAGTGGGCCACGAGGTAGGCCTTCTGATACTATTTCCAATTTCTCCAATCCTTATACATCTGTGTCTGCCTTACAAATGCCTTCCAGTTTTAATGATGTCTTTTATCAACAGGATTTTTTTTTTACAGTCTTGCCTGATCTGTCAGGATTCACTGTAACTCAGACCACGTGATATTTTACAATAGGCTTTAGGCTAAAGGAGCTTGTTGTGTATACCTCAGGTTACTACAATTTTTTTTAATATAATAATTCACAGAAATTGAGTTCTAAGTTAATGACTCACCGGGCTCTTTGAGAATGAGCCATAATGAATAGAAGACAGTATAGGAGAATGAAAGGGACACTGATGTCAGTAGCCAGAGACTTTCTTTGGGCAAAATTATTTAATTACTGCATTTTCTTTGGGCTTCCTTCATTTCCTTTGCTGTAAGAGCTAGTGAGTGGGTAGCACAGTAACATATGTTGAGCCAGAGATTTTAGGTATAATATCATATTCCTCTAAACCATCTTCTGAGTTAAATGCTATTATTGTCATCCCCATTTTACAGAAGAGGAAACTGAGGCTCAGAGAAGTCCCCCAAGATCATACACCTGATACTCATTAAATCTAGAAATTAGAGCTGGATCTTTGTGGTTTGAAACTTTTACTCTTAACCATGGGAAGAGAACTTCACTCAATCAATAAGCTCAGCAGGTCTTGCTGGCTCTGAAACTTGACGTTCTCATTTGAAACCATGAAGAGAAGGAGAAAAGGAAATGGTTTAAGAAAAAGAATATGATATTTGAGAAGCAGCGTGGTGTTACCAGGGGATGTGGCCCACACACTAGCTGCCTGATTTTAAGCAGGTTGTTTCCTCAATTGAAAAATGAGATGGTTGAGATGAACTCCAGCCTTCCTGTTTCCAACAACTTGCATTCCTGCAGTGTGGACCAGCTTCAGAATTCTTTCTCCTCTCTTCTGTGTGCTCCCAGACGATCCAATTCCAGCTCCCACTTGCCCCACTCCCAATATTTCCTGTCTGGGTTGTGCTATTTTTTTTTTTTCCTTCCTTCTGCCCTCAGTTCTCTTACTGATGAAACTCTTTCCTTCTGCCTCCGCCTGTGCTGGAGCTCTGTTCCACCCAGTGGAGCCAGTCTAAGCAAAGAGGAAACTTAACAGAATCTTGCTTTCTGATGTGGCTGTGGCTTGCTTAGGAATTTAATAGGATCTTGCTTACTGCCTGTGTTCACCCAGGCAGAACCATAGGTATAGGAAAATAATTCTCAACCAGCTCAGTTTAATCAACGGAAGACAATGAGACTTGCAGGCAGTGTCATACCAAGTCCCAGAAGATGCAGCAAATGCTGTCACCCTTTTCATCAAAATTATTGAAAGTGTATTTCTAAACAGAATTGAGGGAACAGTCTAAACCAATATTGGCCTTATTGTCCCCATTTGAAGTGCTTCAGCTCCTAGTGCACAGTTGCTTTTCAATAGAGTTTCATTATTATTGTTGATAGCAACTGTCTGAATAAACAAAAAAGAAGTTCCTATTTCATGAGAGGAAAAAAAAACTCATTCAAACCTAGAGAGAAAGAAAATTGCTCTTGTTCAGCAACTTTACAATTCCAGCTTTCCTTTCTGCTGGAAATGAAGCTGAGTTTAAAAGCCTATCTTGGCTTGATTTTTTTCCCTCCAGGCCAAAATAGAATAGCTATTTAGCTTGAAAATTTGTAGGATCTTATATCAATTGTTACATCTTAATATCCTCATTATATAAAATTTCAATCACCACAAATTGATAAGAAAAATATCGAGACTCCAATAGACAATGGAGCAAAGGACATAAAAGATGATTTGCAAAAGAGGGACTACAAAGGACAAAAACTCATGAAAAAATTTCAATGCACGGATATGAAAGGGAATACACATTAAAGAAACAATGAGATACAATGGCCACTCATCAAGGAAGCAAATGTTCAAAAAAATTATTAGCACAGGCAAGTCCTTCCTTTGGGTTATGGGTTCCTGGAAAATATACATGAAACATCATATGTATTAAGGAGAAACTAGAGCTGAGAATTAATATTATTTAGCTCTCTGGGAACACTATCTTTCTCTGCCGCCGTTTATAGCTCATACTCTGTCCCCATCTCTGTCCGCATCTCTATTACCATCTGCCAGATGGGCTACACAATCATTAGGCACAGGTCCCAGCCTATGAAAACCCTGCGCAGAGCCAATATCTTCTCTGGTTTTTTAAGTTCCTTCTTGGTAAACCAAGGTTTTGTATGCAGATTATTAAGTTCTATATTTCTCCCAAAACTTTTAAGTGTTCCTTAACAGATATGCAGAAACATAATGAATATTAGTCATGGAAAGCATCTTTAAAACCATTTGTATTAGTTGGGGTTCTCCAGGGAAACAGAATCTACAGGATATATATATATATAAATGTAATATGACGTAAATATAATGAGATTTATTAGAGGAATTTGTTCTTGTGATTGTGGGACTGGGCAAATCCAATTTCTGAAGGGCAGACCACAAGCTGGGAACTCTGATGAAGGTTTTTGATGAATTCCCCAGAAGTTGGCTGGCTGAAGTAGAGATAAAAATTCTCTCTTCTGACTGCTAAAATCATCACTTCTCTTTTTAAGGGCTTCAGTTGATTAGATCAGACAGTTCTCATTATTGAAGGCAGTCTCCTCAGTTGACTGTAGATGAAATCAGCCATAGATGCAATCAACTTACTAATGATTTAAGTCCATGAAATACCTTCACAGTCATAATCAGGCCAGTGCTTGCTTGACTAAACAACTGGGCATTATAACCTGGCCAAGTTGACACATGAACTTAGCATCACACCATCCCATCCAGATGCTAATTTTACAACTGAAGAGAGTTAGGTTTACAATCCTGAAGGTGGGGAGTTGGGTTATTTATACCACAGAAGTTCTTCCTTAGGATAAAGGTTATTATCCATGTGGCACATTTTTGGTGTCCATATGGAAAGACTTCATGGTGCTTTACCACTAGTCTTAGTAGGTTAGAATCATGGTATCCAAAGTGTGTATATACAAAATGATCCATTCAGGTGAAAGAAAAGGATTTAGAATTTCTGTTCTTCCTCTCATCTTGTCTTTTTAAATTGTCGTTCTTTGATACTGTTATAAAATACTTGTTTGTCTAACAATTTATTTACTGAGAATGCATGTTTAAAATTGCTTTGTAGATGTGACAATGTGATCCCAAAGCTTGTAGACCATGGGTTATAGAGGGGGTACCCATGTGTCCTCTTCCATGAAGGAGAAGCATGGCCTTCAGAGTTGAGGGGGAAGTTAAGCTGGCTGTGGTCCTAAGGGAGTGCCCAACAGAGAACCTGAGGGAGGGCGGGGACCACCTCCTAGTCATGTAGGCACAAGAACATGCTAGCATGCAGGGGAACAGTCAAGTTCTTGAAAGCCATCTTGCCAAGAAAGGCCATTTGTCATTGCTCAGGTCATTTCCAGACACCCAAAAGCCAAGGATTCTTGGAATCACCGCACAGGGAGCAGGGAGATTCAGCATGCTAAAGAAGTTTGGAGTCAATGTCAGGGAAGCCAAAACAAGAAGAGAGGTGTGGAAAAAGAAGACATCCAACCCTTCTAGCTGAAAGCTAAGGGACCAGTAAGTGAACCAGAGAATAAGCAGTCTTGTCAGAGTGAAAGCAGGTGGTCACAGGGGCATGGAAGCAAATTGTATATAGGCAGCGGTGTACATGGTGGAGTTGAACAGAGGCAAAGATAGAAGGTGAAGGAGGGAATCTGGACTTGATTTTTGGAATGCTTGACTGAATTCTCTGTTCAGCCCCTTCTTGGCACCACCGAGCTAGGATTAGGGAAAATTCAATGACATGAGTCTCATTTATGTTTTACTTAAATACCACAAACTCTGGACAATCTACCCACAAGTTCAAGTCTTTATTCATGAGGAAAATGATGGGGGAAAATGTAAACATATCAGTCCACATCTATAATTTCTGTTGGTTCACAAACTCCCAATGATTTTGCAAATAGTTCTGTGTGTCCCAAGAGGTTTTTCTCATGTGTGCAGGAATAAGTATTCTTCATGCACTTCTCTGATGGTAGTATCCTACCTGAGAGATTCATATCCCAAAGTCATCTTGAGAGATGTTCTAGTTTGCAAGCTGCCGGAATGTGATATACCAGAAATGGGATGGCTTTTAAAAAGGGAAATTAATATTAAGTTGCAAGTTTATAGTTCTAAAGCCATGAAAATGTCCAAATTAAAGCAAGGCTATACTATAGAAATGTCCAATCTAAGGCATCCAGGGAAAAATACCTTGTTTCAAGAAGGCCAATGATGTTCAGGGTTTCTCTCTCAACTGGAAAGGCACATGATGAACATGGCGACATTTGTTAGCTTTCTTGTTTCATGAAGATCCACTGGGGGCATATTCCTTCTTCATCTCCAAAAGTCTCTGGCTGCGTGGACACTCATGGTCCTTGTGGCTCTCAAATTTTTTCCAAAATGATTCCTCTTTTAAAGGATTCTAGTAAACTAATCAAGACCCAAGTGGAATGGGTGGAGTCACATCTTCCTCTAACCAAAAGTTAATACCCACAATTGGGCATGCCGCACCTCCATGGAGATAATGTAATCTAGCTTCTACCTACAGTACTGAATAGGGATTAAAAGATATGTTTGCCTCCACAAGATGGATCAGGATTAAAACATGGCTTTTCTAAGGCATGTAATCCTTTCAAACTAGCTCTCATCATTGACACTGTTCCAATCTCAGTGTCTCCCAATGCAGATGAGAGGGACACTTGGCCAGAAGGCCTGAACTTCACCCTTCTTCTCCTTAAGGGTCTTCCATTTGTTTCAAGCATGCTTGTAATTGCTTACTGAACCATTTTTGTAATGGCTGCTTTAAAATCTCTATGAGATGATCCTAACATCTTTGTCATCTCAATGTGACATCTATTTATGATTTTTTACATTCAGTTAAAGATCTTTCTTGTTCATGGTATGATTAGAGATTTCTATTGAAACCTATACATTTTGGGTATTATGTTATGAATATTATTTAAGCCTCCTGTTTAGCTCTGACACTGCTATCAAAGGGGAAGCAGGGGTGGGGAGGGTACTTCATTACTACCAAGTAGTGGTAGATAACTAGGCTACACACTCAGCCTCCATTGACAACCATGGTTAGGAAAAGACTCCTATTTACTACTGGGCAGATCCAGCTTCCCACTAGTCCTCCACTGCCACCTCTCTAACTGGGAGGGGTAGGAGTGCCTTATTACCACTTCCCACATGACATTCATTGATAACACAGGAGGGGACTGGCCTTGTTACTGCTGGGTGATCGTGAGTGCTGACTTTCCACTAGGTATCCTCTAACACCACTCCAGCAGAAAGGAAAAGGTGTCTTATTACCGACAGTTAATGTGAAAGTACAGGTTCCCTGCATGGTCCTCTTTGATACTACCAGTGAAAAGGGCTCCTTACTACCTGGCAGGGATAAAAGTCTGAGCTCCCTACTTGGTTTTTTTCTGATACCACTTTGCTGAGGCTTTGGGAGCATCTCACTACAAGTCTATAACAAAAGAACTGTAGATTTCCCAGTTGACCTTTTCTGGTATGTGGGTGTTGGTGGGAACACAGATTTTTCAGTGTTTGTTGGCTGGATTGGAGTGGTTATTGTCTAAAAGCTTTCTGTCTTGCTAACCTGCCCTTAATGTGGGTCTTTGACTAGAGAAAGTAGACTCTTGTGAGTGTCTCTTGTGTTTGCAACCACTGGCATTTCTGGGTCGCCAGAATCTTCAGCTCCAAGTCTGAATGTATAAGGAAAAAAAAAAAAAAGAGTAAACAAACAAAACCCCAGGGAACTCACTTGACCTTATTGTTCCTTGGATACTGAAGTCCATGGATGATCTGCCTTCTCTCCACCTGTTAGTCTCCTTATGTTCATTTTATAGATAATGTCAAAACTTTTTAGTCGCATTTCATGGGGGAATAATAAAAGGAACACTTATTCCATCTTCTCAGAAATGGAAGGCCTTGGGAACATTATTCTAAAGAACTTCTTTTGGTGAAAAAAACAAAGCAAAGAGTTTGATGGGTTAGTATGTAGTCCAAAGGGAAAGTGAGAGATGTGTTGCAAGCTTCCCAAAGATAATTTCTTTTCACATAAGGTACAAACAACCAGCCAGACTTGAGTTTACTGATTGGGATCAGAGCAAATTCACGGGGATGTGAACCACCTAAGGGCACCAATGGTCACTTGTCATCTGTGACAGATTATGAAAATCTGGCAGTTGGTGTAGTTTTTATTGGATGTTTCATTTATGAGATTTACCCTCTCCCCCTTTCAGAGTTTGTTCAGTATCTTTCTCCCACGGACTATAGCTTCATGAAAGCAGGAGAACAATGTCTATTAGGTAAACCTGACCCATTAAAGGTTCTCTCTGCCTATATGATGAATTGAAATAACAATGAATAGTTTATCATCTTCTGATACTGATCTTAAATAAATATTTAAGGTACTGTTCTTTAATAATTATCATTTGTGTAAAGTTACTTAATCTTTCCTACATTTTTTCATAGTTTCAAAGAAAAAACCTTCTACTTCTTTTCCACTTTCTACCACTTTGGGCATCAACATCTTCAACTTGGCTTAGAACTCAAATTTCTCTGTTTCCTTCATGGATGTGGACTACCTTCACCAACTCGAGTACTTCTTAATGAAGCATCTTATGTGAGAACTAGGTTGTAGATTAGTAGGAGAACCTTAGCCCCCACCTCGACTATCAGTCTTCTTTTCTTTCCTCCTAGTTTCATGTATCCTCTAAATATGTGGCCATAGGAGGCAACTGTATGGTTGTCAATTTAGGGCTTCATGCTAACAGTTTATTTCCTCAGTTTTTCCTATTTTAGAAGGATAATTTCTGTTTGCTCTTCTTAGAGAGTGTTATATCTCTCTCTCTCTCTCTCTCTCTCTCTCTCTCTCTCTCTCTCTCTCTCTCTCTCTCTCTCTCTTTCTCTCTCTCTCTCT
Source organism: Tamandua tetradactyla (assembly GCF_023851605.1). Taxonomy (NCBI): domain Eukaryota; kingdom Metazoa; phylum Chordata; class Mammalia; order Pilosa; family Myrmecophagidae; genus Tamandua; species Tamandua tetradactyla. The sequence continues at coordinate 14,110,697 of NC_135352.1, forward strand.
CTAACAGGTATTTTCAGCTGCTATTTTCCCCTAGAAGCTTAAATGTGATAGTATTTCCTATCATTTGTTGTTGCCCCTGGGTATCTGCAAATTTCATAATGGTTTACTGATAGAGAGCTCCTTCTTCGAGTTACATTCCTGCCTTAATCAAGAACTTAGATTTTTAAAAACACTTAAGAGTCCCCCCACTGCACACACACATATACATCACAACCACAAAATGCACTCTGCACATAGAAGTCACGTGGAAGATATACTCACTCAAAGCCCCACCCCCAAACAGATCCTACCTTTCCATTAATGCCCACTTTGCCCTAGACCCTCAACTTTTAGCAATTCCTATAATTTCCCAGTGCCTCAAAGGAGAAGGCAGAGGGCCTCCTCTACCCAAGGAACAAGGGTTCCAGACATATCTCCAGATGTGTCTGACTTCTTGGCTTGTCAGAGAACAAGACTGGGGCATACAGAAGAGGAACACATGCTACAACAGAAGAGGATTCAGGAGTCTTCACTGGTTTGGGCAGCCAACAGAAAATGACCTTTGTGCCCTTAAGAAACTTCTTCTTGAAAGAACCTGTGACATTAAACAAATAGGAACTCTTGGGAAACAGCACTACATAGATGCTCTTCATGACAATCTTGAAGCTTCCCTGGTTATGATGGAGGCTGCCCCATACCTAGTCAAGGAGCTCACATGCGCATTGCACATAGCTATAGTGAATCAAAATATGAACTTGATGCAAGTCCTGCTTGCCCCCTGAGCCAGCCATCTCTGCAAGATGTACAGGAGTGATCTTCTGCCACAGCCCTAGAAACCTCATCAACCTTGGGGAATATCCTTTGTCCTTTGCTGCAATGAGGAGATTGTGTGGCTGCTCATTGAATATGGAGCTGACATCCAAGCACAGAACTTTCATCAGGAGACACGGTACTACATATCCTCATCCTGCAGCCCCCAAAGACATTTGTTTGTCAGATGTACAACCTGCTGCTGTTTTATGATGGATGTGGGGACCACCTGAAGTCCCTGGGCCAATCACCACAGTCTCATCCCCTTCAAGCTGGTCGGAGTGGACGGCAATACTGTGACATTTCAGCATCTGATACAGAAGCGAACATATGGCCCATTGACCTCCACTCTCTGTGACCTCACAGAGATCGACTCCCAAGGAGAGGAGCTGCCCTATCTGGAGCTTATGGTCTCCTCCAAAAAGCAAGAAGCTTGGCAGATTCTGGATCAGACCCCAGTGAAGGAGCTGGTTATTCTGATGTGGAAATGATACGGATGACCATACTTCTGAATTCTAGCGCCTTGTACACGTTATATATAATCTGCTTCACCATGTGCTGTGTCTACCACTCACTCAAGTTTCGTGATGATAACCATACAGATTCTCAGGATAACACCATACTCCAAAAGAAACTACTCCAGGAGGCCCATGTGACTTCTCAGGTTGAAATCCAACTGTGCATGAGCTGGTGACCATAATAGGGCCTGTGATCAACCTGCTTCTAGAAATTGAGGACATCTATATGGTTGGTGCCACTTGTTATTTTGAACAGACAGTACTTGGGCAGTCCATTCCATACCATAATCATCACCTATGCTTGCCTGGTAATGTGGCTCTGCACCATCACTGGTGGCTGATAGTGCCAGTGTCCTTTGCCCTGGTTCAGTGTCATGTACTTTGCCTGAGAATTTCAGATGTTGGACCCCTTCACCATCATGATCCAGAAAATGATTTTTGGAGGTGTGATGCTTTCCTGCTGATTGATGGCTATGACAATATTGGGCTTTGCCTCAGAATTCCATAACGCTTTCTAGACAGCAGATTCAATGACTCTGGGTCAATTCTGTGACTATCTCATGGCATTGTTCAGCACCTTCTAACTTTTCCTTACTGTTATTGATGGGTCCATCAACTACTATGTAAACTTGCCCTTCATGTTTGGAGTGGTCTACTTTGCTTTATTCATCATTGCCACACTGCTTATGCTCAACCTGTTCATTGCCATGATGGGTGACACACACTAGCATGTGGCCCATGAGAGGGTTGAGCTCTGGAGAGCCCATGGTGATGCTGGAGTGGAAAATGTCTCACAGCCTGTGGGATCTGTGGACACAAATACAGGCTAGGGAACTGCTAGTCCCTGCAGATTGAAAACCATCATGATCAGACTCCTTTGCAAGTGCTTCACTATGTGGAAGATTTCAAGGGCTCAAACAAAAAGGATGGAAAAGAAAATCTTTTGGAGAAACTGCCCTCTGTGGCTGAAAGTGGGACGCTAACCAAAGCCTACTCCCTCCCTGTCCTGGATCATGTCCCACAGCAGTAGCAGTCACTGGGGCTGGGAGAAAATTCAGCACAACACATTGGGGCTCCTAAACCTTGGATTGGACCTTGGTGAGGGAAATGGAGAAGAGAGAGTCTATCACTTTTGACTTTATCACTTTAACATGTCTCCAGAAACTCTTGACCTGACTCCAGATGGGGGTGTGGGGTGAGTAGAGAGGGAGACATCAATGAAGCATCTAATTTTTATGCCCATTAATTATAAGAAGTTATGGCAAGAATAGTTCCTAAAAGGTCATGTGCCATCCTTCGCATCAGCATTTCTGGAGGTGGGCAATGGACATCCATGTTTCTACATATCCTCTGAATTTTTGTAAGTTTCATATCTTGGGGGAAATGAAGGTATCTTTTGGAACAAAGTTGGACTAGGCAATTAAAGACATGAAGTGGGGATATGAGACTAATTTCAGATGATTTCTCATTCTACCTCATGTGGGTACTAGAAAGTAGTAATCTGGTAGAGGCCACCTTCAGAGAAAGATGGTAAAGATATTGTGACCCTTTCTTTTTTTCCTACTCCTCTGTAGGACTTTCTTGCCAACCCACCCCCCACCTTGAACACTACAAGAAGCAAAATTCCTTATCCATGCTTTAGAAGGTTCAGAGTCTGAAAGCGTTTGCATTTCGTTTTCATTCTGATGTGTTTTAAAATACGTGAGGTAACTTTTGCCTTTCTATGCTTGACTGGTCTAATTATTTTTCTATAGAACCCTTCATTCTCCATTATTCATGTAGCTCATTAGAAATTAATTATCTCTATGCAGTTTTCTGGCTATGTCTCCTGCCACAGCCATTTCTCCACCCTCCATCTCTCTTTGCCTTTGTGCCAAGTTGTGGGATGAATGGCAATAAGGAAGAATAGGCCATCTATCTCCAGAAGAGAAATTGGGAATCAGATATCCAAGGTACCCGTTATAATGGCTTACAAAGAATCATCCTCTGTTCTAGTTTGCTAGCTGCTGGAATGCAATATACCAGAAACAGCATGGCTTTTTAACACGGGAATTTAATAAGTTGTTAGCTTATAGTTCTAAGGCCGAAAAAATGTTCCAATTAAAACAAGTCTATAGGAATGTCCAACCTAAGGCATCCAGGGAAAGATACCTTGGTTCAAGAAGACTGATGAAGTTCAGGGTTTCTCTCTCAAGTGAGAAGCCACATGGCAAACACAGCATCATCTGCTAGCTTTCTCTCCGGGCTTCCTGTTTCATGAAGCTCCCCAGGAGGCATTTTTCTTCTTCATCTCTAAAGGTGCTGGCTGGTGGACTCTCTGCTTCTCATGGCTATGTCATTATGCTCTCTCAGAATCTCCTCATTCTCCAAAATGTTTCTTCTTTTATAGGATTCTAGTAAACTAATCAAGACCCACCTGAATGGGTGGAGACAAGCCTTTATCTAATCAAGTTTAATACCCACTCTTATTGAGTCACATCTCCAGGGAGATGATCTAATTAAAGTTTCAAACACACAGTACTGAATAGGGATTAGAAGAAATGACTGCCTTTACAAAATGGCATTAGGATTAAAACATGGCTTTTCTAGGGTACATACATCCTTTCAAACGGCACACCCTCTTTGTTCCCAGCCCTTTACTTCTCTTGTCTCTATCATCACCCTTGCCACAGGCCAGAACATAGTTTAAGAGGACTGTGGTCTGAAATAGTAAAGAGATAAGTGGGACTTTTGACCCATAGAAAACTTCATTTAGACACCCACACATATGCAATGCTGAGTATTGAACACTGAGGGATCATACAATCATGCACCCACACAGTCAAGATTCTTCTTTATGTTCTTTCCCAATGGAAGTGCTTTCACTGCTTTGTAAGCTAAACTTACATCTATATTCAGATCTGGCATTCTGGCTCTTCAGATTCCTGTGTCCACACTGTCTCCTCTAACTTTTCACATTTGTGTCTTCAACCTTTCCTTTGCCACCAGCACTGTCAGCAAATAAACATGCTCTATTCTTTTCTGTCTTTAAAGAAATTACAAATTCTTTCTGAACTTCACCTCTCCTTTCAGCTACTGCTCTTCTAACTCCCCATTTAGAGCCAAACTTCTTGAGTACGCTACATTTTTTGCTTACCACCCACTCATTGCTTAACCCATTGGGATTTGACCTTGTGTTCTCCAACCTCTTGTTAAGGTTATCTACCTGTAGATAAATGTACTGAACAGTCTTCCTTTTGCATGACCTTTCTGTAGCTTTCAGAAAAAGTTGAACATTCACAACTTCTCAGCATATCTAGCACCGCTGCCACTCTGGCCACTTCTCTTTTTCTGTGGATCTCTTAAATATTATTAGTCGACAAGGTTCTGACCACAACTCTGTGTTTCCCTCACCTCCTGGGCAGTCCCACCCACATCTATAGATCCTATTAACCACACACATGTGTGTAATCCCATGTTCAGTCTCCTCACCTGTTGAGCTCCAGGAATGAAGAGCTGAGACACCTATCTGTTGTGGGCGGCTTTAACTGGATATCTTACAGATATGCAGATTCAACATGTCCCAAACAGAACAGCTGTTCCTACTCACCAAACCTGCTCTTCCTGTTTTCACAAGTCACTGCCTCACCCAAGATCTTGGATGTCATCCTCAACCCTTCTGTCTCAACTCTCACATCATGTAAATCTCAAGTATGTGGATTCTATTATCTAAACATCTCCTTTGAAAAATGCCTAGTTTTCGTTAGGTAATTATTACATGGTAGAAATTCAAAAAGCACACATAATAAACAAGGAAATTAAGGTATTCTACCTTTACCCCATTCCCCAGGTGTTCTCCTCGGGGACATTCAGTAATAAAATTTTATTATTTATCATTACAAAATGCTTTATGAATATTTAAGCCTATATGATATTAGAAAAAAAATCTATATTAGATACCAGAAAAAAAAAAACACTTTTTGCTTTTTTCAGTTGGTAAAACATTTTGAAGACTGTCCTACACCAATATAACAGTAAGTCCCATACCAATACAATATTAAAACAAACTTCTCTTTGTGCCTGCCCCTCCCAGTTCTGCTGTTCATCTAGAATGGTCTGCCATTCTTTCCCTCCTGCATTACAGAAGTAGGTGTCTAACTCCTCTCTTTACATGTTGTTTTGCTCTTCTTCAATCCATAGTCCACACTGTAGCAAAAATTGTCTTGGAAAATTGCAACTCCTACCTCAAAATACTGTCTTCTCTGAAGCCCTTCCATAAACTCAGTCCTGGCCCCTCTCGCCCATTTCTCCACTTGTTCTCTATTTTATTAATCTGCATTATTATTTCTTTAATCTCTGGAGATTACCATATTCTCTTTCCTCCAGGTCTCCACAATCTTTGGGCCTTTCTACCCTTATGCATCCATTCCCTCTTCCATCTTCACAAATTCTATTCATTCTATAAGTCTCAGCTTAATAATCACACATGGTGGTATGTGTTTTGTGAGGTAAGGGGAATTTTCACTCAAAGGCTAGGTTAGGGTCCAGATGCTTTATATTTTTAGACTACCTTGTACATTTATTATACTTCCTGCATGTCACTTCAATTATTTGATTAAATGTCTGTGTCCCAAACAGATTGGAAATTAGATGAGGCTCATCACTGTGCCTTGCACCATTCCAGTACAATGTAGTATGTAATAAATATTTATTAACTGAAGTAAATAACATTTAAGCAGAGTTATTTACTTATGGCATTTAATGCTTCATCCTGGCAAAAGCTGCTCCAAACCATTGTTACTCCTTATGTGTCACTGACTGATTGGAAGTCATTTCAGATAGCATCAATGATATATTTTAAGTCTGAAAATATCCTAATTGATAGTAATAGAATATTTCTATAAAAGTAGGTCATTTTAGGGAGAATCAGCACACTAAGAACCTAACTTGGGGAAAAAATATTTTAGGCAGTGACTGTTCACAAAGAGCTTTGGGGGGCTACTGAACTATTCTTGTTCCATCACATTGGTTTCACATTGACACAGCACAAGGCACTGAAGAATGCTTAATAAAAGTAAAATGAACAAATAATTGACATGAATGGATGAAGGAATGATTGAATGAATGAATGCAAAAGTGAAGCAATGGCTAAATGAGTGAATCACATGCTGTATGCATCTGCTTAATAGCTTCCAATTTCTGAGTTTAAGGACAATTCTGGCACAGACAGGGCTTGTTGGAATATACTAGTTGAGATTATCAGGCAAGGAAATGATTACTTGAGCCTCTATTCCCTCTCAGGTGTAGTACAAAACAATTTTATAGACAACTGGCTTCTTTACAAACCCTTCCCTAAAAGTTTCCTTTAAAAAATAAGTCTATCTTATGAATATAAAATAATGAAATTTATTCTAATAATAATTCATTTATTCTAAATAGTAGATTTCCAGGCCATATTTTTTCTGTTGCATCTTCTGGGTGAGGGATAGCCTATATCAGGTACTGGGCATGGAGTGGTGAGCAAGACAAAGTCTCTGCACTCACAGAACTTTATATGCTAGTGTGGGAGACACACCCAAATACATAAATAATAGTAGATAATGGTAAATCCTAGGTAGAGACCAGACAGGGTGCAGGGATCCAGAATAACAGACAGAGTAGTCTCTGAGGCGAAGATAGTTAAGCTGAAAATTTCCTTTGTTAACTGGGTCAAAGAGCCATCATGTTCAACCACTCAAAGTTCCACCTCAGTAGCACTTACTATGCTGACCATTACACATCTTCTGCTCACAATGGTCCCCCTGTTCAATGGTCAACACTCTTGAAGAGGGTGCTGGTCTTTCAAAATATGCCTACACTGCAATTCTGCATTTCTATCCTTTGGTCTTGAAAAACAGTCCATGAATTTTACATCCACTTCTGCTCCTCATTAATGTAATCTCTCTTGAAATCTTGGTAGGTGTTGGAGTAACTGTCACCTATTTGCTTCTTTGCACAAATGAATGATTTTAAGTTATTTTAGGAGTGCCTTGTTAATCTATGTTGATACAAAGAATAATAACAACGACGATGGGGTACGTCCATCAGATGCAGAAATATATTTATTCACCGTGTAAAGCAGCAGGGCAACTCAGAGGAACTGAGGAAGTGACCCAAGGTGTCACTTAATTTAAAGGTGATCCCTTAATTTAAAAGTGTTTTTTCTTCCCTTTCTTTGTTTTTTCCTTTGGCCTAAGATTGAATGAGCTGAATGTCTGTGCTCAGAAAGATGTTTGAGCTGTCCCTGCCCATTTAAAGAGACAATTGGTACTGAAAATGGATGTAGGTGGCATCGGTGCACAGCCAACATAGAATTTGTCTGGCTAGAGGAAGTTTGAAAAACGAATTCTTAAACTATAAATATCTATAAAATTGTCTTTTAGCTGAATAGGTAGCTGATGGACATAAAAGCACACACATAAATGATATTTATGCAAATAATCATGGAAATATATGTGCATTTATGTACACAGGTACTATTGACCAACACTTGTGTTAGCGTAGAGGCTTGCACTTGGGGCTAACAGCTTTAAACTATTAATACTTGCTATAGGAAAAAAACAATTTAAAAACTTATTAATTATGCTTAAAATTTACATTTTTATTTTTATTCCAAGCCTTGATTGCAGTCTATTAATAAATGAAACTGTGCTTGCATTTTTAAGTACTTCTGGATTACAAAAACTTTGTTTTCAAAGAGGGCAAAGCTCACTTGATACTTCAGTTTACTAGGGGAAGAGTCAAGGGAGAATGCATTATTAAATTAAAAAATGCGTTGAATAGTAGGAGTTCAATAAATGTACTTAGAGCCTGCTGAAGACTTTTTCTGTTAAATTTAATTTATGATCTTATCAAAGTAAAAGAGAGACATTTTTAAAAAAATCACAAAATACTTCAAGGCTTATGATGCAAAAAGCAGTTCATTACTCCATGACTTCACAATCCTGAATTATTTAATGTCTTGTTTGTTTTCTTCTTGAATTTATACCCACATTTCTATTGTCTATACTATAAGTATACTTGAAGTGCTATTAAAATTTTTTTCTCCATTTCAGCAATTATTTGTTGACTTCAAAATAAAAACAGTTTGACTTCTTCCTTTACTATTTCTTATTCTTGGCTTATTTCACTAGTTAGGACTTCCTACTTGTGGTTGAAAGGATTGTGCCTTGTTTTTGACCTTAGAGGAAAAGGGTTCAGACTTTTCTTCATGATGTAGGATGTTAACTTTAGGGTTTTATAAATTCTCTTTATCAGGTTTAGGAAATTCTGCTTGCTTCCTGGTTTGCTGAGTTTGCTTTTGCTTTGTTTTTAATTACAAATGGGTATTGAATTGAATGAAAATTTTTTCTCTACATCTATTGAAATGACCATATGTCTTTTCTATTTTAGACTATTGATGTAGTGAATAACATTAATTGATTTTTAAATTTTTATTTATTTTTAATTTTGTTGTATTTATTATTATTATTATTATTATTATTATTATTATTATTATTTTGCATGGGCAGGCACTGGGAATTGAACCCGGGTCTCCAGCATGACAGGCAAGAACTCTACCTGCTGAGCCACTGTGGCTCATCCAGTATTAATTAATTTTTGAATGTTAAACTACCTTCCATTGTCTGGGATAAGGACCTATAAGCCATGGTGTAAGATCCTTTTTATGTATTCTGGGTTTGGATTGTTAATATTCTGCAAGAAGTTTTGTTTCTATGTTCATGTAGAATACTGGCCTCAGTTTTCTTTTCCTGTAATATCTTTGCCAGGTTTTATTATCAGGGTTATGCTGGCCTCATAAACTATATTGGGGAGTATCCCTGATTCCTCTGATTTCTGAAAGAGTTTGCTTAAGATTGACACTATTTCTTCTTGAAATGTTTGATAGAATTCACTGGTGAAATAATTTGAGTTTACAGCTTTTCTGTGAGGAGATATTCTATTACAAATCCAATTTCTTTACAATAGTTTTAGAATTATTTAAGGTTTTTAGATCTTCTGGTATCTATTTTGATAAGATGTGGTTTTCAAGAAATTTTTAATTTTCATCTAATTGTTGAATTATTTGTATAAAATTGTTCGTAATATCCCCCTTGTTATCCTTTAAATATCTGGGGAAACTGCAGATCCTTTTTCTTTTTCTTTCATTAAACTGATGCCTTTTTCTTTTATAATATTGGTAATTTGTATTCTTTCTCTTTTTTTCTTTATTAGTCTAGCTAAGAGCTGACCAATTTTATCAATTAAAAACACAACTATTGAGGTGCAAGGATGGTTCAGTGGTAGAATTTTTGTTTGCTGTGCAGGAGACCAGGTTCAATTCCTGGTCCATGCACTTCCCCAAAAACAAACAAACAAGCAAAACAAACAAATAAAATACAAAAAATGAACAAAAATTCAAGAAATGGTGCTCCAATAATGGGATACTTACATGGAAAAATAATGAATGGTGAACCTGCCATACAGCATACAAAAAAATGTACAAAACACACACATACACAACTATTTACTTTGTTCATTTTCCTCTATTGTCTATCCATTTTCAATTTCATTGATAATTGCTTATTTTTATTATCCATTTTCTCCTTACAGTGGGCTTAAGTTCTTTTATTCTAGTTTCTAAGGGAGCTTAGAACTACTGAGTTTATATTTTTCTAATATAAACATTTAAAGCTATAAATTTCCCCCTAAATACTACTTTAGGTATATCCCACAAATTTGGTAAATTTTTGTTTTTATTACATTTCCTAATTTTCTTTTTTATTTTATCTTTGACTCATGCACTATTTAGATAATAATATTTGCTTCCTAATAATTGGGGATTTTGTTTCCTAATAATTGGGGATTTCCCAGACTTTCTTATTGATTTCTAGTTTAATTCCATTGTGGCAAGAGATGACTTTTTACATTTATTAGAACTAGTTTTGTGGCCCCACATGTGGTCTGCCTTGGTAATGGTTCCATGTGCACTTGAAAACTAATGTATATGCTATTTTGGGTGAAGTGTTCTATAAATGCCAGTTAGGTCAGGTCAGTTGCTAATGTTGTTCAGATCTTCTCTCTCCTTACAGATTTTCTGTCTACTTGCTCTATCCCTATTTGACAAATGAGTGTTGAAAATTTCAATTATAATTATAGATTTTCTATTTCTCCTTATAGTTCTATCATTTTCAGTTTTATATGTACTGAAGCTCTGCTTTTAAGCATATAAACATTTAGGAATGATAATGATGACTTGATCCTTTAGTCATTCTGAAATGACCTCCTTTATCCCTGGTAATAATTTTTATTCTGAAGCCTATTTCATCTGATATTAATACAATCACTCCAGCTTGGTTTTGATGAGGGCTGATATGCATATATTTTTTTCACCCTTTTCCTTTTAGTCTATGTGTGTATATGTACTTAAATTGGGTTCCTCATTCCCCATCTCTAGCTTTTAGCAGCCAGGCCTTCCTTTGGAGGCAGACTCAAGGCCTCAGGGGAGCTCTCTCTCTCAGAGCTCCTGCCTTGCCTTCAACTGGAAATCCTCAGGATTCTAATCTGTTATGGCAGTCCACTCTAGGCCATTCATTATTAACAGTTCAGCTGGTTCCTTCCGATTCCTGTCTATGGTGGATTATCTCCTCTTCTAACTCTCTCCCAGGAAGGAAAGCAAGAATACGTCTTTTTACTATAAAAGACTTGTTAGTTTCTGAATTTTGGTTCATTCAGATTTACCTGGGTCCTCAATTCCCTAATGCATTTATTGAAATTATGAATCTGTAGCAGATGCATCTTGTTTATGTTGTTAAAATGATGCAATGGCGTCTTGCAATTTGTTATATCCTATATATACCTCCTTCTACCTTTCCTATGTAGGCTTAGGAATTTTTGGTTAAATCAGTATTAAGGTACATACCATTATAGCTATGTAACTATTGTTCACTTTTAAGACACAGATCATTTCCTTTTACAAATTTTTGTTTCTCCTGGACTTAATGATCAGTGATAAGAATATAAAAAAGTTAAGCAAGTACAAAAACAAGATCTTCAGATTCCTGCAGGGTCTTACAAACTTTTTATCAGAATCATAAAAACCTACTAAATCTTACTATTTTCTACATGCTTAATACATCCAGAATCCTATTGATTCCATTTTCTTCTGGAGCTCCCTGTCCTGTTCTATTTTGGAAAGATTGTTTTACTCCAGTGCCCATCTCAGTTCCCCTCTCCTGCACCCAATCCTTTGTTTCCTTGATTCTTTCTCTTGGTTCATTCTTGTGCTTTGGCAGGGAACATCTGCAGTAGTTGCCTAACAAAAGGCGTATGGGAAGTACATTTTTAAAGTCCTCGTATATATCAAAATATTGTTGATTGATAGATTGGCCGACCATAAAATTCTCATTTGGAAATCATTATCCCTCAGAATTTTGAAGGAACTTCTCCTTTGCTTTCCAGCATTACTTAGAAATGTTGCTGTGCAAAAGTCCCTTTTCATGCTAATACCTGTTTTTTTTTTTTTTTTTTTGTCATTTTTGTTTGTTTTCCTCCTTTAATGCCTTTAGGAACTGCTCTATTGGCAAATTTCTGAAGTTTCATAATGAGTTGCCTTGATGAGCCTTTTTCAAGGGCTATTAATCTGGAAAACCCATATCCCTCAGTTCTCAGATTTTTCCTTTATTATTTACTTCATATGCTCCTCTTTTAATTTTCCCTGTTCTTTCTTCTGTAACGCTATATGATTGTTGGACTAGATATTCTCCTTTTGAGTCTCTTTTATTTTACATCTCTTGGGCCTTTTGATCTATTTCTTGGGACATTCCATTAATTTTATCTTCCCAACTTTCTCTTTTTCTCTCTCTTAAATTTTACTATGCTATTTTCTTATTTGTTAATGGATGGAATACCTTGTTTCATTTCTTTGAAGATACTTTAGGGTCTCTTCCTCCTTTGAAGTTTTTATTCTGCTTTTATTGTGTGGTTTTTTTTTTTCAACACCTCTATTTATTCCGAGTAATTTTTTCTGGTTTAAATATTTTGGTCTCTTTCTTTCAAGTATGAAGTTTTCCTCAAATGTCTGGCTATTCTAAGCTGCTCATCCATCTTAAGAATGAAGCATAAAAACACCCTGGGAGTGGGACTTGTTCACTAGTAGGTTTTACTGATGGACAGTCCCTTCATTTTTTAGATGTAGATATCTCAGTGTCTCTATGTTATTTTCTCTCACATCTCAGGTCTATTGATCTGGAGAAGAAATACAAAACCACCTACCTGGGCTGGATATAGACCTGGCTGCCAGCATTCTGAGAACTGATTAAGGAAAGTAGATGATGGAGAGGGTTGGGGATGAGTGCCTCATCATTTATTATTCACATATTCATTCATTTGCCACTCCTTATGCATTTCATCCAATCCCTTGTTTTGCCCTCTACGTTTCTCCTCCCCTCAGCTGGCTCTGATGCCCCCAAGTCCAGAGCTTGTCAGATGGATAAACCCCCTATCTCCAGCTGGATTGGGTGAGGGGTTGTTACCTGAATACATAGGGTAAGTCAGGGGATCCGGAAGCCTACCTTTAAACCAGAATCTTCCTACCCAGCCCACTTCTCACCACTCTTCTGAGGACCAAACAGCACCTCTCACTTTTGAGTCCTCCTAGGATTCTAATGAGGATATTAATTACTTTTCATTGTCATCCCTATCTGCTGGAAGTTAGATGTTAGCTTTCTCTGCTCTGCTAGATTAGTTACCAATGGCACAACCACTTTGAGTCTTTCTAAAAAGTTTTACCACCCCACATCTGCAATGTTCAAGAGAGAACAGAGATAACACACCTATCCAATCTACCAGGTTTTTAAATACTCCCAGACATAGTTTCTTAAATGCAATTTAAAAATCAGGTTTATTGAGATGCTATATGAAATTCATCATAAATGTATAACAGATGCATTTTGACAATGTATGCCGCTATGTAAATCACTACAATCAGCTTATAGAACATATTCATCAGTCCCCAAAAGTTCCCTCATGTTTCCTTTCCAGTCAATACTCCCCTTCTAACCTGAGTCCTTGACAAACATTGATACATTTTCTCTCTTTTGCCTTCTCTAGAATGTTGTACAAATGAATCATATAGTATATAGTATTTTGTGTCTAGCTCCTTTCGCTTAATGAAATACTTTTGATTTTCATGCAAGTTGTTTCCTGTATTAGTAGTTCATTTTTCTTTACTGCTGAGTAGTATTCCATTCTACAGATATCTCACAGTTTATCCATTCACTGATTGGAGGGATTTTGAGTTGTTGTCACTGCTTGGTTAATTTTGAATAAAACAACTAAGGATATATGCATTAAGGTTTTATGTGGCTTTGCTTCTCTTAGGTAAATACATAACAGTGAAATCACTGAGTTGTATAGTAAGAGTATGTTTGCCTGTGCACAAAACTTTCAAGCTGTTTTAAAGTGGTTGAAAGATTTTTAATCCGTTAGTATTGTATGAGAGTTCCAAGTGCTGCATGTTGTCACCACGATTGATATTGTCACTTAAAAAAAAGTAGACAATATACTAGATGATAAAGAATATTATATTATAGGTTTACTTTGCATTACCCTAATGACTCATGTTGTTGAGTATCTCTCATTGTGCTTATTGGCTGTTTGCATTTCTTCTCTGGTGAAGTAGCTGTTCAAATCTATTACCCATTTATAAATTATGTTACTTATCTTCTTTTTATTGAGCTCAAAGTGTTATTTACATGTTCTGGATATAATCCTTCATCAGTTATCTATTTTGCAAACATTTTTGCTCAGACTATGGCATGCCCTTTAATCTTTTAATTTTCTTTATAGCGTCTTTTGTAAAGCAGAAATTTAAAGTGTTGATGTTGATTTTTGTCAGTTTTTTATAATTTATGATTTCTGTATTTCATCTAGAATTTGTCATCTTACTCTGGGTTACAGAGATTTTCCTCTAAATAGTTTTTAGTTTTAGCTCTTATGCTTATGTCTATGAGCCACATGAGGTTAATTTTTCATAGGGAAGAGGGATGGGTTAAAGTTCATTTATTTTGCAAATGGACATCCAGTTGCTTAAGCATCATCTGTTAATAAGACTATCCTTTTCATAGATACCCATTATCAGATTGTGGAAAGTTCCCTTTTATACTTTGTGTGCTAATAGTTTTCATCACAAATGAATGTTGCATTTTGTCAAATGCTTTTTCTGCATCTATTGAGACAGTGATTTGGTTTTTCTTGTTTTTGTCCATTGAAGTGAATAACATTGATGAATTTTCAAATATTGATCCAATCTTGTTTTCCTGGAATAGAACCCACTTGGTCATGGTTTATTATCCTTTTTTACATACTATTGGATTTAATTTGCTAAAGATGTATACTAGTTTTAGTTTTATTCTTCTTGAAAAAAAATTTTTTGAAGGACATTTGGTATTAGAGTAATACTGGCTTCATACAATAAGTTGGAAAGAGCTTTCCAAAAGAGCCTTATAGAGTTTGTATTCTTTCATGTTTACATGTTTCATAGAATTCACTAATAAAGCCATCTTGATCTGGAGTTTGCTTTCTGGAGAGGCTTTAAAATATTGATGCATTACACTTAATAAATATAAGACTATTCACACTATTTCTTTATTGACTGAACCTTGGTAGTTTTTTTATTTTTATTTTTTTAATTTTTAAAATTTTTTTATTAACGGAAAGAAAAAAAAGAAATTAACACAACATTTAGAAATCATACCATTCTACATATGCACTCAGTAATTCTTAACATCATCACATAGATGCATGATCATCGTTTCTTAGTACATTTGCATCGGTTTAGAGGAACTAGCAACACAACAGAAAAAGATATAAAATGTTAATATAGAGAAAAGAAATAAAAGTAGTAATAATAGTAAAAAAAAACACACAAACAAACAAAAAAACCCTAAAAAAACAAAAAAACAAACAAACAAAAAACAAACAAACAAAAAAAACCCTATAGCTCAGATGCAGCTTCATTCAGTGTTTTAACATGATTACTTTACAATTAGGTATTATTGTGCTGTCCATTTTTGAGTTTTTGTATCTAGTCCTGTTGCACAGTCTGTATCCCTTCAGCTTCAATTACCCATTGTCTTACCCTGTTTCTAACTCCTGCTGAACTCTGTTACCAATGACATATTTCAAGTTTATTCTCGAATGTCCGTTCACATCAGTGGGACCATACAGTATTTGTCCTTTAGTTTTTGGCTGGATTCACTCAGCATAATATTCTCTAGGTCCATCCATGTTATTACATGGTTCATAAGTTTATCTTGTCTTAAAGCTGCATAATATTCCATCGTATGTATATACCACAGTTTGTTTAGCCATTCTTCTGTTGATGGACATTTTGGCTGTTTCCATCTCTTTGCAATTGTAAATAACGCTGCTATAAACATTGGTGTGCAAATGTCCGTTTGTGTCTTTGCCCTTAAGTCCTTTGAGTAGATACCTAGCAATGGTATTGCTGGGTCGTATGGCAATTCTATATTCAGCTTTTTGAGGAACCGCCAAACTGCCTTCCACAGTGGTTGCACCCTTTGACATTCCCACCAACAGTGGATAAGTGTGCCTCTTTCTCCGCATCCTCTCCAGCACTTGTCATTTTCTGTTTTGTTGATAATGTCCATTCTGGTGGGTGTGAGATGATATCTCATTGTGGTTTTGATTTGCATTTCTCTAATGGCCAGGGACATTGAGCATCTCTTCATGTGCCTCTTGGCCATCCGTATTTCTTCTTCTGGTAGGTGTCTGTTCAAGTCTTTTTCCCATTTTGTAATTGGGTTGGCTGTCTTTTTGTTGTTGAGTTGAACAATCTCTTTATAAATTCTGTATACTAGACCTTTATCTGATATGTCATTTCCAAATATTATCTCCCATTGTGTAGGCTGTCTTTCTATTTTCTTGATGAAGTTCTTTGATGCACAAAAGTGTTTAATTTTGAGGAGCTCCCATTTATTTCTTTCTTTCTTCAGTGCTCTTGGTTTAGGTTTAAGGTCCATAAAACCGCCTCCAACTGTAAGATTCATAAGATATCTTGTTTCCAGTTATGAATTTTTTTGTCAATTTTAGACATTACCTATTGACTACTTATTATGAAAGATAAGAATTCAGCTATATTTCATCTTTGTTTTTATTGCATTCTCTCTCTCTCTCTTTCACACACACACATGCACACACACACATAAACACACACACACACACATACACCATACAATATTTCTCTCTTCACGTCCACCCAGTGTTGCTTTATAGGTATTTTAGTTTGGTCAGTTTTCAGAGTTATAGTTTCACATATTATAGTTGTGAAAAATCTTGTCACAGCTGTGCCAATAGTATACATACTTTAACTGCTTTGTCTTTCTTTGTGCAGCCTCCTACTCTCCTTGGCCTGAAAAAAATGTTATGTTTTCTAGGGCTTGTCATGAATTCTCCTCACCTGCCAGTTATATAAGTCTCTTCACCATATTTTAGAACATTTAGTATTTTTTATCAATTTCAATATTTTTTGAGGAAACCTCTTTGGGAACATTTCATCTGCTTGATCTTGGCTGGATGACCTCGAAGCTTGCTGCATAACTGTTGTTTTGGAATCTTCTTTGGCCATTATGGTAGGCATTGCCTCCATGCCTTTTGCATTGGCTTCCCTTTTACCTGGCTTTCACTTCTCTACTTCATTGATTTATTCCTTTTGGCAGAGTACTACTTGCAAGGAGGTTTTTTTCTTTTTATCTACCAAACTTTCTATCAAGTTTTACTTTTTGTTATCATATTTTAGATTTTGAAAAGTTCTTTTTCCATCATCTGTATATTCCAATTAAAAGCAACAATTGCATCTTGCTTAGTTAGCAGTGCTTTTCTTTGTGAAGGTAATAAAGAGTGTTCTTTTATATTTTCTTTCATTTGCATAATTTGTTTCTTTCTTCCTAGGTGTTTTTTTCTGCTTATGTTAGCTTTTGAATTTCAGGCTAAGGGCTTTTCGTGAATGTATGAGATTTCTTGGCTGCCCACTCAACCTTAAAAAGCTGATTGGAAGCTCTGAGCACGTGAGTTGGGCTTGTCAACTACATTCTTTCCTTTAAGGTTATGCCTAAGCCCTTGCATTGGGGAATCTAAGATGTCCTAATCTTCAGGTTTTTCTTTTGGACTGGTCAGGTACCCCAGAGAAGACTCTTGTGACTTCATGCCTGGAAGGCATTTCAGTTTGCTAAAACTGCCAGAATGCAATATACCAGAAATGGGTTGGCCCTAGATTGGGGATTTCTTAGTTTACAAATTTACAGTTCTTAGGTCATAAAAATGTCCAAATTAAGGGATCAAGAGGAAGATACCTTCTCTGAAGAAAGGCTGCTGGCATGCAGTGTTCCTCAGTCACATGGGAAGGCACATGGCGACCTCTGCCAGTTCTTCTCTCCTGTGTGTTCTGGTTTCAATTCCTCTCTCTCCCCTCTGGGGGTTTCCCTCTCTTTTATCCTCTCACAAAAGACTCCAGTAAAGGATTAAGACTCACCTTGAATGGGCTGGGTCACATCTCAATGGAAATAACCTAAATGTCCCACCTAAAATAAGTCTGTACCCACAAGAATGGATTAAAAGAACATGGCCTTTTCTGGGGTACATAATAGCTCCAAACTTTACCACAAAGGGTAAGAAGGCTAGGGAGGGGCTCTCAATATTTGTGTTTAAGCTTTTGCTCATCTCCCTATTTTGGTAGGGTCCCCATGCCTTCAACTGTAGCAGTTAGCCCTAGATCACAGTTCAGTTTTTACCTCTTGATAGTAAACATTTGGTCTTCTTCCAGATGAAGAGAACTGTTATCCACCTGCATAGGATGTGAGACAATCTAAGGATTTAAGTGATTTTTAAAGATAATTTTGAATTAAGGCCCTTGCCAGTGTTCCACTATTATCCCAACTTCTAGAGGAAACCACTGCTGCTCATACTTGAGCCTTCCAGGAATCTTCGGTATACATTGAGTTGCTTTTCAGCTTTTTTTTTTTTTTTAACATCTGCTTAAGCTTCAATTCTTTTAGTGTCTTAGTTTCCACATTTTTGTTGCCATTATGTTATTTACTGTTTTTCTGTGTGTATAACAATAAGCTGCTTTAAACATTTTTCTGCTATTGCTTTAATAAGACTTTGGCATGAAATAGATGATATATGATACATGATTTTTAAACTACAATTATATGCTGTTCTACCTAACATTCAAAAAACTGGATAAAATTCCGTTTAAGTGAAATAGCCCCAAACCGTAATAGATTGTCAAGTGACTATCATATTTCAAGCACTGTGCTAAGTATTGTAACATTCATCTGGCTTAGTTGATCCTCACAAATAGCCTTATAAGGGTGGTACTGAAATTATCAGATTATTATTAACATGTCTTTGGCTTTCATGAATGAAGCATGGGAAATATGTAGGATCCAGTAAAAGGAAGGTTGAAATAAAATTTTAAGTAAATAAATGTCTTAGTTTGCCAGGGTTGCTATGACAAATACCACACTGGATTGTATTAAACAATAGAAATTTATCTCACAGTTTTGTAGGCTAGAAGTCCCATATTAATTCATTGCCAGAACTTGCTTTCTTTGGGCATTTGTAGCATTTCAGCAATCCTTCATCGCTTGGTTCTTTTTCACTTTCATGTCTGTTCCTCTGATTTCTGGCTTCTTATGACTTCTGACTTCTTCTGAATTTTGACTTCTTCTGACTGATGCAGACTGAATTTCTTCTGCCTTAGTCTCCAGTCATTTGGATTAAGGTCCATTCTGATTCAATTTGACCTTTGCTAAATGAGATCTTAGAAGATGCTATTCATAAATGAGTCCACCCCTTGACTATTAATAATATATTTAACGATCTCATTCGCAAGTAGGTTCACACTCACAGGAATGTGGATTAAAACTTAAACATACCTTTATGGGGGACATAATTCAATATCCAACAATAAATAAATAAAGCAGCATTCAAACAGACAGTAAAGAGAATGTTGAAAGAAGTTAGATGCAAACAGTGTAGATGAATTAAGTAGGTAATGGTGTACCTTGAACCCAGAAGACATTGGTAAAACCAACCCTCCTTGAAGGGTAAGGATTTTTTTTGTTTTTGATTTTGTATTTTCTTTCTTTATTTTTTACATGGGCAGGCACCGGGAATCAAACCCGGGTATCTGCCACGGCAGGCGAGAACTCTGCCGCTGAGCCACGGTGGCCCACCTGAATGGTAAGGACTTTGAATCGTTTATTACTGCAATGAGAAAGGTGGATCCAGTGTGTGGGAGGATATTCCTGGGTATACAAAGCCACCAGATTTCTTTTCCTGGCTTTAGATCTTTAGCCATGAAGTCACTTTAATTTATTTGAGATGGTAACCCCGAATTCTTTTGGAGCAGTTAATACCATTTGCCTGAGACTCCTGTTCATGAAACTCAGAATCCTTTAACTCCAGAAGGGTTTAAAATTAAATTTAGAGGAGATGAAGTAAATAAAACAATAGTATTATTACTTTTTGTTAGGTCTAGGAAAATTAAAATAACCTGTGTATTTATTATACATAATGCTTAAAGATAACTTGAAATTCCCTATGTTTATAAATTTCAAGTATTAAATTCACAAGATTTTGACTGAAAGGATAGACATTTGAAGTGCTTGGAAAGGAACTTGGATATATTAAATTTATAAATAGAGTTAAAGGTGTTTAAAGGATTTAATTAACCAAGTTGTAAATGGTAGTGATAATTTGAATATATTTGGTCTAACTTGAATTGATAAAACATTAAGCAAAGGTCATTTTGAAGATGAATGTCGAAATTTTCTGTATTTAAATATAGAATCATAAGAAAATTTTAAGTTGAATTCAAGGACTAAATAAACCTAGGTTTTGAATCCATATCTTGAACAAATTGAATATTAATTTAAAATCCTAAATAACAATACACAGTCTTTTTTAGGCCTGAAAGTTTATCATGTATCAAAAAACTTACACTGACAGAGAAGAGAAAACTGAGACTCAGAAAAATCAAGTAATTTGCTCAAAATCACACATCTACTAGATTACACATTTAACTGCTTCCACAGCTGATGTGTTTAACCATAGAAATTATACCATTTCAAAATACACTTCTTTGAGCCTGGACCTGGCATTGTGAGATTGAGAAAGACTTTTTGACCAAAAGGGGGAAGAGAAGGGAAACAAAGTTTCAGTGGTTGAGGGATTTCAAATAGAGTTGAGAAGTCATTCTGCAGGTATTCTTATGTCGGATACAGATGTTCCTTTTTAGTTTTTAGTGTATTAGAATAGATAGAAGGAAATACCTGAAACTGTTCAGCTGTAATCCAGTAGCCTTGATTCTTGAAGATGATTGCATAATTATATAGCTTTTACAATGTGACCATGATATGAAAACCTTTTGGCTTACATTCCCTTTATCCAGTGTATGGACAGATGAGTAAAAAAAAATAAGGACAAATAAATAAATGATAGGTAGGAATAAGGGGCATGGGATATTTTGGGTGCTCTTTTTCAGTTTTTTATTTTCATTCTTATATGTATTTTTGAAGTAATGAAAATGTTCAAAAATTGTGGTGATGAATACACAACTATAAGATATTGTGAACCATTGATTGTACACTGGATGATTATATGGTATGTGAATATATCACAATAAAATTGCATTAAAATATACTTCTTTGATAAATATGATTTATGTTTGACATAGCACACATATATATTGAAATCCCTTTTGAGATGGGTACAACTTAGTGTGTCACTTCAGCTTAGAAAAATGCAATTGTGAAAAGGAAAGTGCAAACAATCTGAGAGGGAGATGTTGTGTGTGCTTTGCTTGTATTATCTTAGGGGTAACATGGAACCATAGGGAGTTATTGTGGGAAATTAGCACTCGGGGTCATGGCCCAGCTAAAAACTTACTGCAAGTTAATGCAAAAAGTGACAGAAGAACAATTAGGATATTCATTAACTGTATCTATTTATGCTTCTAAACTCAAACCTCAATATTTAAGTAAAAACTTCTTTGATTATAGCAGCAATAAACGAAAGTGGGTTTGCAATTCCCAACTAAGGCTCAATGTGTGGATCTTAAATTTTATACTGGGGAGCCCAAGTCAGCAGTCCTTTTATGGGTCAAAAACACATATGACAGAACTTGATTAGGAAAAAAAGATGGGTGTTTGGTTCTTACAAGTCTGGGTTTTCTTTTTTTAAAAATTATATAATCCTGGAGAAGGTGTGAAACTCTCAGGTCCTTTTGAAACAGAGGTAATGGTTTCCTACACTTCAGAACCGGAAGCACCAGATACAATCCAGTAAATCATGTTATCCAGGGCTTGGCACAAGCCAGGGCACCATAAGCGATAGCTACATTATCATTAGGATTGTCTTCAAAAACAAAGACTTTAACTAAGACAATTTACTTGATAAGAAAACACAAAAGACTGAAACAGTGTATTAATTGTATAATTTTCTTTCCAGCTTTGGACACCTTTTAGTTGCAGTGTTCCTTGCTATTGTAGAAAATAACCATCTTTTCATTGCGATGCATATTTTGGAGTCATTTATCAAGAAATTAAATCAGATTGAAAAAAGCTTCATCTGGAATTCTGCATAGTAGGAATCAGATTCTGACAGACAAGGGAAAAGATTTTCTCCCATAGCAATTCCTTTAGGACAAAAGTGCTTCATTTGAATAGTATCCTAGATGAAGGCCTGAAGGCTTTCTCTCCACCTTAGATGGGTGCAGAGACAGTGGATCCCTTTTTCTTTGGAATTATCAGGATGGTTATCGACTCTGAAAAGCAGAGGTTCAGTCCTTGCCTGTCAGCCATTCAGTTCTGAAAAAGTGATGCCTTAGCTTTGTGGTATTGCTTTGCCACCACACAATACGTGTATCTTAACATTGAGAAATTTGATTACTAGGGAAATGCTTCCCTTGCATTTTGTTGTTTCAGAGGAGCCCTGGACTCGTTAGGGCAGGAAAGAAGCAAAGACATGTGTGGGCAGGTGCCACTTTTGTTGGCTTCCCTATTAGCTCACTAGTTCTCTTCTCTACTCACCCCACTCATTGCTTAATGTTAGGATGGACATGAACTTTTTCCTAGCAAATTCTATGAACAAAATAACTGAGCACAATGAATGAATGAATAAGATTCTATTGAAAAATGTACTTTGAAATCTTTAGATGACTGATATCATGTAGACATGTATACACTGTGCTGTATAAGGGTATGTGTGTATACAAGTATGTTGTATAGTTATTTTGATTAGAGAAAGAGAAATCTGCTAGATTTATTAACTTTCCAAATGAACAAATGTGCATGTGGGTGAAAGTATGTGATCTGATAAATCTTTGTGGGCAGACTTCATTCATTCACCTGTGACTGACCACAGGTTTTGTTCCAGACACTTTGCAAAGCATTTGGGATATAAAAGCAATGCACCACAATTACGGTCCTCCATCCCTGACTTGAAGGACCTGATAATCCAGTGGATAAAATGAGTATATAACCAAAGAATTCTGGCACAATGTAACACCTATAATGAAAGTGGTGAGGGGCTGTTCCCTGGAGGGTCTGACATCTGAACTGAGCGATGAAGAATGAGCAGGAATTAGTTGAGCAGAGAAGGGTGGAGAGGTCATTCCAGACACAGCAAGAGCAAAGGAACACATAAGGTAAGGAAAAAGTCTGGTGTACATGCAGGAAACCTCAAGCAGTTTGTGTTGCTGGAGGTAGAGTGGGAAGCTGGCAGTGGTGAGAAATGGGCTGGTAGTGTTGCCTGCCCTTTCAAGAAGTATAAATTTTATCCTAGACTCACTGGGGAATTTTGAAAGGTTTTGAAAATGGGAGTAATTATTCTCCTTTTTAGAGTCGGTCCTACAGAACTGTATATCTGTGAAGATTACTTATCATAGCGTTCTTTGTAACGATA
This sequence comes from Tamandua tetradactyla, assembly GCF_023851605.1. Taxonomy (NCBI): domain Eukaryota; kingdom Metazoa; phylum Chordata; class Mammalia; order Pilosa; family Myrmecophagidae; genus Tamandua; species Tamandua tetradactyla. The sequence goes on from NC_135352.1 coordinate 14,133,991, forward strand.
AAAGCTTGAGAACAAGCAACCTATTGGTTGTAATTTACTAAACAATGGAACGTTCAGACTACTAAGTACAAACTAGAAGTAGTTAGAGTCATAAGGAATGACATGGGAAGAGCTCCAACATATACGGTTAAATGAGAAAAAGGATGAAAGAACAGCTTAAAGGGTATGGTTTCATTTGTGTAAGGAAGAACAGTGTAGGATCCTTTTTCTCTCTTTCTCTCATCTCTCCTTCTCTCTGTGTGTCAGCACTGTTCTTCCTTCTTCTCTTCCAACTGGCTACCTTGGCTTCTCCACTCAGCAGGGTGAGAAGTCTGACCACCAAACTTAGCAAATTTGCGTCTACATCTCCACTTCATAAAGAGAGGTCAATTGATTATTTAAGCCTGAATACAAAAAAAAAAAATCAAAGAAAAGACCCTCTTCCATGTGGACCAATTAGCCATGGCCTAAGTGGAGAGGACAATGAAGAAAATGGTGGCTCCAGAGGAGAATTTCATTTATGGAGTTGGAGGAGGGGCAATTCCTGGAAGAAAGGAAGGTTGACAGGGACGTTGGACAGAAGTGGGGTGGGGCGGGGGGGCAGGGAATCTGTTCCCTACAGAAACTTTACTTATTACTAAATATATACATGTACATACCTCTGCATTGTTTAACTTTTTAATGGAAGATTTTATAATGTTTTTAATGGAAAAAATAAGGATGAAAGGGAAAGTTATAGGATCTGTATTTCAAAAGCATCACTCTCAAATCAGTATAGAGAAAGATTTGAAAAAGACAGAAGTGGTGGGAGGAAAACAAGTGAAGCATTTTCCTCCAGCTTCATAGCAAGATCAGAAATACAGGCATTAAGGCAGAGGTGGCAGGAATGGAGAGGAGGGACATCGTGGGAAATATTTAGGAGCTTAAATTGACAGAGCGTGGTGACTGATACAGGAGCAGGAGCCAGGAGAAAGAATAGGAGCCAAAGGTGACACTAAGTGATCCCACAGCTTTGGTCTAGATGACTGCCTAGAGGGAAGAGAAGGAAACTCTTGTGGAGATGGCTTTATGCTTTTTGACATGTAGAGGATGAGGTGTCTGAAATAAATGGGTAGTATGTAAGTAGGGCACCACAGATGGAAATTTGGGAAGCCTGGGTTGGAGAGCCAGAGTGGAGTGTAATTGCATTTAATGGTAGTTGGAATTCAGGACAGACTCATGTATTAAATGTTACACCAGCTGGCAGCAGTTCTTCATTTGACAGTCTCTGCTTGGCACTGCAGCACGTTGCGGGGCGGTGGCCGACCAGGCAAACTACTGAATGCTCTTCGGATTTTCCTTTTGTCCCTAAGGGTAACTGGGTTTTTCATATGTTCGTTTGTTTGGCAACCATTTGAGAGCTAAAAGGGAAAGAGAAAAAATCCAGAAAAATAAATAAATAACTGCCATGGGATGTTTTGGGTTTTGTCCCTATCTTTTTTCCTTTCCTGGAGCAACGAAAGTGTTCTAAAAATGATTCTAGTGAAGAATGCCCAGCCATGTGACGATACTGCGAGCCATTGATTATATACTCAGGATGTACTGAATGGTGTGTGAATTTATCTTAATACAATTGCATTAAAAAATAATAAAGAAATGTGCACAACTCCCAGAGACCCTCAGATAAAGTGGCCAGCAGAATAGAATGAATCAGCAACTCTTTCACTCTTTCTTCTTTGGTATTTAGATAGGCTGGAATATAAGAGGGCCCATGACCCAGTACTCCTTTTCTTTTGGTTGGTAGCTAAAATTAATCCATTCAGGACAATCCCAGGTCCCAGGGCTGTTTTGAGTATCAAGCAGCTCCAAGCTAGACCACTGTCACCAGGCTTCCAGCACTGGGCCTGGTGAGTGATCACAAAGGGACTAGCCTAGGCTGGGTGGACAGAGCCTGACCCAGGGCAGGCTGAGCCCTTAGTCCCAAACCCCCAACCCTTTCGAGAGAATACAGCCCATGGGGGATGGAATGAGCTCTTGCATTTCCTAGAAACACCTCCACAAGAGCTGTCTTAGATCAGGCTTCCTGGAAAAGGAGCTCAGGGCAGAGCTTTGTGTACAGCAGTTTCAACAGAAGTGCTGTCAGCAACACCTGTAAGAGCACGAGGGAAGCAGGACTGGGCAAAGGTAGATGCTGTCGAAAGAAGGGAACTGGCCCTTCTGAGATATCCCGAATTGAGGCAAGAGGGCTGAGCCTTTTTACTCCCACACTGACCCCCAGGGAGTGGGCATAAACTTTGGCCAAGGACAATTTCCAGGAAGGGACTCAGCTGTAAGCCATCAGCATCCCACACTCCTGGCAGCCAGAATCGAGAACCTCTAAGGCTCGTAAATCTTATTCCCCTAGTTTCAAATAACCCAGCACCTTCCCTGGCTCCCCTTATCAAAGCACGTTATCTGAGTCAGATTCTTCCCAGAAGGAATGTGCATGATTATTGCAAATTTTCGTCTCTTATAAGATAGTCATAATTATTTATAGTTACCCAAGACCTATTAAGGCGTTATCACAGTGGTAGGGGATGGGGGGTGGGGGATGACACAGCAAGTAGGAGTATGAACAAAGATTAGGTACAAAATTGTATCTTTCAAAGTTAAGCCCAGAGGGAAAAAATGCATTGCCATTTTCACAACTTCCATCTTTATTATTTTTACAGACTATATACCTTCTGTTGCAATCACATTCATTCCCCACAGTATTTAGATTCTGGGTAATAGCTTTGCTTTATTGATCCAGTTTGACAATCTTTGGCTTTTAACTGGTGCATGTATTCCTTTACACTGTAATTATTTATCTAATTGTATTTTTATCTATGATTGACATGATATTTTTCCCTCCTGTTATCTATGTTTTATTTTCTTTCCTTTCTCATTTGATTTTCTTTTCATCATACCACTTTTTCCCGTACTAGTTTGGAAGATATGTACTGTTTCTGTTCTTACAACCCTAACTTTGCTTTCCACTCTTTGACTGTTAGCTTGTATTTTAATTTAATTTTTCTTTCTGTAGACAAGGTATCCAGAATTTAATTAAACTGAATCCAATTTTGATCATGGCACATTCTTAATATTGACCTTTTCATGGCCCTCTTTTACTTGTTTGGTTAGTTTAAATAATGTTAGAGACACCCATAAATCTACCTCCCTAAAACCAACCCCAGGATTTTGACAACAGCCTCATCTACCCACGTTAGTTTTCCCTATCCCATCCTCCTGCTTTCCCCCACCCCAGGCAGTCCTCATTTTGAGTCCCAAATTTATCATTCCATTGCTTTCCTCCTTACATAGATTTAGTGCATATATATGCAATTTCAGTTGTCTTTAACTTTGATGAAAGGATATCATGCTGCATATAATCCACCGAGACTTAATTTCCCAATTAACCATATACTATTTTAATTCATTTGTTTTGACTGCTACATAAAAACCCCTTTGTGTGACTATATCGCCGTTTTTTTTTCAGTAACTCTCCCACTGATGGTACTTGGGATCATGTCCATGTTTTTTGCTAAATCAAGCTGCTATGAATATTGTTTGAACATGCCTCCCATTCATTAGCAAGAATTTCTTTTTACTTCTCTTCAATATAAACCTAGAGTAGAATTGCTGGATTACAAAAATGTTAAGATTAAACTTACGAGAAAATGCTAAACGATTTTCCAATATATTCCCATCATCCACATGAAAGAAAGCCTGTTGATTCTTCAGCCCTTTAAAAGTTGGTATTGTCAGTCTTCTTAAGTTGTAATAATTGAATAGATGAAATCTCTAATGATGTTGAATATCTTCTCTTATCTTTTTTGTCTACATTTCTTCTGAGAAACTTCTGTTCATGTTTCCTGTTTATTATTCATTCCTCCTTGCATTTTAGATTCCATTCAGTGTTACTTTCTTTCTGCCTGAAATTCCTTCTTTAACATTTCCTTTAGAGAGGTACTGCTGTTGGTAGGCATTTTCTGCTTTGTTCCTGAAAATCTGTTTACTTCGCCCTCATTCTTTAAAGATAATTTCACCAAGTGTAGAATTCTAGGTTGGCAAGTGTAGTCTCTCAGCACGCTGACGATACTATAACATTGGTTTCTGGCTTCTTTTATTACCGTTGAGAAGTTATCCTTCAGCTTAATTGTTTGCTTTTTTTTTTTCACTGATGACTTTTAATATATTTTTCTTTGTCTCTGCTATTCTGCGTTTTCACTAGGATGTATGGGTGTGGATTTTTTTTTTTTTTTTTTTTTTTTTAGCCTGCTCAGGATTCTTTCTAGAATCTGTACTTTGATGTTTTTCATTGATTCTGAAAACTTTGCAATCATCTTTTCAAAGATGGTCTCAAAGTCTGTTCTCACTCATTCATCTCTCTTTCTGGAACTCTGATGATATATGGGTTAGGCTTTCTCAATCTACCCTCCATACATCTTAAACACTCTACTACATATTTGTGGTAGCTGTGTCTTTTTTTCTTTCTGGGCTGCATTCTGGATAATTTCTCCTGGTCTAGCTTTCATATATCACTATGTTTCTCTTAAGCTGAACCAATCTTCTTTTAAATCTGCCCTTTAAACTTTGTATTTTAATTATTTTATTTTCATGTCTAGATGTTCTATTTGGGGCATTTTCAAAGCTACTAGATTAGCCTTTGTAGCTCCTGCTCCATACAGATATATATAAGCTTCTTTTTATTTTCTGAATGACATAGGCATAATTTCCTATATAGTGTCTAATACCTCCAATAGGTAAAGCTTTGATAGTCTATTGGTATAATCTTTGTGTCTCCTGGTTCTTACTCTGATACTGTACTTCCTTATACACATAGTAATTTTTTACTTTGAAAAGCTTATATTGCTTAGAAGATTGTGAGAATTTTTTGAAGCTTAGGATGAAGGTGCATTCCTCCAGAAACAATATATATATAATTAAAATGCAGAAATCAATATTATTCATATAAAGAAACAATTACAAGTGAGTAGATTGATTAATAGATCACCAGTAGATTCTTAGGGGATATATTTGCCATTATCCAGGGAAATTTTTAATAATAATCATACAGATTTTATAGGAAAAAATAATTCAAGCACTTTGAGGGAAAGTACAAAAGATTCAAACAACAAAAAAGCATAATATATGTTGAGTAGGAAGAGTCAATATCCAAATACATGGTACATCAAATCAAAGGAAAGGGGATGAATGATTTAATAAGTGGTGTTAAGACAATACATAAACATCTGGAAAAAAATAAAGATGGCTCCATGCTTCACATTTGCACCAAAATAAATTCAGCAAAAATAAAAGATTTACATTTAATAAATGAAATCATAAAGTTATTATAAGAAACTAATTGAATTTTTCCCCTCAGAGTATGGAGGCCATTCTAAAAATTATATAAGAACTTCACATTGATGAATTTGCCTACCTAAAAATAAGGATTAAATTTTCAAGTGGCAAAAGCACTTTAAGAAAGAAAAAAGACGAATATGTGAGAAAAAGTATTTCAGCTAGTATCTTAAAGAAAGGGCTAATTTCCTGCATATAAAAAGAGCTCCTACAATTAAAGAAAAAAGTGCACCAAAAATGAAAATGAACAAAAGCATTTAAACATATAGTTCACAATTGTAGTTTTCTAGGCAGTTCAAGAAAATTCCATGAAATGGATCAGGTTAAACAATGGGAATTTATTCACTCACAGTTTTGAGGCTAAAAGAAAATCCAAATCAAGATATCTTTTAGGTGACACTTTCTCCCCAAGACTGTGACATTCTGGGACAGGCTGCTGGTGATCCTCGGTCCTTGGCTTATCACACGATAAGGCTCAAGGCAGCATCTGCTGGTCTCTCCCTTCTCTTCCAGTTTTCATTGATTTTAGCTTTTCTACTTCCATGGCTTCCTCATGTCTGAATTCATTTCATTTATAAAAGAGTTCAGTAATAAGAATAAGACTCATTCCAATTTGGCTGGGTCACATCTTAACTGAAGAAACCTCATCCAAAGGTTTTACCTACAATACCTTCACACCCACAAAAATGAATTAGATTTAAGAAGATGTTTTTCTGGGGTACGTACAGCTTTAAATCACCACAAAAGTGAAGGAAATGCAAGTGAACATAAGAAGAGATAGTCAATTTCACTCATAAAAATCAAACTACATTTTCCTTTATTAGTACTCACTCTTTGACCCAGAAACTCCAGCCCTAAGAATCTGTGCCACAGATAAACCCACATATGTAAGAAATTATGCATATATAATTTTATTCTTTGCAGTTTTGTTAATAATAACAAACTGTCAAAAAGAATCTAACTGCCCCTCAACAGGGAACTGCTTAAATATAATATGGTCCATACACACAGTGGAAAACTATGCAGCTCTAAAAAAGAAAACAATAAGTAAACCTTATATTTTGATATAGAATGTTCAAAATTGCTAAGTAAAAAACATAAAGGAGCAGGTTAGTATGTAGAGGGTGATTACATTTGTGTAGAAAATGGAAAAAAAAGAATATATATGCATATTTGCTTATATATGCATATAATAACTCTGGAAAAAATACAATTATCTCTGGAAGAAAATGAGAAACTGATACTAGAGAGAAACTGCCAGTCCAAGAGCTGGGGTTGTATTTTGAACTATGAAACTACATTACTTATCCTAAAAATATGATAAATTTAAAATTAAAAAAAAAGATCCCTCCTATGGCTTTGGAAGAACTAAAAGTACTTCCTACAATGACAGAAATATTTCTGAGTTGTGATTTTTCTCAAGAGGGAAGACGAATTATTTGGCTGATCCTAAAGGCTGGAATCGAACATTGTCTCTCAGTTGATTAGAATCCAATTTTGAAATAAAGTTATAAGACTTCTACGATTGTCACCTGTGATGTGGACTCCAAAACTGAAACAAAATTAACCCTTGAGGAGGCTTTAAGAGAGAATTCTTCTAATGGTGAAAGTAAGGAGCTGAGCAGATAGAACCAGGGAGAAAATATTTACCTTGAGAATCCTAAATTGACTAACTCGTCTTTGACCACTGATTGTTGTTATTGTCAGTTTGATCTCTTACATGATTTGATCTCTTACATAGACTGTCGTGAAAAATTTTCCCAAGTATATTAGGAGAATCCTTTTCAAAGGGTGAGATAAAATTCTGTCCTAAGTTTTCCCGTGTGAAAGCTAGCTTTCAAAGGTAGCCCCCAACGAACTGCACTTTCTAGTACTTAGGCCCTTGCCTCGTCCCTCCCATGTGGACTCGGGGCTGGCCCGGGGCCTCCCTCTAAACCATAGAACATTGCAGGAGGAATTCTCTGCTCCTTCTGGAAGGCCCAGCAGCTTCCTATTCTGCCCTTTTGGAGCCTGGGCTGCTCTATAAGCTGTTTGGCTATTTTGCTGGAGAGATCACACACACAGACCACATGCGGGGGCCATGAGGAGAAGAGAGACCCTGAGGCCACGTGGAGGTGGAGAGGGGCCCAAAGGCCCCAGAATCTCAGTGGAATCTTCAGATGACTGAAACTGCATAAGAGATCCCCTGAGGAAGACCAGAAGAGCTGCTCAGCTGAGCAGTCCAAGCTTGCATTCGTGGAAGATAATATAACGGTTGTCTGTTTTAAGCCTCTAAGACTTGAGGTGGTTTGTCACGCTACAAAGATAAACAAAGCTCCAGTTTTCACAGAAACATTCCCAGAAATGAGAAAGCACTCTTTCTGAGGAAGTCGTTTGCTGATGGGGCCTCTGGAAGCCTCTGGAAGTCCCCTTTCTATTTGCCCTCTAAGATGTCTAATGAGCAACAAAATATGGCAAGCTAACAAAAGTCAGGGCCTTGGCTGAAACACACAATTAAATTTGCTAAGGTTTTAAAGAGAAGAGAAAAGGAATGCCAAGTAAGAAATCTGATCTACCGGTCAAGAAAACTATGTGAGAATAATGAAACGGTCTAGAGAGTGCAGATCAGAGCTCAGCTCTGTCACTTATTATTTGTGTTACCTTGGAATGTCTCTGAGCTTCAATTTCTCCTTCTGTAAAATGGGGCGACTGTACATACCTGGCAAACTTATTGTAAAAAATGAATGAAATAATATATGTAAATTGTAAGCATGGTCTCTGGGACATAAGAGGGACTTAATCTTTATTAGAACAGTTATCACTATTTTATACATTGAATGAATAAAGCACCTCATCAAAGAATAGGCAGAAATTTGATGGGTCAAGTCCTCAGTCTTGGGGCATGTCCTAAGCTGCTTTTCTGTGCACGTTCCTCATCTCAAGAAATGGCACCAGCTGGTTACTCAACTAGAAGCCTAGAAGTCAGTCTTGATTTTACCTTTACCTCTAGTCCCTATCTAAGCAATCAGCAGAGTTTGTCAATTCTATTTCCAGATAGTATCTCAAACCCATCCACTGCCTCCTTCTTGTCTGTCATCTTAGTCCAGGTCATCAGTATTTCTTGTTCAGTGGCTAACGGTCTCCTCACCTCCAGCCTGATTCTGCTGCCTGCCATCCAGGCTAACTTTCTTAAATGTCAATCAAATTGACAGCATTCATTTGCTTAAAACCCTGCAGTGGTTCCCCATTGCCCTGTGTGATCTGCCTCCTCCAGCTGATTCAATCACATCCCATGACACTCCTTTGCTCACTAAGCTCCAGGCGCTGTGTTCTGTCTCCTTTCAGCTGCTCCAACTGGCCAAGTCCTTTCTTTGACCCAACAACTTCACACAAGCCATCCCTGCAGCCTGGAACTCTCCGACTTATCCCATGCTGACTCTGGACCATCTGTCTTATCTCAGCTCATATGTTACTTCACCAATAGGCTTTCCGGGCCATTCATTCTAAAATGGTACCTCACCAGCCCCTCTCCAACACAAACCCTCAGCTACCTGGCTGTCTTCTCCCCAACATTCACCACACTTTGCAGCTTTTAAAATTATTTGCCTATTTATTTGTATTTTGTCTGTCTTCCCTACTCAAGGAAGATTGGATAAGATTAAGGATTGTTTCTACCTTCTTCACTGTTATGTCTTCAGTGCCAAGCAAAGAAGTAGGTGCTCAGTAAATACTGAGATAGTGAAACAAAAATGAAGATTTTAAGAAATCCTCCAGAATTGTACTCCTCAATCACAAGTTTGGGATCGATGCTTCTCTTCCTTTGTGAACTTCAATTGTTGAACTGTTTGATTTTGTGAGAATGTGTCAGTTCTCTTTCCCAGACATGTGGAATGGATATAATCGACTTCTATAGATGTGTTCCATCAGTCATGCTTCTCTACTCCCAGCTCTTTTTAAATATATGTAGGCAGCTTGCTCTATAAAAGAATTTTCTATTGTGAATATTTTTTTTTTTTTGTAAAATGGAATGAATCATTCCCTAATTTCCTTTGTCTTAGCTTAAGGATAGATATACCTGCATAACATAAAGTTTATTAGAAAAACATTCCAATTGATTTTATCATGGATATATGGCGAGTTTCAGTGGACCTCAGCTGAGCTGAGACATGATGCCTTAGATGATTCATTCCTGCCTTGCTTGGCAGGCTCAGCAGGGCTTTATCATCCCAGCACAAGGATCGCTTTAGGATTTTCCCAGATAGATGCATCTCACTGAGCACAGACATGCCACAAAAAGCAAGGGAGGCTTTGGCATAAACTGAAAAAATAAATATTTGTGATGCTATAAGAAGCCTTGACAACCAATGGTTCATTGTCATCTGACACACTCTACACCCTTTAAGTGAATCCACCAATTCATCCTCCCACCCACGGTGTCCTAATGGCCCAGAAATCCTGAGATCATATGCCAGCTGAATCTGACGTCGACCCCCTATGGTGCTCCCTTCCTCCACTCTGCAGAGGCTCAGCCTCATTTCCTTCCCTCCAAACTTTTGGGTTTGGCCTGCCTCTGGCTCCTGTCAGATTTGGGGCAGGACCTGGCTCTCTGACCAGCATTTTAGACCTCAGCCTCCTACAAAGCATCCTCCATGACAAGGATAAGTGGTGTCCATTGCAGATATCAGCTGTCCATCACAGACCCCCTGCCAGGCCAGGATCTCCCCACTTTGCAGTAGAGTAAACTAGAGAAGACTTTATCAGAGCTTTTCTTGGATGTGGGGAAAGAATAAAAACAACTCAACATATGTAAGTATTTCAGGACAATCTAGAAAAGAAAACCTTAGCTTTTGGGGGAAATTTTCTTACTTACTTGATACTGTGCATGTCCTAGACTTCTCATACTCTCCTCGAACTATTTCAACACCAGTGCTTTCAGTGGCCTGGTGAGCATCCTAACAGCATGCCACAGCCACATCACTGGTTCAGTTGTTCCACAGGCATTTATTGACCAGCAACCAGGTGCCAGACACTGAATTGGTTACGGCCACGTTAAGTAAGACACAGTTTCTGCCCTTCAAGGCCTCATGGCTTATTGAGGGACAACTATAACAAAGTAAAGAATCACATTACAATCATGGTTATCATGAAGAGAGATTTGTACAAATAGACTTGTACAAAGAGACAAAGAGTTATTGGAGCCTAAAGGAAGGAGTTGTTCACTTTGCCTGCAGTAGAAGGATGGAAATCAGGGAAGGCTTCATAGAAGAGGTGACATTTGAACTGGATTGTGAAGGATGAACAGGAATCTTTCAGAAAAGAAGAAAACTCAGGACCTAGCATTACTGAGGCAAGGAAGCAGAAAGGTAGCAGTAGGATGATCTGAATGCTAGGTGTTCTTTGGGCTATTGAGGTACTGTTGGCCCTTGAACCTCTTAATGGACAGAACCAGGGATCACATACACAAACACCATCTATATTTGTTTCTGCATCTATCTATAAACAAGTCTAATCTAACACCACAGGGTTCATTCTAATTTTCTCCCTTTCCATATTAGTAGCTCTTTTCTCCAACAGAGAGAACCTGGTTCCCATTATCTTTAATTTATATACTTAATTGACCAATTTCACTCTAGGCAGACAATTTTCTGTCATTGGGGCTACTCCCACCTCTACTGCATGCAGATGCCCTGCTCACTCTTCCCAGACTCTAAAATGCCTCCAAGCCCTCCTCACCTTGAACCAGGCCACCCTCTCCTCACCAGGAGACTCTCCTGATCCCTTCTCACATAGATGCTTGGGGGGAAGGGGGCAGGTAGTGGAGTGAAGGGAATGGAATAGGAAGGAGAATATGGAAGAAGTAAGCAGCAACAACACACTGATTCTTACAACCATCCTGTTAGCCCGTTGAAGCTGGTACTAGTCTCCTCTTAAAGATGAGGAAACTAGTATTGAAGTCTTAATGTCTTATCCAGAGTCTCACATCTAGTTGAGTTACAGAGCTGAGGATTATTTGTAGGTCCTTAAATCTAAGTCAAGTTCTCGGATCTCAACACTGCATTGCCTATAATCTCCTGATCACCCAGGGCGTGGTGGTCCTGGAGGTCTCCGGAAAGAAATACACTGCCTGTGTTTCCCTGGGGAGTTATACCTTGGCGGTATAGTCAGCTTCCTTTCCACTTGTTCTTACTCCCCCTATCCAGGATTTAACTAGAGAGGAGAGGGGCTGAGTCTTCCTACTTTCTCCCAGCAGAAGATACATTTCCTTAAGTTCTTTCCTACTAGGAGCCTCCACTGAAAGTCTTTCCTGGAAGGTCTCTGCGTATAGTTTGAGCTCTGAGAGTCTAGAGCAGTGTGGTGGAAGCACCATCATGTCCTGCTGTTATGTTAGAAATGCAAATTCTTGAGCCCCACCCAAACCAACTGAATCAGCACCTCTGGGGGTGGAGCCCAGAACATTCAAGTGCTTTCTACCAAGGTCCCAGGTGAAGTCGGTACTGCTGATCTTGGATTCATAAACTGAGTGGCAAAGCTGAATCTTTGGAATCAGGATCTCCATTTTAACCAGACAGTGATGAGATGTACATGGACATTAGCATTTGAAAAGCATGACAGAAACTGTGTCTTACTTAACGTGGCTGTAACCAATTCAGTGTTAGTCACCTAGCGGCTGGTCAATAAATGCCTGTGGAACAACTGAACCAGTGATGTGGCTGTTGTACGCTGTTAGGATGCTCACCAGGCCACTGACAGCACTGGTGTTGAAATAGGTCGAGGAGAGTATGAGGAGTCTAGGACATGTACAGTATCAAGTAAGTAAGAAAATTTCCTCCAGAAGCTAAGGTTTTCTTTTCTAGATTGTCCTGAAATACTTACATATGTTGAGCTGTTTTTATTCTTTCCGCACACCCAAGAAAAGCTCTGATAAAGTCTTCTCTAGTTTGTAGGTAACCCTTCTGAGTTACCTATGCAGCCCTAGAACAAATCTCTCTGTGAGTTGCATCACTGTGGATAGTGAGTATTGATGTTCTGTCCCACCCTGGCACTGCCCCTCCCCAATCTCATCACATCACATGCCAGGCCAGCTAGGTCAGCCACTTCAAAATGAGAGTGAGACACAGACCCCCACACAAGCCTCCTCCCACTATATGCTGTTGACTGTGAGACGCATTGCTATTGATGGAGGCGAAATGAAATGGCTACATGAAGTAAATATTTTTTTCCAGGTTGATCCAAGGCCATAAATTAATTCGGGATTACAATTTTAAGAAGATCATGTCAAATTGGGGCCCTTCATATTTCTTTAAGATGATTGTATAATGATATAGCTTGCGCAAGTGACTGTGTTAGTGTAAAAATCTTGTTCTGATGCACCTTTTATCAACGGTATGGAGAGATGAGTAAAACATATGGATTAAAAAGAAATAAATAATAGGGGGAACAAATGTTAAAATAAATTGGGTAGATGGAAACACTAGTGGTCAATGAGAGGGAGAGGTAAGGGGTATGGTATGTATGAGTTTTTTCTTTTTTTTTTTATTTCTTTTTCTGGAGTGATGCAAATGTTCTGAGAAATGATCACAGTGATGAATATACAACTATGTGATGATATTGCCGTTGATTACATACCGAGTATGGAGTGTTCATATGTTAAGAATGTTCATATTGTATGTTGATTGATTTTATTATTAATAAAAATCCATTTAAAAAAAAACTGGGGACTTTGGACCTGCTCTTCCTTCTGCCTGGATGATGTTTCCTCCCCTTTTACCTTGTCTGCTCCTATTTGCTGTAAGATCTGGGCACATGCATCACATGCTCGGGAAAATGCTCACCGGCTGCTGGGTACCATGAGTCACAATTTTACAGGAATTGAGTCACAATTTTACATGAATTGATGCCTGTCTTCCTCTTTATGAGCTACATAGGGGCAGGGCCCATGCCTCCTTTTACTCCCTAGTATAGATTTCAACACCTAGAACAGTGTCTGGCAAACAAGAGACCTCAATAAATATTTGTTGGAGGCAAATCGAAGTGTGGTAGACACCCTCCGCGTTGGCCCCCTGTGACCCCACCTTCAGGTATGCCTGCTTTGTGTAACCCCCTCCCCTTGAGTGTGGGCTAGACCTAGAGACTTTCGTCTAATGAACAGAATGTGATGAGAATTATGAGCTAAGACTTTCAAGACTAGATTACAAAGAGACGGTGGTTTTGTCTTGTGGGCTTTCGCTTTGTCTCTTGCTTGGCATTTTGAGGAAAGCTACAGGGAGGCCCACATGGCAAGGAACTGATATCTCCAGCCAATAGCCAGTGAGGAACTGAGGCTTGCCAACCACAGGCAACTGAGCTTCAAAGCATATCCTCCTTCAGTCAAGCCTTCGAATGAGAAGGTAGCCCCTGCCCAACAACTTCACTTTGGCGTTGGAAGAGACCTTGAGCTAGAGGCACCCAGATTTCTGACCCATCAAAACTCTGAGATAGTAAATGTTTGCTGTTTGAAGCCACTAAGTTTTGGGGTAATTTATCCCACAGAAATAGAGCACTACAACAAAGACTACATTAATGAATGCTATATGTCAGATAGTTCACATATATTAGCTTTAAACCTCAAAGTTAATGTGTTATCCTTGCTTTACAAATGAGGACATTAAGGGGGAGAAAGATGAGGTAGCTTGTTCTGTACCACAACAAATAAATGGCATAGACAGGGCTTAAATCTAAATCTGTCCAGCCCCCAAACTGAACTCTTTTCAACAAACCATTCTGCCTCAAAATTTAAGGCATACTTTTAATTTTCCACATTCTTTACCGAGTCTCTGAAAAAAAACTTTCCAGTTCTTTACATTGTATAGTATGAATCATATCCAGTATTCTAAGTTCTTTTAGATCACTCTTTTCATGAATCTTTTACAAAGACACAACAAATTGAATTTTGATCTTTTCCTGACTTATCTCCACCACCTACTTAGGTTCCATTCTCCTGATTTCTCCACCTAAGTTTGGGCAGGCCTTTCCCAGGTCCATCACCCATGACTCACTACAGAGAATGCAGTCCTTTGGGGGAGTGTTACAAAAATTGGGGGAATGGGAGAAGGCATGAATCATATGCCACACATTAGATCTTATTGTTTTGTTTGATTACCTTTCCTTGAATCCAGCAGAATAACAGGCTTGGAGGGTTGGCCAGAAGAGAGGAAAACAGTGAAGAAAAGTATAACAGGACCCAAGTAATCGTCCCTTTGAAATTCCACAGTAGAGATGATAACTACAGATGGTAAAAATTGCACAGTAAGTCTCTTGATCAATGTGCAAATACACATGGCAGAGGTTTCTCAATTTTCTTTTCTTGGAGACGCACTTAGCAGAGGTCCCAGGGGCGGAGGGAAGGAGAAAATCTGCTGACTTGAAGCAGCTGCCACTAGTGTTAACAATTATTCGACATCTCGCTTTTTTTTTATTCATGCAAAAAAATGCCCATGATAAATATGCATTTGTTCAATAAAAATGATATTTCTTTCCCAAAAGGTCAAGCACAATTTACATTCAAAGAAAATGTTCCATATTCTGTGGCTTTGGGCCAATCCACCCACACTGCCCATACATAGTCTGTACATAAAGAAGCAATTTAAAATATACATTTTTCAGAGCTTAGGGTGCCTCAAAAAGAGTGATGTCATCAAAAAAAACAGTATTTCAAGGACACCCATTATAAACAAAACCTACTAAACCATATGTAGCTGTAAATTGCCTACAGTAGAAAAGAATTGTCAAGCTTCTGATAAAATTCCAGATCTAAGAAGTACAGGGATCTGCCCTGGAAAATGGTCCCTTTCTCCCTCTCTGAGCTCATTCTGCTCTGGCAGATAGCTCTGCCATATAATACCCTCTTGGCACTTGGTTTACTTTCCTCCCTGGGTGGCTCCAGAATGTACTCTAATTCTCTTCTGATTACTGTCCTTTTCACTACAGATAAATCAACGAGATCCAGTTGTGGGGCAGATGCAACACAAAAGAAGACATTTATAATTGCTTGATCTAATGCTGTCACCCACCTCTGGGGCTGAGAGGCAGACAGTTTTAAAAATCTAAAGGTACAGATATATCTAGGAAACAGATGAGAAACAAATGAAGCATTGAGGATTTGCAAATTCTAGTTTTCCAATCTTGACTGTCTGGGAGAGGGTGGGACAAAGAAATGTAAGGGAATAATGAGGAGATGGGTGGGAAGAGTTTGCAACTTTTCATATTTTTCTTTGGGTATGGGCCGATGGAAGGATGTGGGGAAGGGGAGGTTGTCTGGGTGTCTTTTGCTTTGTGCTCTGACCTTTTCCTAAATTGTTGTATGCCTTCGTATACAAAATTGCAATCAGGGGCTTCTAATGGATCACCTTGTAATTATGCATCAGTTTATTCAACAAATACACCACAATACTACTAAATCAGACTTGAATGGAACTTCATGCCAAAATAATTGAGAAAATGAAATCCTGCTAGAAAACATCCTGTGCTTTTTCCCATCAGCACTATTGATGGATAAACCAATCAAGCAAATTAGTACAGGCCCAGAGGATGGAATCCAGGGAGAGGATAGGTAACAGTTCACATGACAAATAGACAGTTAGGCGATCCCCCTCCCTCCTAAGCCCTGGGTCTTGGGGCAATATTTCACAAGGGATTAAAAAAAATCACTCATCTATTAATTCAACAAAACATTTATTGAACGCTTACCATGTGCCAGACATGTTCGTAGGCACTGGGCACACAGACATGAATGGGGCACAGATTCTGCTGTCAAGTTGGGGAGTCTGCTTGCAGGGACTGTCCCTTGCCCTGTACACCCAACGTTCTAGCTTACGAGCTGCCGGAATGTGATATAGCAGAAACGGAATGACTTTTCAAAAGGAGAATTTATTAAGTTGCAAGTTAACAGTTCTAAGCCTGTGGAAATGTCCAAATTAAGGCACCAACAAAAGGTTACCTTCACTCAAGAAAGGCCGATGTAGTTCAAGGTTTTTCTCTCAATTGGAAAGGCACGTGGTAAACATGACAACATCTCTAGCTTTCTCTCCAGGTTTCTTGTTTCATGAAGGTCCCCCAGGGGCATATTCCTTCTTCATCACCGAAGGTCTCTGGGTGCGTGGGCTCTCATGGTTCTCGGTTCTCTCTCCAAAATGTTTCCTCTTTTAAAGGATTCCACTAAACTAATCAAGACCTACTTGGAATGAGTGGAGTCACATCTCCATCTAATCAAAGGTTAATATCTACAATCGGGCAAGTCACATCTCCGTGGAGATGATCTAATCAAATTTCCAACCTACAGTGTGGAACAAGGGATTAAAAGAAAAGGCTGCCCCCACAAGACTGATCATGACTAAAGCATGGCTTTTCTATGTAAAACAAGGCTTATATAACACTTTCGAACTGGCACACCCAGTAAAGAGAAATGCTAGGGGAGCGGGACCGAGCTCACCTTTTTCCAGAAGGCCAGGACTTTTACAAGGGGTAGTTTCACTCAGTTCACCTGTCCCTTTTGAATGCAATGAAAATCCCAGGGCAGGCTGCATTCAACATCTATTTGATGATTCACACACGCCCATGCCACTGTAGCCTCTCTATGAAGTCCAGCTTTCTTCCCCAAATCAAGCCTGCCAATGAGGAGGGAAGATTACAACCATAAGGGTCAGATCTTCTATCCACTGTGTGCCTCTGACCTTCAAGACCATTGCAGAAACAAATCTGGCACAAATCCTTCAAGATAAACATCCCCTGGGTAAAGTCAGCTCAGCATTTTGTTTGACAGCTACTTAATGTTTTGTTATTTTCAGGACATGGTGAAGTAGATGCTCCCTGCACTTGAAAATTTTCAGTTGCAACAGAGAGAGTAATAAATAGTAAAAAAGAAAACATTTAAAGTGCACGTGGGCATGTGGAAATGGTGCATTTAAAGGTAAAGGGGTCCTGGGAAAGGAAAACCGTTGGCTAGAGTTTCCCAGGGAATTGTTCTTCCAAAGATGAGCTGAAATCTGGATTTTAAATGACCACAGTGTATGTGGAGGCTGGCTGGCAGCACACTGCTCTGAGATTTCAGCTGCTCACCTATAAAACAGATATAATGCAAACAGTTGCAGGAGTTTTGTAAGGATAAAATGTCATAACATTGTGCTTTTCCTGGTACAATGCCCAGACATATAGGAGACATCAGTGGATATTAGATTTCCTTGCCTGTGTTATTTCATGCCGCTCACATTTGTATTATTTAACAGACATGTTGATGAAAATAAGAAATGGGACACCTCTTACATTTTCTATATTGAACATGAGCTACTTTTAAACATAGGGAAATAATACAGTTAGAAATTAAAATAGAGTTGTAGTTATAGAGTCTGCTCTGAGAGAAGTAATGGGCTTGCATTAGTCACATCACAGCAGGATAGCACATGAGGGCTCTCGAGTCACATAGCAAGGTTATTTTAATCCTATGTTAGGAGCCACCATTTGTAGATAGGACTCACTTAGCCCATGCACCATCTCGGTGTTTCTGGAAGGGAAGGGGAGGCTGCTGCCCAGCCATGGAGCTTTCCCATCTATCATGCACCACCCCTCCCCACCCCCCAACCTCCATGAGGACTGGTGGCATCAGGCGATGGAGTTCTCCTGGGGTTATCCCTCCAGCAGCATGTTCAGCAGTGTTTTAGCCACAGGCTTGCCTCATCCTAAAGCACTGCCTTCCGCAGACTCTGAAGAGAAAAATTAACCTGCTATTTTAGGATCTGTGAGTGAAAACATCCTCAGATCTCAAGCTCTTTCCATGGCCCATACTGGGTCACACTTTCTTGAAATAGCCCAAATACAATTCTGGGCATTTCATCGCTCTTAATTTAGAGCTAAACCTACCACTTCACACTATCAATATGAAGGAAAATCTGCTTCCCACTGAAACGCCACTAGTCCCAAAACTTGTCATTCTCCTGAGAAAATATGGGCCTGGAAAACCAATGGCTGAAGCTCTGCAGTCCAGCTCTGTTTCCTAAGGTTTGCGTGCAATAGTGGACTTTCTCTCTAAAGGAAATTGGTGTAGGGAAAGCTCAGTTCCATCAAAATGTCCAAGTCCCACCAAGACAATTATGGGGTTACATGAATCCTGGAACTGGAAAGGAGCCATGAAAGTAGCTCACTGGAGCTAAGCGTGGCCAGGTTTGGTACCTGTGGGCAAGGTGTGGCTGTGGGCACCCTTTCAGCAGTGGGTACTCTTTTTCTGGCTCACTTCCACACCTTTTCTGTTTCCTCAGTTAAATCTCAGTTATATAGAACCTTTAGTTCCACAAGGTTTTCATTTTTCAGCAACTCAGTCCATCTTCACCTCCTCAGAGAGTCAAACGCAATATTCCTTATGACACTGGACATGTTCTTAAAGACAAACAGACAAACAGAGGGTCCAGTACTGTGGCTTCTCTGGCTCCTATTGGGTTTTGCTGCTTCTCATGGGCCCCCCTTTAACAGTGCTGGGGGAGAAAAGGCAGAAAGTCATCTCTGCATTAGCTTCCTGGAACTGGGGAGGGGCACAAAAGACTCAGGAAAAGTGAATTCCATGGTGGTTGCTACATATTCAGGGCTGGGTTGTGGTGAAATGACAAATTGCTGATTATTGGATGGAGATGGGATCATTAATGAATATAGCCTGAATCACAGGGAGGTAAATCACATGCTGATCATATTTGGAATTCCAGCTACACCTTTGGCACTGCAGTCCTGTCAGGTCTGAGGGCCTGCCGAGAGGCAAGAAAAATCTGCACTGGGAGTCTTCAAAGAATGTGGTAACCTTGGCATATACAATCACATATTGCCACCATTTCTTCTAGATAATATAGTATGCTAAAGTATGTTCTTACCTTAGAATAATTTTTAATAATAAAAGTAAGGTTGAACTCCATCAGAAAACAATGTAAAACAAAATAGAAACAAGATCACTCACAGTTCCATAATCTCAACACAGTTACTTGAATATTCAAAAATAAGGGGAATTAAGGAAAATGTGATATGCCCATATAGTTAAATCTTATGCATTTAAATAGAATTACCTAGACTTTTTTTTTTTTTGCAAATACTTAGTGACAATATTTACCTAAAATAATCAGAATATAAAATTCCGGGTACAGTGTGATTTGGAAAGGGTGCACAGAAGTAAAATATACAAAAATACAGTTGGTGAATTTTACTTTCTTCTTGATATCTTTCACATTTTATCAATATTTAAAAATACATTTAAACATATTGAAATACGTTTAAAAGCCACCTCCTAACCAGAATATGGTAAACATTCACTTTTATTTCCTTCTTATTTTTCTGTTATATGATTAAGACTTCAATTCTTTAACCCATCTTTAAAAACTTTTTTAAAAAGTTGTAAATAGATAACTTCTTAAAGATAGAATAGGTTTTGGAAGTCAGTTATATAATCTTTTACAGATAATGAAACTCAAAGCGAAAGAAATATGTGTTTTTCCCAAGGTTTCATAGCTCATGGCAGGGCTGGGACCCAGGGTTTCTAGAATGTCTGATGTTCTGGCCACTAAACTCTTTTAGCCAACATGTTGCATGAGTAAAAATCTCTGGCCCTGCCAGCAACATGCATGTTCAACATCCCAATCATATAAGCATCATAACCAAATTCATCTGAAATAGAGTAGGTTGCTTAGACATTTAAAAATTGATAAGGAAGACATATATGTGACATTAGCAATATGCCTTGCTTGTACTCAGTCAAATCAATTGTTACTTAATTTTCTCTCATTTTGTAGGGTCTCTGGGATCTACACTCAAGTGCCCTGTGGCTGGCTACGTCTGGTATCAGGTGGGTTTAATTATCATCCCATCCACTAATACATAACCATCTACACCAGCAGTTCTCAAGGCATGGTCCGAGGACTTCCGGGGGTCCCTGAAGCCCTTTTAGGGAGTCCCCAATGTCAGAACAATTTTCAAGTAATACTAAGACATTGTTTGCCTTTTTCATTCTAATTCTCTCTTAAATTTACAGTGTGGTTTTCCAGTGGCAGCTGCATGATGTGTGAATCACAATTGACTGAATAAAACAGAAGACATTAAAAAATAGATTTGCATAAATGTAAAACAATGCCACTCTTTTTACTAACTGTTTTATATTTTTGTTTGGGAAATATAGTTATTTTTTAAAATAAAATATATTAGGGGGTGCATGGATAGTTTAGTGGTTAGAATGCCTGCCTTCCATGCAGGAGACCCAGGTTCAATTCCTGGACCATGCAACCAAAAAAAAATATATATATACATATATATACATATATATATATATATATACATATATGTATATATATATAATCTATGTAGCCATGGAATGGGTTTGCTACTGTTATTTTTAAAATAAATTATGGGTATAAATATATTTTTTCATTTGTTTTAATTTTTAATGCTGTCAATGTCAATAAGTAAAAATCACTGAAACAAAAGCCTTCTGGGGTCCTCAATAATTTTAAGGACTGTTAAGTGTCCTGACACCAAAATGCATGAGAACTGCTGCTCTATATTCACTTCCTGAGGGATCCCGGTCCCAGAGAAGCAGCGTCTCCTTGGCCTCACCCTTGCCTAGAACGTAAGTTCCTTGAGCAGCTGGTGCACTCTGCGGAATGAGGAGTTTGGAAGAATTCTTCTGGACCATGTGGTAGGAGTCACTGGTGGAAGATTCCTGTGTACCTTTGTTCTGGGTTACAGAATAAGTAGGGAAATGTTAAGGGAGTGGGGAGGAAGGAAAAGAAAGACCAATTAGAATGGGCTCTGAATTTCTGGCATTTGGGTGTCTTGGGGAAGAAGGATGAGAGGGGAAGATTGAGGGTTAAGAGAAGGAAGAGGGCACGCGCGCGCGCACGAGAGAGAGAGAGAGAGAGAGAGAGAGAGAGAGAGAGAGAGAGAGAGAGTAGGCTGCCTTGTGCCCTCCACTCTGTTTTCAGACCTAAAATAACCTAAGTCCACTATAACTGGTTTCTGTTTAGTACCAATATCACATGCAATGGACTTCGTTTGTGGTAGAGGAGATGACTTCACATCCCATGGAAATATCTCCCCAGATAACAGAAAGAAATTGTTTTATCTAGGACAGAACATCTTATTAGACAATTAGAGAAAAGATTAAGCTCCAAATTCCCATGGAGAGTTTATAAATTGGAAGAAGGTGAGGATGAGCGACCTTGGCTGCACACTGGAATCACCTCCACAGCTTTCAGAAATCTCTGTATCTGTGCCTTGGGGGTCGAATCGAGGCATCGGTATTTCCTAAATCTCCCAAAAAGATCCCAATAGTGCAGCCGAGTTTGAGAACCACATAACGAAGGGTGTAGGAACCCACCAGGCGAGTGACATCCGGAAATGCAGAAGGAACATTATTGCCTGAAGGGAAAAAGCAGGATATGAAGGGGATCCCGGAGCAGCATAAAGGAGGCTCCCAGCCTCCACTCTAGGCCTTGGCCAGTTATCTTCTTCCCTAGTATTTCCTATTGCGGCGGTGGCCGGGGATTGTCTGGATTCTCTGTTCTGTCACCTGAGCCTTTTCAAAGCCAGTCCCCAGAAAGCTCAGCCCCTGAACAATGAAAGGAGAAAGAACTTGGCAGTTTCCTTTCCAGCTCTTCAAATCAACCACTTGGTCACAGATCAGACGGCTAAATCTTTACACATCCGAAAGTTAGACTTTGACGTGCTTGTTTTTCTTCCCCTGTCTGACTCACAGAATGAGTCACTTCAAACCTTGTTAATCTGCCCCGGACTAAGGCGAGGGCTTTCTCGTGTGTGGGTTGAGCTGCCAGGCTACAGTCACAGCTTTTCCTTGCCCGCCCCCATCCCTACACCGTGAGCTCCCTTGATGAGTTATTTCTGGATTGCTGCCCTCTCTGTGGCAGAAATGATGGTGGGAGGCCAATAAATCGACAATACCAGGGGTCAGTGCCCTGGGGCACCCACCGATTTCTCTCTGGTATCTCTATTCCATGAGGTCCCTGAAAAAAACAAAATACTTAAAATTCTGAGACTGGGGTCAGCTTTGGGTGAAGAATCCCATCCTCTCAGGAGAGCGTCTCCCCAGCTCAGAATCCTGGAGCAGGAGACATTGTGAAACTTTACAGAGAAATGGAGCCCACTCAGCCCTTGCCCTAGGCAGGGCAACTCTGCAAATATCTAGGGCTTATGTGTAGTCCTGTCACCTGAAATCTGAGAGGACATGTAAAATTCCTTCCTTTCTGACCCTTCACACCTTCCTTCCTGGGATTGGTCCAGCCATCAGAGTCGCTCAAATTCTAGTGACACCCCCGCCTCCCAGACAGATGAACGATGGAGCCCAGAGGCGCAAAGGAACTTGCTCCTGGTGATGCTCAAAGTCAAGTTCTCATACTCTCATAATCTGACATAGGGTAGGAGGAATTTAAAAGCTATGCACCCTTTCTCTCAGCCACCATCTATTAGACACAGGTTGCAGGCATGAGGGCTCGGGGTGAGACATGGTTTCCATCCCAAGGAACTCACAGCCGAGCAGAGAAACAAAACCCACACAGTGCAGCACAGGGAGGGCAAAGCTGGGTGACCCCCAGGGTGCTGGGGGCCCAGGCAGGAGAAGAGTTAGCGCACAATGTCTCTTGGTAAATGGAGTCTATAGTCCAGCAAGCCAAAAGAAGAGTCCACTGTGGGAGTGGAGAGGGCAGAATGTAAGGAAACAGGAGATGGGGAAAGTCAAATAGTCTAAAGTATCAATATTGCTGGCCCTTTCAGTTGAAAAAGAGGGAAAGCAGGACCAAGTCTACAAGTGTAATGCTAAAGCTACAAGCGGGCATCCCCGAGGCTCTGTGTTTGGGCACACTGTGACTCAGAGCCCAGAACCTTCTCTTCCCCCTCTTCCCCTTGCCCTCCTGACCGGGTCACCGAGGGAAGGCCGCAGTCAGGACATCCCTCGGCAGGACTTCTGCTTCTCCCCTGGCGCCTCTGTGTTCCCTACATCTGGTCAGCAGCCTCTGTCCCTGCATAGTCTACAGATGCGCAGGCTCCTCCGATTGACTCCAGTGCCACTTTGCAATCAGATGATCACTCAGGATTTCATGATTTTTCGCTTTTTGCTCAGCAAGGAAGGAGGAGCTCCTTGTGCATACAGTAGGTACATACTGAAGAGTTACTAAGTGTCAGGCATTGTGTAGGGCTGAGGAAATAAGGGCACTCATTAGACATGCCCCGCCATGAGCTTCAAGGATGACATACCAGCTATCAACTACTGTCCCATAACAGAAACAGTGGGTAGACACAGAAACGTCTGTGGCAAGACGTTTCATTTAACCTTTAAAAAGGCCGGAGAGAACAACAGAAAGCTGGCCAAGTAGAGGGAGGGAGTAAAGGCAATGCCAGGTAAAGGGAATAGAACGCACAGAGGGTCCAGCCTGCATACGTGCAGGCTATCAGGTCTGTGGAAAGTGCTCACAGGGAGTCTGTGGCAAGACGTTTCATTTAACCTTTAAAAAGGTGAAGTTATACTGTGGTGTACATCTTGCAAAGGACCCTGAGTGACATGTGCCTGAGTTCTATTTTAGGTTATTTCTAATTTCTAGCCAAAGAATACATGTCCATATTTAAAAGAGTGTTTTCCCTACCCCTTCCTTCCCCAGCATCCACTCTCTAGAGACCACCACGTCAGCTCTTTCCTTCTGCTATTTCCCTCTTGATCTCTACGTCGTATGTGCACATTGCTTTTCTGGATTTCTCAGTTTCAGATAATATCTACTGATTTCATAGTATGGAAATCAAGAATTTCACTTCCTTATATATCTGCATATTGTCCTGGGCCAAGACACACACACACACACACACACACACACACACTGACACACACACAAATGCTTGTGCATGCACACTCATGCTTCCAACTTCCCAAAATCACTTAGTGAATTGTGGCTGTGTTTCAGTTTCTAAACATGCTAAAACAAATACTATGTAATAGGTTGGCTCAACAGCAGTCATTTACTGGCTCACGGTTTCAGAGACTAGGGGACTGGCTTCCTCCTGGGGTCAGTATCTTCTCGATGCCCTGCAGTCTGTGGTGCTCCTTGGCTTTCCCATCACATGACAATGCCCACGGCAATGTCTTCTCCTTTCTCTCTCAGATTCCATTGACTTTTGGCTTCTGGCTACTCCCTGTGGCTTCTCCCTCCATTTGACTTTCCCTCTGCTAATAAAGAGTCCAGTAATCCAGATTAAAGCCCAACCTGACTCGATCAGATCACACCTTCACTAAAGTAACATCTGGAAGAGCTCTTGCTTATTAAAGTGGGTCCATAGCCACCAGACTGGGCACCAAGACCAAGAACACGTCCAAAGTGGGCTGCACCATTCAATCCATTAAAGCCTGTATCAATATCCAGGGATGACATTATTATGACCATGTAAACATTCTCATGAATGAGAGATTGATTTATTTATAAATGAGCCATTTAACACATCATGATGACATTATTCCTTTTCTTGTTCAACTGTTTTTTGTTAGTCCTGGAGTTAATCATTGTTCCCCATTTTTCTTTTCTTGCCCCGTTTCCAAAACTATCAAAAATTCATCCCAAAACTCTGCCACAAGTTTAAATCTTTTGATACATTTATATGTACGCTGTGTCAGGTTTTTTTTTTTTTTTTTTTTTTCTTTTCTTGAAGACATCCTTCTAAAGCTCCCAAACCCCTGCCAGACTTGTTGCTTCCTGGGGATCCTGCTTCATTTGTGTCCTTCCAGCTTCCCTCACCATCACCCCTTGCAGGAGCCTTGGTCTTTTAAGTCCCATATCTTTCTCCCTGTTAGTTCATTCCTTACTTTTGGAGGATCACATCCTCCAGTAGCTTCTTGAGAAAGGGTGCACAGGAGAGGACAAAGGATTCAATGAGAAGGAAAAGAGTCTATTCTGTATAGCAAAAACTGTTGAGTTATACCGAGGAACCATGAAAAGGCTGGACAGCTGATCCTAACAGCAATCCTGGCTCCTTGGCACTAATGAAGTGGTGACAGTCATAAGGCTAATAACTATAAGCATCATTCTGGTGTGCATGGATCTTCTTCTGATGTCCCTTGATAGTATTATCCCTAGTTATCTGGACCAAAATGTCAGCCCTGATTTCAGGCTGGCTTTGGTAATCTCAGATCATTTCCCATCATTTCATTACCTGTGCTCAGAGCAGAGGGGTTTAGAACAGGGTCAATTAATTACCTTTTACAGATGCTTTATTCCCCACATATGCTCTTCACCTGACTGGGGGTGTCTTTCTCAGTCGTCCCTGGAAATGGCAGCCAGAGGTGTCATCTCTCCCTCTGTGACCTGAACTTCTGGTTTTCTTTGTGGGCTGTACTCTTCCTGCCAGATCAGAGTTCTCTCCATGCAAAGAGTTCTCAAAATCCTATCGGGCAGAATGGGCCACAGTGGCTCAGCAGGCAGAGTTCTCATCTGCCATGCCAGAGACCCCGGTTCGATTCCCGGTGCCTGTCCATGCAAAAATAAAAATAAAAAAAAATCCTATTGGGCAGAACTGGAGTCAGAATTGAAAAAAGGATTCCTAGTGTGGAGATGCATGTGACCCTTTAGCATGAAATGCTGACAGGCATCAGACACGTTGGTATGGTGTAAATAAACTTAGTGGGAACAAAACATCCTTTGTCAGGCCATGTGTCTTCATGTTGAATTTGAAAAATCTGGTTACCCTAAAATATAGATGTCTGGAAAGGGTAAAACACTTCTAGTCAATATTCTTTGGGAATCATTCTGTAAATGCCTGAACAGGATTCAAGAAAGAGAGCCTTCTGCAAAAAGGTGGCCAAATCATATCTCTGAGTTCTTCCACATTCATATGACACTCGTCCCAACACTATACAAATTCAGTATTGCGCCTTTATCCCTCTTCCCTCTCTAACCACAGTTTTCTCAAGATCCCCAGGCAGTGTAAGATCTCTTGCTGGTTCAGGTCATTTTTTCCACTTGTGCATCTCTCCCATTGTTCAGGCTGTTTCCATTGCTCAGCCAAGAAGAAATACATCCGCTTCTATTCCCCAGACTTTCTCAGAGGAGTTTCAATGTAGAGAAGGAAAAATTGTGAACTTAATACATTGACCGTAATTTTTCAGTAATCCCTGATAGCTGTCTTACGTTGGCCTTGAGGCACCCTCATGAATTCATCTCCTCTCCTGCTGCCTCTCTGCACCCCCAAGTTCCAGGAACTCAAACTCCTGCCTCTTCAATTTCTCAGGAAAAATGCATTTTTTTTGTATGCTATATGGTAGCGTCACATTTCATTATTTTTCCATGTGAGTATCCCGTTATTGCAGCACCATTTGTTGAATATTTTGTTTGTTTGCTTGCTTGTTTGCTTTGCTTGTTTGTTTGTTTTTTGGGGATGTGCCTGGACCAGAAATTGAACCCAGGTCTATGGCATGGCAGGTGAGAACTCTACCACTGAACTACCTTTGCACTCCCAGGGGGAACACTTTTCAATCCTTTTATGTGCACTCTCACAAGTGCACACACAGAGTTTCTTTCCAAAGATAACCTTTCCCCAAAAGAGCATTTATATTATCAGATAAGATATTTAACATCTCTGTCTGAAGACTTGCATTTGGATTGTTTTACTATGGTAAAGTAAAATAAGGCATTAAATAGTTTCCTGACTTAGATCTATGCATCCAGGGAGGCTCACCCAGAGCCGCAGTGCTCTGCTTTTGTGTCTTGTCCAGTTCCAGAGGCATCATTCATAGGAATGCATCTGTAACCTCATAGTGTTCCCAACACCAAAGTGATTCCTTCCAGAATAGTCTTCTCCTAAGATATACTCTCATTTCTGTTCCTTAAGAGCCACAGTTTCCAAGAAGACATCAGGGATTCAAAAATATTAACGGATAGTCCGAAAGCACTGTGCTTTGCTTAAATGTTCATAATAATGTCCAACTTCAGCACATATTTTTGTTCTTAACAAGTAAAATACCTGAGAGTGGAATGTATTCCATTTTCAGCTGGACTGAAATGTCAAATTGACCAGGCCTGCATTCTCCTAGTTCCCCTTCTTTGGTTAAATAGTAACTTTCTATATGTGTCACTGTAAAAATACAGCCTTGTCGTCTTCTCTCAAGGGTCACAAAGCACTTCGCCCTTCTTTTAGGAGTGTGAAATCACTGTTCCCATTTTGCAGAGAAGAGAATAGAGGCCTAGAGCATATTAACATTTTGCTTAAAATCCCAGAAGGTCAAGTCCAACCTCATTTCTAGGGCTGATCTCTGTCTTCTATACATAGCATCTGTGAAATTCTTTTCTGGTTAATCCTGGATAATTGGACAGAAGTTTCCTAAGTAATATGAGCATAAAGCTCCACATGAGAAGAAAACAGTACTACCTAAGAATCCTCTCCATGCAGAAGGGCAGTCTTCACTTACCAGTCTTACTTTCACAGTTTACTTTTGGGGGACATTTTACTATTACATGAGAGAGAATCATGTGGCCATATTACTTTCATAACCATGAATATTAGATGCCTGTAACAAAAGTCCCATGACTTCCCCACCCCTCTACCCTGCCCAATTCTAAGCTGCATCTGTGATGTCCTCAGAATGGAGCCTGTAAAATCCATTTAAGAAACAACCCTCATCCCTTTGTTCGCAGTAGGCCAGTTATAATCATATTTCAGATCTCTTGACTCTTCTCAATTCTTCTGAAGTTCAAGTTCAGGTCCCTAGCTTTGAGAAAACAGAGATACCAATGATGGCTCCACTGGCTTCATCACCTACTGTACAGTGAAGCATTCGCATCAACGATTGCAATGTCCATGTGTTAAAAAGTAAACACGGAGGTGATGGTGGTGGTGGTGAAAGATGAAAAGGAACCCTGGTATGCAACTGCTTGGAAAGAGAACTGGGGGATAAGTAGGTCCCAAAGAGACAAGAAGTGAGATTGCTGTGAGAACTTTCAATACATATAAGGGTCAGTCATACACAGAACTTTGAGCAAGAAAATGTTCAAGAAATAGCTGTAGAATAGATTTGAACACCCACTGTCTTGTGTGTGTGTGTGTGTGTGTGTGTGTGTGTGTGTGTGTGTACTTTCAACCCAACTCTAAATGATAAAGAAAGAGCATCAGATGGGAGCACTGTGATTCCTAGAATCCCATGGTCAATCCTCAGATGTTTATAGTCATTATTACCTGCTTAGCCAGCCCCTCAAGGGTCAAAAATAGCCAAAAGACTTTATTGCAAGGAGTGGCAACTTATTAAAATGTGCACTTCAAAGTGGGAAAAAATGTCCTCCTCCCAGTCAGTCAACACTGCATCACTTCCTCCAAATCACCAACTCTTTGTCTAGCTCTTTCTTATCCTTCTAAATATCAAATACTCAAGGAAAACTTTTTTTGCCCCAAATTAGGTCAGCTCTCCAATATATGCTCTTTAGCACAGCCCCCTGTTCCTTTGCAGCACTTATCACAATTATAATGAACTGTAATTAGTTACTTACTGCATGTCTTCCCTCACTCATTGTTGCCCACAGCCTTAATAGTATATAGTTATTTGTCAAATGAATGAATTGTCATTTTACATCTAAAGTCTTTATGATATACAATTGAAAACATCCAATTTGAGGGAGAAAGAGAGTGTGTGTAAAGTTCCTTTTATTTTAGGATCATATGTCTTCCTTGGTGCCTCAGTTTTCAAATCTAAATGCCCAAATGATGAGTGGTAACCAGATGCTGAGCAATTCACAGAGTGGCTGGGGGTGTACTTAAAGTATGTGATGACATTGGGTGGCCATGATGAATAAGTCTCTCTCTGGTGCTCATTGAGACAGTTCTAAATCTTTCTTTAGAGTAGAATTAGCCGCAATGGTAGTTGCAGTCCTCACCATGATAGCTAAATCAGAGAAGCAGCTTTCATCTAGAGAATTGAATGGTTCCCTTTTAGCCTGCTCTTCAACCACCTTTCAGATCACCCAGGTACATCCTAACACAACATTCAGCATGTTCCTTTCCTGCCTCCCTGATTTTGCCATTCGACTTTCATCACACCTGTGCGTGATCAAGTAGTCATCCATTTGTCCAACAAACATGTTGCACAACACCTAAAATGGGCCAGGCCTTGTGCTGAGCATTTGCAATTATTCTGAGATAGATCAGTACCTATTAGTTCAAGTCATTTGCCCCTCCAGTTTGGGGGTAAGGAGGCATGAGGGTTGGCATGTTTTTGGTCGTTTAACTTGCTATGCACTTTAGAACAGTGTTAGATAACAGAGTTAATAAATGGTGTAACCACCACCTCATGACTAATCAATTTAGCATATAGGAGGTGGGGTTGACTAACCCAAGCTTAAAAGGAACTGAAACTAAATAAATCAAAGCAGGGAACAACAACAAGGAAAAGAATAGGCAGAGAATAGTAAACAGAACAATTCTTAGGGGGGACTAAGGCTAAGCAGTTTTTTGGGTCCGCACAGCATCCTTCCAAAACACCCTCCAAAGAGGTAGCTTTGGCTGCTTTTGTGCAGCATCATTCAGCACTATGGTGAGGTACAAAAGAGGACTACATTCCAGAAAATGCACAATGAGATAGAAAAACAAAATAAGGAGGGTAGCAGTGAGGTAATAAAAGTCACCCAGCTAGAATAGGACAACAAGACAGAGCCTGGTCTAAGGCACCAGAGCTGTCTACCATGTGCACAGCTCTTTCTGGAGGGGGTCATTTTACACAGGTCATCAGGCTTTGTGCCTGTGTCGATCTGAAAGGATTATGTGCCCTAGAAAAGCCATGTTTTAATCTTGATCCATCTTGTGGAAGTAGCCATTTCTTTTAACGCCTATTCAGTATTGTAGGTTGTAAACTTGATTAGATTATATTCATGGACATGTGACACACCCAATTGTGGGTATTAACCTTTGATTAGAGGGAGATGTGACTCCACTCATTCCAGGTGGGCCTTGATTCGTTACTGGAATCCTTTAAAAGAGGAAACATTTTGAAGAGAGACACGAGAACCATGAGAGCCACCAGAAACAGCAGAGCTATGAGAACCAGCAGAGTTCATGCAGCCAGAGACCTTGGGAGAAGAAGAATGAAAACGCCCCCGGGGGGAGCTGCGTGAAACAAGAAGCCTGGAGAGAAAGCTAGCAGATGTTGCCATGTTTGCCATGTGCCTTTCCAGTTGAGAGAGAAACCCTGAAAATTATCAGCTGTCTTGAACCAAGGTATCTTTACCTGGATACCTTAGATTGGACATTCCTATAGCGTTGCTTTAGTTGGGACATTTTCATGGCCTTAGAACTGTAAACTTGCAACTTTAATAAATTCCACCTTTTAAAAGCCATTCTGTTTTGGGTATATCACAGTCTGGCAGCTAGCAAGCTAAATCAGTGCTATTTGACTAGTCTCAGTTGACTGCAATAGGTCAAAGGCTATTGAGTTGACTAGGGGGCTTTCCATGAAAAAAGTGAATTTTGTCCCATGGGGATGTTCCATCCCGGATGCTGACAGGCCAAACCAATCAGCTCATATCTGTTGACTGACCTCCCCTCAGGTCACTCTGAGAAATGTGAGTAGATGGCAGTGGAAGAACAAAAGCATGGCAGTAGCTGAGTTAATGCAGTGATGATTTATAGCATCAATGAACAGCAACTTTTGAGGAAGGAGAAGAATTCCAAGTTGCTAGTAATGAATTGTAGATCCAATGGACTTCCTGTTTTCCATGAGGCCTACTGAAATAGTTTCTGGTTCTTATCCACTTTCCATTGTGAGTGTACATCTACCTCTTGAATGCTTAGAAAAGCCCACAGACCCATCACACCTGCTATTGTCCTCCCTATTGGAGTAGCTTGTCAGCTCTGCTTGGGCTTGTGGCTCAAGAACTCTTGGAAGGAAGGCAACTGCCGTGTGAGACCATAATAACCTGAGGATTTAAATTCCACCTATTGTTAAATAGTAGAATATATCACTGCTGGGGGAGAGAGGGCAGAGCATTTAATGTTGACCCCAAGAAAATATTACTTAATCCGTACATTTTAGGGTCTTTTTTGGTTCATATTCAACTTAAAATGTTCTATCTCTGTCTCCTATGGGTGACCAGAATATAAAATGAGACTAAAGAAATGGGAGCAGTGCTTAACATGGGCAAAATGTTTAAATAGGGTGAACTTAAGTTTGAATATGGACAGGGGTGATGGTAGCATGTTATTGTGAGAATAATTAACAGTGCAGAAAGGTATATGAATGTGATGGAAAGAGAATATTTAGAGTCATGTATATCACCAGAAGGAAAGTTGGAGGTATGTATAACAACAGTGAATTTTGTGGTGGACATTGTCCATGATTAACTGTACAAATATTAAAAGTTCTTTCATGAACTAGAACAAATATGTCACAATTGCACAGAGTTAATAATAGAGGGTTACATGGGGAAAATGCAACTATTGCAAACTATGGACTATAGCTAGTAATAATATTTTAATATCCTTTCATCAGTAGTAACAAATGTACTATACCAACATTGTGGGTCAATAATATGGGGAATAAGGTGTATGGGAGGATTTTGCTTTTCATTTTTCTTTTTTTTTCTTGTCTGGAGTAATGAAAATGTTCTAAGACTGATCATGGGGCTGTATGCACAACTATGTGATGATACTATGAGCTAGTGATTGTATACTTCCATGGTTTGTATGAAGTGTGAATATATCTCAATAAATTTGCATTAGAAAAAAATGTTGTTTCTCTCCCAGTGAAATCTCTCCCAGAGTCACAGGACAAGAAAGCCACACAGTGATCAGAGTAGAATCAGAAAGCACTGTGATAATACTAAAATGAATGCATTGCCAAGATTTGGGGAAGTGGAGAAGGGGTTGGAGATACTTATCTGCATCGGAGCCAGCAGAATTCTCTTTAAATTCCAAGCAATTAAAAATCATAAAGGCAACTCTCTAGAGCCAAGTAAACACAGTTGGTAAGGACTTTCCCCTTAAAGTCTAAACCTAGAACAGATGAAGAAACAGAGGCCTCACCATTTAGTACCCTGTAGGCCCTACTAGGAAGAACCTGTTCTAGCAGAAAAAGTACTGGTAGGAAAAGAGGGTAAACCAGGATAAAGAAATCTAAATAAGATACACAGTATAGACCGGAAGATTTTTTGTTTGCTGTTTACCCTCCCTCCCTTCCTTCCTTCATTCCTTTTTCCTCCCTTCCTACTTGTGTTTTTGAAAATTTTATTGCTAACACCCCATATTCATCAAACACACACTCCCGCTTCCCCTCTCCTCCCATGTCCTGGTAACCTCTAATTTTACTTTCAGTCCCCACAAATTTGCTATTTCAAGACATTTTTTATAAATGACTTCACACCATATTTGTCCTTATGTGTCATGTTTCTTTCGCCAGGCAGATGTTTTCAAGTTTCTTCCATGTTGCAGCTTGTCTCATGGCTTCAGCCTTTCTTCTGGCTTTCTCCGTCAACCTTATAATGATCATTATGACATACCAATTAAATCTTTTTACTCTCCACTAAAATGACTTCATTTTGGAATGAATTCATCAATGCATGTTGATGTGATGGTAAGATCTCCTAATAAGACAGTAGTGATTTATTCTCTAATTTGGTGCTTATCAATGAAATGATAACCTTCTGTGTGACTTTCCTCCAATATGGATGACGATCGTGTTAGTTGGAAAGCATGCTTTGCTCTCTGGTATCAAGTTAGAGGGTAAAGTCGAGTCTCTAAGTGATGACATTAAGAGGCCACATGTTCCCAGGTTCCCTCTTCACCAGGGCAGACAGTGCCCTTCCAACAGGCACTTCCTCCTGCTGAGTCACCGTCTCATGAGCCTTTTCAACATAGCCACAGGGAAGACTCTATAATTTAATTGTTGTTGGCAGACAAGATAAAACCTATTTGCCAATCCAGTCCGATCCACTTTGTTGTGTTCCAAAGTAGTCAGAAGAATCACGTCCAGAGAAAAACGTCACAATTGATTCCAAACATTTTCCAGAGGAGAAGTTCAGAATCTCAATGATGTTTAAACACTCACACATGAGCGAACTCATAGCGCTGATAGAATTGAAACAGTGCAGCAAATATTAGTCATGTTTGACTCCTGTGAAACACATATATGAAAGGGGGAAAAACCTAAAGTTCTGAGTTAAGGAACTCTTCCAGGTATAGTTAAATGTGACTCTCTAACCTGGGAAGAATGCAATTCCTGGAATCCGGAAGGGGCAGAGCAGAGAAGCAACCCCCATTGCAGTTTGCAAGTTGCATTCTTCTCTGGATGTGCCTCACGTTACACTGCAGCTTTGAGTCAGACACCATGGCAGCAAAGAGATGGTGACAGTGAGCTGTCTTAGAGGCTTCTTTTAGGGAGGCATGAGTTGGCTGCTCCAGTAGTGGGGAAGGTGGCATGAAGATCCTGTAGGGGGAGATACCCCGAGGAATGAAGGGAAAGGGCTTCAAGAACAGGTTGTGAGATTACAGGGCAGCACAGCCTTTCTGCCTTCCTCAACCACCTTGGCAAACCAGAATGATAGAATGGACATGAAGTTAGGCTCACACCACTATGGTCAAAGCCATCCAGAAAATAAAGACAGGAGAGAGTGTAAGGAACTCTCAAGACTTAGTATCCTGACAGTCACAGCAGGTAGCTCCATATAATTTCTAAGCCTAAAACTGCCTTTGCTGATTTAACTCTCAGCCATTCTTTTCTTTGTCCAATTGAGGGAACCAAAGCCCAGGGAAGTTAAGAAGTTTAGCAAAGTTAGACAGCAAAATTGGGACAAGGACCCAAGACACTGGATCCTTGGTCCAGGAATTTTTCCTTTGCTCCATCTTCCTCAAGCATTTAAAAGCAGGGACCTCACAGCTCAAGAGACTCATGGCCGGGTTGCTGGGTCACTGAGTTGTCACAAGTTGAGGAATTATCCTTTGTGGGGAGGTCCTTCTTGGCGATGCACTTTTAGAATCTCAGTTGACGTCTACCATGAATCACTAATGTACGCCAATATAGTGATAAATTCAGACTGGGTTTATGAAGAAACAAATGGGTCAATGTAGAGAAAGCTAATAGCATGCTGACACTTCTGCTTCCTTGAATGAGATATTTGGCTTGAATTATTATAGCAGGAAATGCTAAACTACTACGGAAAGAAAAGGTATGATTAGTCATGTCAATGTTAAAATTGCCATTTTTCATAAAGGCATTAATCACCAGCCATGAAACCTGCTGCATTTGATAAAATGTTTTCCTCTTCCTCATGAATTTCCCCACTCAGCAATAGAATTTCATATATATATATATATATATATATATATATATATATATATATATATATATATTATTGTGTGGTCCTGCCCAGAAATTAAAAACAAAATTAAAGAAACTCAGGTCTAGAGAGGGCCTTAAGTACAGTCTGTTTTAGAGATGTCCTCACTGAGACAAGGGTGAGGCAAGAGAGGGGAGTAGGGTGAAATCTAAGGAGGTGCTCATTCATAGGGCCATGCCAGGGTAGGGTTGGCATTGACTATGAGTGTCTTCTTAGATTTTATGCCATAGGGACCTCACTTGCCTTACCCCAATTCTGGCCCTGCACCTCATCTCCTACCTGGCTTCCAAAGGGTCCTAGGTGGGCATGGAAGGAAGCAAGATGGGTGAGGGATAGTATGATAGAGAGGGGTAGTTCAGACTGAATGAGGGGTTTATGGGGAGAGCTAACACCCAAATATCCAGGGCCCTTCTGCTCTGGCAACTGACATATGCCGGTGTATGGACTTCTGCTGACCTGCCACTGGGGGCCTTTTGGCTGTGGGTGTCTTTGGCTGAAGTCCAAAGTCTGGGATCTGGATGAGGCAATGGTAAAACAAGGGGCATACAGATCTGGGTAGAAAAGCAGCGTTGGAAAGGATGGTCCAGCAGTAAATGACAAAAACAGAATTCCTGAGGCTGGAATCCAGGCTCTAAGTTCTGAGCTTTGATGGTCAGAGAAGGATCTGCAACCAGACTGACTCGTTGTGAAGCCAAATGAGCTACAGACATAGGATTTCTTGTGTCCCCTTTGCTAGAGCAAGGCTGAGCCTGGCGGTGGGAGGAGGAGGTGATGAGCTGAGGCAATTACGGTGCTTGATTTTCGTCTTACCCAGTTTGTTCTCTTGCATTGCTTAGATATAAAATGTCTACTTTGTGTGTGTGTGTGTGTGTGTGTGTGTGTGTGTGTGTGTGTGTGTGTGTGTGTGTGTGTGTAGAATCAAGAAATTTTGGGTAGGTAGACCCTACAATATCTTAGCCAAGGGTACTTAACCTGGTATTTATGAATGGGCTTCACTATGTTTATAAACATCCTGAACCAATAGGTGAAATTGTTTCAGTTTGCTTTTTTAAGAAGAGGAGAACTCATTGAATTCTCAAAGGGACTCTGACTCCAAAAGTAACCAAGCTTCTCATAGATGAGAACCCAACACACAGAGATGGGGAGAGATTTTGAGCTCCTTTTCAGTAAGGCCTTTGTCTGGCATCTATGGATCTCCAACACATATTAATCACTCCAGGGACATCTGTTGAGTGAATGGGTGAATGGGTGAATGAAGGCTTCCTGCTCTCAGTTTGCTTCCATGCTCACTCCATCCCAACCACTTTCCTAATATAGATGAGGGGCTCCCCATTGGTCTCACCAGCACCACGTCAGGCAGGAACATCACAATGTGTGGGAATGCTGAATGCCAGGCAGGGAATATTCACTTCCAAGGACTGCCATAAGAAACTACCACAAATTGAGTGGTTTAAAACAACAGAAACTTATACTGTCACAGTTCTAGAAGCTAGAAGTCTGAAATCAAGATATTGGCAGAATTGATCTCTTCTGAAGGCTCTGAGGGAGAACCTGTTCCATGCTTCTCTACTAGCATCTGGTGGTTGCAGGCAATTCTTGGGTTCTTTGGTGTTTTTTAGCTTGTTTCTTGGCATCATTCCAATCTCTGAATCTGTCTTCACATGACATCCTCTCCTAATGTGTGTCTCTGTGTCTATTTTTTTTTCTTATAAGGACACTAGTCATTGGATTAAGGCACACCCTAATCCACTATGACCTCATGTTATTTGAATCTGTGAAGATACTATTTCCAAATAAGGCCACATTTTAAGGTACTGGTTGGATATGAAAATTGGGGCAACACTATTTACCCCAGTATACAAGGCAATGTCAGGAATGGAGGGTAGATGCTTTTAATGGTGGGTAGAGAATCTAGGGCCCCCAGTTGCAGGAAGCCCCATCTGGTCTATATTTCCTCAGGGACTCTTACCTGTCCCTCCCAGCTCCCACTGCCACTGCCTCTGAGCATTAGAAGAGTAGGGTGTCTAGGTAGTCCTGTGCTTCCAAGCTCATCAGCCTTATATCCAGCTCTTACAATGTTTTTCTTATTCATTTTTCAAAAAAATAAGAACACAAAATTTCATGTTAAATAGAATATTAATCTTCTATAAAACCTGAAAAATGGCCATTTTATTGTCAACACATGGGGACCAATTTGAATCTGATCTTGCCCTTCCCACATGTCCAGTTTCTACCTGGTGGAGGCAGTGAGAGTTGATAAAGGTGACCGGTAATGGGAAAGCTGCTTTAATGCTGTCATTGGCTAATTAACTCATGTCTTCCTTTCTTCCTCCCTCCCTGACTCCCTCCTTTGTTTCATTCTCCTTTTTTCTTTTCTTCCTCTTCCTCTTCCTTTCCTCCCTCCCTTCCTTCTTTTCTATGGGCCACTGGACTAGGTGCTGGGGAAACAAAGTTGAATATGATAAGAGTCACCACCCTGATAAAACTCTTCAAGTCTGACCATGGACAGGGTGTAGCAGTGCCCACAGAAGAGAACTGTCTGTACTACCTGGAAAGACTAAGAGGAAATTTACTGATGAAAATGAGACTTTAAAGACTATTGTCAGCAAACATGCAAAGAAAGCCATTGCAGGCAAAGGGGAAGTGGTGCAGGCAAAAATCACAGAGATATGGGACAGCAGGGCCTTTGGAGTTGCAAGTAGCTTTGCCTGACTAACATGACCCCAAGTGTATTTGCTGTAAAGAAAGAGTCAAGAGGCACAAGAAGAGATGACTCTGAAGAGTGAGTTGCTATTGCATACCAAGCAAATCTCTATCTTATTAATCATCATTATTAGGCTAGCATGTAGCAGTTAGGAGTTTAGTGAAGCCCTCAGCTGCCTGCTTGGGAAACTGGGTGGATGGTTTTCATCCAAGATAAGGGATGAAAGATAATTCCTATTTCCAAAGGCCTTCTTATATAGTCGACTGCCATAAGAAGCCCCCCTTGTTATCAATATATTCTTCCTCATAAAGACGGTAGAAGGGGACAGAGTTAATATTTCTAAAGCTCTTAGACCAGTGCTTGTTCCATAGTATGTGCTATCTATGCATATATTTATTAAGTAAATAAAGAGAATGTATGTTTACTGAGAACCACGTGCCACTGCCACCTGCCACGCTAGCCTAATAGGTACTTTATACCTGCTAACTTATTTCATTTCCTCACAACAAGCCTGAGAGTGGGTCCAATTCTTGTTTTATACTTACTGAAACTGAGGTTCTGAGAGATTAAATAACTTGCCCAGGGTTCCCCAGTTAATCAGTGGCAGAGCTGGAATTCCAACCTGGGTCCGTCCAACTCAAAACCCATGCTGTTTCCATCAATGACACCTGCCTCACGCAGAGCTGCTGGGAATCTTACACATGTTATCTTTCATCTGCATGCTGATGATGGTAGCCAGGCCCCATGCTTCATGGCAAGGACCCCATCAGACTTGAGGGTAGCAAGTGGTCCTGTAGGAGTTCGTACAGTGTTCTGTGGGTTGCATGGCGTGGGGTTGGGGCATGGCAGGTGGGGTCCCTGATTTTGCAGAGCTGGCTCCAAGCTCTGGGCCTTTACCCAGTGACTCACAGAATTAGATGAAAATGTGAGTCTAACATAACCCAAGTGTCAAAAGATAGGCTCAAAAGGAGCACCCAAAAGGGAAGGGAGTGTTTTGGGGGTAAGTAGGAACTTACTCTAGCTTAAATCATTTAAAATTTTGCAGGATTCTTACAGGATCTCAGTCTCATGTCTTTTTCCCTCCTAGAAATTTCAAGAAGGGTTTTTTTTTTTAGTAATGGAAGAAACCACATTTTTAATATCCTGGTTTAAAAAATCCTGATATACTTAAAGAAAGAAGAGATAGTGATAAGAAACAAAACTAGGGTTTTAATGCCTGCTCTTTCATTAACTGGCTTTAAGACCAGTGGCCACTCACTTCTCCATGCTTCAGTTTTCCTGTCTGTAAAATAAAAGATGTGGACTGGACAATTTATGATAAAGTCTCAGACTTCAAAGTGTTGTCAACTAGTAATGGAACAAAACACACGCTTCTCCTGTTAAATGTATTTCTTTCTTCTGGGTTCTTCTCCTATGACAACCCATCCTGAGGACCCCCACCCCGCAAGAGTATTTCCTCACTCTGAGTCTGCTTCCTTCTCTTTCAAGCCCACATCCTTCTTCCCACTTTGTCTTTCCAAGCAGCTTAAGGCCCCAACTCATTTCCTTCATAGCACCTACCAAGGCTGGTTGTGATTTATAGGTCCATTTTTGCATCTTCCACTAGATTGTAAGGTCTGTGAGAACAGTGCTTATACCTGCTTTGTTTACCAATGCACATCCAGTGTCCAGCACCACATCAGCAACATAAAAGATGTTCGGTTAATGCCTGTTGAATGAATGAACCTGTTATTTTCCCTTCTTTAATCAGGACAGTAGCTATCATAGGCTAAGGATTTACAAGGAGCCAGTCCTTGTGCTGATGCATAGCATACATTATCTCATTAATCCTCACAGCTACCCACCTGTTTGGTAGATGGGGCCATTGAGGCAAAGAGGTCACAGAGCTAGGATGCTGTAAAACCTGGACCCCTGTTCTAGTTTGCCAGCTGCCAGAATGCAATATACCAGATATAGAATGACTTTTAAAAATGGCTATTTAATAAGTTGCTAGTTTACAGTTCTAAGGCCAAGAAAATGTCCCAATTAAAATAAGTCTATAGAAATGTCCAATCTAAGGCATCCAGGTAAAGATACCTTGGTTCAAAAAGGTCGATGAAGTTTAGGATTTCTCTCTCAAGTGAGAAGGTACATTGAGAACACAGTCAGGGTTCCTCTCTCATCTGGAAGGGCACGTGGCAAACACAGTGTCATCTGCTAGCTTTCTCTCCTGGCTTTCTATTTCATGAAGCTCCCTGGGAGGCGTTTTCCTTCATCTCCAAAGATCACTGGCTTGTGAGCTCTTTGCTTCGAGGTGCTGCAGCATTCTCTGCTCTCTCTGAATCTCCTTCATTCTCCAAAATGTTTCCTCTTTAATAAGACTCCAGAAAGTTCTCAAGACCCACCCAAATGGGTGGAGACATGTCGTCACCAAATCCAGTTTAACAACAACTCTTGATTAAATCACATCACCAGGGAGATGATCAGATTACAGTTTCAAACATACAGTATTGAATAAGGATTATTCTGCCTTTATGAAATGGGATTTTGATTAAAACATGGCGTTTCTAGGGTCCATACATCCTTTCAAACCAGCACAACCCCCAAATTCCGAATTCACTCTGAGCCTGAGTGTATACCCCCTCCCTACCTTGGGGTCCTCAGTGACTGAGCTCTGGGCTAGACACAAAGCAGGCCAGGGTGTGTTAACTGAATGGGGTCCTATGTGAAGGCTCCAATAGGAGGGAGGTAGAGGGCAGTACATACCACACAGAGGCTAGGAATCAGGCGCTCCAGTGGCTGGGGTGGATTCTGAAGTTCAGAATGAGCATCAGTAGATTGGGTGTTTCTCTAACAAAGAGACCTCACTCTTGCCTCTGTGGAGAGTTTAACAGAAATACTTTCTTCCCCTGTTTGAGCGTGCAACTTCAAATTTTTCTCAGAATGCACATTTTTAATTAGGATACTTGGATGTTGGTTGCCAAGCTTCTACGAACTAAAAGGACATTTATGCCTGGGGATAGTTACAGAGACCAATCCCTCATTAAGCGCATATATTATGTGTATAATAAAAACAGAAGCAAAGTCAATGTAAATGTACTTAATTCGGATGTTTTTTTTTCTGAGGGATCCTTTTGAGAATCTAGAGTTGGCAGAGATTTTTGAGGTGCTGTCGCGTCTCACACCCTCTTCAGCAGGTGGGATGGGAAGGGCGGAAATCATCATATTAAGGTCAAACCAAGAGAGCCACGAGCGGGAAAGAAGAGAAGAAAAACAGAAAGTATGAATTGTGTTCTCCAGCAGTCACCTTCATATGCCCTGATTCTTTTAGGACTCTGCTGATGGTGAGGAAGATGGGGGAAAGGACAGGGAGGCAACGTGGCTCTCTCACTTTGTTCAAAGGAAAACTGAATGTGCCAGGAAAATCAGATGTGAAGGAACACAGAGTCACCTCTTTTTGTTGTTTGTCTCCCACATTTGTTTCGGAACCATTTGAGGAGAGATTTTAGCT
This sequence comes from Tamandua tetradactyla, assembly GCF_023851605.1. NCBI lineage: Eukaryota > Metazoa > Chordata > Mammalia > Pilosa > Myrmecophagidae > Tamandua > Tamandua tetradactyla. Next base: position 14,174,861 of record NC_135352.1, read on the forward strand.
CCTCTGGGTGTCCTTGCTGTTACACAATTCTCTCATACAGTCCTCAGACTCACTTACAGGCCCCATAAAACTGAGAGTGACACCAGTTAGATCTCCCAAATGTCCTGGACTGAACAGGAAATATATATAATAATTACAGAATAATATTAATGCACCTATAGAAACAGCGGGCCATTTAAAATGAGAGGGCAGTTCTGGCCAGCACTAGAATTTAGAGTTCAAGGTACAGAATTCTGATACCTTCGGTTCTCTCCAGGGAAGAGGGAGATGGTATCTGAAGGCTGCTAACAGGTACAGGCATATCCCGTTTTATTGGGCTTCACTTTACTGCACCTCACAGATACTGTGGTGTTTACAAATTGAAGGTTTGTGGCAATTCCTGCATCCAGCACATCTGGTGCTTACTTCATGCCTCTGTCTCTGTGCCACATTTTAATTAGGGTACGTACACTGTTCTTTAGTTATAATGCTTTTGCACTCTTAATACACTACAATATAGTGTAAACAGAGCTTTTATGTGCACTGGTAAACCAAAAAATCCATGTGACTCTGTTCGTTTTATTGCAGTCTGGAGTGAACCCACGACATCTCTAAGGTCTACCTGTAAAAACACCAGAAGACTAGAGCAGGGGTGTAGGGCAATATTATAAGGCTTTCTGTGAAATATTCATTGAAACTTGAGCTGATTCTATAGTCACCAAATAATCTTCTTATAAATACTTCAGTGACCGGACACTTTGATTCTAGGAATAGACTGTGGGCACATGTAAAGGACCTCTGAGAGCTTGTTCAGCCACCAGGAAAGACGTAAGATCTGGGAGCAGTAGGGACAGACCACTAAAAGTCTTCCCAGGGGATTTATGTAAATTGGCAGCATAATCAAGTCCTGCTGGGTCCTTTCCCAGCCTGCTGGCCCCAGTAATATGTCTCCAGTTTCTACCTTCTTACACACATCCCATCAGTCCCATGTGGACATGGCCATTCCAATCACGAGGAAAAGGATCATTCCTGTTCTAAATAAATAAATTGGTGATGTGGTTGTGAGTTAATGAGAGGGAGCCTTAGCAAGTTTGTGGACCTGAGAAGTGAAAGCCAGATCCCAAAGTCTGTTGATTCTCTGAGGTAAGAATCTTCCCCTTAGAAGCTGCTGGGCAGTCATGCCTTCTTCCTTCTCCTAGCACCTTTTCAAACCCTGCATTCCGACAAAGTTCACTCTGCCATACCAGGGAACCTATGGCAGGCCAGAAGAGAGGGGCTTTTCCTAACCTCTGCTCATGTCATCCATTTGAGTCCCTGTGTTTCAGTCCTCTCCCCTCCTCAGTGGAAATGCTGCCACATAGATTAAATGGTTCTGAAGAGCATCAAACACTTTACCAGTGTGATATCCTGATAATAATTCTACCACCTTGTGTCTACATATGTGTTCCATATTCAATTACAAAGATCATAAAGGTCCTGTTCTCCAGTCATTTGCCTTTAAATGGGCAAATGTCCAAGACAGATGAGGGCAAGAGATCTGAGGATGACCTTATTTGGACCATGCTAGTGTTTTATTACCAAAAAAAAAAAAGAAGAAAATTTCATCTCAAGTCACTTCCATTAACAAGTCAAGATCACTTCTTCTAACTTTAAGCCCATTTCTTCCTTGTTCTTTTAAGGAATACAAGAAATTATCATGAAGGATTTAATTTTTTAAAAAACCTTCGTATATTCAATGACATCCCTAATAGTGCCCTCTGCTTGCTCATCTGTAAACCAAAAAAGAAAAAAATCCAATTATATTGATTTCATATATCATTCCTTACATTTTACTTTGCGTCCCATGTATCACTGTTTTTCTTTAATTAGCCAAAAGTCTCAGCCTGTGCAGCAATTTTTCTTTAGTATCAAGCAGTGTAACTTGAACATCTTGGCTTTCTTACTGCTTCTTTATTATAATCATTTAATGGTTATTCTGGACTAATGGTGGGTAGATTCACTTACCTAGAAACTCTCTTTAAAATATTGTTTGTTGTAGTTGTTTTCATCATTGTCACAGTGATCGGATATTTATAAAATGCCTAAATATTTAAATTCCTAATATAGCCAAGATTTTAGAGGAATAAACAAAGAACACTGAAGTCTCACCTTTCCCACTGACTTCTTTAGAAGATTCTGACGATTTATCTCCATGCTGGACGTGATGGGCTCTCAGCTTGTAAGAATCTTGCAATTTGTGTCCTCAAGGCAGATGTCCATCCAACAAAACAGTACTCACATAAGAATTGCTGTTCCTAAGGACAAAACATGCTTATGGAATAAATCTTGGCAGAAAAACAAAATAAGTCCCAACTCACCAAGCATTTTTTTTTCTCAGTCCACTCTCTCTGTGCCATTCAGAAAAACTCCGGAAATCGATCCAGCATTCTTTATTTTCAGTCCATCCAAAATTTTACTCACCCGAAGCATGTGGGCATAGAGCTATCTTTAGTCTTTTTATTTATTTATTTATTTTTTACATGGGCAGGCACCAGGAATCGAACCCAGGTCCTTGGGCATGGCAGGCAAGCAGTCTTACCTGCTGAGCCACTGTGGCCCACCCTGGAGCCATCTTTAGAACCATCAAACAAATGTCTTGGATTCACACATTGTTTGCACCTTGGCAATCTTGTAGATGCTTTTGTTTTAGTCCAGGAACCCCATTTTATAAAGCTGAGCAGGATCATAGATGAAGCAACTGAAGCTTCATGGGATGAAATGACTTGCTCAAAATCCCCCAGATGAATGCTGGCAGAGCCAAGAGAAGAGCCCAGGTCTCCTGACTTCCAGTTATCAGGCCCTTTCCATTGCATAGCACCCAAGATACTATTAGAATAGAAAGGACTTTTTTTTTCTTATTCCCTTAGCCAAAGAAGTTCAGCTGAGAAACAGATGAATGGGTGGGAAAGTTTGCCTACTGGAGACCCAAGGACATCAAGTGACCTAATCAAAAGTAAACAGTAGCTGTTTTCTTTGACTGCCAGGGAAGTGAAAAGGGCATGGGGAAACCAACAAAAGAATTATTTCCTAGAAGTTGCTCCATTATGGTTTGCTCTAGTGTCCTCTATTGTAGGATACTTTCCTGCTACTCTCTACCTGTGTGGCCTCCAGCAAGTCACTTAGCTTCTCTAGGCCTTAGCAGTTCTTGGGAGATGACAGCTGAGCCCTGGGCAGACCACTGGAAGCCACCACAAATCGTTGTCTTCCCCTGACAGACTCACATGAGCCCAGCCCCTTCCTTCCTTCTTTTCTCTTCTCAGTACTTCTTACAGAGCTAAACATCCTTCATCTCATACTATGTTTTTCTTCTGGAAGTGTTTTGTGCATTGAATAATTTTCTTTGTATCTGGATGTTTTGTGCAATTGAATAATTTTCTTTGCATCTGGATGTTAACTGTTTGCTTTTGTGTTTGTAGCATTGTGTCTTGAGTTTCTTGAACCTGTATTTTACTGATTCTTTGTCTTATGAATGCAGACGCCCCAGAGATGTGCAAAGACCTCCCATTCCCTCTGTTATTTCCAGAAGCCTGGGGAGGTCTCACATGTGCTCACAGACCACCTATTCATTATCCTTTTCTCCTTCCTCTGCTCTGGGTCTCCCTAGACAGTGCCGTGTCCATTTGGCACCATACTGGTTGGCCAGGGACTGCTGCCACTCCTACTGCAGACTATTATGCCACTTGCCAGTGTTCCTTACTGTAGTTGTACCTGCATTTTCTTCCTTTCTCTGATATGTGGATATGACTTATAAGCTATTGGTTATCCTTTCTCTGATATGTGTATATGACTTATAGCTATTGGTTATCTAGGTATGATTGTGACTGCGCTGAAGAAGGAATAAATATCAGCCAGAGATGGAAACACTGACCAATGAATGACACTTTGAGACTCTCCTTTTGGGGAAGTGGGTAAGCACATATTCATTTGTATATAAGTCAAAGTTACATTACATTAGGTAAGAACATAATGTCTTGCTGTTGATGTTATTTAAAAGTTTAAATATGGAGATCAGGAACATGTGGTCATTAAATACCAAATAGGTGGTTGCTCACTCACCGCCCATTCCAACCCCTTTAGTTTGCCTTTCTGAGTTAAAGAGCAGAAAGCTAAAACGACATTTCCCAGACCCCCTTCTAGCTAGGGTGATGAGTTGAGACAGAGTTCTCCCAAAGAGATGCTTGTGCATGAGATTTTGAAGCAGAAGTCAGTGGCACAGGGGAGAGCTACATGTGAGGGGTACAGAGACAGAACATCTGTTAGGCTTTGGTGTCTGTTCCCTAATAACATAATGCAGGATGTGGGGGACAGAGGGAGGTGGCAGCATTGGCATTTCCACTAGAACAGTCCTATGGCATAGTGGGCATCTTTCCTGCCTCTATTGTATCTGGCTACCCTTTTCCCAGCTAGATAGAATTCAAGACTGGCTGTCTGAATTTCTAGAGGCTCTATAAACTAACACATTTTAATAAATTCCTTTCTAGTTTAACCACCTGAAGTAGATTCTCATGGTCTGCAGCTAAGAACTGGATGATACACGTGGCTTAACCACACACGACTTAATTTTTCTCACAAAACATGAAGTCTGGAGGCAGATAACCCTGGGATGGTGTAGCAATTGACTTGACAGTGTCATCTGTTGGCCAGACTCCTTCTGTTTTGTTCAATAGCATCTGTATATCCATCCTTATAATTGCCTCATAGTTGCAAGGGTGCTGCTCCACCTTTTGCCTCATGTTTGCATTCTGGGAAGGAGGAAAAAAATAACCAGGAGAGGAATATATCTGTTTTTGCTTACTGGAAAATAAACTCCAAAACCTAATGACTTAACACAACAATTTATTTCACTTGTCCATCTGTAGTAGGTGGAGTGATTCCTCAGGCCTGGGGTAGCTCAGCTGATTTCTCTTGGGCTCATTCATGCATCTGCAGTCAGTTGGCGGTTAGCTGGTAGCTGGATGATCTAGGATGGCCTTATTTATGAGTCTTGGTAGGCTGCTGGCTGGAACCACAGAAATACCTGGGCCATGTGTGCCTTATCATCCAGACGGCTAGTCCTGGGGTCTTCACATGACAATCTCAGGCTTCCAAATGCAGTACACAGGGCAAGCCCTATAATACAAGCACTTTTCTGTTTCTTTTTTGCATCTTGCTTGCTATTGAACCACTTCCCAAAGCAAGTTCTGTGACAGAATCAAAGAGTAGGGAAATAACCTCTGCTTCTTAGTAAGAGGAGTTACAAAGTCAACTACAAAGGTAATTTCTGGGAAGACCTTGAGGTCATCCTTGGAACCACAATGAAGAGACACCAAATTAGGAGAGCAAAAGCTTCCCAGGAATCCCAAGCCATCTCAGCACTACTTCTCATTGGTCATAGCTGCAGTTTGTCATATGATCACCTCTAATGGCAAGAGAGATTATGGAATGTAGATTTTTATCTGAGCTATTCTTCCTCCTAGAACAAAATTATAGTCCTCTGTAATGTAAGGAGTGGGGGGATTGGGAATTGGGGTGGATATCAGCAATGTCTGCCACACTTGATATGAAGAACTTGTAATAGAGCTGCTTCTGTGAAATTGCATTTTGTTTTCTTTTCCAAGGAAGCCTGGGCCAGAGGGCAATTCTGAGGGACAGACCCCATTGTGTCCTCCTACCACTCAGTGGCAAAGGCTTTGCTACTGTGCAAACTCTTCTTAAGGCATGTGGCAGTCTGAGTTACGTGCCTCAGAATGAAGCATGTTCCCAGTCTGAATCCATTCCTACAGGTGTGAATCCACTGTAAATAGGTCATTTGAAGATGCTGCTTTTAGTCAAGGTGTGGCTAACTGCATCATGAGGGGTCTTCAGCCTATTACTGGAGTCCTTTGTAAGAGAATGAAATCTAGACAGAGGGAGAAAGCCATGGAAGCAAGAAGCTGAGATCAGCGAGACCCGGAAGGGAAGGTCGAGACCAGTAGACAATGCCATGTGCCCCACCATGTGACAGAGGAGCCAAGGATAAATATCCTAGGGAAAGACACAGAAGATGGAAGTCCACGGAACCTTGATAGAATAGTCAAGGAATCCAAGGATCATTGCCGATCAGTCAGAATGTGACCAATCCCAGGAGGAAGTAAGCCTTCCAGCCTCTGAAACCATGAGCCAGTAAATTCCTGTTGTCAGAATCCCAGCCAGGAAACTGAGACAGGCTCTATCAGTTGCCCCACTGGTCTATCAGACAGACTAAGGCGTCACAGTGGGTGAAGCTCAATCTCTCTACCTCTCAAATACACACAGCCCATGCCTCACCTCTAACTCTCCCTCCTCCAGCTAGATCCCAGGCAGGGTCACAACACATGTATCGGATCTTAATGGAAGAGAGAGTTGCCACTGCAGTGCAGTCCCATTTGTGGCACAGGTCCTGGGGCTGAGTTATAGTAAACCCAGCATGCTACTGTTCATCTGCTAATCTGGATGCAAAGTACCGGCAGGCTAGCCACACACTGTCTCCTACAGTACTTTATGCTCTAGAGATTCTCTGTTCTTTTGTAAAGAATCCAGCCCCTTTCTTTGCATGCCCTTTTGAAGAACTGAAATGTTCCCAAAGACTGGAGACAAACTTCCGAGTGAACTGCGTCTGAACTTTAAAGTTCTTTTTTATTCTCCGTTAAATCTCAGTGGAGCTGGAAGACAATGATAATTTTCATGAACACAAACGAAAGGTTTTGTAGCCTATTGAGCAAAGTTGCTGCTTCCTATTGCAAAAGAACTGATCCTTATTCTCATTGCGTCGGCGTTTTCATTAAAATTTCCATTATCCTCTTCCTTCCAGTGCGGTTATAGATGAAATTGTCCTGTCTGTGCTTCTCAGGCAAAATTACTCCTGATTCAACATATGCAAGTGAGATGTAGGAGGGGAAGAGTCACACTTCCCCAAATATAGAGCATCCTGGTAGGAAAAACAATTCTTTTTGTCTTGGTTTTTATACTCATTTTAGGTCTGTATTATTAGCTTCGTTAGCTATACCAGGCCCAGGAAAACAACCCTGGACTGAGATGAAGTCTATGGTGGTGATACCTACAGATGGTTTCATAATAACAGCAACCAGTTTTTCTAGGGCCTGCTCTGTGCCTGAACCTGGCCCCAGAGCCCTTAGTTTATCTGGGTGGTTTGAGGTGCTCTGCACACTGCAAGAGGACCTCCTGTTGGCCTTCTCAGGGAATGGGTGGGGAAGACCAGTCACAGCTCTGAGCTGCCAGTTCTGGCTCTGCCTCAGGCTCTGTGACCTTGGCTAAGTATCTTATCTTCTCTGAGCCTCGGTTTTCTCATCCAGAAAGCAAGGCTAATCCAGTGCAAATGACACCTTCCCTGACCTGTCTACTTCCCACAGTCATGACCAAGTGAATCCACTTGAAAGCACTTTGTAAACTAGAAGATTCTATTCAAATAATAAGGAAACTGGAATGCCAAAGGCCATTGGAAAAAAATCGGTGTGTGAATCAGCCACCTCCAGCAAAACCAAAGTCAAGCCCTCAACTCTCTGCTTCCTCAGAGAATGGTGCAAGCCCTGGGCTTCCACGCCTCTCTACGGGAGAAATAGGAAAAAGAAGCATTAAGTGCTTCACTACCTACTATAGCCACCATTTGAGTGTGTACTCTGAGCAGGCAAAATCACTCACATGCAGCAGCTCATAGAATCCTTGAACAAAATTATTGTGCCTTCTATGTAGACACAGACAGTGAGGCTCTGAGAAGTCGTTAGGTAACCTGCCATTACATAACACTAATAAGTAAAGTCGTTGTTTGTCTGACTCCAAAGTCTCCCCAAGGTGCATATTTTTACTGAGGAAGAATAAGAAACTGCCTCTTTTGAAAGATAAATACCTCTTAGAGACAGAAACTCAAAAACTGAGAGCTGAACTCATCCTGTTCCAACAAACTAATATACTCTTGTATTGTATCACCTGGTGGAAACAAAGTCCTAAAGGAAGGTCTTCTTTCAACATTTCCCTTAATATAGTCCCATTTTTGCAAATATGTATACTGACTGCTTAAGTATCAGGTGTAAATACTTGATGTGTGTATTTAAATCTATTTAATCCTCATGACAATCTATGAGGTAGATACTATTAATATCCCCATTTCACAGATGATGAAACTGAGGCACAGAAAGGTTAAGAAATTTTTCCAAGGTAACACAGCTGGTAAGTGACAGAGCCAGGTTCAAAGCTAGGCAGTCTGATCTCAGAATCGGAACTTCAACATTCTGGGCAGAGTAAAAAGGTCTGAATACATACCAAATTAATAGCAGTTACCTCTGGGGAAATGAATTTGGAGGGGAAACAGGGAGGAAAGACTTTCACTTTATTTTGTCAACACCAAAGTCCTGCACAAATGTTTACAAAAGTGGGAATATTATTTTTATCATTAAAAATTAAGTATATATTTAAATATTTTTGCTCACAACATAGTTTGGGTGCTAAGTATGAATTAATTATTTCTGATAAGGTTGACATTTTCCAGAGAGTTCCAGAAACTAGATATGGTGTCAAAGGAGGCTGGCTATGATAAGCCGGTTCTGCATTTGACGGGCACAGTCAAACCCCTCAGGGTTGCAGGTTCTCCTGCCCCATCCTTTATTTCAGTGTGTAGCCTGTAGGCAGGCAGAGCAGGGGGGCTTTACGGCTGCAGTAAGTGGATTTATATCCTCTCTGAAGCAGAGGGCAAATGGAAAAATGTAAATTTGGCCTTTTGTGGGCACTGACCTTCCAAGACGCATTCCATCGCAGACCTCACCCTGGGAGTGATTTCCCCACATCCGCTATAATTTATTGACAAATGTTGTTTCTTTTCCTGATACTGAAGGAACTGCCCAGCACAATTTTAAACAAAGCACCGCATGGGTCAAAGCGATGAACTGAATCATCATTTCCTTGCACCACCAGCCCTGCCCAGGATAATGCATTTCCCTTCATCGGCTCCCATTTTTGAAGAGGCCAGCCACATAAATTGTATTCAGACCTTTCCCCTTTGTCCCTCTCTCAGCCCCAAACAAATGCAAGACCCCATCTCCCCAACCTTGACCAAGATGGGCTTCTGAGATCTTGCAGCTTTGTTCCACAGTGCCCTGACCCAGGTAAATCATTTTTGAGATAAGCATTTCCAATTTCATTTAGAAATATATGTTTCAAATGTCCCTGCTGTTTGAAATGCCATAAGATTAAATCAACTGCATCTTTCAACATTTTCAACAGGATAATGAAATCACAGAACATTATCTCCATTATTATTTTCAGGGACCTTCAAGATTCATGAACAAAGCATGGGAAGCTGTTACCTGTCCAGGTTCCAAATGTAAGTCGGTTTTGTTCTCACAGGAGCAGATGTTACGTTTGAGTGCTCTTCTGAATGTCACCAGGTATTCCATAAATGATCTTGATCACTGAGAGACTGAAACCCCATTATATCTCACTTAGCCCAATTGAAAGCATTGAAAACCAGAATGCTGATTACATTAAGGTGGTTATAGTCTATTGGACGCTTTCTAGGTGCCAGACACAAGGCTAAAAACTTCAGTCAGTGATCTCCCAATCTTTACAAGAACCTCACAACGTAACGTTACCATTTTCCATTTCACAGTTGCAAAAAAGAAGTCAGGTAATTCATAGAGGGACCAATGGGATTATATCTTCATCCTATGAAGGATTGGAGGTTAAGTACTTAATGGAGCAGTCTCTCCTCACATTCTCTTAGGATTGGAGGTATCACACCCTCTGGCCTCTCTCTGCCACCCCTTCCTGGCATGTGATGCCTCAGTGTGTCCTTCAATCCCTCAAGACTGTGCTCTCGCTGCTTCCTCTACCTCACCTGCTCTCCTCCGCTGCCTGGCATCTTTCAAGACTCACCTCTAGCACCATGTCCTCTATAAAGCCACGTCATGGTCCCTCCTACTGCCCGTACCCCATTCACACTGCAGAATCGACCACGTGATTCTTTTGTCCCTCCATTCCCTACACACATGTTTATTACAAATGCCACTTCATTGTTGGCATTTTGTTTTATGCCTCTCTTCAGTACTAAACTATAAGCCGCTCCAAGGCTGAATCATCTCTTCTTCATCTTCATATTTCTACAGCCGAGACTGGTGCCTGCAATTTTCTAGCAGGTGCTCGATATTTGCTGTATGTATGGACGATAATATGAAGGGGTGAATGGGTGCATGCCTTCTCAAACTTAAGGGAATAACACATAGACGATGAATGCTTTAATGTGTGTTTCCTGTGTTCTTTGAGAATATGCAATTCTATGTAAGACAGGAAAACAAATAAAATGGGTGCAACTCATAAGATGCATTAAATATAGGTAATGATAAGCAAGTAGCTCTTGAGACAAACAGAATTCATAATGTGTGTTAGGTATAGATAAGTAAATTAGTAATTTAGATATAATTTAGTCTTAGGTATAGATAAGTAAATATAAGCAATTACTTATACAACAGGACAGGTTTGATATAAAATAAAGTTAGTAGAGCATGTATATGCTGAATATAAACAGCACAGGACCAAGAGGCAACAAATATTCATGAACTTCTAAATATACACGAGACATATGAGCCTCTTAATATTCATGAGGTCTTAAATTGGCCACCCATTGATGATTCTCCTTCTAGTCTTGTGTGTTCTCTGCCCAAAAAATGCACATAAAATCCAGAGCTCCTCATCAGACTAATTAATTGGCAAGCTACAGCTACTGGCCTGGGGACTTGCCTCTGCATCTCTCTGATTAGAGCAAACTTGTGTTGGTTCCAGTCACCTTCCATCTGCCAAGTTCCCTTGCTGAAACTTCAACTGCATAACCCCACCATCACAGGAGAAGGCTGATGCAGCAGAGAAAGTCCATTTGAAAATTGTGTGACCGAGGTTTTGGGTACTGTGGACTTTCATCTGACGTGCACCTTTCCCTAAATGTATTCCTCAATCTCCTCCGTCCCCTCTTGCTTCTCACTGTGTGTTTTAAATGGATTCAATAAACTGTATTTAAGCATATTAATTTGCTCTCAGCCTTTCTGCTCCATGACCTCTGGGCAGCTTGCCTGGTAGCGTCATTGCAGGCTAGCATTGCATCAAAGAAATATCCCAACCACAAATATATTCCCTATAAATGCCATTTTTATTCACTGGAGTTTCCCTCTTAGCAGGTCACGGAGCCATGATACTCTTTGAATGACTGATCAATCTTTTCTCCAATTGCTACAAGAAAAGAAAATAATTTAAAGAATAAGAGACCTCTATATCCAGAGCTCCCAGCAGAAATACTGAGATTATAGACCCGATAAATATTCTTATTTTAGACTCAGGCTGGAGTTGTGGCCCTATTTTTAACATAAAGCATTTATGACAAATCTTAAAGGAAAATCGCATGGCTAAGACCCTTTATGATATGATAAACTGAGGCATATGTGAGAGACTGAGTCTTTTCTCCAAAAATGAGTAAGTAGTTTTAGTTTTTCTCAATGTCAGGGAAATGTAAGCCCAGATTAATATGCCATTGCAGAATTCTACACTGCACCTTATCTAACCAGTTCGAATCGTTATGTGTGTGGAAAACAGTAAAGGGTTATTCTCTCATTGAGTGGGATATTGGCTGTCTGAGTCAGTTCTCAGTGTGTGCTGCTATTTCAGGCTCTCATTCCTGCTTATTGGCCATCTATAGTACAAGTCCTATTTCTCGCTGCTGGTTTCACAAATTCATGTATAGAAGCTGCTCTCTCTCCTGAGTCACATTTACATTTTACTCATATTGAGTTCCAAGACTTTTCCTTTCTTTGGACAAGATCTATGCTAAATGAATTTTCAGAGCCACTGGTTCTTTTCCCTAATCCTATAAAGTCGTCCCTTTCAAATAGATTTTTTTCAGCATCACATAATCATGCTTGTGAAAGTTCAAAAGCTCCTTATAACCCAAATCTGCTGGTTCAGTAACTCCAAAAATAAAAAAATAAAAAGAAAGAATGAAAAAAAGACTCCATTTACCTTGTATATCGAATTTACTTTCTATCTTCTAATAATGGGATGATATTCATCCACCACTGGCACAGCCCTGTGACATCTATGATTTGGAGGTTGTGCGATGTTGGGAAAATAGCCTTATAGGGACTTAGAGATCATTGATGTACCTTTGATACTGGAATGCTGCTCATTGGTAGTACATAACAGAGTCAAGGCTCAGTTGTGTGTGTGTGTGTGTGTGTGTGTGTGTGTATATACTGGTGAAAATAAATAGTACGTGCTGTTACTTTGGCACTTTTTATCCTCAGATCTCCATGATTCTGGAATACTAAGAACGCAGTCTCCAATTGAAAGATTTCTCCTCTGGTCTCATGGTTATCTATTTACAACCCAATTAAAATTTCTGCAGTTGTGCTTTCCTGCCTCCAGCTGCTGGTGCAGCGCGGAGCCCCGGTGAGCCGGTTCCTTTATGGACCACAGGAAAATGACTGAGATGGCGGACATATCAACTCTCCTGACCACAGCTTGAGCTCCCACCCCGTGGGTGCTCGCAAGGAGGGCAGCCTCCTCCGAGCTTCCAGGCTTCAAGGACTGAGCACACCCCAAAGTCCACCTGTAGTCTTTGCATCTAAATGGAAATGGAGGCTGCCCACTAAACTCTCTGCTGCCACTTCCCCTTCCCCCATATTATCTACTCAATTGCTTCCTCAAAGCTTGAGTTTCCTCAAAGGACGGTTTTTCACTCTACCTTTAAAGACCAGACTTAAACTTGAAATATGCTGGGCGGGTCATGGTGGCTCAGCAGGCAGAGCTCTTGTCTGCCATGCTGGAGACTTAGGTTTGATTCCCAGTGCCTGTCCATGCCAAAAAAAAGAAAAAAAAAAAAGTGAAATATGCTGTGAGAGGCAACCCCACTTCATTATAGCCCATGGATCCTCAAATGGATGACATCAAATGCTTTCCTGACAGCTGGTTTTGCTGGGGCAGACTGGAAGTTGAGGTCCTCCATAGAGGGTTGATACAGTTAATTTGCTGTTCTCTTTTCAGAAATTCTTTCGGGTGTGTGGGCAGTATGGGGGAGGGGAGCTAGAGAGGGAGGGTGTAGGAGTTGGTCAGTTACTTTTTCTTCTCTGGATGTAGTGCTCTGTTTATACAATAAATTGGATCTCTGCTCTCCCCGGCCTTTTGAAAGAGGTCATTTCTAAATGACCAGGTCTAAAGTACAACCTGAGGCATTTTCCCCTTGGATTGGCTCTGCCTTCCATACTTCTCACTTGCATTGCAGACTTCCGTTTAAGATTTTCACTTTGTTTATGCAGAGGATGACATGACTTTTCTGGAAATGAGTTAGGGCTCGGAGCACCTCTGTCCTAGCAGAGTGTGGAGAACAGGAATAAATGGGAAAGGGTGAGATGAGAGAGCCAAATCTCTCTCCACAGCTGCATACAAGACAGAGGAGTTGCACTGTCTTCTCTGAGCTGAGCCCAATAGCTGCATTTTTCAAATGCAGAAAAGAAAGTGGATATGACACCAACTTTCTACCAGCTTGCTCAGAAAATTTACTGTTTCTTATCCTTTTCCGTTAAGTTGAAGAAATCAACCTTCCCCCAGGGTCCCAATGGAAAGCCTTTAGCTCTTTTTGGGTATCTTCTCCCATCGCTACATCACCCCTTCCCCACTTTGTAGCGTTTCTTCTTCATCCTTTTTGGAAACTCAGTGCCCTGTCTTCTCTTGCCAAAGGATTCTCACAGAATAGGATTTCAAACACATTCATATTAAACTATAAATCGCTGAAAAGAGCTTTGGCTCTCACCTCTCCCAGGATATGATATTTTAACAGGAATCATAGGCTCAAATTAAAAGAATTAATCTCTTATTGTTGGATTTCATCCACAGATGTAAAAGAGGAGTGTTATAGGGAAGGTAGCACTAGATCTTTTCAACATCCCATTTAGGAAAGACTTGAAAAAAAGGGAATACAAGCCTTGAACTATTACTCTTCAATTCCTAGATCTATTGTGATGTTTCTGACCTGTAGTCATTCACATCCCTTGCTTTCCTAATGAAGTCGTCTAATCCGATCTCCCAGATGGCATTTCTGAATTTGTGTTCTATCAATAGTTTCAAAATCAAGGAATTCATTATCTCTTTAGCCGGGCCAACCCACTGAGAGACAATGCTAAATATTAGTAAGTTCTCTTACATTTCTCCCCAGTTCTTAGATCTGTATCTGAAGCCCGATGAGTTAAATCTATTCTCTCTTGCCTTCCAAAGAGCCGAAGACAACAGTCACATCCTCCTTCCCCAGGATTTTCTTCTACTCTGCTCTGGCAGCATGAATTGAGCTAAAAACCGTTAGGGAGGAGATGACCTTTGGGGATGTGGTGATTTAAAAATATGGCTACAGATTCTTTGACCTATCTCTTATCATAAGATGGGGTCTTTGTTTCTTTCCCTTGAATCTGGGTTGTGATCGCTTTGGCCAATAGGATATGATGAACTGACTCCATGCACCTTCCATTTTATTTGCTAGAACACTGGCTCTTTGGTGTTTCAAGCTGCTGTAGAGGAAATCCAACTATCCTGTGAGGAAGTTCAAACCACAAGTCCAGCTGAGCCCAGCCTTCTCATCATCCCAGCCAAGGCAGTGAACACATGAGTGAGAGACTTCAAATGATTCTAGCCCCGGGCATCTGTATCAGCCCCAGCCATTCCATCCTCCCAGATGTCACCCCAGATATTGTGGGGTAGCCACAAATTATCCCCACTGTGCCTGGTCCAAATTCCTGACTCACAGAATTCATAAGTGTAATAAAATGATGGTTATTTTATGCCACTGAGTTTGGTGTTGGTTTATTGCATAGCAGGAGTGAACTGGAAGAGAAATAGACCCGAAGTCACCTTGGCCATGGCTGCTTCTGCCCAAGGTTAGCATTAACACTAACTTTTCTTATTCCTTAAATATGGCTATTAAATTTATTAATCTTGCATTTAAGTGACAGCTTCCTCTGGAGTACCAGGGAAAAGTAGAGATCTCGTAAACTACAGGAAGTAATCAAAGAAATAGATAATGCATCAAAAATAGTGCCAACACACTTATCCACTGTTGGTGGGAATGTCAAATGGTGCAACCACTGTGGAAGGCAGTTTGGCGGTTCCTCAAAAAGCTGAATTTAGAATTGTCATACGACCCAGCAATACCATTGCTGGGAATCTACTCAAAGGAATTAAGGGCAAAAACTCAAACGGACATTTGCACACCAATGTTTATAGCAGCGTTATTTACAATTGCAAAGAGATGGAAACAGCCAAAATGTCCATCAACAGACGAGTGGCTAAACAAACTGTGGTATATACATACGATGGAATATTATGCAGCTTTAAGACAGGATAAACTTATGAAGCATGTAATAACATGGATGGACCTAGAGAACACTATGCTGAGTGAGTCTAGCCAAAAACTAAAAGACAAATACTGTATGGTCCCAATGATGTGAATCGACATTCGAGAATAAACTTGGAATATGTCATTGGTAACAGAGTCCAGCAGGAGTTAGAAACAGGGTAAGATAATGGGTGATTGGAGCTGATGGGATACAGACTGTGCAACAGGACTAGATACAAAAACTCAAAAATGGACAGCACAATAATACCTAATTGTAAAGTAATCATGTTAAAACACTGAATGAAGCTGCATCCGAGCTATAGGTTTTTGTTTTGTTTTGTTTTGTTTTTACTATTATTACTTTTATTTTTTTCTCTATATTAACATTCTATATCTTTTTCGGTTGTGTTGCTAGTTCTTCTAAACCGATGCAAATGTACTAAGAAACGATGATCATGCATCTATGTGATGATGTTAAGAATTACTGATTGCGTATGTACAATGGTATGATTTCTAAATGTTGGGTTAATTTCTTTTTTCCGTTAATTTAAAAAAAAAAAAAAGAGAAGGGGTAATTGGAGCTGAAGAGATACAGACTGTGCAACAGGACTGGATATAAAAACTCAGAAATGGACAGCACAATACTACCTAATTGTAATGCAATTATGTTAAAACATTGAATGAAGTTGCATGTGAGGTATAGGCTTTTTTTTTTCTCTCTATTATCGTTTTATTTCTTATTCTGTTGTCTTTTTATTTCTTTTTCTAAATCGATGCAAATGTACTAAGAAATGATGAATATGCAACTATGTGATGATATTAAGGATTACTGATTGTACATGTAGAATGGAATGATTTCTAAATGTTTTGTTAATTTTTTTTAATTAATAAAAAAATAAAAAATAAATTAAAAAAAAGTGGTGATTCTGAAAAAAAAAAATAGTGCCAACAGAATTCAAGTCTCTGAAGGCTCTGTTTCAGAGCCTATTGCTTTTATTACACCCCCAGTACGAACTGTTAGTTTGAGCTCATCCATTCAGATGATAAAAACTTTTCAAACCCTCATTCTATCACCCAACATATTAGTTTTGTCATCATCAACCTTGCATCTTCAGAGGGAGGGAAGCCAACTCCAATGTGACATCTGGGTAAGTCCTTCAATCTTCTGCACCCTAAAATGAAGGTGATGATGATACTTGCCTCAGGATGGTGGTGAGGATGACAAATCGGGGAAGGCAACTGCTTGGCTCCCAGTTGCACAGGGATTTCAGAGATGCTTGTGCAGATGGCCTTTGTGCTCGCTGGAAGCATACCTGCTTCCTTTGAGAACCAATTGCCCAAGTACTACTCTCTGCAGATTTAATCACATGTCTTTGAGGTCTTCATCCAAGTTGTCACAGAAGCACTGGATATCACAAGGTAGAAGACAAGGCTACTATTTGTGACTACTGTCAAGCTGGGTGTCAGCTCTTTGGGTTCATTCATTCAACCAGCCTCCAAAATAAGCTTCACAAAGGCTATTTTGTTTACAGATGGCACTGGTGCTTAGAACAGTTCTCAGTACATAGTAGGTGCTCAATCAAGATTTGTCAAATAATAGACGTAATTTCATGAGTAACTCTCCCCTCAGCTGCATTTTCTTGGCTGCTCACCATATTCCTTAAGCTATCTTCTGGCTTAAGGCTGGTTCTGTCTCCCCCAGCTGAGAGCCTCAGCTCAGGGAAGTACCCAGCACAAAAGGTCACATATAGAGTACAGGAAACTGGCTACTCCCTCCATTACACCTATTTTCCACTTCCTAATTACCGAGATGTTTAAACTATAACATGAATAGCTGCATTAAAGCCATTTGTTACATGTAAAGCAGGGGCATAGCACATTGATAATTAAGGCATCCCTCTGTGCCAACCTGCATGCTGGAGGTATAATTAAGGGTAAGTACCTCTTAGTTTGCTAGCCGTTATTACTGGGCTTAAACATATATTCAGCCAGTTATTAGTGAAATTCTATAGTGTCCTAAGGAGCTGTTGTTTTAATGAATGAAGTAGGAGTTTTCCAGCCTGTTTCTTGCTTGTTCAGCTGGTCTTGGGCAGCGGGTTCAAGGCATAATTTTTTTGGTACCTGCATATTCTCCATTTTCCATATGGAAAAAGCAGATCTTGGGCACTGTCAGGAATATAAGAATAGCCTCCTCCCAAAGCTCTTTTGTAATTCATTTTGGCCATAAAAATATTTTCCCTCCTTCTGAGGTTGTTGCACAGAGCCTCTCTTCTCCATGCCTAAGGATCCCAATTCACATCACATTTGGTTCTAGGGAAGCAGGGATTTATAAGCAAGAAATATATATTTACTGAGGCCTTTCTAGGTCCACAGCCCTGAGCCAGGGTTCTATGGGAATAGCTAGCATGTTTTCAAATGCAACAAGCATTAAAAATAGTCATATAAAACTATTTAGAGTTTCATCTTATTAAAAAGAAGCAGGAAAGCAAATATGGTGGCAGGGTGGAAATCTCGTCATGCCTTATTCTAGCTTCTGTTGGCATGTAGAAAGAGTGAGCCTTTGACATATTAAGGCCCCAGAAAGGAATGGAGACCTTCCACCGTCCACTCCTGGAGCTGGTCTGGCTTTCTTTCCCTTCCCAGATCCTTAAGCAGCCACTCCAGAATTTTCCTGTAGTAGGGATTCTGAGCAGTGATCAGGAGACCCATGTATTCTGAAGCTGCAATTGTGTGGTGAACCTACGGTGTGTACTGGAATCATCTGTTGGAGGTGATTGCTGGGGCAAGAGATATGTAACTGAGATTATGGGGGAATTAAAGGGACTAAGTCTGCTTCTTAGAACTGATACCACAGATTTTCCTGCTGGCTTGGGGATAATTGGCCAAGTCACCCACCTGTGGACACCTCTATTCATAGTGCCTGGCCTTCAGTAGGGATTCAACCCATGCCTGTGGAAGGAACAATGCTTCCCATGAGTGGAAAGGTACAACTTCCTCCATCCACTATACAGGGATTTCAGAGATGCTTGTGAAGATGACCTTTGCACTCCCTGGAAACTCTTCTACACTATTTGGGAACCAAAGGGGAGAGAAAGGTGTTTTAGGAGCAAATACATACTTTATACTATGTTATTGGTTGAATGGAAGACTAAGGGAAGAAGTGGTTTAGAGAATTGTGTTCCGCAGGCATTGAACAAGGCAATATGTTAGATTCTGGGACCACAAAGATGAATAAGACACAGAGTGTGTTCACAGCCTCCTGGAAATGCCTAATGTTCTAATGCTGAACCCGAAGTCCAGTGCATCAGTCATGTGACTGAATTTTCCTGGATGTCATGGAGGGTCGGCGAGACCTCCATGAGGCTGAGAAGTCATCTATTGACTGCCTCATGGAGATCAGAGCAGAGACCTGGAATGGAAGCACTGGGGCTGCGGGCGAGTGTCTTTTCAGAACTTCCATGGCCCATTTCCCATCTCCTATATTCCAGACTAACTATTGCCCCAAGTCTTACCTCCTATAAATGCTGCCACAAAATTCCCCGTCTACAAAAAAATCCCTCCTAATCACTGGGTTTGCTATTTTCTAGTTTTCTATATATTTTTATATTTCTTCCTCAAGACAAACTGTGCAGTGCCCCTAAGAAGGATTTGAATACTTAAATTTCTTATATGCTAAGAAATGAACCACTGATGGGGAGTAGTGTTGCAAGTGAGAAGACATCTTAATCTATGGCAGATTTTGTCCTGGGATTTTACATAACTCATTCCATTTAATTCTCACAACCCTCCTACAAGATGGACTAATAATGTCTTTTTTTTTTTTTTTTACATATCAGAGAACTAAGGATCATAAAAATGACTTCTCTCATCCACATAATAAATGTTTGTTGGGTGTCTAATATGTGTCAAGCAGCATGTCAGGTCCTGGGGAGTCAATTTTGAAAAATTTAATATAGATTCAAACTTCACAAAGTATATGGTCTAGCTGGGGATTTGGGCACATTAACAGTCAATTGCATAGAGAGTAAAGAGTACTTTGTGATGGTGGTGGGGGTAAATGGGTGCTCCCTGCTAAGCGAACATACGGAGGGGTCTCTAACCCCTAGAGCAAATGATATCTAAACAGAGAAGTAAAACAGAGCAAGGGTTCTAGGGATGTCAAGGGGAAGAAAGAATGTAGGGGGCAAAGAAACCTCAGGTGTCAAGGTCTGCAGGATTGGAAGAAATGGATGGCCAGCATGGTTCAACGACACCTCTTTCCATAAGAGACTGAAAGCCAGCTCACAAAGATACAGAAAATGGAACAAGATGACATACATCAAATGGAAGAGCTTACGAAAACATAAAAACAAGGACAGGGATTTCAATGGAATCAAGAAAGAAATTTTTTAAAACCACATTTCATTATGATCCGTACCCTTCAGCAAGTGAGCCACAAATTTGACTCCAAGCTTTCTCAGAACTAACCCTAAAAACAAAAGCAGATCCATACATCTAGAACTTCAGTTGCTCAAAGAAAGTTCAACCATACTAGATCCTGGGACCAGAGAAGACACAGGCCCTCACTAAGCTGGCTGGGATCTATCAACTGACAGGCAGCCCCAAGAGATCCCACGGACAGGATGTGCTGTTCATCCCTCCAAAGCATCTCTGGGGGAAACTACTTGGCCAGCTCTGGGCCCATGAGGCTTAACCCCAGGGAAGGTCTTAAAAGAGCCAAAAGGATTAAAGAACTGCTTAACTTTCAACAATTCTCCCTAGCATAGCCTCTTTCTGCCAAATTTTTTACATATTAATTAGTAATGTTAGACACTATACTTCCTTATAAATACCTGGAATTTAGCTCTTCTATACTATTAGTTAAAAATAGACCCACAGGTAGAGTTCTCGCCTGCCATGCCAGAGACCCAGGTTTGTTTCCTGGTGTCTGCTTATGCGAAAAAAAAAAAAAAAATAGACCCACATGCCTCAGTGTACAGTCAGGTTGAAAGTAGAATGTGCACCTGGGTGAAAAAACCGTCCCCCTCTTCCCTTCCCTCAAGACCTACCCATATGTTATCCTTTCCACAGAACCTTTGTGCTTTCCAGTCCAAGAATTACTTCTCCATCCCTAAACCCTCAGCTGGTTTTACCCTTTTAAGGCACTTAGCCTTTGCTCTTGGGCTGTGCATCTGTGGAGTTTACCTCCCCCAATGAGCCCAGCCCTTTGCCATCTACTCAAGCTTGATAAAATCTTGTCAACTGAAAGCAACATCTTCCAAATCATAACTTTAAACAAGACCAATTCTTCAAATTATCACACTTCAATTAAGTCTGTAGGCCCAGCAAATCATTTAGAAGATGTACAAGGTGGCCTTTCTTTGTGCAGTTGTTTGTGCTGCATCTTGATCGTCTTCAGTCTGCGTGAGACCTTTCCTGACCTCCCCATTGACAATATGAGGCCATGGGTAAAGGTCACATCCTTCGAGGAAACGTAAGACCAGATGCGACAAGGAACTGGAAAAAAATGTAATGCAGGAAACAGCCTTGGCCTCTGCCCCTGAAATACTGACAGGGTTTGTCTGAGAGATGCTTATACAGCTTCTGGCCTGATGTCACCTTAAAACACAAAGGCAAACCCTTGTGTTTCAACACATTAAGCATCGAACCCTTGATAAGTAATAGGAATTGTCCTCGGCCTCTCAAAACATTTAATAGTCATGGGTTATCCCATTCAACTATCACAGTAACTATGTATTAGTTTGACCATTTTATAGATGGGGACAGTAAGGTTCAGGGTAGTTAAGTAAACTACCCAAGGTATCACAGTTGGTAATTTAGAGAACAAAGATTTGAACCCCAATCCATCTGACTTCAAAGCCTAGGCCTTTTCCAGCAGAGAGAGGTCAAATCCCAGTTCTGCTTCTTACAGGTGGGAGATATGGAGCACGCCACTTAGCCTCCCTAAGCCTCAGTTCAGTTCCCTCATCTATAAAATAGGTATAATACAATTCTTATCTCATTGGGTTGTTGCAGGACAAAAGGAAAAAATACACGTGACACTTTTAGCAAATATTAGACTTGATGAATTTTATGACTATTAGTAAGCTTTGCTATCTACTTCAACAAGGAAACTTGAGAGCATCAAAGTAAGCCATTTATCCAAGCCTGAGTTCCAAATTTGTAAACATCTTCAGAGGGTATAAGCAAAGTTTTTCTTAAAATATCAAGTGCTTTAAATTTTCTTTGGTTTGGGCATGGTAGGAGCACCCTCACTTGGCTTTGGGCAGAAAGTCCATTTAAGAGTCTTTGGAAGATGAGTTATTGCTTTTTGAAAATCACATTATCAATTGCAGAATACACTGGTTTTTGGTTTTGCTTTGAAATCTCTGAAATGCCACACTTCCCTCAGTCTATAGGCTGTATATAGTATGTATGTCATGACTGAGAATGATGTTTGCCTTTTATCCACCAAAGACTGGGCCCAAGTTGGAAAAGAGTACAGGCTTGACAGAAGTGGGTATATGTTTCCCTGGAGGCAAAGGCATCTTCCTTTAAATTTTGAAAAAGGAGCAAGGCCACAGGTACACTGCCAGATTATGGACTAAGCACAATGGCTCAAATAAAATAGATTCTTTCACTGTCTGAGGCTTATTGACTGGCACTAATGGCCCCAAATAACGACCATCCTGTTTTACCATGACCTTTGGCCTTTAACATTACAGTCTCACCCATCTGAATGGTCTGGCTTGTGACTTACCTTGTGCAATAGAATGTGGCAGAAGTGACAGTGTAATAGTTCCAAGACTAAGTCCCAGGAGGCTTTCTGCACTTCCATTTGTTCTTTTACACAATTGAGCTTTCTAACATCTGCACCTTGGCCTTGCTATAAAACAAACCCAGTTAGTACACTGGTGGATATGAAAGACACATGGAGAATGAGATGCATGGAGGAGAGCCAAGGTGCCCATCCAACCATCAGATAATTCTAGAAGCAGAGTGTGTTAGTTAGATTCAGTTGTCAACTTGGCTAGGTGAGCATACCTAGTTCTGTTGCTGCGGACATAAGCCAATGGCACGTGAACCTCATCTGTTGCTAATTACATCTGCAGTCAGCTAGGAGGCGTGTCTGCTGCAATGAGTGACGTTTGACTTAATTGGCTGGTGCTTAAATGAGAGAACGCAATGTAGCAAGCCTAGCAGCTCAGCATTCCTCATCTCAGCACTCGCAGCTCAGCCCAGGCCTTTGGAAATGCGGAAAGAAGTCACCCCGGGGAAAGTTGTTGGAACCCAGGGGCCTGGAGAGAAGACCAGCAGAGACCATCCTATGCCTTTCACGTAAGAAAGAACCTCAGTGGAAAGTTAGCTGCCTTTCCTTTGAAGAACCAACAAAATAAATCCCCTTTTATTAAAAGCCAATCCATCTTTGGTGTGTTGCATTCTGGCAGCTAGCAAACTAGAACACAGAGACACCTACTCACCAAAGATTTATGAATGAGGTCATCCAAGATAAGAAGAACTTCTCAACTGAGCCCAGCTCAAATTTCTGATTTGCAGAATCATGAGCTAGAAAAAAAATGTTTGTTTTAAGAACTTAAGTTTTGAGGTGGTTTGTTATGTAGCATTAGCTAACTGAAACAAAAATTGGTAGTATAAGTAGGTGCTGCAGCTACAATATCCTAAAATATGAGGCATTAGCTTAGGCAACAGACAATAAGCAGAGGCCTGAAAAATGGCAAAGTTATAGGAGGCTTGAAAACTGGTGGCCCATATTAGGTAGTGCAAAACAATCAGTAAATTGTAAATTACAACATCTCCTGTAGTAAGTTGGAAGATAGAAAATGTACCTCATGAACTTTAAGATTTGAGCAATGAGATTTCCAGGCAGACTTTGAAAGCGTCTACTGCTAAAGGAACAGCTGGCTCATTTGCAAGCTGAATTTACAAGGAATATACTGGGTAAAGAACCAGCTAGAATGGAAATTAAAATTTTCTCATCTCCAGTGGCTCAAACCAGTGAAGAACCAAATTCAGAGCACTTCAAGAAAGACAGAACCTTTGAGTAAAGCCCAAACCAAGCTGATGGTTATAAGAACCAGTGGTAGGACAACAAGAAGGATTAGGCAGTGATTGGTATACTCTTTCAACTGGAGATAAGGGCTTCTAGGAACGTTAAAGACTATTCAGGTTCCATAGCAGCCTGAATGTTGTTCTCTTCAGAAGTGACTATGGAAGGTAGCAGAGAGAGAAGGATTTTCCAGAAGACAGAGCCAAAACCATGGAGAACAATGAACTGGAGAAACATTACCAGGAGCGGAATGGAGACCTCATCCAGGTCCTGATAATATTTGCAGAGAGGGTCTTTAGGACCTCCCATCTCCAGCCCCTCCCTCTTCAAATGAGGTGTTTACTGTGGTTACCCTGGGCCTGTTTCACCATGACAGGTTTGAGATGGGGTGGAGTGGGGATAACTTATGTTTTTAATTCACAGGTCTTTTGATCAGAAGGAACTACATGAACCTGACTTCAAGCAACAGCCAGCATTATGATTAGATGAAACTCTTGGAGGTCTTTGGGATTATGAGTATATACTGCATGTGAATACTTATGTCCAGAGTGTGGATGACGTATACTCATTGAAAAGTTGACCCCAATTCTCCACCCTTTCCTATGTTCAATATGACTTGCAGGTCCATACATCAAAAGTGGAGTCTTTCTCCAATCATTGACACTGGGTTGGCCTTTTGAATTGTTTTGGCCAACAAGAATGTGCTAAGTCCAAGAATAGGTCTCAAGAGACCATGCATACTTCAATGCCCTCTCTTGTTCCTCTGCTTTATCTATGAGAACAAGCCTGGAATGACCTGCTGGAGGAAAAGTGATTGTGTGGAATAAGAACAAATCATCCCAGACAAGATCATCTTAGATGAGCCAGCCCCCAGTTGATCTACCAGTTGTTCAATCAGAAATGTGTGTACATGCCCAGCATCCGAGCCCAGTACAGATTAGCATGCCTCATCATGAGAAATAATAAGTGGTTATTATTTTAAACCACTAAGTTTTGAGGTAGTTTGTTACACAGCAATTACCAATTGATACACTCTTACATAGCAGCCCAGAGGCCATTGGTCCATGGGCAGCAGCATGGGTCTTCTACCATCAACCATGGTTTCCATCATTGGGTTCAAGGAAGTCCCTCCTGTTGTCATCATTTTCCAGCAAGAAGGAGGGAGGAAAGACCAAAGGGAGGGCATGCTTAACAGGTTTTTGAGGACAAGATCCAAAAGTGGCACAAATCACTTCCACTCACATCTCACTGGCAATAAGGTAGTTTCATTGTCAAATCCCATTAAAAGGAAAGTTAGGAAATGTTATCTCTAGTTAGCAACCATGTGCCCTGATGATATAACTGGGTGTAGGAGGTAGGAGTGGCCATTTTCTGTTATTCAAAGGCAGAAAAAGAGAATGAGATCTTCTGTGAGGAGTCAAATACCAATCAGGGGCTGGTGGCATTTGATGAATGAAATGACTTTTGTGGAGACCCTAAATAACATAATCCCTCAAGTGACTCCTACACTTCATAGGAACCCATGAAAAAATGCATATTAGACTTAAAATCTGGAAATGTGAGTTCAAGTCCTGTCTCTGCTATTTATGATCTGTTTAACCTTGATTGAATCATTTAATCTTTCTAAGTCTCCTTCTCATCACTTATTAAAAGAAAAGAGCTTTGTCTAGGTTGTTATGAGCTGTAACTAAGAGTGGCGCCTGATATAACAGCTGGATCAGAGTAGATGTTTGGGGGATGTTAGTAGAATGTGAATAGCAATGTAGAATCAGTTTATGCTTTACAAAGTGTAGGATAAATCATACCCCCAAAGACAATTGGTATGATTCATAGATCTTATTGTAGGTGGATGATAATTTTAAAATATTGTGCACAGGTTTTTAATCTTGCCTGGTCAGAAATCAAGATTGGTTTTGGTGATAATACATCATCCCAGAGGCTCCCTCCTATAGATCCCTGAAGAAACATTCAAACTTCCATCAAACATAAAGTCAGGCCACCCAGAGGAGCTGTGATACAGCAATATGTGACAATTGTGAACTTGAACAAGTTTTCAGAACCAGGTGGCTCTACATGCTTATCTCCTTGTAGTGAATCTGAAGCTAAGCCCTAAAAAATGTTCCCAGTGCAATGCCGAGGCAAACCACCTTATCCATTCTCACTGGGTTACACAGTGTGGGGCTTTTGGGATCTCCTCGCTCGTCTTCTTTGGGTAGAGTTCCTGAGGCTCATCCGTTTGACAAAGTTTCTAAGCTCTGAAGGCTACTCTCAAAGGGGTGCTGAAAACCCAGCTGGCATAAAGCCTGGGGCTGACTACTGTACCTAGACAAGGTGGAGGTGAACAGAGGAAAAGATGTTGAGGAAGTTAAGACCACATGAAGGAAACCAAGACCGGGCCATTTGAGAACACCTTGTGTGCTACTACCACAGTAATTCCCATTGTGTTCCTACACTGCCAACTGCTTTTGCGGTACCAAGTGGGAGTCTTTCTCTTCCTTGCCTTCATTTTGTAGAGAAGGTATAGACTTTCCTTTCTGCTGCTTACCCCATGGCTCCCTCTGATCCAGTTTGCAGAACCCATGTCTAAGCAAAGGGTCTGGCTGTTGGCAAGAACCCTGAGTGGACCCAAAAGGACCTTCTGAGACAGATGGCTTTGGGCTCTCCTGGCCCTAGCAATTGCTAGTTAAATGGCCTTAGGCAGGTTTGGGGAACTCTCTGCATCTTGATTTCTTTCTCACCTGGAAAATGGGGGACAATAATTCCAATCACGTAATCATTTTGAAGATTAAATAAAACAGCATCTCCAAAGTTCCTTGCATGTAGTAGGGCCACAGTAAGAGTTAGCTACCTGCTTCTTGGCCCTCAGTCATCATTGGCTTTAGTTTTCCTTTGAATGCTGTTCCTCAACTGTGTTGAATCCTCTATGTCTCTTGCCCTCGAGTGTGTCCCCATCTTGGAGATGGCATTCTGCACCACTGTCACTGTGTGGTTTTGAATCCAGAGGATCATTGCTCACTTCCTTGCTGATGGTGGGGACTCATCCATGTGAGGTGTTTAGGCTCCCTGCTTGCTTAAAGGATGCATGACACCCCAGTTGACAGCATCTCAGATCAGAACCTACCTAAGAAATGCACCAAGGGTTGCAGACCCCGCTGAACCTGAGCTGAAATTATATGGGAAAGGGCAGTCCCTCAGGCTTTTATTTTCACTAGTGTTTTTCAAGGGGTGGGAAAAAGCTTCAGGAAGATGTTTCCTACAGGCATACCTGGAGCCCAGAAAGAAGGAATAGGGAGCAACGGTGGCCAGTCCCCTGCACAGCCCTGTGGGCTTGATCGGAGCCCTGCGGACATGTAATGTGGACACTTTTCTAGTTTGAACCCACGTGGATGAGAACAGGCAGAGCACATGTGAATGCTCTCCTGAGACTGAAGCTCTCAGAACCACTGTTTCATTTGTTTTTATCCATTCACTCATGTGCTGAGTATCAGCAGTAAACAAGACAGATAAAGCTCTTGACATTCTAGCAAGGGACACAAATAATAGGCAAATAAAGAGACACAGAACACATTTCCAGGTGTCAGGGCTGTGAAGCTAAGGAAACCAGGACAAACAGTTATAGGATGAGGTAAGCACTATTTCAGACCAAGCGATCATAGGAGGCCATTAGGTGGAGGTGTTATTTGACCAACACCTGATTGACATAAAGACAAGGGCCCTCTGATGACTGGGAAGAAAAACAGTCAGAAGGAACAATGAGTGCAGAGCCCTATAATACTTGCTGTGTTCAAGGAAAAGCAGGAAAGCTAGTGACTCAAGTGACATGAATGAGTGAAGAGTGGTAAGCAATGAAGTTGGAAAAATGGGCAGAGCCAGATCATGGGGCCTGATAAGTCAAGGGAAAGAATTTGGAACTATTTTTAAGCACTGGAAGTTTTGAGCAAGGAACTGATGGGATCTGACTTCTGCTTTTAAAAAGAGTCCTCTGTCAGGGGATGCAAGGGTAGCTCAGTGGCAGAATTCTCACCTGCCATGCGGGAGACCCAGGTTCAATTCCTGGTCCATGCACTTGCCCCAAAACAAAGCAAACAAGCAAACAAACAAACAAAAATTCAGCAAATGATGCTGCCATAATGAGATATCACATGGAAAAATAATGAAATGTGACCCCCACCTTACAGCATCAAAAATAAAAGATTCCTCTGGCCACGGTATGGAGAGTAGATAGGTAAGCAAGAGTAGAAGGCTGGAGCCTAGTTAGAACATACAGCAGTGGGCTAGTCCATATACAATGGGGGTGTTCAGATTCTGGATATTTTTGGAAGGTAGAGCCAATGGAACTTGCTGATATATTGGATTGTGGGAGACGGGAGAAAGGAAAGGGAAGAGTTAAAGATGACCCAGGTCTTAGCCTAAGAGTGGTTGAAAGAACAACATGCCCTTTACTGAGATGGGGAAGGGGGTGGGGAAGACTGGGAAGGGGGGAGAATCAGTTCTGTTTGGAACTTGGCATCTGTGTCGGTTTGAAAGGATTTATGTACCCTAGAAAAGCCAGGTTTTAATCCTAATCAGTCTTGTGAGAGCAACGGTTTCTTCTAATCCCTATTCACTTCAGTTGATTGGAAACTTGATTAGCCCATCTCCACAGAGCTGTAACTCAATCAGTTGTGGGTATTAAACTTGATTAGATGGAGATGTGTTTCCACCCCTTCTACGTGAGTCTTGATTAGGTTACTGGGATCCTATAAAAGAGGAGACATTTTTGGAAAAGACGCTTTCTGAGAACAGCAGGAGAGTGATGAGAGAACGAGGAGAATAACAGGAGAGCAACAGAGCACAGTCATAAGAATGAGAACTGCAGAGTTCACCAGCCAGCCATCTTTGGAGATGAGGAAGGAGAAGGCTCCAGGGAGCTTCATGAAGCAAGAAGCCTGGAAAGGAAACTAGAAGATGTCGCCATGTTCACCATGTGCCCTTCCAGTTGAGAGCGAAACCCTGAACCTCATCGGCCTTCTTAAACCAAAGTATCTTTCCCTGGATGCCTTAGATTGGACATTTCTATAGACTTGCCTTAATTGGGACATTTCCAGGGCCTAAAAACTATAAACTCGCAACTTATTAAATTCCCCTTTTTAAAAGCCGTTCTGTTTCTGGTATATTGCATTCTGCAGCCAGCAAACTAGAACAGCATTATTTTAGATATCTAAGAGAAGATGTCGCGTCTGCTGTTAGTGACACCAGTCTAGAGTTACAGGACAAGGTCCAGATTAGAGCTCTGGATTCGGCAATTATCAGCATAGAGACAGTGTTTAGATCCATGGGGCTGGATCCCTTCTGCCAAGGCAGAGCCAGAAAACTACTGCCCGTTGTCTGCTTTTGAAAATAAGATTTTATTAGAACACAGATATGCCATTTGTTCACATATTACCCCCAGTTGCTTTCACACTACAACCACAGAATTGAGTAGTTGCAACAGAGACCATATGCTCCTGAAGCCTAAAATATTTATTATCTAGCTTGTTAAGAAGTTTGCTGACTGCTGATCTAGCGAGAGAGTGTAGATAGAGAAGACACACTGACTCATATATATACACACATACACATATATACACTATATATATATACACACACACACATACCTATCTATATAATAATGTTTATTGTAAAACACTCCCCCAGATGCTTCTTTGGTGATTTTCTCTATCATTATTTATAGAGTCACTGTCCACTCAGTTTTCCCAGTTAGATTTTTCAAACTCAGACTTGATTCCTTTCTCCCCTTATCTCACACATTTCAGCAAAATCACCAAACTTTATCATTTGAACCTGCGAAATGGTTCTTTCTCTCACCTTCCAGTCTCTGTCACCTCATTCCCATTTCATACCATCCTCATGACTATTGTTACTATTTTCTTAAAAAAAAAACAACAAAAACCTGCATAGTGTATTATTTCCTAAAACTACTTTAAAAAATGGCCAAGAACGTAATAGAAAACTGGGCAAGGAATTAAAAGAAAATTCCAGGAAATGGACAAAAAAAAATGACTCTTGAACTTAAAAAAGAATGCTCAATTATTATTCAATAAAAGAAATGAAAATAAAACTTTACCCAAATCACTTTTCCACCAAAAAAGATTGGCAAAGATCCAAAGTTTTCCAGCACACTGTGTTAGCAAGAATGTTGAGAAAGAATCAGTGTCAGACATTGATAGCAGGATTATAAATTGGTGCAACCTCCTTGGAAGGCAATTTGGCAAGATTTATCAAAATTACAAACACACATGCCCTTTGACTTAGAAATTTCACTATCTGGGAATTTATCTAAGTATGGGTGAAATGATGTGAATATTTATATAGTCATTTTTACAGCAAAACATTGGAAATAATCCAAATGCCCATCATTGGGGGTCTTTTAGAAGAAATTACAGTGAATACAATCAGTGGAATACTGTGTAGCTGTTTAAAAACAAATAGAGGGCGGGCCACGGTGCCTTAGCAGACAGAGTTCTCGCTTGTCATGCCGGAGACTCAAGTTTGATTCTTGGTGCCTGCTCATGCAAAAAAAAAAAAAAAAAAAATAGAAAATCTCTTTATGTACAGAGATGAAACAATAAAAAAAATACGTTTCCAAGTTGTAAAAATCAAGATGCGATTACTATGCCAACCTTCTCCATTATTTGCTTATATCTACACTGAATATCCCTGGAAGGATAATCAAGGAACTGATAATGTCCACTCCCTCTGGAGACAGCTGGGGTTAGTTAGTAATAGGAGGGAAAATATTCCTTATGTGCCTATTTCATTTTGAGCTATTTAAATTGTTGCAACAATTAAAAAAAGACAAATAAAATAGGATTGTGCTATTCCTTTATTTAAAACATACACACACGCATCGTCTTCTCTTATTTTTTTTTTTTTTTTTGGCTTTTAACAAGGGGAATTTAATGAGTTGCTAGTTTACAGATCTAAGGCCGAGAAAATGTCCCAATTAAAACAAGTCTATAGAAATGTCCAATCAAAGGCATCCGGGGAAAGATACCTTGGTTCAAGAAGGCCGATGAAGTTCAGGGTCTCTCTCTCAAGTGAGACGGCACATGGTGAACACAGTCAGGGCTTCTCTCTCGGCTGGAAGGGCGCATGGCAAGTACGGCATCATCTGCTAGCTTTCTCTCCTGGTTTCTGGTTTCATGAAGCTCCCAGGGAGGCACTTTCCTTCATCTCCAAAGGTTGCTGGCTCATGGACTCTCTGCTTTGTGGTGCTGCAGCATTCTCTGCTCTCTCAGAATCTCTCTTTCTGCAAAATGTTTCCTCTTTCATAGAACTCCAGTAAACTAATCAAGACCCACCCACATGGATGGAGACATGCCTCTACCTAATCCAGTTTAACAACCACTCTTGATTAAATCACATCTCCAGGGACATGACCTAATTACAGTTTCAAACAAACAATGCTGAATAGGGATTAAAAGAAATGGCTGCCTTTACAAAATGGGATTAGGATTAAAACATGGCTTTTCTAGGGTACATACATCCTTTCAAACCAGCACGCCAATTGTAGCAAAGTGCCATACTAATTTAAAATGCCAATAATAGAGAAAACTGTGTGTGTGAGGGGGGTTTTAGGAACTTCGTACTTTCTGCATAGTTTTTCTGTAAACCTGAAACTACTCTACTAAAAAAATAATTAAAAAGATATAGCAATCCAAAATTTTTATGCTCCTAATAACAGGGCTTCAAAACACATAAAGCAAAATTGATAAACTAAAAACAAAAATAGACAAATTACCACTACGGTTGGATATTTCAACAGCCCCTCTCAGTAACTGATGGTACATATAGATGTAAAATCAGTTAGCATATAGAAGATTTGAACAAAATTATCAACTAAACTTCCCTAGTTGAAACTTATAGACTACTCACCCAATAATAGCCGAATATACATTCTTTTCCAGTACACAATAAAAAGCACAGCTCAGGGCTGTCACTAACTCTGAAACTTTTACAGGATAATCTTTAGCTCTATCACAAACCGTTTAGTTTTCATCACTTTAGGGTATTATCTTTCTATCACTCGCCTTCATAATAGCCAGGAACAAAGGGTGAGTAAAATGACAGAGTGTAGGTTAAAAAAAAAGTGCACTCAGGGAAGGTACCAGACCCCAAGATAACTGGTTCTGCCACTACCAGGAAAGGGGCGTGATGAAATACAAATAAGAAGACCTAAATATTTATTGTTAGAGCACAAGGGGAAGAATATGAAATGAGCTATTTATTTGGTAGATTAGAATATATAAGTACATGGTTCATTAGGGAAAATATGAATCAGAGGAGAAAACATATGATCTAAATGCAAATTACCCTAAAGATTAAATTTTACACTGCTTTGAGAGGTAACTCTATTAACCCACTGATTTAACTGTGACTGGAACTCGTAACTCTGCAAGTCACCAAAAGATGAAAATAGAACAAAATTCTTTCTGACTAAATGGAAGGGAAAGTTGGGGGAAAAACTCCTTCCATTTCTGATGAGGACATTTTCTGCTCAAGGCTGGAGTTACAACTATAGTTCAGCAATGTGAATGATGTTGGCATTTTGTTC
This sequence comes from Tamandua tetradactyla, assembly GCF_023851605.1. Lineage (NCBI taxonomy): Eukaryota > Metazoa > Chordata > Mammalia > Pilosa > Myrmecophagidae > Tamandua > Tamandua tetradactyla. Next base: position 14,206,892 of record NC_135352.1, read on the forward strand.
TGTTCCACTAGTGGGAAGCTACATAATTTACAGCATACTCAGTGACCTGCTTTGCAGCTGCCTTCCCATGCCAGTGTGGGCTGTGATCAGAACTGGTCACAGGCTCTAATCCCTTACCAGAAAATGGTCTTGGCTCTAGTCCTTACTGACACCCAAATAACTTGGGCAGCTTTCGAGGGAGTGTGAGCCACATGAAAGAACCCACAAAAGCATGGATGCAATCACAATTTCTGGTTGAAACACCCGGGCAAGGAATTGTTGCTAACAATCTGAGCCAGCTTCTAGATCAGTGCTGTCCAACAGATAGATAATGTGACCTGCAAATGCAATCTTAAATTGTTTGGTAGCTATATTTAAAAAGGTAGTTTTAACAATATACTTTACTTAATGCAATATAGTCCAAATACATTCTTACATGTAATCCACATAAAAATTATTGAGATATTTTACATTTCCTTTTTTATAGTAAGTTCTCAAAATCTGGTTGCATTTTATACTCCCAGCTCATCTCCATTTGGAAAAGGTAAAGTTTATCTTAATAATATATTTCACTAAATCATTTATACATTGACTAAGGCAGTTCCTAATATAATTTATATAGATAGCTTAATTGAACACCATAAGTACATGGAACCTTGAGTAGGGCATGAGATTTTGTAGGTTTGTCCAGTGTGATGCCCCTATAAATCCCAGAGGAATTTGAACAGTGAATAAAAATGTCTCCCTGACTCCTTCCTCTGTACTAAAAACTTGTGTTATAATGTGTGTTAAAATACATGCACTTTCCTGCTTTCATTTCTGTCTCTGCTGCCAGAGTGACAGCTCCTCCAAGTAGGAACTGTTCCTTCTTTTTTTTAAGCCATCCCCAATGCCTAGTACGGTGTGTAAGACCGAGGATGAGCTTGTCCAAATTCATAAATCCACTAAAACAGAGAGTATAGTTCAGGGCTTACTGCTGAGCCCTGACCCACATTTCACCCCACTGCACAGGCTTCCAACAGGAGTGGCATATTGCTTCCCAATAGTATCTTTTCTATGAAATAGAAATGGACTTATAGACAAAGAGAAAGATTCATAAGACTCGTAAGAGTCGTAAGAAAGAGACTGGTAAGATGTACACTTTAATTCATTGTCAACCCAACAGCTACTTTTGTTACAGGGAAAATGGCAAGTGGTATAGCAAAAGGGAGAGAGCATATATGTAGTACATCTAAGACCTGGTTGAGAAACACTGGCCCCTGGCATTGCCTCAGATCAAGTCCAAATAGCAGTCATGTGGCATTTTGCAGTTTACAACTTGGCATAATCTAAATTCTTCTTACCTGATAAGAAAGTAAATGAAAGCAGAATTTTGAAGCCAAACAGAGTCTAAAGCCATGTCCTTTGCACAGGGTTAAGGGGTTCTTGACTTAAGGGTATGGGTGATGTTACAGCATCTAACTCTTTGGAACTCCATGCCAGACATTCATGGCTGATCACATGCCAAAGTACTCCACTTCTATGAGCTCCCGCTTGCCTTGAGAGTCTGGAGTGGGAGCGAAAATGGTTAAAATCATTCATACCGTCCTGTAATAAATACTCTGATAAGGAAAATACATGTGCTTATGACAGCTTTTGGCACAGGCTACTTGGCCCAAGCCTGGGGTAAAAGGAAGCCAGGACAGCTGAGATTCAATGGCCTGGTGGGGATGGCCAGGGAGTGTGGACCTTTGTGTGTGCTGGGGAAGAGCTGGCAGAAAACGAGAATTGGCCATTGAGGATGGCCTCCTGAACCATGTGCATTAATTTATTCAACAAATATTTATTGTGCTCCTATAATGCCATGGATGGTGACCAAAACATGTTAAAATAAGTGGGTCTTTTTCTAAGAGCATGCAGTAGCCAGAATTCTGAGATGGGCCTGAGATTTTTACCCTCTGGTATAGCTTGTACAGTCTCTGCTCTTGGGTGTGGGTGAAACTTAAGGATATGATGGAATAACACTCCCCTGTAACTGAAAATGTTATGTCACATGGCAAAAGAGATTTTGCAGATGTAACTAAGGCCACCAGTCAGCTGACTTTGAGTTAATTCAAGGGGAGCTTATTTGGGTGAGCCTGACCTAATCTTGCGGGCTCTTTAAATCTGGGTTTAAAGGTCAGAAATAGAAGTCAGAGATTCAAAATGGAAAAGGGATTCAATTAGAGGGAGATTCTCTATTTATGGTTTTAAAGATGGAAAGCAACTTCAAAGCAGCCTAAAGGAGCTAAGAGAAGCCCTGAGCTTATAGCCAGTATAGAACGAAGGACCTTAATCCTATAACTATAAAGAATTGAATTCCATCAATAGCCTTCATGAGCTTGGATTAAGCCTCTGACCTTCAGATTAGAATGCAGCCTGCCTGGCATCTTGATTTGTGGTCTCATCATTCTCTGTGCAGAGAACCCAGCCCTACTCTGCCCAGATTTCTGACCTATAGGATTGTGACTTAGTAAATCGGTGTTTTTTTTAAGCTGCTATATATTTGTGGTAAACTGTTATACAGCAATAGGAGAAAAACACAGGACAGTTAAGCACAAATTCAGATTCACCTAATGTTTAGGCATCTCCTATGTGCTAGGGCTAGGGCTAGGGCTATGCTAAATTATTCAATTTTCTCTTTAATCCTTTATGGGTGTCTTTACATTTATTTGACTTCACCAGCATATTCCTTCTTTACCATGAAGCAGTTATGCTATTTCAATGATAGTCTCAAAAGTCTCATTCTAAGCCTTGATGATTGGTATAGAGAAGCACAGTAGATCCAGGCCTATTCCAATTAGTGCTTGATATCTGCTACGGTTGGGTTCTGGTGTCACTTGGCCAGGTGATGATGCTCAGTTGTCTGGTCAGACAAGCACTGGCCTGACCGTTGCTGTTGGCTGATTGATGAACCAGAAGGCTGGTAGATTAAATCATCAGTCAGTTGATTGCATCTGTGGCTGATTATATCTGTGATCAACTAAGGGCAATCAACTGGATTTGATCCAATCAGTTGAAGACCTTCAAGGAGGAAGAAAGACTTTTCACTGCTTCTTCAGCCAACAAGCCTCTCCTATTCGTTGAGACCCTTCATCAGAGCTGCCAGCTTCACAGCCTGCTCTATGGATATGGGACTCTTCCATTCTCACGGTTATGTGAGACACCTTTATAAATCTCATATTTACAGATCTCTCCTTTGGGCTATGTGATATACAGCTGGGCAGCTTGGAGCTGCTGCCACCCTTTTACTCCTAGGAGTAAAGTGAATGAAAAAGAACAGAAACACAAGATTCAAAGATAAATGCATCTGGAACCCTGATCAAAAGCCATGTCTGAGGGCAGGCCACAGTGGCTCAGCGGGCAAGAATGCTTGCCTGCCAGGCCAGAGGACCCGTGTTCGATTGCCAGTGCCTGCCCATGTAAAAGAAAAAAAGCCATGTCTGAAACATGTGCCATGTCAGGACTTTTTAGTAGCCATGAGGCAATTCCCTAGTCTATAAGCCACAGTTGAGTTGAGAATTCAGGGTTTTTTGTAAGTAAAAACCATAGCTGATATATTATTATTCCTACTGGATAAATGAGACACTGAAACACAAGGAAGTTATTTGCCAGAGTCACAAAGCTAGTAAGTAGCAGAACTGGGAATTAAAACCCAAGTTCAGAGCTCGTTCCATTGCACTAAGTTGCCTCACCCAATTTATCTTTATCCCATCCCAATTTGTAGAATAACTTTTGCTTCCCTAGAAAAAAAAGTTCCTTTCACTTTAGGGATTCCTTCTCCTCACTTCTAGAAAAGGACTCCCACCTTCACTATCTAAATGTTTCTACATCTCAACTTCTGGTACCATTCCATGACTCACTCTTCCCCCAGCACAATTTAAATCCGATAAAGCCAGTATGCAACCAAAAAAGAGCTCTCTTCTTTCCCTCCCTGCATTTTCCTTCAAAGAATCCCAACACTGAGTTATATAGAAATAGCACAGACCTTTCCTTTCAGGTAGAGCGTGGAGGCTTAGATGAGCATGGCAAGCAAGCAAGAGTTCTTTAAGCAATTGTCACAAAACACCCAGCAAGTCCATCTCAGAAGCAAGTCTCAGGAGGTGGCAGTGAGCAAACAAAAGAGAAAGCTCAGAGGTAAGTGAGAAGGAGCCCCACTCTTTACCAAGAAAATATCTCATTAATCAATGTCCAGATGCCCCCACCTCCCACAGGTCTGCCATCCCAAACAAAATCAAGTAACCAAACACAATTTCCTTCCTGTCAGCTGAAGGCAATGAATGTTATTAGCAAATTAGCAAATGCATCCATCAGTAGTAATAGAAAATCAATAGGTTTGGGAGTTTTGGAAAAACAGGATAAAGGATAGACCTAACAGCAGAACGATGATCCATCCTTTACAAACTTTGATATTTCCTCCTTAGAGATATGGCACTGGCCAGTGTCACAACCCCACTCCCTTCTCCTGTAATGCTGGGGAAGGGCCTCACCCTCTTTCCAGGTCCTGGAATGCCTTCCCTCTGCTATTTCACTCCCTGCATAATGGCTGGCCAAAGCGCAGAATGCCCCCTCTGCCTGGGGATGTCCACATCCCCAGGGCATGTGCTGGGGACATCCTTTTGAAGTCCTTCTGGGATGTGTGCATGGTGCAAGGAGGGCCAGTGCTGACCTGGAGACTCTGATGACTTCTGCCAGCATACCCTTCCCCAGGGATGAGTGGACATGCAGCCAAAAAAGAGCCATCGAGTGACTAAGGTGTGGGGGGGTTGGGGTGGGGAGGAGTGCACAGTTCCTGTTTTGTGGAAAATGGGTGGGGGCATTCAGGCTGTACCGAGAACAGGGACAGCCCAGAGACTGAACAGGAAGCAATTCCACCCAGGCCCCAAGCTGTGCGACCCACTGCTGGTGGACCTGGAAGAGGGGACTTATCTTTTCTCTTTCTCTCTCTCTCTTTCTCTCTCCTTCTCCCTCTTCTTCTTCCCCTTCCTTTCCTTTCCTTCTTTTCCTTTTCCCTCCCCCCTTCCTTCCTTTCACCTAGCAGAAATTACAGAAAAATGCCTTCAGGAAAAATGCACATTTTCTGAAGATCCACACATACTTGGGATAAGGGGGCAAGTATGCCAAAGTACCCCTTGTTTTAAGGAAAAAACATCTGCCTGTGGAGGCAGGTGCACCTGCATCCTTCTCTGCTGAAGTGTAGCTGAGGACATGAAACTTGCACTTTGCACCAAGGTGGCCTAGGTCGCTTTGAACTAACAAAGAAGGGCCTTAAATCACAGGGATGGGGCATAGCCTTCTTCTGACATCTGGAATTTTAATGAAGTACGATCAGGCAGGCAGAGCCAGAAGGCATACTTTTTGGTATGTAGAAAAACTTTTTGATAAGCAGTTTGATGGTTTTTCCAAGCATACAGTAGGCACTCAATAATGTTTTTTTGAGAATTAATTTTGTTGAGTAGTTATTTAGCAATAACTGTAAATAAAATATTTCAGCCTTGGGAATTTGGAAATGTATTAAAAATTCCCCTCCTAGTACTTAATCATCACATTTTTGCTTCTTCTGAGTTAAAGCGTCACTTAAGTTTCAGTTAAGCATGGGAGTCTCTGAGGCTGACTCACCCCCTCGGCTTCTTTGGCGGCTGAGGGAGGCAGAGGGAAAAGCACAGGGAGAACTGCCAACCACTCCAACTCTACTATCCTTCCTGGAATCCCGTTCTGGTCCTGAGGGCAAAACTCAGGAGCAGACCCTTTGCCCCAATATGGCCCAGTTTCACCACACTAGGAGAGAAGGCAAACTATGCATAAGCACCCATCTTTCTTCACTCTTTACTACAAGCACTCACTGAGTCATGTCTCACACTTTCAAAGTCACCTATTTGCATCCTCTCTGTTTGTGTCTCAGATACTGAATGGGCCATGAACTGCTTGGGTAACAGAAGTCCCAGAAAGGGGCTCAGCTGGCTTCCCCTTAATAACCTTTTGACTGCACAGCCACTTCCTTGCCCTGCAGGCCCAACTGGCTCAATCCCCCCTTTAGGAGCACTTGCCCTTAGAGGGACTGGTTGTGTGTGAGGGGAGCTAGAAGGGCAGTGGGGAACCCATTCCCAAAAGATGGTCCCTCCCGTGTCCAAGTGCTGGACTGGGGAGAATGTGTAAGAGACAGCTGCAGGAAGAGGTAGAACCCCATTCTCACTTCCTGGGCAATGGGCCCCTTCCCTGGTGCAGTAGGGCACGTGGTCTGGGCCACAGCATGCACAGTTCTGAGTCAGGGGAGCCTTCGGTCCCTCAAGTCCCCACACCAAGAACTGCACCCATTCTAACAGCAAGTGCTGTGTGTGACCATGTAAACCTTAGACTCACCGGTAAGAGCTTGAAAATCACTCTTGAGGTCACCACCTTCATTTTATAGATGAGGACGTTGAGACTCAGAGTAGTTAGGAAAGAAAATGCATTTGCAACATTAATATAAACCATTCACCAGATAGCTCCCATGCTTTCCAACACTCAGCTTACTTACTGCATCTAGTCTTTAAATTTTAAAGCTGTTGATGATGAGCACGTTTGCTGAAATGATTGAGGGTCTAAGTAGGGCAGCGTTAGAACTTGAGTAGGGCAGATAGAAGATCCACCCAGAAAGAGGGTAGATTCCTGCCTCTCTACCCCAGGCAAAATGCAGGGGACAAAAGCAGACACTCTCCAACTGCCATTTGGGTTTATCAGTCCTGGGCTGTTGCTTCAGAGTAGATCTTTTTCAAATGGAAAGAAATTCTAATGCTTTACATACGAGTAGAAAATTAATGTGATGGAAATTGATACATCCAACAAGAACATCAGCTCTTTGGGAATTAGAAAAATTTCTAGATGAATAAAACTACTGTAATGTACCAGTGAAGGGATGAAAATAAGCTTTAAAAAATACACCTGACTTAGCTAATAGAACAGTCAAACCAGAAACACAAAGGCTCCCAGGTGCTGTCTCTTATTTCAAAGATGGCTGCCTCTGCCACTGTCACCACCATCACTTCCATTTCCATGTCCGCCTCCACTCATACCACCACCTCCACTACCACCACCAGCTCCCCACCTACACCACCATCTCCACCATAATCAGCACCTCCACTTCCATCTCCACCAGTACACGTCCACCGCCACCACTTCAACCACCACTACTACCTCCATTTCTACCTCCCTCCTTACCACTATCTCTATCACCACCACATCCACCACCTTCACCACTTCCACCCCAGTTTCACTACCTCCACCTCCACCTCCACTACAAACATCTCCACTTCCACCATCACCACCTCCATTAACACTTCCACTACCACTTCTACCAACGCCACCTACACCTACACCACACAACCACATCAGGCACGTATAATCGCCCTTGATCCCACCTCAACAGTTCATCGATTTCTTCTCACTATAACTGAAAATGTTTTTCTAGTTCCAGATTTTCAAAGAACTTCTCATTTTGACCTGCAGCTTCTCTAGAAAAGTCTTCAGTTCACAGATAAGTCTCTGGGAGAAGTGCAAGGGAAGTTGATTCTCACCATCCATTATTTTCCAAGGTTATAGCTTGGGTAGTCAGGTTTTTTCCCAGGCAGGACTGTGGGCATTGGGACTTGCTGGGGCAACTGAAACTCTAGTACTTCAGCAACCTGGAAGAGATGGAGGTATAGCTGGAGCTGCAGCTCTGGACCTCAGCAAAGCAGCATCCTCCCACTGGTGGTGACTGCCCACCTTTCTCAATAGATTGGCTTTCCCATTCTCCTGGGAAACTTTCAGAAATGACAGGCCTCATATATATAATATGAGGAAGAAAATTTGGTTCAGAGGCTTTTGCAGAAGCATTAAGAGAACTGTCCAGTAACCCTGATACCATTCATCAATTCATTCAAAGTACCAAGATTTATTTAATACTTATCTTATACCATGCACTATGTACATGAATAGATGAGTAGGACAGAGACCCTATTTCCTAACAGTTTGAAATCTACTGGAGAAGACAAATAGGTAATTATATAGCTGTAGTATATGATAATTGCCATAATACAGGATAAATGAACATTATAGGGGCACAGACTAAAGACTTTTTGCCTCCTCTTGGTTGAGGGAGAACTTCTGAAAGGGATGATATTTGCTCCTAGAATAAAAGATGATTCAGAGTTCAACAGGCAAAGTGGGGTGAGAGTGTGGGTAGGGCAGGGTATGGAGGACATTCCAGGAGAGGAAACAGTACATGCTAACCCAGAGAAGCATGACCCAGCATGAAAGCATGTGTGAGACTGGAGTACCCTCCCCCCTCTTCCTTGTCTGGCTCCTCCTTACTCATCCTTCAGGTTTTAGTTTAGATAGCACTTCCTTCCAGTTGCCCTCTCCAACCACCTCTTGGGAGCTCCTTTCCTCATCACAACTCATCTTTAAGTTCTCCTCTTGTTACAAGCTCCAAGAAGGCAAATCTGCATTTGTTTTCTTCCTTGTCTTAGTCCCTTTGTTGAACACACTGGCATATAGGATGTGGCATATAGTAATCACTGAAGAAATATTTGCTGTACAGTTAAGTGAAAAATATCTACCAAAATTACACTGCATATACTTTCTAACATAAGCAGGAAAAAGTTCTACAAGATGCTCAGGAAGTTAGTGGCTAAATGCCAATTAAATTATCAAGCACCTGCAATTTCTGTTATGTGAAGTCTAATTGAGAAAACAAGAAATTTCGAGACATAAATCCTAGGACCAAATCCAGTTTCTGGCCACTAAGGAGCTCTGTAACATGGGTAAGTTACCTCACTTATTTGGGACTCAGTTTTCTCATCTGTAAAATGTGGAAATTTCAAAATTGTATTGAATGCTCATTGCCATCCTCATCTACGATTCTTCACTTATTTGCTGAAGCCTAAGGCAAAGTCTGCACCCAGAATTATTAACGCAACTGTAAAGACTAACACTTTTGGAATCTTCTCTTATGAAATACCACCCTGAAAAAACACTTTCTTTTTGTCATTCAAATAAATGTTGAGCCCAACTATCTAAGAGAATGCAGGACTCCCTCTCAGGGAATGATGTGATATGGAAGTGGGTGAGGGTATAGGGAGAATAGAACTGGTAGATGTTATTTGATTACGTAAGAGAAGTAGGGAAGCTGTGATTGTGCCTTTCTGTTCTCTAGAACCTTTAAGAACCACAAAAATGGATTGGAGTGGATAGCCTACTAGCAAGCTCTGGACTCAAGACACGTTATCCCAATTCTACTATTCCCCAAGGAGTTCAGATATATCTAAATCAAAGCAAATAAATAAGAAGACAAAAATTAAACTAAACGCTATCATGTAACTGCACAATGTTTTCAGTTTATAGAGAAAATTGTAGGTGCATGTGCCAAAACTATAGAAATGGCCTCTTGAGCTATAGAAGCTATTGATGGTATGAACTAGAACAAGATTCAAAAGATGAAAATAGCTAGTTGAATGGGAGGCATTTGCCTACCAGTGAAATTAAGGTGCCAGCTATATTCAGGGGTATTGAAGCTGTGATATCCACATGGGGTGGATTTGGGATGGAGGTTAGAAAATGTCACCATCAGACTCAAAACTAACGAGAGTCTATGTAAAATTGGATGATATTTGCCATCTTCCCCAAAACAATTGCACATTAAAGACTGTTATAAATATGTTGCTAATGAAATCAGAGCATTTTCTAAATATTAGCCAAAGACTTAGAATACCTCCCCAAAAGGAAGGACTTCACCTAGACTATAAGATGAAAGCAAGTTGTAATCTTGGAAACTGAGACATACATCATGAGGAAGCAAGGCCAAAGCAGAAATTTTGATGACTGACCAGGATTACCATAAAGGGAGAAAATAATTGTCTAAATTTGTTGGTGTGTCTCCAGTGTTGTCAAGGGCAGGAGACCCTGACATTCTACTCTGAGTTCCCTGTCATAGAAATGAGTCCATCAATCATAAACTTGAATGCCTAACTTCTTAACAAACTCTAAACCTACTAGGCAATATTTTGATATTGATTTGGCTTCTCAAAATAAATGTTCATATGGGAAATGGGATGTGCTAACCTACCAAAATCAGCTCTTAAGTGCCATTTGGAAGACCTATTTATCAATGAAAATGGATGATTTGCCATTATCAGGAAACATAAGTGGGGCATGAATGAACCTGGCCCTGTAAGCAAATGGATCACCCCTGGGTGAGCTGACAGAGGTTTCTAAATCTTGTGGCAGTGCTACCAGGAAGCAGGCATCCTGGGAAGCTAACCCTGCATACTTCCTCACTCCAATGCCAAGTTCCCTATGTCCATGGGATGAATAGACCCTTGGCAGGAAGTACATTCCAATGTGTTTTCTCTAAGAGGAAGTACATTTTCTAGAGCATTATCCAAGGAGATGATTGAGAAAAAGGAAAAATTGTATGGATAGGGAAGATGCATCATGCTGTCTGTGGGTTATAGTTTAGTCATTTACAGTGGGAGAATCAAACCACAGCAATTCCCATGTAAGTCATTCAATAGGTATTTATGTAGTGTCCTACCATGTGCAAGGAAGTGTGAAAGACATAGAAGTGAAATGAGCACAAGTTTTCATCCAGAGCTTTCAGTCTAACAAAGGAGTACATTTGCATTACAGAAGATATCATTCAAGTGTTATTAATAGTTCAGAGGAGGAAATATTATCTAATTTAACAAATAGTATTTACCACGTGCCAGGCATTTTTCTAAGTATTTATCATATGGTAACTCAAGTAATACCCCTAGAAACTTATGAGGTGAATACTATTATTATGTCCATTTTACAGATGGAGAAACTGAGGCACAGAGCTAGAAAGACATTTGAGCAAAGTCCTGTGCCTAGGAAATGGCAGAGCTGGGATGTGAACTGAGGCAGATTTGTCCTAGAAATCTTGTTCTCAGCCAGCACAGTATAGTGTTGCAACTCAGAGCTAGAGGGACCCATGGAAGCTTTCAGAAAGGAGGGCATATTTACACAGAGCCTTAAAGAGAGTGGGTGGCATTTGGATATGTAGACATGGAAGGAAGCACATTCCAGGCAAAGTAAACAGTGTGAGGAAAGGCAGGGAATCTAGCATGCTTGGAACTATTGTTTCCCAGTAAGCCAACAATAGTCCTATAGCCTTAACAAAAGTTCAAGCTCAGAAAGAATAATGTGTCAGAATAAAAGGCCTAAATATAAAAGGTCAAGTATGAAGGGCAAACAATTGCTAAGAATCAAGCCTTTTGGACCTTACTTTCCACAATTTCCATTAATTCTTTCTATCCCAATCCTTAGAAAGAAGGGGTGGGTTTGATAAGAGTAACCTACATTAGGATACTGCATTTAGGGCAGTTCAATTCATATCCTGGCACTAACTCAAAGGAAGAGCTATCCCAGAACCACAAACTTAGGTATCTCCTGATCCATAGTGATGATTAAACATACTATATTTATTTTTATATATCCTGGAGCAGAGAAGGCAATGCCTTCAAACCATGGGCCATGCTCTCTTTCTTGAGAAAGAAGTAGTGGCACTCTTAATGAACAATGACATTTTGTTCACTGAGCATTAGCCTTGAATGCTAAATTTGAAGAAGCTGCTGTATGTAAATGCAAGACATCTTCTTCAGTTGATTCCTAATTTACTGAATCAGACTGTCTACCTTCTGGGACATGGGGCCATGATTGAAAACCAGGAAGACTGGAGAACAGGAGAAGGATTCCCAATGGCTTACTTAGAGCCAGTTAATAAGAAGCATGGCCAGGTTCTGACCCTCCCTTTCTAGGGACTCTGTCTTCTTTTGGGACATGCACCAACCTCTGCCTCATGTCCATGGCCTTTCATAGAAAGCAGAAAGTGTGCTGTGGTAGTGGTGCAACCAGTTCACATTTGGATAAAACCTGGTCCAAATGTCAGGCTCTTAGTTTTGTCATCCCCATCCCAACAGCCTGCCTGGTGAAGAGCAAGAGATAGTGGGTTTTGGGTACAGACAGACCTGGGTACAAATCCCTGCAATGCCTTATGTTAGCTGTGCAACCTAAGGTAAGTTACTTAACTTTGGTGACACTGAGTCAACCTTTGCGCGCATGGAAAATGGAGACTAAAGCATTTTATTCAAGGGATTATTTGGAAAAGCTATACAAAATAATGTAAAGCACTTAGCGCAGGTGCCTGTAACAAAGTGGATGCTCAAAAAGATTCTTAGTTCCTTCTCCTGTTTTCTCTGCCCTGATAAGTTCATCCGCATTCCTGTATTGCCAGTCATTCTGAGTACACAGTAATATAACACCAGTCATTCTGAGTACACATTAATATAACCACTTCTCATGTAATCCAAAATCAGATTTAAAAATCAGAGTCAACTTTGCACAGGAGGAAAGAACACCAACTAAGTCCTCAAAGTAGAATTGAAATTGGAATCTAATGGGTATTGACTGGAAACACTGACAAGAGAAAGGCATTGAGGTAAAAAAAAAAAAAAAAAAAAAGTCATGAAGACAAAAGAGAAAAATATTCAGAGCTCCTGAGCTAATATTTCAGGCACTGCCTATCTACTGATGTGGTCACTCACACCTCTGGCCAACATAGACCAAACAGGTCTTCAGCCATCTTCCTGAACTCTACCTCCTAGGTCAAGCATCCATTAAGGAGAGTGATAGTTGCCTGATTCAATAGGAATGGGATTGGCTACTGACCTTCAAAAAAATATGTCGGAGGTTTGAGGATAGTTACAAGTGGGAAAGAAGGTAGTCTCAGGTAGCTACCTTACAATAATTTCTCAAAGATTAGCTTGCACATCCCAAGAAGATTTGCTGGGGACTCATCCTAAGTCTCAAGCATGCCCTCAGAGAGCTTTGCATGAGTGTGATGGCTGGCATACTGCAGAATCACCTAATAGTTACCCCCGTCCCTCCCTCCATCCTCCAATTGTAGGAACATCATAGGAACATTCTGAAACAGGAGCAACTGGAGGTCATCATCTCCAGCAACCTGAGCCGTTACCCAGGCTGGCTCCTGTCCAAAGGGGTGGGAAACTTCCCACAATGCCTTGTCTTAATCTTGCCACTCAACCGTTGCAGTGGGGTTCAGTTGGAAAGGGCTTGGTCCTTATTTTGAGTCCAGTTGGTTGATTACAAATTTGCAGAAGTTGAAACTGCCATGTTCCCATGAGCTTTTGGAGGCAGAGTTCTGATCAGTCGCTAGGATATTTATCCATAGCAGGAAATTAGGACTCCTGGGCTATCATTCTTTCAGGACTCCTTCCACTCCCTCATATTGTCTAACTACAAAGACTAGGATGGCAGTTTGTGTAGGTGAAAGCATGGCTTCATTTGTATCTGGTTTAGGAGGGAAAATATTGAATGTGATAGCAAAGGAAACCTCAGAAATGTTGAGGTGAGAAGCACATTTCTATGGCTGAAAGAATAAATATAAATAAAGGTAAAGTGAGCTTACATATTAGCACAGATGCATTAGAATGAGATCTAAAACAAGTAGGTTGGGGGTAAAAGAAAAGAAAGTACTAGCATAAGAAAGATAAAAGCTATTAAATCAGAATTTTGGTTTTCTACTGGCTACTTATCAACTGCTATCACAGGGAAATTTCTATATTCCTGATTTCGAAGAGCAAAAATACCTTATAGTAAATTGCCAAGTGTTTCTAAAGTAAATTGGCTATTCTCTTACAATAAAGATAACGCATGTCTACTGCTTAAAATGTGGAAAATATATTTTAAAAAGCACCAAGAAGAAAATATAAACCATTCTTAATTCCATCAGACCAAGGTATAGCAGTTAGCATTTTACTCATATTTTCTACTTCTCCTTTTCTCTAGGCATATAGAGATATACATTCATATAATTTATATTATATATTAATTATCCATAATAAAATGATAAAATAGTATCAGTTGAATTTTAAAGTTATATATCATTAATTTTATATAGGTATTATTTATTATTATTTTTCCAAATCAAAAATAACCACTGTTTTCCAATTTAAAAATAATTCATGCTTTGTGTAAACAAGTCAAAAATAAAAACATATATAACAGATTCAAGGAAAAATGTCATCAATTTTTGCTTGACAAATGTGGTATTTCATATGAAGAAAAGGATGATGCATTCCATCAATGGTGTTCGAGAAATTGGATATTCATTTGAGAAATGCTTTAGTTAAATCTTTATCTCAAACCAAAACCTCAATAAATACCAGATCATTATAGTGTTAAATATAAAAAGCAACACAACGAAATCCATTAGAAGAACATATAGGGACCTATTTTTCTGATCTTGAGAAAGAGAAGATCTTTAAATATGTTACAAAGTATCAATAACCAGCATATATATTGTTAAAAAAAATCTTAAAGTCATTAACTAAAGGAAAATAAGCAATAAGAAAATGAGCAAAGAAAATAAACATCAATTTCCCAGCATTAATGTCCAATGAACAGGTAAAGAGTCTCAATCTGTCCCGTCATAGGGAAATGAAATATAAAACAATATAAAGACATATTTTCCTTACAAACCAGAAAAACAGTGGAAGATTGTAATATAAATCAGCACCGACAAGAGGGTAGAGAATGGCATTCTCACCTAAAATGAGTGGGGGAATTAGTGTCACCCTTGTGAAAGACAATTTGGTAAAAGCTATCAGTATTTTAAATGCAGACATTTTTTCATAGGGCAATTAAACTCCAAAACATTTATCCCAGAAAACATTTGCAATATTCACACAGGGAACTCAACCTGGTATTCAGTCTAGTAGGGTGATTTGTGATAGCAAAAGACTGGACCTAAACTGTCTATTAATCTGGGAGTGATAAAATAACCCAGAAGACAGTCATACTAGGTTATCCATGCATTTTACAGATTATGGTGCAGCAGCTACAAAGAACGAGACAGTCTTTTGTCTATGGGAAAATGTCACTATAGGTTGTTAAAGGAAAAAAACACAAATTGCAAAATGATATGTACAGACTAATCCCATTTCATTTAAGAGCACACACATGCAAAACTGTGTCCATGTACATGTGTGTATGTATTTTTTTTTAAGTCTGGAAGAATACACGTAAAACTGATAATAGTGGAGATCTTAATGCTTTTTAGCTATATATTTACATATTGTGGACTATTTATACACTGGGAATATATTGATATATTATTTTTTGTATTATGTATATATAAATGAGGAGTAAGTGGTGGAAGGGGAGAGGGAGAAAGAGAATCCCATCACGTAGAGTCAACCACTGCCAGCATTTGAGTGAATTACTGTCCTTCTAGATCACTGCCTCTATTTAAAGGTACATTTAGGAATGAGATATATAATAGGCAGAAGTGAAATTTATTTATTCATTCAACAAACATTTTTAAATACCAATAGTGTTCAAACCTCTAGGGGTACAGCAACAAATCTAAAATTCTCTAACCTGATGCTAGTAAGGGTGATAGACAATAAGCAAACAAAACTGTGTAATGTCATTTCAAATGAACATCTGTGCTATGAGGAAAGTAAACGAATGGTCATACTATCAATTCAAGCATTGCAATCTACCCGGCAACATGGACATCGTTCTATTTTGGAAAAATATAGATCCACTGCTTCATCTTTAATGCCTGTGCATTCGATTGTATAGATGAATCATGGTTTATTTAAATGATTAACCATTGATGGACACTTGGGATGTTTCCAAATTTTTACCACCTCTTTATGTACTCATTAGTATCTCCTTCAGACAACTTCTAAAAGTGGAGCTGCCTAATGATTCAATAGTAAAAGAAGAATTTCTTAGTTCCAAAAGTGCAGCCGAGAACGGATTATCTTTCTCTGGTCACCTGGCCATTACCTACATGCCACTGAGACATCCTGAATTGCCTCATTCACCTCGTTTCAGCAAGTGTGATAGCAGTGGACCAGAATGGAAGGTATGGCCTCTCACATCGCATTGGCCTTGAGGCAGGACCTGGTGGCTCTTTAATTTTTTGCATAAACTGGAATCATCATGGCTCTTTGGTAAAGTGTCTAGGAGTTTATAGGCTATGACATACGTAAATCATCAGTCTTCTAAATGTCAAGCATGCTGATAAAACTCAAAGTGTTAAATGCTCACAGTATCACCTCATTTCTCTTATAATTTAGAACCCTATGGGTTCAACTAATTTAGGCATTCATCTGGTGGCCAAAAGAAAAGGTCTTCCTTTACTTTGTGATTTTTGCTTGGGTGGTCAGAAGATATTTCTGAAGAACTCCCTTGATACGTGCAAACAGACTCTGGCGTAGACTCACCCGGCACCATTTACTACTCTCATTGCTTTATTAACTCACGAAATCCCTACAACGACCCAATGAGGTAGGTATTTAACATTCTCATTTTACAGATGACGAAAGTAAAACAAAGACATTATATACAGTGCTTGGTATCACACAGCAAGTAAGTGGTAGAGCCCACATAAGTCTGACATTAAATCCCGTGGGCGCAATCACCCCATCATGTTGCCTCCCAACATGCTGGGTGAAGGTAAGGTATAAAATATTTTAAGTTTTTATACACTGTGCTAACTGGCCATTTACAAAGAGATTGTCAGTTTACAAACTCACAAAACGTGGTAATGCAAAATGGCACAGGAACCTTGGAAAACAGTTTCTAACCAAATTAACATTGGCTTACCTTATGATCTAGCAATCATGCTCTTAGGTATTTATCCAAAGGGGTTAAAAATTTAGATCCCTATAATAAACCTGTACATGAATGTTTATAGCCGTTGTATGCATCATTGCTAAAAATTGTAAGCAACCAAGTTGTTCTTCAATAAAGGCAGGGATAAAGAAACTGTGAACCCTCCCTACAATGGAGTATTCATCATCATTAAAAAGAAATGGGCTATTAAGTCACGGAAAGACATGGAGGAACTTTAAATGCACATTGCTAAGTGAAAGAAGCCAGTCTGAAAAGCTATATGCTGGTTCCAAATACATGACATTCTGAAAAAGACAAAACTAGAGAGAAAGTAAAAAGATCAGTGGTTGCCAGAGGTGCAGAAAGAGAAAGGGAGGTGAACAAAGGGCAATTTTAAGGAAAATAAACTATTCTACATGGCAATGTAATGGTGGATACATGACATTATGCAATCGTGAAAACCCATAGGACTGTACAACACAAAAGTGAGCCTTAATTTAAATTACAGACTTTAATTACTAATGACTTATCAATATTGGTTCATCAATTGCAACAGATGTATCAGGCTGATATAAGACAATAACCGGGGAAACTAGGTATGAGGGAGGTGTAGCTGAGAACCTCTGTACCTTATGTGCAATTTTTCTATAAACCTAAAACTACTAAAGTTTATCATTTTGAAAAGCCTCACAAAAAGGACCTGAGAAAGCCTGTTTTCCTAATGCCTCTTCAACATTGAATATTGGTGGTGGTGGGGATAGTTGGATTTTTGCCCATCCAAGAGGGTTTAAAAAAAAAGAAAAGGACGTCTCCTTTTTTATTAGCATTCTATCTAATAAAGGCAAATTTTCAAGGTTTATTTGCTTTCTTTTCATTTCTGGGATTCTGGGGTTGCTTTTTGTATATTCTGTCCATTTTTTATTGTACTTTGTATCTTTTCTTATTGTTGTTTTGGAATTCTTTATTATAGATATAATATAGATATTGTCCCTAAGCATTTTTGTTTGGCATATAAAAGACACATTTTTCCTTGTATTATTGTTAGATTTCTATCCAATATATGGCCTTTTATTTTGATATTTGCTAAATAGAAGTTTAAGTTTTAATGTGTTAAAAATTGTCAATACTATCCTTGATTTCTGAATTTTATGTAATGCTTCTAAAGATTTTTACCGCATCAATTAAAAAAATACTCATCCATATTTCCATCTAGTATTTTTACAGTTTTATGTTTTTCTTTATGCAAATCTTTGAGTGAAGCAAGTATCCAGCTTTATTACAAATTGTTGGCAAGTTGACCCAGTCACTATTAAAAATGTCTTTTTTAAATCGATATAAATTTAATATAAATCAATTTTATGTTTCCATTTTTGTCATATAATAAATTTCCGTGCAAAATTCATTCCTGAACCCCTTATTTGATGCCACTAATCTGTTCATGCCTCTGCCAGAACCACAATGTTTTCATTTTCATACCTCTAAAATTCATTTTAATATTTGGTAGGGCAATCTCCCCTCCATTATTCTCCTTTTTCAAGATTTTCCAGACTATCCTCACATATTCATGTGACTATATAGATTTGGAGATTATTTTGTTAAGTTTTTAACAAACAAACAAGAAACAAACAGGTACTTATAGGTTAATTTAAGTCTAATTGACATCTTTACATTATTGGGTCATCTCAATTTCAACTTCTGGTTACAACATAGAAAGTTGCGAAGACTTTCACTCCCATTCTAACAACCGAAAGAAGACAGTTAAACCACACAATCATTAATTTTATTAACCCTCCAGAGAGCTGAATTTGCAAGACAATGAAGTAACCTGAATTCCGAAAAGGAACAAGCTCTGTCAAGAGGAGAGGAGAGGAACAAATTGTCTCACCTGTGGCACAGGAGGAAGCAGCATTGCTTGTATGGAATTCCATACAAGCAACCAAAAAGAAACCTACAAAGTAAATCTCAGGACGATAAAGAGGTCAACTCACCAGGAAGATAGAATAGATTTTGAAGCACCATTGTTAGGTACATACACATTTAGGATTGTTATATCTTCTTGGTGAAACACCAAACAACAGAACTTCAAAATACATGAAGCAAAAAGTAACAGAATTGAATGAAGAAATTAAATCCACAATTATAGTTGGAGCCAACATTCCTCTTTAATAATTGTTAGAACACGTAGACATAAAATCAATAAAGATGTAGGAGTCTTGAATAATTCGATTTGACATTTGCAGAATATTCTACCCAACAAGAGCAGAATACACATTCTTTTCAAGTACACAAAGAACAAACTTAAAAGAACTGAAATGACATTGTAATGATTTGAAGCTGTGTGTATCCCAGAAAAGAATATTCTTAAAATTTAATCCATTCTTATGGGGGTCTTTTTGAAAGCCTTTTTAATGAGGCTAATTCAGTTAAGATGTGGCCCCCCTTAATCATGATGGGTCTTAATCCTATTTTTGGAGCCTTTTATAAGTGGAGTGAAATTCAGACAGAGAAAAAAGTCACAGGGAGCAAGAAGCTGAAATGAAACCTGGAAGAGAAAGGAGAGACCAGGAGATGCCGCCATGTGCCTTGTCATGTGACAGAGGAGCCAAGGATCACCAACAGCCAGTCCTAGCATGTCACAGTCTTCAGGGAAAAAAGCATCACCTTCATGATGCTTTGATTTGGACATTTTCCCAGCCTCAGAACCATGAGTGAATAAATTCCCACTGTTTAACCCACCTATTTCATGGTATTTGCTTAAGCAGCCTAGAAAACTAAAACATGCCCAAAGCACGCTTGCTGACAGCAATGGAATTAGACTGTAAATCAATACCAGAAAGATATTTGGAAATTCCCAAATATTTAGAAATCAAACTACATTAGGTTGCACACAAATGATGAGACCAAATTACCTCATCATTTACTCAAACTTTCTTTTTCGTGCAATTTTATTGAGATATATTCACATAGCATAGAAACTATCCGAAGTACACAATCACTGGCTCACAGTATCATCATATAGTTGTGTATACAACTCCATGACAAAATCTAGAACATTTTCATTACTCCAGAAAATAAATCAAAATTAAAAGAAAAACACTTACACTCTCATAATCCTCATGTCTCCATATTATTGAGCCATAGTACTAGTGTAGTGCTTTTGTTATTGTTGATGAAAAGAGTATTAAAATACTACTGTTAACTATAGTCCATACTTTGTGATAAGTACATTTTTCCCCACATACCACTCTATTATTAACAAATAGTGCTGTACATCTGCTCTAGTTCATGAAAGAACTTTTTTATATTTGTACAGTTAATCATGGACATTATCCACCACAAGATTCATTGTGCTATACTTCCCGTGTTTTAACCTCAACTTTCCTTATGGTGACATACATGACTCTAAACTTCCCATTTCCACCACACCCGCACACCATTTAGCACTGTTGATTATTCTCAAAATAACATGCTACCATCATCTCTATCCATTAACAAATGGACAGTTTACCCTAATTAAACATTCTACACATATTCAGCAATCGCTCCCCATTCTTCAGTTTCATTCTATAGCCTGGTAACCTATATTCTATACTTTATGTCAATGAGTTTACATATTGCAATTAGTTCGTTTTAGTGAAATCATAAAATGTTTATACCTTTGTGTCTCACTGATTTCACTTAACATAATGTCCTCAAGGTTCATCCATGTTGCCATGTGTTTCAGGACTTCATTCCTTCTTACTGCTGAATAATATTCAATTGTATATACTTACCACATATTATCTATTCATCTGTTGATGGACACTTGGGTTGTTTCCAGCTTTGGGTGATTATGAAAAATGCTACTATGAACATTGATAGATAAATGTCTGTTTGCATCCTTGCCTGCAGATCTTCTGAATATATCCCAAGTAGTGGGATTGTCCTGTTGTAAGGTAGCTCTATACTTAGCTTCCTGAGGAAAAGTCAGGTTTTCCTTTACGTCTCTTGTTTGGGTTGCTAGCCTGTTCATATGTCATGCACATACTTCTTCAATGTTTATCCTAGGTATTTTATTTCATTTTATTGTAGTAACAACTTTTATGAATAAGAGTCTTTTATTCCATTATATTTTCTAAATGGTTATTATTCCTGTCTAAAGATATTGATTTTGCATGTTTTTAATCTGGCCTCCTTATTGAACCCAGTATTTCCAACAACATTTTATTTTCTTGTGCTTTTTGACTTTGTGATCAGGCCATGGGCAGAAAAATGAGTTACTTTAAAATTATTTATATAATATTTCTTACTTCATTCTTTTGCTTAATTGCATTGTCTAACACTCTTAGAGTGATGCTAAATAAAGTAATGGTACCTGGGACAGTGTTTTGTCTCCAATTTGGGTGAGAATGCTTCACCTCTCACACAACACCATTTCCAATGGTTTCAATGAATCAACAAGAGTCTGAAGGTAGATACAAGGTAGTTGCACTGTGCAAATGACACTGAAAAGCCTAGTTCCATTCAGTGAACACCATCTTAGGAGACAAAGACTGTTCTCAAAGCCTCTAACTTCCAATGAGGAGAACCCAGATCATTTTGTTTGTTTTCCAGGAATAAAAATGCTTTCTTGGGCAATTCCATGGCAGGTGCCAGGCCTAAGCCTGTCCCTGGCTCTGTGCCTCCTTTTTGGTTTCCAGGGTCTCCTGTGGCATGTACAGGGGTCCATGAGTATGCCCAGGTGGAAATGGCCTCCCTGGGCAGCAGGGATTGTGGCAGCCTTGGGATGAAGACAGGTGGGGCAGGGCGGGGATCCCACCTACCCCAGCTTGGGAGCCTCCTGCCCATGTCCACATAGATAAGTAACCATATGTAAGTAGCTCTCCCGATAGTTTCTTCTGGGCTTTTGGAGAAGAGGGTGGGATTGAGACTGTGATAGAAGGTGGTATATAAGGAAGGGTTCTGCCCCAAAGAGCCACCTACAGCACCCATCATAGACCGTGAAGTTCCTCAAAGAGAGGCTCATTTGAGACTGAGGCCTATTATTCTTGAACTCCACAAGAAAATACCTTTAGCCTTCTCAGCTTTCTAGGATTAATGGACTGTAGGGCTGGGGGTGAGAGGTGGGGGCAGAAAGACTCAGGAAAAGCACTTGTTGCTGAGTGCCAGGACTAGGGAGGAGGTAGCAATTTCACAGTTTTGCCTGAAGCTCCTTACTCCTCCCCCTGAAGCTATGAGAACATCATTAAGCCTTGCTGAAGAAACGTCACATCTCTCTGCTCATCTACTGCATGACTTTGGTGCCAGAAAAACCCAGTATGAGAAACAAGTAGGAGCCTCACGGTCTTTAGCTCTACAGTGGAAAAATCATAAAATCCACCACACAAGAAAAAGGCATGAAAAGTTGCCCAATAATACACACAAAAGATTTATCCCAGTGCTGGGAACAGAAGTGTGTGTTTGCTTGCCCTCTTGTTACTATATGGAGGAGGCAAGGAGGAAAGGGTTTGCCTGATGGTTATTATGTGCATGTGGCGATTATTGGGTGAATTTGGGTGGGCCATGGTCGTTCTGTATATCTGTGTATTTTGCTTCCTCCAAGTTCCTCGAGTTTCATACCACAGTGATAAGGTGGGCCAGCCTGGGGTAATTTCTACAAAAATAAAGGTGTGTTAGAAAACATCTGTTGTTCTTTGCCTCTTCAATTGCACAAGACAGAGACTGTGACAAAGGCACTGTCGGCAAATCAAGTCATCTGAGAGTCATCGTGTCTCTCACCTGGTTGTCTCTCGATTAATCTACCATGCTACCTAGAAGTTTCTAGAGCAGATGCTCCCCCTAGCATAAGGACACCAGAGAGAAGTGGCCAAGCAGAAAAACAGTGGTGCTATTGGTCAAGACAATTGCTGCTCCTGGCCTTGGCCTCGTCACATTGATGAAGATGGCACCAAAGCATGCTTGGAAAGAGCAATCACAGAGGCTACCCTCTGTGTGATGACACAAAGCTCAAGCCACAAGCTTCAGCCCAATATTGCTAATTTGCTAATTGCCATGGTCTGCCAAATCCCAGCCAAAACCATTCTTGTTAATCCTAAAGAACACCTCAGACTCTGAGTTTCTACAAAAGTTCCACACAATGATTACTTTCCAGAAATCTATGACCTCCAGATGGTTTCCTAAGTCAGATAAGTCCTGAAACCCAGAGAGGCCAGCCTCTCTAAAGAACATCAACTAGTTCCATCCCCTTTTACATTATTATTGGCACCCTTTCCCTTTCCAATACAAAAATGTTAGAATGGGCATAGTCCAAATACCCCTAAAGATTGGGAGAAGGATCAAAGAAGAAGGTGGGGTTGTATAGAGAAGATAAGACTTAACAAATGAGTATGACTGCTGAATCATTATATTGATATTTCTTTTAGTCTCCAGTGTCTTGGAGCAGCTAGAACGAAGCACCTAAAATTGTGGAACAGTAACCCATAACAAACTCTGAATCTGTTCTATAACTAATTGTTGCAGTATGCTTTGAAATTTATTGCTTTTTTGTATATATGTTATTTTTCACAATTATAAAAAATCCTCCAGCCACAGATCATAACTGTCACCCTCCCTTTTCTCTCACAATAACTTTTTCTCAGGAGGGAAGTTATAATTAACCAGAGACAGCATCCATTCAAGAAGTAAAATCACTAGGGTTGCCGAATGGAATGGTAGATAGGGCTGTCCAATTCTATGCCTTAATAATAGATGTCTAGCCGCATGGGGGCAAAGTCCCCCCTCACCCCCGGCCTCCCTGTGTTGTGCTTAATAATGCAGAGACAAGGCCAGGACCAGGTGTTTTGGTTTGCAAAAGCTGATGAAAAGCAATACCCGAGAAATAGGCTGACTTTTACAATGGAATTTTATTAAGTTACAAGCTTACGGTTCCTAGGGCATGAAAAATGTCCAAATTCAGGCATCAACAGGATGATGCCTTCTCTGGAGACAGGCAACTGGTAAGCTTGGGTTCCTCTGTCATATGGGAAAGAGCATGGCTGGCATCTGCTGGTCCTTTTCTTCCAGGTTTCATTGTTTTCAGTTTCTGGCTTCAATAGCTTCCTCTCAGGTTCTCTGGTGCCCTTTTCTGAACTTCTCTTTATTTCATCTTTTATCTTCTATATGTGTTTTAACCTCTTATAAAGGACTGCAGTAAGAGAATTAAGATCCACCTTGAATCAGGTGGGTTACATCTCAATTGAAATGACCTAATCAAAAGGTCCCACCCATATGGACAGATAAATATGGATAAAAAATAATAGGGGGATCAAAGGTTAAAATAAATTGGGTGGATGGAAATAATAGTTGCCAATGAGAGAGGGGGATAAAGGGTATGGTAAGTATGAGTTTTTTTCTTTTTTCTTTATTTTTCTGGAGTGATGTAAATGTTCAAAAAAATGATCATGGTTATGAATACGCAACTATGTGATGATGTTGTAAGTCACTGATTGTACACCATGTATAGAATGTTTATATATTAAGAATGTATGTTTGTATGTTGTTGTATCAATAATAATATTTTTTAAAAAGTCCCCTCTACAATAAGTCTGCACCTACAGCAATGGATTAACTGAAAAACATATTTTTCTGAGGTCCATCACAGCTTCAATCTACCATCCCAAGTCAGAAGGATAGCCTTAATGTGTAAGAGGAAGGGCATCGCCAAGGCAGCCATAGGACCAGGACAGGGACCAGCAAGCAACATAGTACCTGAGGTGCAAAGGAGCAGGAGTGGCACGGCACAAAAAAAGAGCATTGCAACATGTTCTCAGGGGGAGATGGGAGCCGCTCCAGGAACTCTGTTCTCTTGGGAGACTGGCAACCTGTGGGGTCCAGGGTCTGGGTTCTGGTGTCTAAGCTGGTAGGTCTTGAGCCAGAGGCCCCACTGAGCTTCCCTTATACTTCCATGAAGCTGGTCTGACCTGAGAAACACCTGGCTGACTCTATTTCTAGGAAAAGATCATTTCAGTTTCTCAATGCCACACATAATTTTTTATTTTTTTACTTCCCAGAGAACTGAGTTCCCACTCAGAGTACTGTTATTATTTTGTTATTCATTACCTAAATTAAATGTGGGAGACCTGTGTTCGGAGGGAGACAAACTCAATTTTCTTTCTTACAAGCAACCATCCACTCAAGGATAGTATAACCCTCCACCCAAAATGAAATTGGTCCACATCTTCCTAATTTGGCTTCTTCAGCAGTTGAAATCCCAGACTGAGAATCAATGGGGTCAGAAGAACTAACCTCTGCAAAGTGACAAAAGTGGAGGTGAAAGGAGGCAAAGAATATAATCAGAATTCTATATGTGTCTAGAGGTTGAGGGGACCTGTCACCAGCTGTCTTTGCCACCATCCCCTCACAGATGACTGGATGACTGTTCTAACACTTGGAGGAAATAGGACACTTTGGAGTGGTAGGGAGGCAGTTTCATCAAAAAATGATTTCTGCCTCTTCCATAAAGCATCCACCTCCCTGCCTGGACAAGAGCAGGAAGAGGCTAAAAGGAAAGGAGAAATTTATTTCTTCTGAAATGCAAAATAGGGAACAGAATAAACCAACCCTCCTCCACGGCAGTCAGCTTTTTCTTTTGTTTCTGCATTTTGATCAAAAGGCCACTGCTTAGGCTGGAGGGCAGGCTTGGGAAAGGCAACTCAATGGGTAGAGAGGTCAGAAGCCAATTCAGCCATCCAGTGTGTGGGACCCTGAGGGAGGGGGTGAGGGGTGAGGGAAAGGGTGGTGCTGCCAGTGGCAGTGACCCCCTTTCTCCCTGGGCCAAGTAGCATAGCCCATCACCCAAACTTAGAGAGAGGAGCACAGGACTAGCTGATTGGCTATCACCCAGGCCAATCAAATTCCTTCTGCTAAGAATTTGGAATTGCAAACAAGAGAAGTTAGCCTTGGCCACTACTTATGACCAGAACTGAGGTTGAAGCAAAGTCTGGAGCTGCAGGTTATGAGCCTGGAGAAAAGGAAGCCAGCCAGTTCACAAAGAGAGAAGAATGGGACAATGTGCAAGGGAAGTCAGAGTTGAAAGGAGACCGCACCATGCCAGGGATAGGGCATGGTCCTGTGCTTTTCCAGTCCTGGCTTCTAGGTTGCTCCCTGGGAGTGAGACACCTCTGGGCCCTTAGGACAAATAAACCCTGTTCATTGTTGAAGTGACTTTGAACAGAGCTTCTGTCCTTTGCCACCAAAAGTGTCTTCTTGAAGATAAAGGTGTAGGTCCCCCTGGGGGTCTGAAACCTTGAATTCACCTCCTTCATTCTGGTCTTGGTCTCCTCCATCAGCCACCTCCGTGTTTGGTGACTGGAACTCCTCATTTCTGAGGCTGCCTCTGAGTCCATGGCCTGAGAGGGTTGCCTGGTCACTGTTGTCTCTAAATTTGCAGATGGGTCACTTGCCCACGTGGTCATGATGGGACTATTCATCTTATTGAAAGGCATTTCACGTATGTGAGTTTGTTGTGTAAATGAACCAACCACTTATTAAGTGGCCCCTCAGTCTATTCTTCCACCACCACATGTTTGAGCCCCTCTGTTATTCCCTTCCTTCCCCAGCACTCCAACCCAGCTAAACAAAACCCTGTTGTAGGATGGGAACCTCACGACCCAAGACGTAGGTGGAGGGTCCTGCCCTTCCCATGGAACTGGGCCCAGTTACAAAAAGAGATCGAATTGAAAGTAAAGGGGATTCGGAGTCAGGAATCCATGATTTCGGAGTTGGCTTCACCATTTCCTATTCTGACCTTGGCAGGTTTGTTGAACTAAAGGTGAGCTCTAGGTTCTAGATATGCAAAATCAGGGTAGAAATATCTTCCCTCTGTGACACTGTTGAGCAGATTCAAGGGGACAATATTTGAAAGTGCTTGGTAAGCCACAAATCCTTACTCAAATAGCATCATTACTAAGTGTTAAGGTAACAAAAATTGTTCACACTACACTTAGTTGTGCAAAATGAATTTAACATCTTTTCATTCATAACTAACCTAATCTTCCCAGGAGCCCCCACCTCTTTAGGTAATGACAGAGGGAACAGAAGCAGCAGCAGCAGCAACACAACCATCTAAATGCATTATAAATATTTATTTAGTCCTCTCAATAATCATCTCCAATTTAAAGAATAGAAAGGAAAATGAGATAAGCTAATAAGCAATGTCTGAGTCTCTTCCTACTTAAACAGTCTCCTTTCGAGTATACAACAGTCTTTTTCAAGGAATTGCTCAGTTTTGTCCTGCTCTGTTCTTCCTCCCCAGATGGCCTCTAGGGCATATTTGAGGGGGTTTCTGTGTCCTTGTGCTTGCAGAAGTAGTCCCTGGCTCACGTGGTGGCCTCGTGCTGCTTTGTGCCCGGTGGTGCATGGGGTACCCTCGCTTCCCTCTTCTGGTCCAGCACCCTCTGGGTTCTTGCTGGTGCTCAGTGTCCCCATGAGCCTGCCTGAGAATCCCCAAGAGGTCCTCCCTACAGCCTCCATGGTGACAACACCCCAGTGTAAGCTCCCCATCTAACCCCCACAGCTGCCTTGTATGCTCCCACAAGGCTCACAGGTACTTCCAGGTTTTTTCCAAGTCAAGTGGGAGTGCTCTGCCCAACAGCAACTTATCACCAATTTTACTGCAATATAGTCACCCCAGAAATATGTTCTGAGCAGCTACTATATTCCAGGCACTGTTGTAGGTGTGTGGATCTGTGACAAAACAAAGATCTCTGCCTTGGTGCAGCCGACATTCCAGGTCACCATGACAGTGGAGGGGACATGATGAGAGGTGGTCTCCTTCTCCCAGAGGGAAGTGGAGGAAAAACATCTATCATTTCAGTTTCTCTCTCAATCTAGCATCTCCCTCTCCTTAAAGAGGAAGTCTGGGCATACTAATTTCAAATCCATGACCTTCCCACATTTCAGAGAGCCAAAAGCTGTTGGTCTTTCACCCTGTCTTCCTCTTTGGTAAGTATTTCCCCTGTTCAAAACACATGCCCTTCCCAGGGATGGGATAGGGAGAGCTGAGGGATATTTGTTCTCATCATTACTCTTTGATAGAGTAAGCAGGGTCTGGTACCTAATATGCAGAAGAGAAATATTTATGCTGTAGAAAAATTTCCACTTTTCCACAAAACCTGCCTCTCATGACTATGGGAGGCAGGTTTCCTGCTAAATGGGCCAAGAAAGTCAGCTTTGAGACTGAGCCAAGTAGAGAAGTAGTGATTCCTCATTCCAGGGGTCTTGCCTTGCCATCAACTTCCCTGGGTACATTCAGCCCCTGTGGTTCAGGGTTGAAGGCACAATGTTGACAGGAAACAAAGGACTTCAGGGGAAAGAGAAACTAAATCAGCCGCCTCAGGGACTAATCAAGAAAGAGACATCATTGAACGATAGTCTCATATTTTGACATATATGCCAAAGGCGGGGCTACTTCTTAATGAGTTCCCTGTAGCTTTCACAACAGCTCTTTATAACAATGACACACAGTAAATCTTTTGTTGAATGAACAAATGATCCACCAGAGAACATAGTCCACATTATTCACGTCAAGGAATGAAGTCTGAGTGTCCAAGACTGCAGCCAATTCATTAAAAAAATTTATTTAACTCCTACTTTATCCTTCACACTGAGGAGCAAATGCAAAAACAGGTCTTGTGCTTGAGGAAGAAGAGAAAATGAGCACAGGTGACACAATTATTGACTTATCAATTTAGGGAAGAGAGTGATGAGTTTGGGATGGAATTGTCCAAGACACCTCTCAAAAGAGCTTGAGCATGAGACAAGCAAAGGAAAGAAAGCAGAGGTCAAAAGAAAGGCATCCACAAGAAGGAAAGTAGGAGTGGTTGTGCTTGGGGTAGACCTAGAGACCAGGAACATTAGAAGGGACAGGACAGAGTTGGGAGTCATGGGAAATAAAGTCAGACAGAGAAAGACGCAACGTATGAAGATGTTAAAAGTCAGGTAAAAGAACTTAGACTTGAAATGACTTTTATTGGGCTAGGCTAGGCTGTCATAATAAATAAATCCAAATATTCTCAAACACAATGCAAGTTTATTTCTTGCTGATGCAGCAATCCAAGGCAGCTGCATCTTGCTGTAGCTCCCTCATTGATGGCTTTCCTCCTCACCATAATTCAGGAACCCAGGCACCTTCCATTTCCGATGCTACCATCCCCTAAATCTCATTGTTATCTGCATGTAGCTGGTGTTCTATAAAAGTGTTGGCTATATTGCTTACATTCCATTGGCTAGAGCTTAATTATATGCTACATTGAAACACATGGGAGAACGGGAAAGCACCATCTAGCCATGTGTCCAAAAGAAGAACATGGATTTTTGGTGCACAAGTAGTATCACCTCATTGTCCCAACAGGACTCAGGGAGGTCAAAGAGAGAAGCACTGGCAGGGGATCATGTGTGATGTTATGAATGTCCAAAGCTGTGTAACTGCAGCAGAAAATAAAACAAGAGAGGGTTGAGAAAAGAACAGTGGAATTGGGGAAGGATTGATTTTAGGGAATGAATAAAAGGGTGCTCAGTGACTTTACAAAATCCAAGGTGTTTTCTGGGTTTGGGCCTAGGGACAGGAGAGGAATGGCATTTTTAACAGAAATATTGATAGTCACAGTAGATTGAGAGAGCTAGGTTGAGGGGGGAAAGGAGAATGAGCAGTAAGATGGATTGACAATGAAAGAGCTAAACCTTCTTCTAGCACTGAAAACTCAACCTCTCAAGGACTATGTCCTCCTGTCCTCAGATGATGAGCTGAGAGGCCACAGTGGACATGTCTTCAAGGACTATACCAGCTAAGCCAGTTCCATCTTCACCTTCAAATTAGCTTTTGATCGTTTTAGAAACATAGGTGCCCATGCTCTTTTTGAAAAAGGTTTTAGAGAGAGACATGCTCCTTCCACCACAAAATCTAATGCCACTCCCCCCAGCTGCAAATTTTAGCCCCTTCCTAAGTAATCTACAGAAAGCCATTCACCAATACCATAAATGAGCTGTGGGGCAACCAGCACAGAGCTTCCCACATGGTAGGACCTCACTGATGTTTAATTGGTTAACTCTCATGACTCTAAATGATCCATACTTTGCTCTCAGACTATACTTCAAAAATAAATGGTCCCATTAGGTGGTAGGTCCCATTACTTACTCAGACCTCCTAAGAAGAGCCCCTTTATCACCCTCCGCACACACCCACAGCCTCAATCAGAGAAGGCAGTCTTCTCTCCTGGGTTCAGTGAGTAATGCTTGATTCATCTGCACATGTAACTTAAGTATCATTTTTTTTCCTACCAGCACATCTACCCATTCTTTGCTCCTTACGTCAACCTGTGGAGATGACTCACCTGCTGTTTGCTAAACCCTAACTCCTCCAACCTCCTCACACCCTCAAAGACTGACTGACATGGAGTGAGGAGCAGAGTGAAAGCTTAACAGAAAGGACCAACTCCCTAAGGATGATGGAGCCCACAGCCAAACAGTCAATGAATAGGGGCATGACACTGAAGCATGATGTGTGAGTAGGGTCTGGGAGTGGAGGGGCAGTGACCAACAAGGGGGAGAGCCTGAGAAGAGCCAAGGCAAGAAGGACTGCAGCTTGACTAGACCCTGAGTACATGAGATGGTATGGATGCTCTTCGGTCCCTCCAGGGCTTCTCTGTGGCTCCCAGAGCTCCCTGGGAAGCTCAGTCCCACAACACCTTTCCACAGTGGCATGAAGGAGGGATGGAGCAAAAGGAAAGCCAAAAGAGGAGAATGTTCCAATGCAAGTCCATGGGTTGAGTTGGCCACAGGAAATTATAGACAAGTGACTTAGGAGTCACAGTTATATATGAGACCTGAGGTTGCTAGAGCTGTGGTGTGACCTGCCCCAGGGAGGATGCTCATGGCCTGAGAATGAGCCTGGGCCCCATGCCAAGAAATAAAGGAGGACTGGGATCACTCATCTGGGTTTAGATTGCTTGGCCTCTCACAGAACAAGGTCCTTACTTTGCCACAGAGCAACCGAAGAGTCAGTTCAACATATTTAATACTTCAGCATATTTGAGTACTTAGTCTATACGAGGCCCAGGGTTTGAATAGGGTTGTACCCTTCAGAGCTGGAAGGAAGCTTGCAACCATCTTGTCACTAAAGACCCAGAGAGAAATAACTTGCTTAGAAGACCAATTACAAGTAACCAAACATGGGCCATGGTGGCTCTGCAGGCAGTGTTCTCGCCTGCCATGCCGGAGACCTGGGTTTGATTCCTGGTGCCTGCCCATGCAAAAAAACTGACAAACAAACAAAAAACAACAAGTGACCAAGCCAAAAACAAAGCTCTTCCCAATCCACAGCTTCTTATATCCATTGTATCTCACCTTCTCCCAGGAAATTATTTTGAGGGCAGGAATAAGAAATCAATCATCCATCACACTGTGCTTCTCTCTGAGAAGAAGCCACCCATTGCTAGCCCTTCCTTGGCTCTGATGTTTTTATTTATCCTTTAACATGAGCAGGCATCTTTCCACATTTTTCTCAGCAAGACCATCTCCTACCCCAATCCATTGTTATTTGTGGAATCAAGCTGCATCCCCTACATGTGAACAGCCACTATGAAATGCAGGAAGGAAATTTGGCGGGTCCCTTTTCATATCCTTAACTCCCATCTTGCTGCTTCCTAATATTGACCTCACTTTCTACTTCTCTGTTGCCTATCCCTGATTACAGGGAGTAGTGGAATGACTATAAGTTTCAGGGCCAGAGAGACATCATCTGAATCCCTTCTATATCACTTACTGGCTGTATGATCATGGCCTAATTATCTAATTTCTCTCTCTCAGTGTGTTTGCTTATAAAGTAAAATTGATAATATACACCTCTCAGAGGTTTTGTGATAATTAAATGAAATAATGTGGATTTTCTTTACTTTTTTTTATTGTATAGCATAACATATATACAAAGCAAAGAAATTAAAAAGCAACGTTTTCAAAGCACTCTTCAACAAGTGGTTTCAGGACAGATCCTAGAGTTTGTCATGGGCTACCGTACGATCCTCTCATATTTTTCCTTCTAGCGGCTCCAGAATATAGGAGGCTAGAGGGCTCACA
Organism: Tamandua tetradactyla; assembly: GCF_023851605.1. Lineage (NCBI taxonomy): Eukaryota > Metazoa > Chordata > Mammalia > Pilosa > Myrmecophagidae > Tamandua > Tamandua tetradactyla. Next base: position 14,238,665 of record NC_135352.1, read on the forward strand.
TACTTTTTAATCATCACAATCGACTTTTCTTTTCCTTCTTTTTTTGTGAACAATAACATATATACAAAAAAGCTATAAATTTCCAAGCACAGCACCACAATTAGTTGTAGAACATATATCAGACTTTGACATGGGTTACAATTTCACAACTTCAGGTTTTACTTCTAGCTGTTCTAAAATACTGGAGACTAAAAAATACATCAATTTAATGATTCAGCATTCATATTCATTTGTTGAGTCCTATAGTCTATGTATAGTTCCACCATCACTTTTGATCTTTCTATTTCTCTCTTTGGGGTTCTTTGGACTATGGCAATTCTAAATTTTGATATTGGAAGGGTCTGTCACTAATATGGGGTAGGGAGATGGAACTACCTGATGTTCTGGAGAGGCTGGGCTACGTTTCAGAACTTATCTGGACCAGGGACCCATATGGAGGTTGTAGGTTTCTGGCAAGTTACTCTAATGCCTGGAACCCTTATGGAATCTTATAAATTGCCCTAGGTATCCTTTAGGATTGGCTGGAATGGTCCTGGTTGGAGGTTGGCAGGTTATGATAGGTAGCAAGGTGTACCTGAAGCTTGCATAAGAACAGCCTCCAAACTAGCCTCTCCACTCTATTTGAACTCTCTCTGTTACTGATAATTAATTACATTTCTTTTCCCCCTTTTGATCAGGATGGAATTATTGATCCCACAGTGCCAGGTCTGGAGTCATCTCTAGGGGTCATGTCCCACGTCTCCAAGGAGACTTTCACGCCTGGATGTCAAATCCCATGTAGGGGGGAGGGCAATGATGAAATAATGTTTTGAAAGGGACAAGCACAATGCCTGGCACATAAACGGAACTCAACAAATATTAATGCCATTCTTTGCTTATTCTGATCTAGCCTAGTTTTTTTTTTTTTTTTTCCTTTTCTTTGTTTTGCCACAGAGGTGGAGGGAAGGTGGAAGGGCAAAGAGAAGAAATGTTTCTTCCCATAGCCCCACACTGGGCCTTTGCCCTGTTCAGTCCTGGTCTCACTCCCACAGACACCCTCAGCAGGCCCCTGCTTCCCCTTCATTTCATTCCCAGCTCACTCAGCACACCCCCACCTGAGAGCCTGCCACCCACAAGGGCTCAGGGGCCTTACCCCAAGGGGGCTTTCCTCCAAAATGGCCATGCTCCCACAACTCATCGTTCTGGGCTCTTTTGCGTACAAACCATAATCAAGAAAGATATGGGGGCCTATGGAAGAAGACTCTTTGCCTGAGTCTTGTTCCCATTTCTGCTGGTAATGACATCCCTTAGAAAAGCCAAAAGGGTATGTGCTTGGCTCAATGCCATTGAGGTGGTGCTTGGTTCCTCTGAGGTTGGGGCAGGTTGTGTTTTTCAAAGATGGCTACAACAGTATTTCCTCCAGCCACCTGACCTGAATCCCTAAGGCACAGGATAATGAACAGGAGAACAGCACCCAGAGTCAGAATGGGAAATGGGCTGTCTTCCTTGGACAACACTGCTTCCAGCTACTGCTCACCTACAGTTTTCATGTGGGAGTCAGGAGTGGTCCTGATGCTGGGTTCTCCCACCCTTACTTCCAAGAGGCCACCTTGCTTCAGCACGAGTAGAGAAACTCTGACCCTGTCACCACACTGCACATTCCAGGAAGGAAGGTGATGGAAACTTACCTTCCCATTATGGAACAGGTTCCAGTCAGAACACTGGCATTCCATTCCAGGGACACAGAGACTGAAGGAACAGCAAGACAGAGGGAGAGGGAGAAGGAGAGGGAGAGGGAGAGGGAGAGGGAGAGAGACAGAGGGGGAGAGAGAGAGAGAGAGAGAGAGAGAGAGAGAGAGAGAGAGAGAGAGAGAGAGAGAGAGAGAGAGAGAGAGAGAGAGAGAGAGGAATTCCACAGAGAAAGTTGAAAGCCAGAGAGGCCAGTTGACAAGGGCCTCCTGTTGGCCAGCTCCCTGGCCTACCCTCAGGGAGCTCAGAATGGAGTTTGATTTGGACACATTCACAAAGTCAAAACAATGCCACATGCCATGTGTGTTGAGGACTGTAAGGAAGGCAGAAGGAAGGAGCTGCAGTTAGCTCAGAGACCCAGAGAAGACTATAAAAAGGGGGTGTGCTGGTTTGAAACTGTTGTGTACCCCAGAAAAGCCATATTCTTTAGTCTTCATTCAATATTCTTGGCTGGGACCTTTTGGATTAAGTAGTTTCCATGGAATTGTGACCCACCCAGCTATGGGTGGTAACTTTTGATTAGATGGTTTCAATGGAGATGTGTCTCTACCCATTCAAGGTAGAATTGCTTATTTGAGTCCTTCAAAAGGGGACCATCTTGGAAAAAGCTTCAGAGCTAAAAGAGCCAATACAAGACCCAGGCATTTGGCGATGCAGAAGGAAAATGCCCCCTGGGAAGCTGCTTGAAAGAAAAAGCCAAAGACCCCAGCAGATACCAGTCACATGCCTTCCCAGATGACAAAGGTGTTCTGGACCCATGGGCCTTTCTTTGGAGTCAAGGTATGGTTCCCTGGTTGCCTTAGTTTGTACATTTCCATGGCCTTAGAACTGCAAACTTTCAAGTTAATGTATTTCCTTTATAAAAACCATTCCATTTCTGGTATATTGCATTCTGGCAGCTTCAGCAAACTAAAACAAGGGTGATATTGAGGTGAGTTCTATGGCTCTGCCAACTGCCTTTTCCTGCCCTGCCCTGCCCATGTAGTTTCAAGCAAGCTAACATAATTTGAGTCTTTCCTACATGCCCATCACTGTTCTAAACACTGTGTTCATTTGACTTCATTTATCATCAACAACCCTACGCAATAGGTACTGTTGCTATTATTTTATTCATTGCACTGAGGAGTAAACTGAGGTATAACATGACAAGGGCACACTGCTGGCAAATCAAGGCTGAGTTTCTAACTCAGGCTGTCTGGTTCTGAACACTTGCTGACAACCATAACCATACTGCCCTTTTGGAGAATGTCACAGCAGCATGAGGCTGAAAGGCTTGAGAGTTACCTGAGTGTTTCCCACACTTGCCAGAACTTTTCTATTACAGAGGTGCTTATTAAAAGCATAGATTCCCAGGGTTTTAACAGTTGGTCCAGGTAATCCTTGTGGTCAGACACTGATCTAATTCCACCTGATTTATCACAAAATTTTATAGAGGAAGAAAACTCTGCAGAGAATTTAAGGGAAGAGCCAATAATCACACACCCAGTTCATGGCAGAACCAGCCCCAGCAGCAGGGAGCCCGGCTCTCTTGGCTGCACCCTACAGTCCATTGTCCTTCCTGCTCTCCATGGGAGTGCCTTCCTGAGGGGAAGCTGGAGCAAATATCTCTCTCTCTGGGACTGATTTCTGAGGTAAGGCAGGAAAATCTTTGTTGACATAAATAAATAAATTCATTTTATATGTTGGTCCATAGGTGTCATCAGTGCCCATGTAGGTCCTGTGATTTGAGAGGCTCTCTGGAACACTTTTCCCACTGCCCAGCTCCACGGTGGGTCTGAAATTCCCACCATTAGAGCCTCTCTTGTGGGCTGAGATACCCTAGAGAAAGCCATTAAAATGCATATGACTTACCTGAAATGGTAAGATGTTAATAAATAGCTATTAGGACTTTTAAAATCAACAGATCCAAATTTTAGAGGGTTGAGGCAAAGGACAGCTGTGCTTTGATAGAGAAGCAAAAGAAAATAAAAGTATAAAATCTGAGTATCACCTCAGTGGTGGGTTTCTGGGATGGGGAAAGTCAGGTGGGGTGAACTACCAAAGACCAACTTTGTCTCTTGCGGTTTTGCCTTGGCTCAGTTCTCCTTGGAACATCTCTCCTCACTCTAGATTCAAACCCAAAGAGGAATGCTTCACACAAAGTGTCTAATCCACTGGCCTCTCTTACTGACACTTATCGGAGAGGGAGGCAGAACTGGCGGGAAACACAGAACAATGGATCCCCATGATGCCAGCTGGCCCCAGAAGCACAGCTTGGGACCTGATAAGTGGAGTATCTTCTGGTTTTCCAGAAATCAATCTTCTTGGATGGAGATGTCCAATATAAAATTCTCTGCTGAAGTAGTTAATGCTAGAATGACATGTCCTTGAACATCACACAGTGTCTGTGAGAGGCTTACTTCAGATTTTATATTTTTCTCTGGTGAGCTTGAGAACAATTCCAAACAACCCCATGTGCCTCACACACGGGTAGTAGCTGATCTAGCCATAGAACATTCCTTCTGTAGGCCTGTGTTTGTTGTTTCTTTTGTCTGTGGTGAAACCCCTTTTCACCCACAGTCAATTCATGCTAATTTAACAGAGGCACGCCCTCCCACTCAGGAAGGAATGGTTGAGACCCAATCAGGAGACCATCCTTTTCACGTCTTTATGAAAATTACCTGAGCACACAGTTCTGGAAAAGGCATCATGCCTCATTTCAGAAAGAAGTTCTCTTCATTCTCCATGGGAAATCAATAGATTTTCAAAGGATGGTGGCTAATGTCATCTCCAAACACTCTCCAAAAAATTGGGCTATTTAGAAGTTGTGAGGTGTGCAACATTGTGAAGGAAGCTGTGGGACATCTGGTGAGGCAGAATAACCCAGAAACAAAAGAGCAAATATTGTATGGTCTCATTTAGAAAATACATATAAGAAAACAGGGGCCCAGATTGCAAGCTCTTATAGCAGTCACATGTAGTCTGGAGTGGTAATTGTTATTTCTGGATCTTGAGAGGCTGAACTCTTATCTCTGTTCTTAGAGATAAGAAGGAAGCCAATCCGGTCGGGATTAAGGTAATTCAGAATACAGGGGTAAGGAAAACATTGTTTATATTTTAGAACCTCATCTACTCTTTGAGACCAAAGGAAGAAAGGTTTATTTTGTCCAGAACCTAAAGTTTCTGTGGCACATAATCTAACTCAACCTGTCTGGACAGATCTTTTAAACCATCCAAACGTAGGGAACCCAGAATAACAATGAGGGCCTTTATTCCTGTTTAGTTTAATGTAATACCTGGATACATCTCAGAGTATATTAAGCAGATAATAAAAATGTATTGACAAAGTCCCTTGAGGGATGGGAGAAAAAATATGAAACTATTAAACTTTACCACCGGGAAAACCCCTGATACTGTGTCAAACATTAGGGACCAAATCAATAGGCCAAGTCTTAGATCTTGAGGCTTGCTTTTGTGGAGCTTATATATGTAGTGGAGAAGCATAGCCTTCCTATAGGTGTGCCTCAGAGTTACCTCCAGAAGACCTCTTTTGTTGTTCAGATGTGGCCTCACTCTAAGCCCAACTCTGTAAGTGAAATCATTGTCTTCTCCCCTATGTGGGACATGACATCCAAGGGTGAAAGTCTCCCTGGCAGTGTGGGAGATGACTCCCAGGGATGAGTCTGGCCCTGGCCCTGTGGGATCAGCAATGCCACCTTGACCAAAAGGGGAAAAGAAGTGTAGCAAATAAGTAATCAGTGACTGAGAGAGTTCAAATAGAGTCAAGAGGCTGTTTTGGAGGTCATTCTTTCGCATGCCTCAGTTAGACATTGTTACATATCATAGCTTGCCAAATCCCAACCGAAACCATTCCTGCCAATCCTAAAGAACACCTAGGGTGTTAATAAGATTCTACAAAGGTTCCATGCACTAGAATAACTTTTCAGAAATTTACAACCTCCAGATGGGTCCCTGGACCAGATAAGTCCTGAAATGCAGAGGGGCCAGCCTCTCCAAAACATCAACTAGTTCCATCCCTTTATTCCATATTATAAACAGCCCCTGCCAACAAGAAAAAGTTAGAATGGGCATAACCCAAATACCCTTAAAGAATGGGAGAAAGATCAAAGGTTTTGGTGGAGTTATACAGAGAAGGTAGGGTTTAACAAATGAGTATGATTGCTGAATCAATATATTGATATTTCTTTTAGTTTCCAGTATCTTAGAGCAACTAGAAGGAAAAATCTAAAATTGGGTAATTGTAACCCACACCAAATTCTAAAATCTGTTCTACAACTAATTGTTGTGATGTGCTTTGAAATGTGTTGCTTTTTTGTATATATTTTATTTTTCACAAAAAAGAAAAAAGGAGTCAATTGTGATAAATGCATAGCTATATAATGATATTGTGAACCATTGATTGTACACTTCAGATGATTATATGGTATGTGAGTATATAATATAAATCAATAAAAAATAGTTTTAAAAAAGATCAAAGGAGAAGGTAGCGTTATAAAAGAGAAGATAGAATTTAACAAATGAGTATGACTCCTGAATCATTATATTGGTACTTCTTTTCATCTCCAGTGTCTTGGAGCAGCCAGAAGGAAAAATCTAAAATTGTGGAACTGTAACCCATACCAAAGTCTGAAATCTATTCTACAACTAATTGTTGTGGTGTGCTTTGTATATATGTTATTTTTCACAATTAAAAAATAATTGGGTTATTGACCCAACACTCCCTTGCTAGAATATCAAAGATGGAAAAAGACTGAAGAGAGGATCTAATCCAGAGGAAACAAACACAAATGCTTATAAGAAGCAGATAGCTAATAAGCTATGCAAGCCAGCTGGGGACAACTTGACTGAGAGTTTATATCCTACACAAGGAAAATCAAAAAAAATTTCAAAACAAAAATTTAAGACACAGTTCTGTCTGATTGGAAAACCCATGTACTTCTCCTTTAAGTCATGTATATACATTTCCTAGGGTTGTAACAAAAAATTATTACAAATCTGGCTTAAATCAACAAAAATTTATTCTCTCACAGTTCCGGGCTCAGTAGGACCACACTCCTTCCCAAGGTTCCGAGGGAGGCTCCTTCCTGGCCTCTTCCACTTCTGGTGGCCCCAGGGGTTCCTTGGCTTGTAACAACCTCATCCAATCTATGCCCCATCGCCACGTGGTTTGTCTCTGGGTGTCTGTCTCTTCAGTTATAAGGGCAATTGTCATTGGATTTAGGGCCCAGCCAGATAATCCAAGATGACCTCCTCATCTCAAGAGCTTTAATTCCATCTGTGAAAAACCTTTGTCCAAAGAAGGTTAAATTCACTGGAGTCAAGATGTGGACACATCTTTTGGGGGCCCACCATTCAATCCACTGCACCTGGCTAGAGTGGAATGAAGACATAATAAATGAGTCACACTAGGACCTACAGGAATTTCCACAAAGTAATTCCCCTTGTCTAATTTCCAAGAGTGATTTTCACCCATGTTTGTTCTTTTCCCCTTGTTAGTTGGATCTCTTCTTCAAACTGCATGAGTGCAGTTTCAGCAACGTGCTAGCCAAGAATCCAGGCGACCTCAAGCTGCTGGTGGCTTGATTCACATCCTTCTTTGATTTCAGCAGCCCTCACCACTTTCATTTTGATTCCATTCTCTCCCCGCTTCCAATGCTGCTAGAACTATTTCTTCTTCATTTCTGAAGTGCCTCTAATTCCTCTCTTGCAGTTCCTTGGCAGGTGTCTCTCTGGTTCTCAAATTTTAGTGTGCATCAGAATCAGCAGGAAGACCTGTTAAAGCACAAATAGCTGGACTTCACCTCAGTGTTTCTGATTCAGTAGGCCTCGGGTAGGGCTAGGTAATCTTCATGTTTAACAAGTTCTCAGGAGATTCTGATACTGCAGGTCTAGGAACCACAATGCAAACCACTTAGCTGCATTTTGCTGGCTCTTGTACTGGTATTTACTTCTTACGGTTCCCCTGTCACCACTTCCACTTTACCATCCTCCTTCCTTTGCACCCTTATGGTCTTACTCAATCCTTCTGTTGAAGCTATCTCCCAACACTGGAGGCATGATTGAGTTAGTCTCCATTCTACCCCCGTAAACTCCCACCTAAGTATTTCATACCTTTGGTGCTGATCACAAGGCTTTCCTCCATTTCTCCACCCTCTTACTTATAAAGCTGAGGAAACCCAAGGGACTAGGGCTTATAAGCAGAAAATAGGAATCTCTGGCCCCAAGTAGGAAAAGTGGCAGCCTTGACGTTAGATTCTCTCAATGTAATAATAAAGTGAGTAGTCTGGAGCTGGCTCCTGCTTGGCCTGGGACAATTACAGAGCAAACATCCAAACCCATCTCCACCCATGCATCCACCCACGCTCCTTCTGTCCTCACCAGACCCATGATCCCCAAAGTCCTGCAGTTTTTCTCGAAGGTGAACTTCCAAATGCCTACAGACCATCTTCCCAGGACATTGAGCAATACTTTGGTGAAGTATTTCCAGCATTCGTGTGCTCCCCAATAGCCTGCAAGACATTTTCTTTAAGGAATTTCAACACACATAACTAGCACTTTGTTCTGATGTGAATGAGGGTTTGTCTGGGTGCCAGTGTTTCACATACAGGAGATTAGCAAACATGAGCTGAAGCCTCTTAGCAGCTGCATTTCAGTCTTAATGCTCTTTCTTCATACTATGCACAAATGTCAAACCACTCTAGAAAAAAAATGAGAGGGGGTGTCAGTCCCATTTTAAAATCTAATTAATCATGACAGTCTGCTGCTATAAGCCTTTTTAATGTCAAATACCTACTGTCAGTTTTGCTAAAGAGGGTCTGAGCTAAGCCTAGACCATGGACTTCAGCTTCTCACACTTTCCCCCTATGCCTTAAAAATTAATTTTTTTTTTTAAAGAGAGGCCAAATGCTAATGGTGATATTTCACATATAGCTCTTATGTCCCAAGTGGAAGGTTGGCTTCTCCATGAATGCCTCAGAGACCCAAATAGAAGGAGAGGTCTACCTTATTGGGTTCATTGAATACAAAAAGGCAACTGAGGGTGGGCCCACAGATCTCCTGCTCAGACAGTCCTGTCCGTTTAGAGAGTTTTATTAAGATGTCATTACTCATTTAAATCATTTACTACATCTCATTGACTCTAAAATTTTCCACATTTTAACACCTGTGTCTTCGGGTTGCCTCCAACAATCCATGGTGCTCAGATTTCAAGAGATGACATCTCGGGGTCAATGAATTATGAAAGTTTTTAAATACTCCACTGAACTGGGTACAATTCTTATCCTTTTTTAACAAATTAAGAAAGCATGGCAGACAAGTTAAGCAACAAATTGCCCAGGGGAACCCAACTATAAGGTGGTGGAGCTGGATTTCAGACTCTGTCATTCTGACTTTTGTGCCCATACTCTTAATCCCAGTTCTGGACTGCATTATGGGGACATTGTGAGGTTAAGTGAGTTAGTTCTCTAGCATGAATAAGGCACATGGAGAAGTGCCTGCAAAGAGTAACTGCTCAATGAGTATTAGCAATTTCTATTCCTTACAGGCATAATCCCATATGGTATCCCAATGATACACTTGTCTGTTTTAAACCACATGTGCCTCTGATAGCTGGGACATGCCCCCAGTGCTGGGTGGCCCACAGAGATGCCTTCCCTTTCATGAGCAAACCTTTCCAGTCTAGTAGAATGTAACGAAAACTTCCCCATTTGTGCTTGCTACCAAATGTGTGTTTTCCAGTCATCTGCCATGTGCAAAGTTTCATGAACTTTGAAGGCTGAGAAAATGAATATGAAAGATTCCTCTTTTGCAGGAGCTTAGTGTCACGTAGAAGAGGAAGGTAGGTAGCAAGTAAGTACATATCAAGGTGACAAATCCCACTGGAGGGTGTAAGGGAGGCTTCATGGGAGTTGAGAGGAAGGGCATTGCTTTTGGTTGGATGATCAGAATTGTGGTGTCTCAGAGGTGGAGGCATGGGGGCTGGGACCTAAATCAAGGGTAAGATTTCTAAGGGCCAAGATTTGGGCCGGAAGGTGATTAGAGCAAAATGACAACGTGGACAAGGCCTAAAGTGAGAATATTCTATCAGGAAGTGCTGATTCAGTTTGAGAAAGGCTACATGTAAAGGAATAATGGAAGGTATAACTAAGAAGGCAGATTAGGATCAGATTTTGGGGGTCCTTGAATGCTGCAGTAATAAATTTAAATTAATTAGAAAACAACTTACGTCCTTTAAGGTTGAAGGTTCTGGGAGCAGAAACAATGACTTATTCAGAATTATGTGTGGGAAAGAAATCTGAGATAGCGTGTGCATGGTTTATAGAAAGAACAGACTGTGAGTTAGGAGACCAAGAAGGAGGCTACTGCAGTGCCCCAGGCATAGGACAGCCAATGCGTCCTTGTTTACCAGTGACCCTCCCAGCTTTAGCATGGCAGGTCCTGCATCCCTCAGTTCCAGACAAATCAGAACAGTTGGTCACCTGATCAGCATGAGGGAAGAAGGAACTCGAACTAGGTTATAGGAAATGGCAGGAGAAGAGCTAGGAAGATAAAACAGAGATGCTGTGAAGGATGATCTACCGATTAGATGAAGAGAGGGATAATGGACAAGAAACATTTAAGAACATTTCGGAGTTTTCAAGCCTGGTTGTTTGGGCAAAAGAATGAGGTTGTCAGTAAGTGAAGCTGGGTTTGGAGGAATTCAGTTTGAGGTACATTGAGTTTAGATGGTTTGGGCCTAGCCAGGTGGGTTGGGAGTGCGTGGACTTGGGGGAAGCCAGAGCTGCCCGGGAAAGACTCCGGAGCCATCCTCCAGAGGCAATCACTGACACTGGTGTGACCTGCAAGGACAGCCTGCAAGGGAAGAGCAGGGCTGAGCCACCTCCTGGAAGGAAGGGTGATCCACAGCCTTAACACTCCTCTTAAACTTTGCCATATGAAAGAATCACCAGAGAGGCTGGTACATGCAAATTTCCTTGGTTATAACCCATACAGGATCAGAATTTAAGGTTTAGGGCTCCAAATTTTTAACACTTTCTCCAAAAGATTCTTTCACAGGCAATCTGAAAATCTCTATGGGTCCGGGGGTCAGAGCCCAGGCAGTGAATGTGCCTTCTCTTTCCTCCCTACTTTCCTTGGTGGCCGTGTTGACTGTAAGCATCAGCTGTTAGAACCACTCCCTCCTCTTCTTGCCTGCTCTATCTCTGAAAATAGGGCTTTCTGGTTCTCACAGCAAAACAGGCACCAGCTACCCAGGACTGGGTGGGCCCAACACCCTACTTCCTGTCCACAATGGTTATTGCCAGGAATATCTGTTTGATTCCATGCACAACTTCCTTCCTTTCTTCCATTCCATTCCCAATTTCCCAAAATCCTTCTCCCTGTTCCCAAAAGACTGACCTGATGTATTCTCCATTTTATCAAGAGAGTGACTGTAATCTAAGCTAAAGAATTCTGTGGATTAGTCTATACAGGTTACCTGTTGAGTGAATCACATCATTCAATCACCACAGCCAAATATAAAGAGGGAGTCAAGAGAGACATACAAACAAAGGTAAATCATTAATCTGAAGTTCTACAGGTCATATGCTCAGGCCACTGGAACAGGTTTAGCCACTTGCTTGGAGCTGAAACAGACCATAAACAATGTCTAGGAGGAGCAAATTGGCTCCACTCTTTTGCTTCTTCATCAGCCCACAAGATTCAACCAGATCCATAACCCACTTCTCTGAGTCAACCATCATATCCATGCATTCTGTCCCTGGACAAGGTCAGGAAAGGAGATAGTCACTGCCATCACTTGCCATGGGTCAGAACTTTGAGACCATAGTACAATGCTTGGCATTCTACATGGTTCACAGTAAGTGTCTCATAAATGCCTGGGAGCATTAAAAGGCTCAAGAACAATATGTTGTTCATCACTTTCAATGAACATAAGGAAAGGGAGTTAAACCCTTCTCTTCTCAATGAATTTGAGGCTGAATTCACTGAACTTCATCTAAAGGAAACACAGAAGCTCTTCTACTTACAAACTTTTGTTCAAACACTGATGTCCAAACTGTCCCTTGAGTGACATCACTTTGCATGCTACCAACAGATGGCATCCATGGACATGTACAGTTTTTTCATTCTCTGCCATTGGCTTAGAATGTAATATAATTTGCTTATTTTCACTCACTCAACAAAGATTCATTGAGCATGCACTACATGCCAGATGCTATTCTAGATACACAGGAGATCTCAGTAAAGGATCCTGACCAAAATTTCTGCCCTTGTAAAGTTGTAACTTAGGCAAAGGGTGCTGGTAGGAAATGGGAGACAAATACCAAATAATTGCCATGATAAATACTAAATTATTAGGTTAAAATGAAGTGCTACAAAAACCAAACAGGAGAAGCAAAGAGGGTGGGATGAACAAGGGGGCAGTCATGATTTCAGACTCAATAGCATTGTCAAGACCAGGAGCCAGACAAGACAGGAAGGGTGGGGAAGGTTGAAGAGAGACAAGAAGTAATGAAGTAATTGTTTAATGAGGGAGTGAATAGGAGCGTCCTGTACATTATTTTCCTGACAGCAATAAAGGCCTGAGGATTATAGTCACGACTGTAAAATGAGCCTGCGTGTTTTTCTCCAGCCATGTTCAGCTGCACAAGTACAGATGTGAGGTAAGTGAAGAGCAGGAATCACCAAGGTTGTGGTTTTGCTAAACCAGGATTGTGCAAAAGGGAGGTCAAAGACCTGAGGGTTTTTGCAAGGAAGTAACTGTAAAGAAGAACCCAGGGACATAAGTTAGGTAAGGAGGGAAAAGAAGGCCCAAGAGGGTACAGAACAGGAGAAAAAAAAGTCAGATAAAGTGAATGGGAAGTTCTAGTGGAGCTGTGAATTCTTGCAGTCAGGGTACTGGAGAGATTCTGTTGGACAGATAGGATGTGGTGGCCTGAGAGCAGGACTTATAATCTTTAAACACAGAGGAGTTACAGCCATTGGTGATCATCAGATCTAGGAATGATGAGCTGAGGTTGAATGGAAGACCAAGGAATTGGAGGAGAGAAGGTGAAGGCACTGAGACGCAGGGCACTGAGAAGCTCATCTATGAGGATCCTGAAATAACCATTAAGAGAGGAAAAAGCCAGGAACTGATTAACTCCATCATATCTAATATAATAAAAATTATTAAGAGTTGAAGGTCCTAGAAAAAAAGGACTGAACTACTATGGAAACAAAATTAGAAATTAACAAAAAAATTCATAGCTGTGAGGCAATGCCAAATGTCGCTTGTTTAGAGACACATTGAATTTGCAAATAGTTTTGAGAATGACCTGAAGAACTCAGCCTATTTGTAAAGAGAAGATTTGCAATACAGTCCATAAATTCACTAGTCACTGTTCTCAACACAATGTCCCCTGCATATAAGACGCAAGTAATAAAACAGAGCTATTATTTTATTTCTGATGTTAATGCAATCAGAGAAAGAGAAGAAAACCAGTTTCAGTGATAAAATTCTCACCTGAAAGCAGTTATTGTCAGATGCATAACTAATGGATTTTAAAACAGGGTCTTGAGAAAGCATTTAATCCATACTTACCCTTTATTCCATTTCACAGAACATTCTACCACTCACTTGATACTTAGTCTGTGAGATCTCAGTTTATATCTTGTACTGCTATTTATTTTTTCATGTATTTACCTCTTTACTTTTGGACCTACTCATAAATTCTTGGAGAGAAGGAGCTTATAGCTCTTTACACAAAACCCATGGTGCACAATAAACATTTGATGGTTGGAAATATTGGACTGATTCCAATATTCCCACAAATGCCAAGGCACTATCTGGGTTTTCCTGTGCTATCACTTTACACTATCAATAAACAGTCCTTTGGGAGTTCTGCCTTCGTATCTCTAAAGACAGCATTATCCTTTTAGTATTCTTATTATATTGTGCTTATCGTTTTGAGCTTTGTATCCTCTGGACACAAAGGAGCTTCTTAATGAGCTTGAGCAACACAGAAAGCCAGTAGGAGCCACAACAGGGAAAAGATCTGGGCAGTTCTCTGCATGATTCTCCCATCCAAGGACATAATCTCTTTCACTTTTGGAAAGGAAATGTTCAGATCTCTGTCACCTTGAGGAGACAAGTGCAAGAGATAAAGTATGACTCCAAGAAATAGAAGGGTTCTTGGTAGGCATGGATGGAAGGATGGTTGTCCTTCCCCTTTCTTTGACTTTTGAAGTCTCACTCATTCTTTAATGCTGTCTAAAGAGATCTTCTTCCCACAGTTAATATATATTCCCCATTCGTTAGTGCTCCCATCATCTTTTAATGCACTTGTCTTGATGGATGGGTCATAATCTCCCTCAGTTGTTTGGAACTGTAGGCCTCCTCCTTCCCATGACAGGCATCTATCTTTGTGTCTGGCCCACCCCTGGCTGAGGACCATCTTCTGCTTTTCAGAATGATAAACCAAGTGTGTGTGTCAGTCTCACTATAGATGACAAACTCCATGAGCACAGATACTCTATGGTTTGTAATGCCCTTTGCTGGACTGACAGCCCCCTCCCCCGTTGCAGGCTTAAAACAATCCTATTCATCTCTTAAATGTCACTGCCTCTATGATGCCTGCACAGACACCTCAAACCAAAATGCCACCATCCCTTTAAGTCCCATAGCTCTCTAGCTTACATGTCTGGTAATAACACAGATTATCCATTAACTGTGATTTCGTTAATTATTCTTCACAATTTCTCTTTCACCAAAAAGCTGAGACTTCAAAAGTACTCATCTTTTCCTTTCTGTCACATATTAGGGTATATATGTTTTGCCTAAACTGAAGAGATTTTACAGTTGGATATTTTGCAGCCCAAGTAAATAAGGTAAGAATTATCTTGTATGGCTTTGGGATGCTGGAAGAGCTCCCCTTCCCCCATCTATTTTTTGCTTAATCTCTCTTTGGGACTTAGTCTCTCTGGGCTCCAGGTTTGATGGTGTCACAGTGCAGCTCTCCTGGGGTGGGGTTCCATATGAAGTTCCTCAGCAGGATTTGTGAGAGAGGTCACAAGTGTCCTGAGCACCCAAACCTTCTGAGGCAAGACAAACTATGCCCACCTCCCCATTTATTCAGGTGTCAGTGCCAACACCATTGTTCTCTAGAAGCAGTCCACATGACAGCGAGGAGTTGGGGAAGAGTGGAGACAGCTCAGCCTGGGGAAAGCATTGGAGGAAGGAAATAGGCCACAGAGAAGATGAGGGAGAAGTTAACTCTGAACTGGACAGTACATTGCCAACTCATTTTACATGTTACCACTATCCCTGCCCCACCCCCATTCTGTTGTTTATGTCCTTTGCCCCACAATTTATCAAATGAAATTTGGCTCACCTCATTGTGCATTTAACACACATTTGGTGGAGGGACATTTGGATCTTTATTGTCAATTCTCCTTACAAATTTAGAGATAAAAATCAGAAACTAATCTCACCTTTGACAGAGTTATGCCAATTGCTCTGGGCAGAACAAGAGCAGGCTGATGCACCACCCATAAAGTGATGTCAACCTAGCAACAAGGACTGAAAACAATGACATTCTGTGCTGCTCATGTAGAAGCTGATGCCATCTGTGCCCCAAGGAGGCTGAAACACCCTTCAAATGGTGACAATAAAGGTGACTCAAAAGGTTATAACTTCTCCCCTCATGGGGTCCCCAGGATGATTTATCTGATACTAAGTAGAGGTGCTAGGATTTTCCTTGCTAGCTTTGTCTGCTCTAAGATTCTAGCACTGCAAATAAAACACAGAAATAGTTACATGTACTTTTCCATTTTTTTAATTCTCCAATAAAAATCCATTTAATACCTTTCAATAAGTTTTACCCTCCAAAATATTCTCAAATATTAAATATGATATTTCCTTTCCTCTTTTCCCCTACCCCCTACCTTTCCCCAGTTCTGATGGCAGATTTAACTGACTCAATGAAAAGAACCAAAGAGATGAAAGACAGCAGGTATTAGGGGTACAACAGACCCAATTCTTTGGTTAGCCCTTTTCAGATGTTATTTACTGAGGATCCTTGATGTGTCTGGCTATTAGGTGCTAACATAGCTACAAAAAACCCAAATGCCCTTGTACCCGCCCTCCCCCATTAGAAAGCCAAGGCTCCGACATATAAAATGATTGCAGCATCTGATGAGTTTCAACAGTCCTTTCCATTGGCCTGGCCCATCTCAGAAGGTTTCAGTAAAAAGGGCCCAGCTTCCTGAGTCTTTGGTGTTTCCACCATTGAACTTAACTGGAACCCTGAGTGGGTTGGTTTTGTATACTCATGTACCCTTCTTAGTACTCCACAGTGCTACCCCCTCCCTAAACATCCCATGCTCCATTCTGCCAAATGACGTCCTGGGCACTGCTTCTTCAACCTACTAAAATAACCACCACTGCTCAAAGTATAGAGCCTCTCTTATGCTCTTTTCCTTATAGTCTAATTCTCTGCTGTGACCTAGGCCTCCCTCTCTTCTAGGAAGATCCCCTGACTTACAACATTTCTGTGTCCTCCAGTCTGTGCCCACTAGACTACTGTTTCTCTGTAAATAAACCACCGTCATCTTGTTTTCTTCCCCCTACATACTTTCTACCACCTCACTATATAATGTAACTTGGCTCTCCCAGACATATCAATAGTCATTAGTAGGTGTCTCTGCTAGCCAGAGCTGCTATAAACAAATACCACAAGTCGGTTGGCCGAAACAGTGGAATTTATTGTCTCACAGCCTTGGAGGCTAGAACTCTAAAATCAAGGTTGGCAGGCCATGCTCTCTCTAAAATCTGTCATGTTTTGGTGGAGGCTTGCCAGCAATCAATCTCTACCTCTGCCGCATGGCAATCTGTCTCTCTGTGGCCTACTCTACCTCTGCCACATGGCAATCTGCATCTCTGTGGCCTACTCCTATATTCTAATTTCCTTTGCATGGAAGGACTTCAGTCATATTGGATTAAGGCTTATCCTGATTCAGTTTGGCCTCATCTTAATAGGGACTTTGAAAATCCCATTCACAAGTTTGACTTCATAGGATAGGATTTGAACATCTTTCTTGTGGGGGGCATGAGTCAACCTCCAGTGTCAAGGTAGGGAGCTAAATTTAAGGAAGGTGGTTTGGATTTGAGATTTACTGAGTTTGGGGTGCCTGTAGGTATTAATCTGGAGATATCTGATAGGCAATTGGATGTGTGGGTCTGAAATTCTGGAATGAGGCCAGAGGCTAAGGCAGATTTAAGATTCAGCAACATGTAGCTATAGTTAAAAAGAAAGCAAAGCAAAAGACTCTGGAGTAAATGGAGTTTGCTCAGGGAGTTCAAGAGGAAGAAGAAAGAAGGACTGAGAACCACAACTCTGAAGAGTCACAACCTCTAAGGGAATGATCCAGAGAAATAGGAGAAAAAAACAGATGGATGTGGTGTCATGGAAGTAACAGGAGGAGAAAGGAAGGAGTCCTCAACATTGGTCACTGCAGAGAGAGCAAATGCTATAAGGATAAAAATGTCCATTGACTTTGTCAACTACACTGTGGGCCTGAAATTTGTGACCTAGGGTGTTTCCCAAAAAGAAGAATCAGTAGCCTAATTTATGTAGGCTGAGGAGTGAAAGAAAGGTGAGAAAGCACACATTGGTTACATTTCCTTCTTCTGAAAAATTTTAACTACATTGAAGAAGCCAGGTGAGATCTACAGGGCAATATAGGATTAAAGGAGATTTCCCCAGTTTTGTTTTGTTTCCTTCATGGTCTTTATTGTTTCTGTTGTTTTAAAATGGGTTAAACTTGAGCATATTCATAATCTAGGAGCAATAATTCTATAGACATGGCAATGTTGATAATTCTGAAGGGGACAGTTGATAGAGCAAGAATCTAGCATAGATGAGAATCAAGAATATTTGTGGAATTTTTAGCCTTAAACATATTTCTTTAAATCTAAAATAAAAGCAGATGTGGGTAATTCGATATGTAGGGATGCTGATCTGAGAACTACAGTGCCTTTCCTGAAGAAGGACATAAAAGGTCATCTTCTGAGAAAGAAGGGGAAAGGGCTGGGTAGCAAGTCTGAGAAAAAGTGGTGATGATTTTCTCAAAAGTAGTGATTCATAAGTGAATGGGAGAAAGGGTTGACTGAGTATATAAAGAGAATTGTTGGCCCATCACTCAAGGCCCAGCTGAGATGATGGGTTCCCCAATTATGCACCTATATGTATGGTTTTGAGTTTTGGTTAAACTCAAAACCATACATATACTTAGCAATTTCTCCACTCCATCTTTACAAGGAGAGAAACAGGATATTACCTAGTGACCCATTTGCAACTTTCAGCTCTGCAGGTTTAGAAGTCATAATTTCCCAGGGTCCACAATAATGGATCCATTAAACTAAAAGTTGAGGCTACCATTTAGCTACTTTGGATTCTTGGTGCTATCAGAAAAATATGCAAAGAAAAGGAGTTGTTGCATAGCCGGCATAATTGGTCTTGGTGATGAAGATAGAAGAAGTTTGTTGCCACACATTAAGGGCAGGGAGAAATGTCTAGAGTATAGGAAATTCTCTGGGTGACTAAATGAAATGGATACATCTATGGTAACAATAAGTAAACTCTATGGCAACCCCATAAAGGCAAGGTCAACAAGGGCTGAACTTGTCAGGCAAAATGCTTAGGGCACTTCCCAAAGTATTGACTGAGGGCAAAGGATAATGGAATTGGTAGTAAAGGGAGGAAGCTATAAATACCAATTTGAACCTTTGTTGACCATTTACAGAAATGAGGACTGTAATAACTCCTCATATATTCTTCCATTCTCTCTCTTTCCTTTGCCCATATCCATAACTATGTACCATATTTTTTTTATTTATCCCTCCCTCTCTTTCCTCTACTAATGTGATTGTGATGATTGTCTTTCTAATTTCATTCATAGGTTATAGGACAACAAAATTGGATTGTAAATGAACTGCAGGAAGAAAGACTATTACTCAGAGATGAATGCCCTGACCAATGACACTTTGGGGGAGAAAGTAAATGCGGGTGTGTTTTATTGTAAACATGAGCCAGCAATTAGCTAATTCAGATGACATATGAATTTGACATTTTCATGTAAAAAATAGTCAAGCATTAGCATTTTCATAAAATTCAACCTAATACATTAGGTTAGGCAGGAGCATCTGCTGGCGTCATTGTTGTTTGAAAATTTAAATATAGGAAAAGGTGTGTATGTATGTTTCATCCAAAATGGGGAACTGTAGCATTGCTGGAAATTGGCTGGCTCAACACACACTCCCACACCCTTTTGGCCTGCGGAAGATCCCTACTACTTAAAATTCTGGATGTGATTGAAGGCTTTATCAGTCAATTGATGCATTTTTGTATTAGTCTTCAATTGTGAACATAGTTATGTGGAAAGAAAGGCAGAGGCAGCTGTTTTTCCCATGTGGATTAGGGAAGGAAGGCATGTTTCTGAAACTAGAAGCTATAGTGATGGCTTTCTAATCTGGCTTCCTGACCTGGTGACTCCATGACCCTGCCAAAGTCAACGTAATTCTGGAACAAGGCACCACCTCAAGCAGAGGCCACCGCTCCCTCGGCAGCCCAGTTCTGCAGTGTGGTTTGGGGAGACATTACTGGAAGTTTGCCTAGACTGGAAGGTGTACTTCAGCCTTCCCCATAATTCTACAAGATACACATGCCTTTTTATAAATCCCTTGAAATTAGCTACAGTGGATTCTGTTGCTACATCTAAAATCCTTTGTAACTGGTAGAATACTTGCCACACATCCCTGAGTTTGCCCCACCTCTCTAACTCTTTCTACCAAATTTCTCCAAAATTTCTACCAAAATTTGACACAGTTTGCTAATTCTTTCTACCAAACTTCTCAACTTTCTCCAAATTTTTCTGTGACTCTTGACATCTAGAAGAATGAAACACGCCATTCTTTCCTCATCCATTCTTTTCCTCATGCCTACCGGCTACACAGAATCTTAATGCTTGGCAAGGTTAAGGAATAAACAGTGCTCAGGTGAATATAATGTTTTCATTTAGCGATCTTCAGACTGTATGACTTGAAACTGAGGAGAACACAGTCTGGTTTCCCACTGAGATATTTTCCCTCAAATGCTGAAGATATAAATTGCACAATGCACCATTTTTTGGAACCCATTTACCATGTTGAGATTCTGCCTAAGATTTTTGTCTTTTAAAATCGCCGTTCTAATTACGAACCGATGTCCTAAAAATGAGGGAGGCATTCAGAAGAACTGTTAAAGAACGACTCTGGAGCTAGGAAACTGGACTGTGAGGTTCAAGGAATCTGGCTTATTGCTTAGTGGACCCATGAATCATAATTATCAGAGGATATTGATTCATTCAGCACACACTGAAAGAGTATCTGCCATAAGTCCCAGTCTGGGCTAGGCATTGGGAACACAAAAGAAGATAGTATGTAGTTCCTGGCTTAAGGAGTTTCCAATCTAATCTTTTGTATTTAACGCCAAAGGTGTATTGAATTGTTTTCTACAATATCTGTCAACATCGCCCTATGTTCCCTGAAGCTCAGTGAAAAGAGCTCCAGATTCACAATCAGGCACCCTGAGTGCTTAAACCAGATGCTCTTTTTCTCTTTGTACCTCAGTTTCTCATTGGTGAAAGGGAACTAATAAGTTGCTGTGAGATGCGAATCAAGTAGTGGATGTGAAACGGTCTGTAATTGTTGGAGTGCTACACAAACATAAGGCTTGCATCCGATAAGTGTAACTTGCATCTTTTCTCTGAAGCCTTCAGAGTCAGGAGTCCTTGAAGGGCCTGGCTCAACTTGATGTCCCCCTGAGCCTGGAAACCATGAGATGCTGATATAAGACAAATGACTTAACTTTGGCCCTATTCTTTGCTAACCGGATGAACTTGAGCAGTTGACTTTCCCACCTGAACCTCAATTTCCTCATCATTAAAGCAGGGCAATATTGCTTTCTTAAGAGGTAGAGCAAATGCATGAATTTTCATAAAGTGCTTATTCCAGAGCCTGGTACACAGGAAGTGTTGAAAAGAAAATGTTATTTGGGTACTTCCCTAACATCCCCCACTCCCCAGTGCTCTGTCAGATGGTTCCATCCCATCCAACCTCCCAAACACATGTCCACCATGCTGGGACCACAAATCAAGAAAGGTTTCTAAGCTCTAGAGTAGTATACTCTCATTGTAGCTTCTATTGATGCCAGACTTGCCACCACATGGAAAATTTTTTAAGTGGGTGAGTGGTCCAGAAGCTGTTCCATGTATCCATTCACTCAACAAACATTTATTGATTTGCTCCCTGTGGGCTTCACATGGGGCTCTCTAGAGTGAGAAAGACTTTGGGAAAGAACAGGTCACTACCATTTCTTTGGCAAGAGCCAAGGAGCCATGAGAACACATTCTGCATGATAAGTTGGTCAGAGGACAATTGTTTCCAGGGCCAAGTGGTAAGGAACAAAAGGGCATCTCAAGCCTCAGCCAGGGGGCATTGACTACCTCCTAGGCAGCGGAAATATCTTGCCATTGTAGCACTTACACAAGCAGGAAGCCAGCTCGGTCCATCAGACCACACTAAGATCCTTTGTATGCCAGGAGCATAGGGTGTTGAATGCAAGCCAGTCCGTGCACCTGGGTAACAGGAGACAGCTTTAGAGGCAAAGAGCTCCATCCCCAGAGGCCGAATATCCTCCGTATTTGCATTTAAAAGGTTGGGAGACAAGTGAGTTAGGCTCTCTGTGGGGAGGGATCACTATGTAATTACCTCAAGAGAGAAAAGGAAGGGGTAGCCTCCCCTGTACTGAGTATTTAAAGGCAGGCAGTGTCCTGCCACCTATGTGCTTTGAAACTGGAAGTGGATGCCTGCCAGGTAGGAGCCCCTCCTGCCACCATCGAGCAAGCCCTGCCCATTCTCTGTGGCCAATCTGCGAGCTCTCCAAACCACCAGCAAAGGTGGGCTATGACAGACACCAGCCCCAGGACTCAGCAAGGTTGCACAGATGACTTCTTGACCAGCAAGGACCTTGGGGAAGCAGTTAGACAATCTGCAAGCTCTGGAAATGATGACTTGGCACTTCGGCATCCTACAAAATGATGGAATTGGAATCAAGACATTCAAGGAAATATTCATCATTTATGTAAAAAAATTAGACCCACTAACTCTTATTTTAGCAGGAATGGCCTTACTAAATCAAGAAAACATCAAGACAAAAAAAAATAATCAAAACACAAATATAGCTAATATTGTTGACAGACCCTTCCAATATGAAAAAGTTAAAATGGCTATAGCCCAAATACCCCTAAACAGATGGATAGAAAGATCAAAGGGGATGGTGGAGTTATACAGAGAAGATAGGATTTAACAAATGAATATGATATTGATATCTCTTTCAGTCTTCAGTGTCTTAGAGCAATTAGAAGTAAAAACCTAAAATAGTGGAGTTGTAACCCATGCCAAACCCTGAAATATGTTCTACAATCAAATGTGGTGCTGTCCTTTGAAATTTATTGCTTTTTTGTATGTATGCTATTTTTCACATAAAAAGTTGATTGTGATGATAAAAAAGTATTTATTCCCTCTAGCCTCCTGTGTTCTGGAGCAGCTAGAAGAAAAAGTCTGAAATCTGTCCTGTAACTTACTTGGTGGAGAGTGCTTTGAATACTATTGCTTTTTCCTTTCTTGGCTTTGTATATATGTTATATTATATAATAAAAAAGCTAAAAAACCCCACAAATATGGGTAAAAGTAATAATGCTTGGTCTTCACTATCACCTTAGTTTTAGTTCTCTTTGGTTAGATGCAGCCAAGTTAAAACTCTGTCTTAGACATATGGGAACCCCGCCATTGCTTTTTTTCCAGCACACTTACTAAATTAACCCATTTCTGCAGAAACCCTCTCACAATCATTAAATAAAGCAGGGTGGAGATAAGGAAAGAAAAATGACTTGGGCCATGTGAGTAGGGATTTGAGGAATGGGATCTGTTGGCATAAATAGGAAATTGTTGTCTTCCTCCATTTGACTTTGAATATCAAGCAACAAGAGCTAAACTTACCAAAGGCAAAGAATGGAAGTTCCAGACCCCAAACTAAATGGAGCAGGAAGCACCTACGTCTATATGCGGGATCAGCTCCTCTACCTGGTAAGTTTATGCTATGCAGTGGGGCAGTTTGCAATATTTAGAAGCACAGACAGCTGGTGAGTGTGAATGAGGTCAGAAATTCTGCTGTCTCATCACCCCTCTTGTCTATGTAAAACTCTCTCAAAATCTTTCCCAAACATGAATTTCTTGGAGCCCCCTGGGGATGTTTTTCATATCTGTGGACAATCCTGGGCCCGTTCACTCATGGGACTTCTACTAGACATTACCTTGTCTGCACCGGGGAAAGGCTGTCCCTCCTAGGGCATGTCTTCTGTATCCTCAAATCTACTATCCTGTTGCTACACAGAAGTGCCACCTTCTCCCAGCCCTCACTCTGCCAGAGCTAGGCTGTCTCCCCACAGAAATACAGAACCGTGGATGATGCTGCCACTTCCCAAAGGGGTTGAGCTGGACACCCCTCCACTGCAGCCATCGCTTTCCTCTGCCCCCAGGTGCCTTACTCTCTCTCAAACTTCCTACTCCAGGATCACTTCTGCTCCCCCTGCCCCATTCAAGGCAACTCACTTGGGGACACCTAGGGCTTCACATGCCTGTTCTCAGTTTAAGCTCAGCCAGGACCAATCTGTTCCAAGAACCCTGACAGTTACGCAGGGACCAGCAAAGCACAGTGTTCAGGGAAGTCTCACAGAGGAGGTAGGACGGGGCTTTGAAAGCAAAGGAACCAACTAGGTAGAAAAGAGGATGGAAAGCGATTACAGGAACTCAAGATTTGTTCTATCTGTCCAGTTGTTGAGAAGATTAAGGAGGTGATCACAAAAGGAACCAACAGTTACTGGAAGCCAAAACCTAAGCAGGTTTTTTTTACACGTGTTATTTTATTTAATTCTCAAAACAACCTTATCAGATTCTATCATCCATGTTTTACAAATATAAAACAAAACAAAGCTCTGACAAATGAAGAAACAGTCTTTTTAACACCACAGGTTATACTTTGGCAAGTGCTGCTCCAGAAAAATCCTTGATAAAGGAATCATGATTATGGAAAACTTATAGGGTAGCACTAACCCTCTCTTCTCTGGTGATAGCAGGATGATTCTGGGCCCAGGAATGGAGGCCATTCATTTCCTGGCCTCCTGCATGCCAGTTCCTTCAGTACACAACCACCCAGCATCTCCGGGTGTCACTACATCTGCAAGATAACTGCGGTGGGCATTTCACAGGTCAAGTGAGGCACCAGGTGCCAAAGAGAGAGCACAGAATTAAAAATATTTGAAAGGCTTTTTTCTACAAGCAGAGAAACCTTAGAAAATAAAGCTATTAACAGATCTGCTTCTAAATATAACAATACTTATGCCTCCCCTGGAGCTGCTTCATAGGAGAAGAGACTCCATTCTGTGACTTTGTTTGGATTGGCAGGTCTAAATTCAAACTATGAGGATGATTCAAAGCTATTTAAAGTCACAAACCACCAATAGGAGTGGGACTCAGCAACACATGAGACAAGCAAGCAGGGTTCTGGAGTTCTTAACCACTCATGAGGATACCAATGTACTAAGTGCCTTCTATGTGGCAGCGCCATCCTAGATGCTAGGTTAGGGACTGGGGCAGACTGAAAAGATAAATAGTTCAGGGTCTCTACCTTCAAGCAGATTTCTCTCTGTCTGTCAGACTGTCTCTCACTTCTTCCCAAAAGCTCAGTTCCATTCTCAATAAACAAAGGAGCTGATACAGTGACATCATCAGGGTATCTTTCCCTAAGGGAAACACTCAACCTTAACATGTTTCCAGCTCATTCAAATTTTTAAAACGGGGTATACTCATGGATTAAAAATAAAAATGCCAGCGATGAAACAAAGGAAACGCTCAGATGGCCTTTGCAAATCCAAACACAGTTCTCTATGAATACAATGAACATGGAAGCATGGATTGGAAAAAAGATGACCCTGTAAGACAATCCTCTCTGTGCAAACAAGAATGTGTAAGTGAGGTAGTGTGCCCTTTGACCGAAGGGGAAATTAGGTCACATCTTGGCCTGTTGGAGGTCAGCAGCATCTCGGGACCTGCGGAAAAGAATGAGCTACCAGAAAAAAACAAAAACAAAAACACATTACTAACGTAGAGTCAAAATCTAGATTGTCTTTTCCACGGGAGAAAGGAAAAAAGCACTGGACTCAGGGTCACACAGTTGTGATTTCAATCACACCTCTGCAACTTATTGGACGTGAGCTCCCACTCATGCTCTCTGAGCCTCAGTTTTCTCATTTGTCAATGAAGTAACAGTACCTGCCTTGATGACCTCAAAGTACTACTATGAGGTTCCAAAGATACAATATATTTGAAACCATGCTTTAAGCTGCCTAGCAGCATCACAAATGTAAGATTTTCCTTCCATTGTAGCTATTATAGTCTCCAGAACAGTATATTTAGAAAATCCAAGTAGTCTAATTGTGATTCTATTTGTATCCTACCAGTTCCCTCCTGCAGAAGTAAAAAAAAAAAAGTAACTACGTGCCAAATAGAAGACAGCCCAGCCAAGAGCTGGGCAATGATTTGAAAATTTTGTTAAGAGTCTAAGCATCCTGCTTGCATCTACTGTCAACTGAAGAGCATCATATAAATGTTATTTATTATTAAGCATGTTGCTAAAACAACCTGGACTTGACTTTCTTTCTTTCCAAAAGTCTGCCCTCTTTTCTCATACTAGAGGCAAAGAGACCTGTAGGAGAGAGAACCATGAGGCAAGGGAAAGAAGCCCAGAGGCGAATTCCATGCCAACACTGCATTGAGGTTACCCACAGCCCTTCCAGGGGAGTAGCAGCAAAGACTTCCCTTAACCTGCATGCTGAGTCCTGGGCTCATCCACTCCCTGGAGCAAAGCCTTTAAACTAGAAGAGACTATTTTAAAGACCCATATAGGCTCATCTGGTCTGGTAAAGGACTTTCAACAACTACACTCTTTCTATTTTAAGATTAATAATTTCCCCTTAGCTTTCACAAAACAGGAGCTAAATCTAGAAAAATCCTCACTCAAACACCACAACAATGGTTTTGTGTTGTCCAAAGGAGAAAGCCCCAATGCCTTAACCAGGTCTGAAAAGTTCCCCACAATGTGCTCTAATCTAACTTTTCCCCAATACAACTATCTATCCATCTGTCTGTCTATCTATCATCTATCTGTCTAACCTAACAATATAATTACATGGGAGGGAATTCCAAGTTCGGGGGAACACACTGATTTAAAGTGTATCTGACACAAGTATATTGATTTATGCATTCTTTGACTCTAACAACCATACAAATATATTCAGATGCCAAACATACTTGTTCAGATATTATACATATACTTTCAGCATGGGCAGAGACAGCTCTTGGCAGATTTATCTTCTCATGTGGTCATTATATCTTTTTTAGAAAACTTGCATTTTGAACTGACTTCTTAAACTGCTTAACAATTTCCACCTGCCTCATAATTCTACTCTTCAGTTTTATGTCATCTATCCATGGGCTCAATGTCCCTTTTCTGTCTTTGTTTCAGCTTCTGGTAAGTTTGCATCCACATTCCAATGATCAGGCAGCTAGAAAATACACCAAGGAGGCACCGAGTTTGTGTGTCTTCTCTGCTTTTGGTCCACTCCAAACACCTCTGTTAATTCGCAGTATCATGCATTCGATCTCAGATACTCACACAAATGCCTACTGACAAAACTATTTTATAAATAATGTGTTCAGCTGGTCACCTCCATAGTTAACACTCATCTGGAAGCTGAGATTTGAACATCAGCATCTGCTCTAGTTAGTTCCAAGCCTTGGGCCCCCTGGTCTGTGTCTTGGTTTGTTTGTAATTTTTCCCTTTCTTTCTGCACTCACCACCTTTGCTATTAGACTCTTGCCCCCCATCAGAGTCCAACATACATTTTTCTTCTTCTGAGATGCTGTCTCTTATCCGTCACAGCCAGATCTAATGCCCTCTAAGCATCCACAGCATTTTTACATCTCGCTCTGGTTTGGCATTAATTTATTCTTACTCTTCCTCCATTCTGGATGATATGACTCTAGAGTCCTACAAGGCTGAGCAGCTGATGTTCAAAAGAGCTACAAAGGTTACCTGTGAGCCCAAGCGCTCATGCCTGACTTTACGAGGACTGCTAGTTCTGGAGTCCCAGAAGAGCCTCAAGCAAGGATACCTTGATGACAGAAGGTTCTTTGAAGAATATCAAAGCCTCTTTTGTATAAATGAAGATACTAAAGTTGAGATAAGCGTGACAGGTTCACATTCATACAACCAGTTAACAGGAGAATTGCAACTAGAATAAAGTGAAAAGCCACCACAATCCAGAACAAGCAGAACAAAACTAATTTCATTACTAAGGTGTTTGAAGAGTCAAAGAACTTCTTTCTTAATATTGAACACCTGCCATAGACAAGGCTGTTCTGAGTCAAGGTAATAAAAGGGAAAAAATTGGTCAAACAAATCCATCTCTAGTTCAACAAGAGAAACTGAGAGTTATGACTGTGCCAGGACCACCTAGAGCCCACATGCGGTGAAGTGGGGGGGAGACCTGGATTGTTGTTTGGGATTTGTCCCAAACCTGCTGTGCCATCTTAGGCCAGTCTTTCAACCTCTCTGAACTGTGGTTTTCTTCCCTGACATAAATCTCAATGTCCTTTCAAGCTTGCACATTCTGAGCCTGTTTCTCCTTTAATGTTTGGACATTGGGACCTTGTACCTTTTACCCTCTGAAAAAAAGTAAGAGCTGATGGGGCCAACCTTATGACATGTAGCGGATGTTTACATTAATGTCCCTTGATTCTAGGTCAAAATAAATGACTCATGAATGTGGGTAGGAGGGCACTCATTCAGGGCTTCCTTACCTTTCCAAACTTCTCTTAATTTGATCTACTTTTCCCTTGCCCTGGCTCCTATCTTATGGCTTTTTATTTTGTGGATCTCAAGTACAAAGGCTTGAGCTAATTATCTTTTGCTGTTCACACCACATTATCAGCATATAATTATAAGGTCTCTTTGTGTATTTTATTTTTGTATGTATTTATCTAGCAGCTTTTTACCCTACTTCCTGCTCACATTCTCCACTCTCCAACAGAAGCCATTAAAAAAAATTGGTTTAATATATGTCATTTTACTGGAATATGCTCTTGTAAAATATGGATGTTTGCTTTGTGTGTACATATTTTTAAATTATGTGAATGTATTGAGCTGTATAATCCTATTTAGCTGATGAAGCTAGCAAGAGAACCCTCCACACCCAAACCCCTTCTTTTCCACCACTGGAGATGTTTACAAGCTAGGGAGACCTCCTAAAACTACACGGCACAAAGTGAAAGAGCACACACTATTCATCCTTTCAACCAAAGTAAGGAGAACAATATAGCAAAGTGATTAAGAATGCAATCTCTCAGCCCAAATTAACTTTAGTCTGAGTCTTGTTTTTCCACATTTATGACGTTAGGCAAATTACTCAACCACTCAGAAATCTCTTTTCTTTCATCTTTAAAATAAGTATAAGAATAACTCTTGAGCTATTGTGAGGATTAAACAAGGTAGTCTTAGAACAATGCTTGGTATGTGGAGCCTGGCATGGAGTGAATTCTAAATAAATGACAGCTGGAATTATTAAAAAAAATTTTAGAGTTCAATTCCCCATCCATGCACTACCCTCCCCCTCCCACAAAAAAACCCCTAGCAAAACAAACAAAAAACAAAAAATCAGTAAATGATGCTGCAACAGCAGGATACTCACATGGAAAAATAATGAAATGTGACCCCACCATACAGCATACAAAAAAAAATTCTTGTTAGAAGGCTCACAGATGCTAACCCCACAAGTCTAGTGAAGGAAAGATAGTTTTGGATGAAAGACAAAAAGAAAGTTAAGAACTTTAAAGACATGTGTGGGAACACAGAAAATTATACAATTAAAATCTTATCACTAACCCTTCAAGTCCCTGGGAGAAGAGGTTTCAGTGCAGGTGTTCACATGTAACCAACTGATAGTTTTCTATACTGGCATGAAGAAGTGAAAGGAAAAGGGTAGGCTTCCATATATGTAACTTCAGGGTTTTTTAATGTTAAAATACGTCCTTTGAGTCATGTACCTTGACTCAGCCTAGCTTTCCCCATCCCTAAATCAGAGTCCCAGCCACATGTAAACTGCCATCTTCCATCAACTTGGTCAAGAGTTTCTAACCAGGATAATCCTTAATCTGAGGTTGACCATTCAAGGAAGTTAAGAGTGACAGAAAGTTGGACGTCCTTAGCCATCATCTCCTCTACCACTACTTTGCACATGAGAAAATTGCACAGATTAAGTTTCTGTCACTATGTCACATGTTTTTTGCTTACAGTGCCCCAATAGATATGCAATGATTATGCAAACAGCCCATGTGATTGATTCAACAATGCAGCAAATGCTGGTGTTGCCTCAAAATGCAAAGTCACCATGTGGAGGCACCATTGAAGGTGAGGTCTGACCTTTCCTGAAGGCCAAAAAAACACTCCTTGATGATCTCTGGAACCAGAATATACCCAAGAAATAAATAGCCTAAATTTAGCAAGTCACATGTTCCTTAGCCCCAGAGCCCGCCCCAGCTCCCCACTGACTTAACCTTTAAAGGGCATGCCCTGGGGAGACAATCACCCAGTCATTGCCCTTCAGTAATGTGAACTCTAGACTGAGTATCTAAGGCAGCCTGAGCCAGGTGAGTCAGAAAAGCGATGCCCAAAGGCACAGCGAATGGAGCAGGATTACCAAAACCCCAACCTGCAGACTTAGCTCGAGGAAATGAGTGGAGTACTTCCTCAAAGAAATGTCTTTTGACAAGCCCAGTGATTCACAAGAGATCAGAAAATACGTTGCACTTCTATTTATACTTTCCAAACTACTTTAACTAACCTTATGAAGTATTCATGAAAACAGTATTTATCGAGTGTTAGCAGAATGATAAATTATATTCACCCTTTCTTTTTGCTTCTCAATATAATTGTTGTATTGTTGCTTTCAATTGCATTCTTTTAAATACACTATCAGCACCCACATGTATTTAGTGAGTTAAGTCGAAATTAGAAAAGTTAAAAACATAATTAATACTAAATAGCTATCAATAATGGACATTAGCTGGGTTGATGGACTTTAGCTATAACTAGTGTCAAACGTAAAAGAAAGAGCAATTTTAATTTAGGTTGTTCATGTTAAAACAACCAGAAAGAACAAACATATGGAATCGTGATGACAGAAGAATTTTTGAAATCAATATTCAGAATATCCTGTGTCTTGACACTCTGTCTGTTTTAGATACATGTAGGAATAAGAGTTCCTAAAGTTTGTCATATTGTTCCCTGACTAGTTTCAGGTTTTATAAAACTCTGCCTATCATATAAACTGCATTTATTAAGATATAATTGACCTATTTTCACATTTTAATCATCTAAGACTTATACAACCATAATCACAGCTTCAAATCAGCATGATAATAAATGTTATCAAACTGAATTAGTTTAACTGTAATCAAAAGCAAAAATATCATGATATTATGGTTAATTCATGCAGTCTTATTTTGGGGAATGTGCAATTTCTGTTGGACTCTTTGAAACAGTGAAAATAACTCAAAATTCCTGCTGCCTCCTTCAAAGACCCTCTAAGGGCCTAGGTACCCCAGGCTGTGAATCACTGACTTAAAGCCTTATAAAGGACCCAATGGTAGAATTATATAGCTCTGGAGTGGAAAGGTAGACCTACATTTTATTTCTGCCTTTGCACCCAAGAAAAAGAATGTGTGATCAAGACATGAGCATAATGCTTACCTTTCCAGTATTTCAATTTCTGCATCTGGAAAGTGGGAATAATTTACAGATGAAAGAGAGAAAGAGGAAGGAAGAAAGATAGAAGGAAGGAAGGGAAAGAAAGAAAGAGAGAGAGAGAGAGAGAGAGAGAGAGAGAGAGAGAGAGCCATTGAAAAATCTGTACATCATGTATCATGGCTAAACATCATTGCTACAGGAAGAAAACAATTTGGGTACTCTGAGGTCAGAGAAAAGTTTGTGATGTTAATTGTTCATCACTTCTTCTGACTCACAGACAAACTCAACCTGTTTCAAGAATTAAAGAATTCAAAAAATTCAACATGACTACATTAGCTCTATTTCAAGTGTTTTGAAATCAATAATCTTCAGAAGAAGGTACAGGACCAAAGAAAGAAATTCTTCTGAAGTTTGGATGAGTGAACAAAGTCAAAAGTTTTGACTCAAGCCCTAAAGAAAGTCACATTTTATTTCTACTGGAGAGGAAAATTTGTTATGTCGTCATTTTTCCCTCCCCACCACCACCTCTTCCTCCTCTTTTACCTCCTCTTCCTCCTCCTCTTCCTCTTTGTCTTATCAAAACCGTTTTGGGGTGACTTTTGCTGTGAAATAGAGCCTCTAAGTTTGTATCTAAAGATAGCCTTTCAAAAGCCTACTCACATAGCTAATAACCTCCTCCAACTTCAGATTTTTATAAAAGCCCCTCTTGAGTTGAATCCCAAGTTATGCTTGTGCATTCTTGTGCAAATAAACAAAATATCAAAACCAGGTCCAGAAAACAATAAATTCAAACACAGAAACTTTATTTTCCCAAAGATTTGCATCACCCTTGGCATTAACTCCTCTAACCTCATGAAGAATTAGGCACTGAAGGAGCTGGGTACACATGCATTTCAACCCAAAGAAGCAAGGCTATCCCAACAAGATGTGATAGTCTGTGGTGGCTTGCAGTGATGCACCCCAGAAAAACGTTCTTAATGTTAATCTATTCCTGAGGGTGTGAACCCATTATAAGTAGGATCTTTTGAAAAAAATGTAATTTTATTGAGATATATTCACACATTATACAATCCATCCAAAGTGTACAGTCAATGGCTCACAGTATCATCGCATTGTACATCACCACATTCAATTTTTCATCACATAATATTCATCACCATGATCATTTTTTAGAACATATGCATCACTCTAGAAAAAGAAATAAAAAGAAAAAATTCATACATCCCATACCCCTTACCCCTCCTTCTCATTGACCACTAGTATTACAATCTACTCACTTTTTTACTCATTATCCACTCACCCCCAATATTCAATTATTTTTCATCCTTATTTTTTCACTCATCTGCCCACACAAAGGGTAAAGGGAGCATCAGCCACAAGGTTTTTCACAATCATAGAGTCACACTGTAAAAGCTATATAGCTATACAATCACCCTCAAGAATCAAGGCTACTGGAACACAATTCAGCAGTTTCAGGTATTTCCCTCTAGTCACTCTGATACACCATAAACTAAAAAGGGATATCCGTATAATGCATAAGAATAACCTCCAGGATAATCTCTTGACTCTGTTTGAAATCTCTCAGCCACTGAAACTTTATTTTGTCTCATTTCTCTCTTCCCTCTTTTGGTCAAGAAGGTTTTCTCTAGCCTATGATGTAATAGGCCCAACTGAATCAGGATGGGTCTCAATCCTATTACTTGAGCCTTATAGAGCAGGCCACAGGGAAGAAACCAAGGGGAACAGTCAGAAACTGGAAGACAATGGATTGTGGAAGAGAAAGGAAAGATGCTGCCATGTACATTGTCATGTGATGGAAAAGCCAAGGACCAAGGATCACCAGCAGCCAGCCCCAAAATGCTAGTCTTCAAGGAGAAAATTTTTCCTTGCTGATGCCTTGACTTTGAAAATCTCCTAGCTCAAAACCAAGAGCAAATTTATCCCCATAGTTTAAGACTTCCCATTGTGTGATGTTTGTTTTAGAAGCTAAGAAGCTAAAACATACCCCAAAAGGCCACTATTTCTGCCCTCCATCTCTTCTCTAGAGGAATCTCCTTGCAGAAAAGTGTTATTTGTTTATAATCTCTGTGCTATGCTGTCCTTGGTGACTTGCTGGTTTGCAGTCAGTTAGTTATTATCTGAATTAGTCAGGATGATGAATGTAAACAACACTAAGGAACAAATATGAGCAGTTAGTTAGCATCACTTTCCAATTACTCCTCTCAGTTAATGTCCAACATAGAGCCCAGCCCCCTATGCTTGAAAAAATCTACAGATCTAAAATCTGGCCTTGCTCCAGCAAATTTTGGGTCTCAAAACTCTCCAGCACACCCTCTAATCCTGCCAGGACCTGCTCTTCCCTATGTTTGTCAACACTCCAATCTTCTCTACCTCTGTGTCCATCCTAAATTGCCCCTGTCTGCAATGCCACTCCCACCACTCTACCCCTCTACAAATCCTAGTCTTTCCTTGTGGACTTGGATAGATCCCAATTTCTCTATGTAATCCTTTCTGCTGATCTAGGCCCAAAAGCTCTCTCATTTTGCAGAAATTCTATTGCACTTATAGCTACATATATTAACAGTTACCCATAATTTTCACATCCAGAAAGTCAATATGCCATCTAGAGGTACTGCTGCTACAACCCAACTAGTTTTTAAATTCCCTGGGGAAGGGATTATGTCTTACATCTTTGAAACATTCTCCCCACAAAGACAGTAACCTTTCTAGAACAAACGTATTGGAAACTAAGTTGATTGACTCGAGTATCATGAATTAAGAATAAAGTCCATTCTTAATTAAATAAGAATTAAATTGATCTAACAGACCAACTGCACTTTCTCTGTGCTCCTGAGTTTTTAGCAAGGTAAAGGTAAGAAGTAACTGCCCAAGATAAACAAGATAACCTTCACAAAGCTTTTCAGTGTATGTAGGATATTCTACGAAATTCTTATCATACAGCGCAATAGTGTTGATGGTATTTCTGTTCTATACTGAATGCAAGTGAGAGGAAAGCAGAGCAAATAGGGGACAAGGTCAGCTCTTTATAACAAAGGGGTCATTTTTGCTATTCATTTTTGAAGACATTTACAAGGTATAATGTTAGGAGCATCTCAAACTTTCAGCACTAAAGTCTCATTCCAAAACCTCTTCCAAACTGACCCCAGGAAAAGAAAAAAATAACTGGTTTCCTATTATAAAGTATGCTTCCTGAAACATATTTACTGTCTTAAAATCAGATGCTGTGTCTGACTAATAATAATAGCCCATCTACAATAAGCAGCATCCCTTCCTGCAGCTTGGTACCTGGAAAGTCATTTGGCCATTACCAGCTTGAGACAACAGTAGACCGCACTTGTGTAACACTTGCTAGCTGCAAATTCTTGGACTTGCTAGCTGCAAATTCTTGGACCCCCATATGCTTATTTTGAAGAATTAAGTTTGGCCTCCAAATCTGCATATTTAGCAAGCGCCCCAGATGATTTTGCTTTTGGCAGTCCTTGCCACATTGTTTTGAAATTCTGATTTAAAAGAATGCCCTTATTTCGGCCCCACATGAGGCTAAAAAACCTAAGACTACTACTCTGAGACTAAGTGAAAGAGCAGATGGGCTCCTGATCTAGAGTATTCCACGACAGAAACTTCTATTACCTCCCACTTTGTTTACAGTATATCTAATGCTCACTAAAACAGTTCTTAGAGTTGCATATAAGAGTGACCAATTGTACCACAGAACCTCCCAAAAGCTCAGAAAGTGGTAGCGCCAGGTTACTATGGAAAAATGAAGTTAATGACTGAAAATAGAATTGTTGAAAGGTTGTTAGAAGGAGTCCAACTTTTAGTATAACAGGATAAGTGCCTACTGAAGCTACCCTCCTACAGAGAACAACTAAAAGCTCTGGACATAATTGATATACATATTTGAAGGTGCTGTAGGGTACACAAAAGCACCCAGGTTCTGGAAGGGAGTTGACATTTGGATGAAGGGAATGGCTTCGGGCATGACAGAACGAGTTTCTCTCTTTTTTTTTTTTTTGGTTCTTATATTTTTGGCTCTTGGACTGAGGGAAAGTAGCAAGGTTGTGTGTCTAAAACTTCAGAAGAAAATCTGCACTTTTTGGCCTGAAGAACCAGAGAACAAAGTTCAGGGTAACCGCAGCCATTGCCAAGTAAAGAGGTCATCTTGGAAAGGAAAGGGTTAGAAAGGGGAACCACAAATTTTGTCTGTAAACCCTGCCCAATCACCTGGGTAACTCCCAAGCTACACATAAACAGGGCAAACTAACAGCCTATCTAAAGATAAAAGAGCTAAAAGGAAATTTGAGCTTCCACCCCAAATCAGAGATATCCATTTGATCCAAACAAGTTGATTTCCTTCTAAGACAAACAGGAAAAAATTAACACTCTTCCAAATTATCCTTAACATAACATTCACAACATCCAGAATACAATCCAAAATTATTCAACATATAAAGGAGAGGTAAAGGTGACCTGTTCTCAAGAAAAACGACAATCAGTGGAAACTTGAGATACTTGAAGTAGCAGTTAAGAATTTTAAAGTAACTTGTTGTATGTGTTCCAGGTTGTACAAGAAAATATACTATAATTAAAGAAAAGGTAGGGAATCTCAGAAGAGATTTAGAAACTATAAAAAATAACCATGTTAACCAAATGAAATTCTAGAACTGAAATATATAATATCTGAATTAAAATATTCACTAGATAGGCTCAAGAGTAAGATGGAGACAATAAAGAGAATTGTCAGTATATAAGAAAATAGATCAATAGAAATTATTCAAAAAAAAAAAAGGACAAAATAAGCAGTTAGAACTACAGATACCTTCCCTTACTCAATTTAGCCAGATGACCACCCTTCTTATCCCAGCAGAAGACCAAAGGTAAATTCCTTGGAGAGGGTAAAACGAAGAGTTTCTGGATTCTGAGGCCAAACATAAAGGAGGTTGGTGGCTCAATATTGAAAGCAGAAAGATTAACTGTAAATTTACATACTGCATGCGCAAATCCCATGACTTAGATCTCTTTCTCAAAAGGTTAGCAACCAGGCTTAGATTCTCTAAGCAGTATATTAGAAAGTTCTATTTTGGGGAATCCTTTCAACACAAGAGAAAAGACCCAAAGATACTGACAACTACATGTCTGTTCTCCAACACAGTAACCCAGCCAGTTCTTATTTGGGAGCAGATATGCCTGGATGATCACATTCCAGGGACAACATAGATAAAGAGAGATGGGACTCCCAGCATTCAGAATGCAAAGTTTCATAAAATATTCCCGTTTTTCAGCCCCATGCCTCTCTTCCACCTTCTGTTGTACCCAATATCCCTTTCAAGGAAGAAAACTGGATGTCTGAGGAATAAGGCTCAAAGGGAAGCTTACTTCTATTTACATTCTCTCTCATAATTTTGAATTTTGTAACATAAACATATTATCCTCTAAAAACTAAACTACTACTTTTAAGTTCTTTCAAAGGGATTGAAAGATAAATTTGATAAAATATCCCACAAAGTGCAACAAAAGACAAAAAAGAAAAGTAGAAGACAACATTGCTAAAAGAAATCAAAGGAAATCTAAATTGGTGAAAAGGCATTCCCTGCTCATGGATAGGAAGGCTAAATATAGTTAAGATGTCAGTTCTTTCCGGATTGATCTACAGATTCAACACAGTATCAATCAAAATTCAAACAACCAACTTTGAAGATTTGGAAAAGCTAATTACCAAATTCATCTGGATGGGAAAGAGCCCCAAATAGCTAAAAGCATCCTAAAAAGAAGAATAAAGTGGGAGGATTAACACTCCCTGACATTAAAACCTATTATAATGCCACAGCGGTCAAAACAGCATGGTATTGGGGTGGGAGGTCAGGAGCAATAAATCAGGCCCTAGCAAGGAAAAGGTATCTGGAGTCACAAGATTCAGGGCGGAAAGTCCCCAAGAGTTTAAAATTGAGCAATAATCATTGTTAAGAAACTAAAAGAATGGGATTTTTTTTGCAAGAGCTAACAGCATTTTTCTGCTTCTGTAGATAAGCTTGCTTGCCTACAGCTGCAAATCAAGATGTGGCTCTAAAAAGATGATACCCCTTTCCTGCTTCTGTGGATAAGCTTGTGGTTTTTGCCTTTATAAGCCCCCCCTTGAGAATCTCTCGAGGCTGCTCTCTGAATCTCCCTTCTTGGAGGTTTCTGAGGCAGTCACCAACTGGCTAATAAAGACTCCAAATTGGCTTGCAGATTTTTTGAATTGTGTGGTCTCTCTTTTGGCGTGCCCCACAACAACTGGCGCGAAGACAGAAGCATTAACCAATGGAATGGAATTGACCACCAAATCTTAGGTCAACTGATTTTTGACAAGGCCCCCAAATCCTTTGAACTGGGACAAAATGGTCTTTTTCAATAATTGGGCATGGAAGAACTGGATATCAATAGCCAAGAGAATGAAAGAGGACCCCTATCTTACACCCTACACAAATATTAACTCAAAGCCGATCAAACACCTAAATACAAGAACTAACATCATAAAGCTTCTGGAAGAAACTGTAGGGAAACATCTTCAAGACCTATTAGTAGGAGGTTCCTTCCTAAACTCTTCACCCAAAGCACAAGCAACAAAAGAAAAAATAGATAAATGGGAACTCCTCAAAATCAAATGCTTCTGCACCTCAAAAGACTTTATCAAAAAGATGAAGAGGCAGTCAACTCAATGGAAGAAAATATTTGGAAATCACATATCAGACAAAGATTTGATTTCCTGCATATACAAAGAAATCATACAACTCAACAACAAAAGAACAAGCAAACCCAATTATAAAATGGGCTAAAGATATGAATAGGTATTTTTCTAAAGAGCAAATTCATATGGCTCAAAAGCACATGAAGAGATGCTTATTTCCATTGGCTATAAGGGAAATGCAGATCAAGGCTACAATGAGATACCACCACACACCTATAAGAATGGTTATTATCCAACAAACAGGAAACTAAATGTTGGCGAGGATGTGGAGAAACAGGGACACTTATGCACTGCTGGTGGGAATGTACAATGGTGCAGCCACTATAGAAGACCATTTGGTGGTTCCTTAGGAAACTAAATAGCAAGTTGCCCTCTGACCCAGTAATAGCACTACTTGGTATATTCCCAGAAGAGCTGAAAGCAATGACACAAACAGACATTTGCACACCGATGTTCATAGCAGCATTATTCACAATCACCAAAAGATGGAAACAAATCAAATGCCCATCAACAGACAAGTGGATCAACAAAATGTGGTATATACACATGATGGAATATTATGCAGCAGTAAGACAAAATGACATCCTGAGGCACATGAGAAGATGGACAAGCCTTGAGGACATAATGCTGAGTGAAGTTAGCCAGACTCAAAAGGATAGATTCTATATAATTCCACTTTTATGACCAGCATAAAGGTATAATCAGAGGCTTATAACACCGAATATAGGGGACTTAGAGATACATAGAAACTAGAGATGGGTGAACCGTTAGCTAATGAGGTTGTACTCCAATGTAAGGAAATAGATAGGAGTGAAGGTGGTTCTCTAGTAGGTCTAGAAGTTAATATTACCATATTGGAGATGAACAAGATTGAAAGGGGTTGTAGAGACCTATGTGTCCCACTGGTTAACACTAGAAATAGGAATTAGTTCTTGTGAGAATTACTTCATAGATGTGATTCTTGTACAAAGAGTGTTTAAGTCCAGGATACAGGGAGAAAACTGCTATTGCCCAATTCATACAATCTTTAAGTGGTCAAGTTAGGATTTGGACTCAGGCAAAAAGCTCCAGAATCCAAGCAATTTACCACTAAATTGCCTCTTTAGGTGAGATATTTCAATAGGTCACTAAAATTTCTTCCAATTTTACCTTCTGTCTTATATTTAATGTTCCAATTAAAGTCTATGATTTTAGTGCACATAAAATATATTATAATAAATTTCAATTTACAAAACTATTTTCAAAATAATAGTCCACTTGCAAGACTTTTAATAAATAAACATTTTTGATGATCATAAAAATAATACACACCTATTGTGTAGGATTTATAAGAAACCAGAAAAATATAAAGACTAGACTACTCTTGTCTCTAAAAGCCCATGTATAACAGATCTTTGGGGTAGAGCAGAGAAGTTTGAAGACTAATGAAATTAAAACCCTGGTTGTATGGAGCTACTGTTGAATTGAAACTGTTGTGTAATTTGAAGCTATTTAAATCTTGAAACTTTCATCAAGGCAAGTTCACGATTGCATACTAATATCCTCCCCATGTCCGTAACCATCATTTTTCTAAGTTTGGGCAGCAGACCAAGATACTAATCATTTTGCAGGAGAAAGAGTAAGTCTGTTACCATCGCTCCCTCAGTTATTGTGGTCTCTGAGCTACCTGGTCAGGTAATCCCAGGCAAGCTGGTTGTGGTATCCCAAAGGAAAATGAATGCATAACACCCTCAGGTATGCATACATGTTAGATGGGTTTGTCAGAAACCAGTGCCTGCTTTTCAGAGTCCCACATGCATGGCAATGCTCTCTTTGTCTTCTAGGTCCTCTGCCAACATTGCATTCCCACACAGAGCCCTGAACTCTAAGAAGGCTGGGAAACTACTATGGTTTTATTGTATTCCATGAAAACAAGCACTTTTAGGAAAAACACTTGAGTGCTTGTTCAGTGGGCATCATGCTCACGTACAAATTTATTTGCTGTCTACAATAAGCATGGGGATAGTATTCTTGTCTTCATTTTAGAGATGAGAAAACTAAGGCTCAGAGAGGTTAAGGAGCTTGCCCAAAGTCACCCAGAGTGGGATTCGAAGCCAGCTGTATTTGCCTTATTTCTCCATTACCCAAATTGTTCTTGATTTCTCTCATCTGCAAGCATGAAGTAATAATAAACTTGGATGATTCTAAGCAGAATATTTTTCAAAGGTCAGGAGTCCCTTCTTTACAAGTGGGAGCAAGGATGCTGAGGAAAAGGAAAAAGATTGTGTTTAAATCAGAGGAAAAGGATGGTGTTTAAATCATTTCAATTATCTCTTCAGTTTCTCTTAGTTTTAACATAATTCCTTAGTAAATTGATGGTGCTTCCGGCTTTGAAATTCTTTTGTGTGTATCTGATGTTCCCCAACTTGCCCTTGCTTTAAACAAAGCATCAGTTATCTTCCATAGAGCTTTGAGAATATTTAACAGGTCTCTGCACCTTTGGGGGGTGGAGAGAGAGCAGGGTGGTGATTTCTTACATAAAATATTGTTTTAAGCATTTAAAGCCAGTTTTATTAATCTTCCATTTCTTAAAAATTGGGACACCACAGTAACATCATAAGGGAGCAGTTGTCTATAATTTGCACTGCTATATTTGGTTTCCGGATTGTTAAATATGCAAGTCTATTGTTTGGAATAATAGTTAATAATAGTTTCCAGGCAAGGCGGAAATAGAGCCACTATCATTTAAAAGCCTGAGCCAAACTGCAACTGCCTCTCCAGCAAGATAATGAGTTAATAAAGAAGACTTCTTTCAAACCAATAAACACCATCACTGTTCAGAATTATTTAGGCCCCCATTACCTCGAACTTCTAGTCACTAACCCATCCCAATGTGATCACTAAGAATAAACCCATCCCGCCTCTTCAGTAAGGGCTAAACCGCTGATATTTCTATCTATATTCTGCAGGAAATGATGACTACAATAAGAATTAGGCTCTGGGTTTAGAGAGCTTCTGTTCTGAGAATGAGGACAAGCTGTTGGATTGTGGAAAATACGAAAGGCTGAGATTCTAGGGTACCTGGAATAGCTCCTTTGATGTGCTGCCCAGAAAAGCCTTCCCAGATCCTCTCGCCCCAGCACACGTTTCGCGTTGGATGCTCACCCCTCTGTCCTTTCAGATGCACACTCCATCCTTCTCCACTCTGCACGGTGCCCCCAGGGACTGCAGCCATGCAGCTCCCAGACCCCTCTGGGTTCCTGTTGGTTTTGACCAGTAGCAGGCACTAGGTAGGTGATTGGAGGATAAGAGGGGTTTATGGGGGAGAGTGAGGATGAGGTATTTATTGCCCTGATTTGGCCATAGCTACATTCCCTGACCTAAAGCACAGTGCACCTCCTTCAGCTACTGCTGGCACCAT
Organism: Tamandua tetradactyla; assembly: GCF_023851605.1. Classification (NCBI taxonomy): domain Eukaryota; kingdom Metazoa; phylum Chordata; class Mammalia; order Pilosa; family Myrmecophagidae; genus Tamandua; species Tamandua tetradactyla. The sequence goes on from NC_135352.1 coordinate 14,279,481, forward strand.
CCTGGTATCACAGGCTACTGCTCACCACCCGCATGTCCTTCACCCCGAGGGGAGGCAATGGTGTCCTGCTTTTGCCATTCCTGGTACTGTACCATTCCTGGTTGCTTTTCTCTAACCCTGTACCACCTCCATACACGACCCCTTCACAGAACTCCTTCAATCTTCCCTTTGTAGTGTGCCTGGTTCCCTGTGGGACTCTAACTGATAGAATGGTCCTCCTTCTCTTCACATGCAGTCAACAGAGGGTGGCTCTTGAAATATAATGTATTTCAGGTTTTAGAGAATACAGAGGTTGGAAGTCAGGTCAGCGGAGACTTAGTCCTACTTCTGCTATTAGTTTCCTCTGTGAACTTGAGGAAGTCAATGGAACTTCCCTGATTTATAAGGCTCTGGACTATTCAGATCCTCACCTACACATCCAATTTCACGTCCTGCAGTTCTCCTCCCTCCTTCCCAGGACCACATGTCCCACAATCACTACACATAATTTCCTATGTCGTTTCTCACTCTTTCAACAGCATGATACAACCTATGCCAGCAGGTACTCTATCTCCCTTTTTATTTTGTCTCCACCAAAGCACAGAGCATAATTCTTGGGCCGTAATAACTTCCCGGTACTTGTTAACTAAAAAAAATGGGAACAAATCAATGCATGTAAATTTATATCAAGTAGTAAAACATGCATCCATGTATTTTATTACCAGTTTGTGTCCATGTTCTGCTATAGACTTAATTTTCTACCCTCCGGCCTTTGGAAAAGTATAAAACGTAACATTGTAGCACACACTGAGATATGTGTGTGTGTGTATTCATTGCTAATATTTGTCTAGGGGTCAGGAGAGAGAGAGGATAGAACCATGATAAAGTACAGACTTTAAAATAAGAGGCCTCTAGGTTTCAGCTCCAGCTCATGTCACTTACTGTATTACCTTCGGCAAGTTACTGATACCCTCAGATCCTTTTCCTTTTCTGTAAAATGGTGATCACCCATCCACGTTGCAGGTTAGTATGAAGATTAAATTCCCTAACTATATAAAGCACCTGAAACATAGCAAATGCTTAATAAGTGTTCATTTCCTTTCTCCCTGAATGACCGTTTACACACAGAACGCTGACATTCCCTGCAGGTTCTGTTTCTTTTTCCAAGAGTCCTTTATTCTTTGGGTTAAATTGCCTAGGACTTGAAGCTCTGAGACCAGAAGTTTTACAAAGTGACGAAATTAACTCTCTCCCGCAAACACGTTCAAATTAATCTCATCAAAGTCCTCTGAGGGCAAATGTTTAATCATCAGAACTTTAGGTAATTAAGAAGACTTAGAAGAGTAGTAACATTTTAGACTTTAACTACTTCCTAGGAACCTGGGCGATGTAATACTAGATGTCTTCAGCCCAATGTATCAAGCTGTTCAGTTTTACTAGCAAATAAGTAAGCACAGGGGTAAAAAGAAATTTAAGAGGGTGATGAGAGACCCACGGTCTTGACTGTGGCAATAGCTCATGGGTATATACGTAGGCACAGCTTCTTACATGTGGACTATATCCCAGTAAAGCTCATTTAAAAAGTCAAGTACATTCCCGAAAACCCTAAAGATAACCTTGGGCTCTATCAAAGACTGTGTGCCAGTTTAAATCTGTGGTGAACCCCACAAAAGCCATGACCTTTAACCCTCATTCAATATTGCTGGCTGGGAGCTTTTTGACTGTTCCCATGTGACTCACCCAGTTTGTGGGTGGTAACTTTTGTTTAGATGACTTCAATGGAGATGTGTCTCCACTCATTCAAGGTGGGGTTGCTTACTGGAGCCCTTTAAGAGGGAACCAGTTTGGAAAGAGCTACAGAGCCCACACAGCCAGAGACCTTTGGAGATGCAGAAGGAAAATGCCCTCCCTTGGGAGTTTCATGAAACAAGAAGCAGGGAGAGAAAGCTAGGAGAGGTCACCATGTTCACCATGTGCCTTTCCAGTTGAAAGAGAAACCCTGAACATCATCAGCCCTCTTGAGCCAAGGTATCTTTCCCTGAATGCCTTAGATTGAACATTTCTATAGACTTGCTTTAATTTGGACATTTTCATGGCCTTAGAACATGTAAATTTCCAACTTAATACATTCCCCCTTTTAAAAGCCATTCTGTTTCTGGTATATTGCATTCTGGCAGCTAGCAAACTAGAATAGATTGTATAAAAGTTTTACCTATTAAGTCCATTTTCTTCAAACTTAAAAGCCTCCACATGGCTCCTATGCCAAATAAGCCCTGAAACTCAGAGCTACTATTTCTTTATGGGATAGAGAATTTCATTCCTCTATCCCATAATATTGATACCCTTTTTCAGCATGAAGAAGTTAAAATGGTCATTACCCAGATATCCCTGAAGATTGAGAGAAAAATCAAATGAGAGGGAGAAGGGGTAACTGAGAAGTTAGGGTTTAACTAAGGATGATGACTACTGACTCAATATATAGGTATTTCTTTTTAGTTTCTAGGGTAATAGAACAGTCAGAAGGGAATACCTGAAATTGTGGAATTGTAATCCAGTAGCCCTGATCTTGATAATGATTGTATAACTATATCACTTTTATTGTGTGTCTGTGTGATTGTGAAAACCTTGTGACGGACACTCCTTTATCCAGTGTATGGGTAGGTGAGTAATAAAATAAAGGCATGCATGAAAAATAACAATAATAGGCTGGGAATACGGAGGGAAATACCCTTATGCAAACAATGGAAAATAGTTAATAGTACTATTTTAACAATCTTTCATCAATTGTAAGAAATGTAGCTACTGTTAAAAAATGGTGGAATTACAAAAAAAAAGTGCTATCATCAACTTTAGCAAATTTTCCTCACCAATGCAAAGGTTGGGGCTGGGGAAGTGTGTGGGAATCCTGTATTTTATACACGATTGTTCTGTAAATTCACAACTTTCCTAATAAAATTTTTTTAAAAAGTCATGTAAGAAAACTAAACCTTAAAAATGAAAAAAAATCATCAGCCTGTGTACTTATGCTTTGTGTATTTTGCCATAGATCAGTTATAGCTCATATGGTACTATAAGCATGAAAAATAAAAGGAAGATGCCAAATAGAAAATATAGTATGCTATCTTTTGTGTAAGAAATAGAGGGAGCATATGAATATATATTTTTATGTGTTGGCATCTGCATAAGAGTCCCTGAAAAAATAAATAAGAATCAAATGACAATTATCACTCTTATGACAAAGAAGGGGAAGGGTGAGGACTGGGAGGTAGTGAGGCTTTTTGCTGTATAGTTTCTTAGAGTGTCTTGCTTTTTTGAACCACATAGAAGCAAAAATAAAGAAATACATGTTTAAATGAAGGTTAGTAACCAGGTGAGTGGGATGGGAGTGGGGGGTTGATGTCAGAAGGAGAAAAAGCAAGATGGCGTTTTCTAAAAACAGAAACACTTCGAAAGCACAAATGAGAAAAGCCCAAACTGGAAGGTTCTGCAAAGCTCAGTGATAAAACAGTCTAAGGTTTAAGGATGCTGAGGAGACGTGAACTGGGAGCTGCTTGCCACATGACTTATCCTCTGCCCAGAGGTACAAAGAGATCACTGTATTCTAAATAGATCTGCCAGAAATGTTTAACACAAAGCACACTATAAAACACCATATTATGTACTTCTATTATGAAACTAAATAAACCAACTAGTAAATGTATAGTGAAAGACCTGTATATGTTGAGCTCGCTCCAGGGCTGAGAGGGGTCCAGAGAATGGCGACAGGTAAAACAAGGTTCATTTCCTTAGAGAGCTCAAGTCCAGTCACAGGTGAAATGGCCAGGGACAGTTTTTGATAGTTGTCAGCTACTGAATGAAAAGGTACCAAGTTCAAAGGGGATGAGACCAGCCAGAGAGAACCCCAATGACTTAATTTCTAAAAGTTAATTCTTTGACTCCCAATGCTAGCCCCATGATGGCTGGAAAGGAAGTGGGCTCAGCCTACTGATAACCAGAAAGGAATCCAGGACAGCCCACACATTTCTTTGTTGTTTCCCATGCTCACTTCTTAGTCAGTGCCAGGCCTGCCTCCTATGGGCTCCTGAAAGCCCTTCCTTGGTGCCCTGGAGGCTCTTTTCCTTTCCTCTCCCTCTGCCCACAGCTCCTGGCTGCACCCTGCCTCAGCTTCCTTGGATCCTCACATTCTACAAAGAGGAAGATCCACTATTCAAATAAGCCTTTTTGGCCAAGTGGATAATATCACTTAGCAAAGCTTTGATGGGTAATTATGTTAAAAGACTCCATCCCCACCACAGCAGGGGATGGAAATGAACGAAGGGGTAAAGAGGGTAGAAAAACCACTTCCTTCCACTTGGGGAGGATGAGCAAAGCTGAAGGGGGGAGAAGAGCTCCTGGGCTGCCTTTAGAACTCTGCTTTAATGCTTTCTGTGACACAAGCTTGTTAGATCTACTTTGAATCAGGCTGACTTTAAGGATGTGGATTGTAGAAGAAAGAAGGGTGAGAAACTGTGCTTTCCAGCCCTGCTCTGCCACTTCCTCTGCCATGTTGTTTGACCTTTCTGATCCCTGCTTTCTCTGGCTGTAAAATAGAGAGTTTCAACTATATAGCCCAGGTCACTTTTAGCTTGAAAATGTCCCAATCTCAGGGTAGCATTTAGGGGGTTTCTGCCAGCACTAACCAGAGGTAAGTGACTTGGGATATGACAAGTGGTCCCTGGCATGGCCACCAGAGTGAGAGGCTGCCCTGCCATCTTCCCAGCAGCTGAGGCCCCTGTTGCTGTCAAAACAGCAGGCCATGGGCTCTGCATGGAAAAAAAGGAAGGGGCAGCTCCCAAGTGCATGGAATTCAGTCTGCAGAGCCTCAGGGCAGCCTGGCTCCCCTAAAACTCCAGTTGGAGAGTTCTTTTGGTTTCTGCAGCTCCTCCTCTTCCACCTGTGGCCTTCCTGGCTCACTGGCACCTCCCTCAGAGCAGGGCAAGGGAAGTTGAAAAGGACCAGTTAGATTCCCTGCCTCTCACTTAGAATTAACTTAATCAAGGCCTTACATTTCCTGACATGTGATCTCTCGGCACCCACAACCACCTGATAACCTTCTATGCACTCCTATTACTCCCTCCTTTTCTTATCTTATTTCCTGTTTGCTCTGCTGTACTGGTGCTTTGTTCACTCCCAAAGTCATGCATTCGTCCATCCAATCAACAAGCAATAACCAACAATCAGGCTTCTACTATGTGAATCAGATGCCTTCCCTGCCCTCAGGGTCTCACAACACATAGAGGTAATAGCAGTCCTAACATCTCTATTATTCTGGTCCTTAACAAGAGGAAGACCAGAAGGACAGAGGCCGAGGGGGCATCTGTGCCATTGTGCATTACAGACTAGATTAGAACCCAGACTACTTAACGCTGAAAGGTCTTTGGCTTGGGGGGATGAAGCAGATTATAAAGAGAGTCTCTGGCTGATCGAAGTGGATCATATCTCTTAGACCACATCTCAGTAGACTTAGAGTTTTCCACATTACTGCCTATAGTCACTGGATGAAGGTAATATCCATTTGCTTCTCTGCCTAGTGATCAACACTCTCTATTCCAGGAAATGCCCATCTCTGGCAAACATTCTTGGCTTTCTCGCCACCCGTCTGGCCCCAGTAGCCCCCGTGGGTCAGTGCCATCCCAATCATGTGCCTCTTCAGTTGCCAGTGATGACATCGAGTGCTTACCATCACTGTTGTTTCATTCAGATTACAAAATGGTTTTCCAAATTGCAACACAAGCTCCCACACAAGATTGATCTCTTCCCTCCACTGTCACCATTTCCCAAGTCTTGTTTTTAATATTGAATTCATTCTGGCAGATGTACTTCAAGTGAATCCAAGCAGACTTCCTCTTTTAAGTTAATTCAGTCTTGGGGGAAAATGGCTTCTGAGTTCACAGAAAGAGCTACTGACCCTTTAAGCTGATGTTGTATTATAAGAGCAAAGAATGCACTTTCTCTTTATTTTTGCTTCAGTGGTCTCCAATTCAGGCCGACTTCTCCCACATGGGTATAGGAGAGACAAGTTCAAAGTATGCCAGGGATTCTATCACTCAGCCTCTAACCCACAACTTGCGTGATCCTTCATAGCCTCACCCAACCAACCTCTATCATTTGAGTTGTCTATTACTGTGAGAAGACTACTCCAAAACCTAGTGGCTTCAAACAGCAATGATTTATTTGTTCTATAAGTGTGAAATTTGAGTAGGGTTTGCAGGGAAGACTTACTCTGCTTCAGACAGTATTAACTGAAGCAGCTTGACTGAAGACTGAAGGATCACTTCCAAGATGGTTCATTCCCATGCTGGATAGTAGATTCTGTAGGTAGGATAGGAGCTTGGCCAGGGCTGAGGACAGGCAGCCTCAGTGACCTTCCACATAGACTTCTCCATGGGATACTTTACTTACTGTTAGCATGGTGGTTGGTTTCCAAGGGTGAGCAACTCAATAAAAGAAGACAAAAGTACATGACATTTTATGACATCATCTTAGAAGTCATATGGTGTCACTTCCACTATCATCCACTGCTATAGGCAGTCATAAGGGCCCACTCAGGTCCAAGCAAAAGAGACAATGACCCCACCACTGAATGGGAGGACTATAAAAGTCACATTGTAAGAAAGGCATGTGGAATAGGATATAATGTGGGTGCATCTTTGAAAAATGTATTCTGCCATAGCTTATTCTCTGACCACAGCAAGTCATATTTACCCCACATGCAAAATGTACAACCTCTCCCACAAGACATCCAAGTTTCATCCCACTGTGGCATCAACTCAGAAACCTGAGATCGTATTATCTAAATACAGTCAGGACAGATGAGACTTTCTCTGCCTGAAGACCCATGAAGATTCATGAACTAAACATACAATTATGGCACAGGCAGAGGATACCACTACAGACTCTCATTCAAGGTAAAATGGAGGCACACAGCATTCATTGGTCCGTAACAATTCTGAAATCCAGCCAGGCTCATGTTACCAGTTTCCTTCTCAGGGCTCAGTACTAACATCTGGGAATTGTTCACTGTGACACTTGGCTTTGCCTTCTTTTTTTTTCAAAAAAAGTAAAATGATGCTTGCAGCTAAATAGTTTTCTTGACCTACTTCCTTCCAGTAGAAGCTTAGATTCAAAGACATCACTTCACGTTTGTACTGTCTCTATTCCTTTCAGTCCAGAACCCATATGACCTGGCATTCTAAAACTTGCTCTTTCCTCCTATCAGCCTAACCTCCCTGCTCTCTCTAGCACATATCTTACACCTTCACCTAGACGTTCACTTGTGTCATGTTTCTTGCTTAATCTGCCTTCTTTACCTCTCTCCCATTTATTCAAATTCTTCAAACAGTAAGTTATGTATTAACATATCCAGTGCCAATATCCACCATTATTGGGTATTTACATGTGCCAGGCTAATGTTAAGTAATGTGATACAGCAATGAGAGGCATGGTTTCTGATCTTAAGGAACTTATACTGCAGTGAGGAGACATAAAACAAAAGAGTAAAAACTGATATATAAGAAAATTGCCATAATGGAGATATGTACTCAAGGGACCCAAGAAGAGTAGCCCAGGACACCTGGAGCAGCTAGAGGTAAAAACCTGAAATTGTGGAAATGCATCCCATATCAAAACTTGAAATCTGTTCTATAACTACTTGTTACAATGTACTTTGAAAATCATTGCTTTTTTGTATATATATTTCACAATAAAAAGTTACTTAAAATTTTTTTTTTAAAGGCAACTCATGAATCTCTCCTACGGAATGCTGTGGGTGAGCAGTCAAGTTGTGCTGCCAAGGGCAAGAGACTACTGGCTGTTGGACATACAGTGCAGTGCCTATGACCATAAGAAAACTTTCCTAGGGAAGAGGGGACATTTAGAAATGAGTAAATGGGGAAATTCTTAAGGCCACATGCTCATGCCCACACTTGGGTAGAAAGGATCAGGGAGGTCCCTATGCTGTGGCCTGAAGTTATTCTCTAAATTTATCGTATGCAAAAACTCTGAAGGAGAGCACTCAGGTCAATCTGCAAAGACTAGGAAAGGTATTTCTTCCTCCTCCTTTTTTTTTTTTAACCCCTGGTAATCAAAGAAATCTCTACCCTACTATTAGCTATATACAAGCTTAAAGACAGGTGGCTCAGAGTCTAAATTCTAGCGAAAACACATGACAATATAAAAATATCCAGGTTTCAACAAAAGGTTACAAAACATATAGAGAAATGGGAAGTGGTGGTCCAGGTAGAGGAGAAGATTAAAGCATTAGGAACCATCAATGATGAGGAGCAGAACTGAGACATACCAGAAAAATACTTTTTTAAAAATGGCCCTAACTATATTTAAACAGCTAAAGGAAAACATGGAAAAACTAATTAAAGGAAATCAAGAAAATGATAGATGGACACAAACAGAATGTCAATATAGAGATGGAAATCATGAAAGGCATCCAAACAGAACTTAAAACCACACTATGGGAAATTAAAAACTCAGAAATTAAATACAACAGAAAACTGGAGTTGGCAGAAGAAGAATCAGAGAACTGGAAGACTGAAATCATTTAGTCTGAGGAATAGAATGAAGAAAAGTGAACAGAAACGGAGGAACCTGTAGGACACCATCAAATCTACCAATTAATGCATTATGAGACTCCTAGAAGGAGAAGAGAGAAAGAAGCAGAAAGAATATTTAAAGAAATAATGGCTGAAAATTTCCCAAATTTAATGAAGGACACTAATATACACATCCAAGATATTCAACAAACTCCAAACAGGATAAACCCAAATAGACCCCCACACAGCTTATTATAATCAATTTGTAGCTATCTAAACAGTGGGTGGATAGATAGATAGATAGATACATAGATAAGAAAGAAAGGAAAGAAAGAAGGAAGGAAGGAAGGAAGGAAGGAAGGAAGGAAGGAAGGAAGGAAGGAAGGAAGGAAGGAAGAAAAAGCATGAATCACATAGTAAATGTGACAAAATGTTAAAATTGGTGGATCTGGGCATCTGAGGAGGAAGAAGTATGTTGGAGTTCTCTGCATGTATTATTTTTGTAGCTGTCCTGTAAATTTTAAGGTATTTTGAAATAAATTATTAAAAAAAAAAAAACAAAAAAAAAAAAACCACATGGCATATCCCCTTCTGGGAGTCATTTCCCTGCTGTGAAAGTACCAAGAAACCCTTTGGAGCTTTATACTTACAAGGTGTGATTAACTTTGGGTTCTTAAATGTTTATTATTAGGAACAGTAGGCATTCTAATTGATGTATAACCCAACAGCTCTTTCCCAATGTTTTCTCTCTAAAGACTTGCCATTTCCTTGGAAAATTAACCCAAGGAGTAAGTCCAGCTTTTAAGTGTTTTCTAAGACAGTCCTACTTAGAATGGGGTCTGCAGATCAGCAGAGTTTGCATCACCTTGATAAAAACACAAATAAATATACAGGTAGTACTCCAGACTACTGACTCCAGAAATGCAGAGATGGGCAGCAATCCGCATTTTAACAAGTCCTCTTTGTGACTCTCTTGTATACACTCAAGGGTGCACTTGCCCTGAGACTTGCTCAATATCCAACATTGAGTGATATATGAGACTTGAGCCTGGTCAGCTAAACTCTGCCTTTCCCTCCAGGTTGCCCCTGCAGTGAAACCCTTCAGGCAAATCACACTGCCTTTTAGACTCCAGTTTACTAAGCCACTTCCCCTCACCTCCAGTGAGTTCAAGTTCACAGGTCCAGCCCTCCCTTTCAAGCACCACCTACCATTCCATCTACACTCCAGTACAAATAATGTCACCATTACATTTTTTTCTGCCCCCACTGAACAGGAGGCACCTTTTAGTTTTCTTCCCATAGAAGTTGCCAGATTCACTGCCAGCCATTAAATGTATCCATTCATACTGCCTTTCTTCAATAGTTGATTGATTTAATTCGAAGAAGAAAATCCTGCCATTTCCTGGAATGAATCTACTAAAAATTGATCTCATTCCTTCAGAGATTGAAGACAGTTATTGGCAGGATGGAGGTTCTTTTGACAGATGTATTGGGTTCATCTTCTATACCAACAAGCATCTAAATTTTCCTTTAAAATCCTCTTTTCTTACAGGATTAGAAAATATCCTTGGTTTTTTTTTTTTTTTTACATGGGCAGGCACCGGGAATCAAACCCGGGTCCTCGGGCATAGCAGGCAAGCACTCTTACCTGCTGAGCCATCATGGCTTGCCTGATATCCTTGGTTTTAATTCACTCCTTTTTTATCTGTGGCTGGAAGTTTTGTTTTTACCAAGGAGACCAAGGTCCCTTTGGGTTGCTTATTCCTTATGTAGAACAAAAGCTTATATGAGATTATTTTAGAAATCCAAAATAAGACAAAACCCGGCTCTCACATTTGGCCACATAACCATGTGGGGTTGGGGTTGTTAGCAGGGAAAGACTCAGACGGCTCAATTGCCTTGGGCTCCCTTGATTCATAGTCATTATCTTGGTAAATATGCCCTGAGTCTATTCCTCAGACTCAGAAATACAGAAACTTGGTTTTGCTAGCACAGAGAGGTAGCTGATCTTCATATAGCCAGAGTCTCAGTGATGGATCATGAGATTGATTCATCAAACCAGAAAGCCAACATGTTAACTTACGATGGGAGACCACTTTCTCCAGAAATGGAAGTTCCTAGCCAACATGAGCAAAACGTGATTGTCCTACAGTCAAACTACATGGGAAGCTATTCTAGTTTGCTAGCTGCTGGAATGCAATATACCAGAAATGGAATGGCTTTTAAAAAGGGGAATTTAATGAGTTGCTAGTTTACAGTTCTAAGGCCAAGAAAATGTTCCAATTAAAACAAGTCTAAAGAAATGTCCAATCAAAGGCATCTAGGGAAAGATACCTTGGTTCAAGAAGGCCAATGAAGTTCAGGGTTTCTCTCTCAAGTGAGAAGGCACATAGCGAACACAGTCAGGGCTTCTCTCTCAGCTGGAAGGGCACATGGCGAACATGGCATCATCTGCTAGCTTTCTCTCCTGGCTTCCTGTTTCATGAAGCTCCCTGGGAGGCGTCTTCCTTCTTCATCTCCAAAGGTCGCTGGCTGGTGGACTCTCTGCTTTGTAGTGTTGCTCTCTCTGAATCTCTCTGAATCTCTCATTCTCCAAAATGTTTCCTCTTTTATAGGACTTCAGAAACTAATCAAGACGCACTCAAATGGGTGGAGACATGTCATCCCCTAATCCAGTTTAACAACCATTCTTAACTAAATCACATCAACCAGGGAGATGATCTCATTACAGTTTCAATATATACACTATTGAATAGGGATTATTCTACCTTTAAGAAATGGGATTTACATTAAAACATGGCTTTTCTTAGGGGGCATACTTCCTTTCAAACCAGCACAGAAGCCAAATAAGTTATTCTCTGATTTTGATTTCTAATTTTTACTGTGAGACATTGTTGACACAGAAACTGGAATATTTAAAACATGTAGGACCAAGGCATTCTTTCCTGGGAGGAGGACATCTAAGGGTTACATCATAATCTGAGAGTTGCTTTCTGGGTCTCAGATCTGAATGAGGGGGATCAGAAGGAATCTCATGTTTAAAGATATCAGACCCTGAGAACCTGCACACACTTCTTACTAAACAGTGTATCTTTCAAATAGGATTGCAATTTTTGAAGTCCATCAGCTAAAGCCCACTTTTGCCTGGATATTATTATGGAGTCAAATGTAATAATGTTTAATAGAAATTCCACCTGCTGAAGCCCAGGTTCCTATTTTCAAGCAGCAAACAGGCCCAGCAAGGCCTCAAGAGTAAACAAAGATGCTGTTAGGTAAGGTGTTTACTGGCATTTCCTTTCCTTTCTTTTCTTTTCTTTTTTTTTGTGGAAATAAAACCCATATTCTGGCAATGCTTTGTAGCTGGCAAATATCCTAGAAAAGTCATTCCCGGCTTCAGTTCCACAGCTCTTATTCACTGGGCTTTGAGTTTTCCTTTAAGGGTCAACAGACTATTATCTAAATGAGTAAGACTCCTTAGAATAAATATGTGGACAATTTTGTTTTAAGGATTTAAGTGTTGGTTTGAAGTTTGGATTTGAGTGATTGTACTGAATGGAAAGTACAATGGCAGGCACCTCTAGTAGCCACTGATTAGAACCAGCTTTCCCCAGGTAAAGCCTCAAAGCTTCTCTGCAGGTAGCAGGACACAGCATGATTTGCCCTCTGGCTCTAGAGACTGTGATCATTGCTGGATTCACCAAAGGATATGCTGATTCTTCTAAACCATAAGATGAACCAAGGACACTCAACTGCCAAGAACATCTTCCCTACCCTTTTTTATCCAAGAGTTTGTTAGTTTACTAGCTTCTGGAATGTGATATTCCAGAACTTTTATGATAGGACAATTTAATAAGTTACAAGTTTACAGTTCTAAGCCTATAGAATTGTCCAAACTAAGGCATCCAGGGAAAGATACCTTAATTCAAGGAAAGCCAAAGTGTCTGCAACACCTCTGCCAGCTGGGAGGTGCACTGGTCCATTGCTCCTATACTCTGCCACTTTCAGCCTCTATTCTTGTGGAGGTTCCTCACTTTACTTCTCCAGGGCTGGCTTTCATCTCTTGCTTCCCTTGACTCTCTCCAGGTTCTGGCTTGCTTAACATCTCATGGCAACATCAGCTGGGCTCCAAGCATCTCCAAACATCCATGTCTCTGTTCTCCGTGTGTCTGCGTCTCCATCAGCTCTGCTGCGAAGTTTCTGTGGCTCTGAGGCTTCTGTTGTTTCTCCAGGCTCTGTCATTTCTGTTGTTTCTCCAAAATGTTACCCTTTTAAAGACTCTAGTAATCTAATCAAGACCCACCTGGAATAGGTGGAGTCACATCTCTGTCTAATCAAAGGTCACACCCAAAATTGGGCATGCCACATTTCAGAGATAATCTAATCAAGTTTCCAGCCTACAGTGCTGAACAGGGATTTAAAGAAAGGGCTGCTTCCACAAGATTGGATCGGGATTAAAACATGGCTCTTCTGGGGTACATAATATTTTCAAACTAGCACAAAAAGTGAACGTTCACTGCTACCAGGCAATTAAGAGAGCAGGTCCTTTGGCCAGGTATCTCCTTTCCCCTGTCCTGGACCAGGAGGTAAAGGGGGACAGCAAGTAAGGGCCAGCCATTTAGGCTTTCTTCTGGAAGGGTGTGGTGAGAATGATTGCTTCTTAGGTATGATCAAAAGTAAAAGAATCCCAGACAGATCTGCCACCAGGTCTATGACCCAAGGAGGGTCCACAGCCATCACACACATCCAGTTAAAAACCCAGATAAGAGTGCAGGGGTGGTGCAGTGGTAGAATGCTCATCAACCATGTGGGAGACCCAGGTTTACTTCCTGGACCATACACCCACCCACCCCCCCAAAAAAAACCCAGATAACTGCAACTCTATCCTTAATTAAGGAAATAATTAAGATTCTCCCCTCCAACCCAGCCCCCCTCCCTCCCACAAAACCACCTTCAAAAACTTCCTGGAAAAACTGCCAGATCTTAGATTAAGAAAAAACGTAGTTTGTAGGAACATACTCTACCCACACGCAATTCCAAGCAGCTTTTCAAAGCACTGATCAGAATACTTAAGGGCTCTGTCTAAAATGTTTATATTTGGAAGCCTCAGCAACATCCAGCACTGCCATTCTCCTTGCCCCAGCAAGGATGGACTTTCCTGATATCGGCATGACCGAGAGACCACTGCAGAGAGTTTCACTTCCATCTTTGGAGCCATAGGCAGAACATTTTTGGCAAGTTGGAATCTTCATTTTGTGCCTATCCTCCCACCCAGAGATCAGGAAATCCTAAGCTTCCATTTGGAGCATCCTGGCATTTAGAGACATTTCTCAGGTTTCTTTTGAAAACATGTATTTTGTTTTTTCAGAAGAAAAATTAATACCTGCTGTTTGGTTCAACCCAGGAGACCCAGAGCCTCAGCTATGAGGAGTGTTGAAATATCCACCTTCAGGGCTCCTCTTTGCTACCCTCCCCACTCTTCTTACCCTTTCTGATTGACACAGGTATTTTTTTAGGTATGTTAATACATTCAATCTGGACACAGTCATTTGATGAAGATCTGGTAGCTGTTAGACCTTTTAAGACAACTACTTTTCATACCTCTGCTCTAATCATCAGTGAATCTTACGTTTAACTCTCAACAATCATATTTCCCAATTTGGACAGGCAAACCAGCTGGTATTAGCAAGAACTAACAACACATACTACTAAGTGTTCCAAAGTATGATGGAAGAAAATCAGAAACAACAATGTATTATGGAAATACTGTTCATTTCCTCAGGTGTGCTAATGGGGTTGTGGTTTGTAAAATGTCCTTATTCTTAGGACAGGGAAGCTGAAGTATTAGGTGTAAACTGCCAAGATGTCTGCAATTTACTTTTAAAACATCCAGCCAAACACAAGGAGTTACATATCTGTAGATAAAGCAAACATGGCAAAATGTTAGCAACTGTGTATAGATAGAGAGAATGTGGGCATTCATTATACCATTCTAACATTTTTCCATAATTCTAAAACTTATAAAAATAAAATATTAGGAAAGGGGGCTATGGTCATTTCTGCATTCCAGGGTAGAAGCAAGTATCTATGCTTGAGAAGGAGACTCTCCCTTTTTTCCCAGCAAGGCTTGTTTATGGAAACATCAATGGAGTAATCTAGATGCAAAGTTGTGTTAAAATAAAAATCAACCTTTATTGTGGATAGGGTATCTCTGGAGAGATTACTTGTGTGGGGTTGAAACTGTTATTTACCACCCCCTCAAAAAAATTTCATTTAATCCAATCTTGTGGGGGCAGACCTATTGTTGGGAGGGACCTTTTGATTAGGTTGTTTCCATGGAGATGTGGCTCCGACCACTCAAGGTAGGTCTTAATCCACTTACTGGGGTCCTATATAAAGCCAATAAAAGGCAGAAAACACAGAGAGCTAAGAATCGACACAAGATGTACCCAGATACAGACACTGGGAGATGCTAAGCTAAGAGATGAAACTCTGTACAGACTTCTGGACAGAGTCTGTCCCAGAGAAGCTAAGTGAGGGCCCACTGAGGCTTAGAGAGAAAGCCACTGAAAACAGGAGTGAGAGAGCTGTTTGAAATCAGAAGCGGAGAGAGAGGGCCAGTAGTTATAACCATGTACCTTCCCCTACGACAGAGGAACCCAAATGCAATCAACCTTTCTTGAGTCAAGGTATCCTCTTGTTGATGCCTTAATGTGGACATTATTTCATGACCTTAGAATTGTACATTTGCAACCTAATAAATGCCCTTTATAACAGACAATCCATTTCTGGTATATTACATTCCACAGCTTTAGCAAATCAAAACATTATTTACGCAGCAAGGCATGTTTGCTTCCTTTGGCTAGGGCTAGGAGACAGGGAGGAGTAAGGGACATGCAGAGGAAAGACTCTGGGCCAGGAAGCAAGCTGATCTGACCAAGACAGGGGCAAGCGAGCGCGATGGTAGGAGGCGGTCAGGAGTGGGTGATCAGGAGGTGGCACAAATGAAGGGCTCAAAAAGCAGGGATACTGCACATTTTCTATTATAATTCTCCTGGGTTATCCTCCGGGGCCTGAGGTTTACATTAAACACAAGAGCCTTCTTTGGGAAATGGGGAGAGAGTTCCCATGCCCGTCCTTGCAGAAAGAAGCAGATTGGAGGGAGCCAAGCAGCACATACTGGCCACTGCAAAACGGGCAGAGCTGACCAGCAAGAGGTCCTCACCAATGGCCTTCTGGAACAAGACAATGAGTGGCTGTCACCTTTTAGCCCTCCTTGAGGGAACTTCAAAAATATGAGGAGATGGGGCTGAATTTGCCACAAAGTCATAAGAGAGGGTTCAGACTATGGCAGTGGGACATAGAAAATTTGGGGGATCCATGGGTTATATAAACAGTAGAGAACATTTTGCTTTTCATCTTCCCAAGGGCACTCTCACAAGGGCAGAGGGTGGTAAAGGGAGGACATTTACTTTACCAAGCTCTTAATGGGTTTGTGGAAACAAGTTGGGACCGAAGCGGAGCCCCCAAAGGATGTCAGCATCTTGTAGCAAGCCCTTGGGGGAAGGGGCACCTACTCTGCAATAAAGCAGGAAAAAGAATTTGGAGCAAATAGGGGTCAATTCAGGAGGAGCCAACAAGGACCAGAGATTAGAGAAGGGAGGTCCAGAGGAAGCAGAGGATGGCAGAAGTCCCAGTGCTGCATAAGGAGACCCCATTCCATGCATACCCTAAACTTTGAGTAAGTTCTACTAAAACACACAAGCTCGGCACAAGTAAGATCCTTCTGGAAAGCCAAGTGAAGATGTGCCTTGGTAGCCCCATGACCCAGGCCAAACAGAGGCAGAACATACAGAGGACCTAAGGGTCTGGGGAAACCCACCTGATGACATACACAGATCTGTATTTTCAAGCTTGAAAATATACAGATACATAGTTGAGGTTACTGTAGCACAGGTATCCTCATAAGTAGTTGCCTTTCACTTTTACTGCTGGTTTCCTCATGCAGTACCCTCCAATGTCCTGTTATTTCATGCCAATAATTTAATTGCTTTCTTTGTAGTGGCTCATTTCTAAAGATAGTCTAATTTGAGGTTTTGACTAACTCTTACATATGTATCATTTCACTGGGTTTATGGAGGAAAGAAAAGAGTGCAGGACCAATTAAAGCATCAAAGACAAGCTCAGTCGTGCGCCCCAGGTAAAAGGAAAGGTCCAGCCCAGAACCTCCTCTGTCCTCTTATCCTTCATTACAAGGATCACTGCCAGGGCTTCCAGTCAGCATTGCTCTGTGCCCTGCTGGCAGAGTTCTCGTGTTTTCAATATTAGGAGCAACCGCCCTGTGAGTTGCTGGTGTCCCCAGGGAGTTGGAGCTGACTTGTTAAACAAACTGCAGCTGATCCGTTTGTAGCTCATATTTCAAGAGACCCGTTTTCTGAGATAAATAATGAACCCCAAGTGGGTGTGCCACTGAGTCACAGCCTCTCGTGGGTTAACAGCTAGAGCAGAAGGTTGCAAGGGCTTCAGTCCAAGGGGAAAACTGCAAAGAAGATTCCCTCCTCCTGACCTTATAGTTTCTTTGGAGTGCCGCTCTCCCCATCCTTTTAATGCATTACTTCCTCCAGCACTTCCTTTGGCTGGGGGGTGGGAGAGTGTTGGGGTAGAGAGAAGGACACGCATTTGTCTAACCGCTGCAGGGGGGAAATGTGGTATGCTCGATGACTGTTTCAGGCAGGAGGAAAGGAGAGAAACCTGAGGCTGTTTCCGCCCACGCTGCAGCTCAGCCCCCAGCAAACACCATGTGGTTTGTTTTGACCCTCCCAGAGTCGCTTCCAGATGCTGCTGGAAAAAAAAACCTGGGCAGCAAATGTCAGAGCGCACATGCCGGCTCGGTACCCCCCACCCCACCCCACTCACCCTGCTCCCGCACAGGGGCGCAGCAGTTTCTCTGAACCAACCAGGTACCGGGCCGCAGGGGCAGCTTCGGCTTTACGCCACATCCTCTCTTTGAAGCTTTGAGCGACTTTATTCTGCAATGAAGAGGGGATACCTACATATCCGCTGCACCGAGGCGCGTGGGTGGGGAGACGAGAAATGACTGCCTGCGGCTGGGCCCGTCACAGCCACATTTAATCTAAAGACTTCATTACGGGCAAAGTATCCCGCCTCCCGATGGCCTCCCGTGAGCAAAAAGACCCATCTGCGACAGCCTTAGTGCAGTGGGCTCTGTGTGCAGATGATAACCGGGGGGTGTGGAGGTCCGTGCAGATCACATTCCTGTCTTGGCAATTATTGCTCATTTTAGGACACTGAAATGGTCCTGTTTTATTACTGAGAGTTACTAAGAATGAACTGGCTGGTTCCACTGCAAGGGATTCGGCTTTGGCCTTAGTTGAGACAGACTCTCCTTCCTGCCTTCCTCCCATGCTCTGCCCCAAAAGCCTGGCTGACCCCCAAAGCCCACCCTGAAGTGGTAGCTTGCCCAGGTGTGGCAAGGTGTGTACCTGTATGAAAGACTTCTCCTGCGAGGGGCTAGGTCACTTTGGGAGGTCACTTCTAGGGAGCCATTCCATGCAGTGAAGTTGCATGGATCCTCAATATACAGTCCCTGGACCTCCTGCATCTTTATCCCCAAGAGAGCTGTGAAATACAGATTCCCAGGCCCCATCCCCCTCCGACTAAATTGGAATCTCTGGTGTGGCATCTCAGGACCTTTATTATAAAACAAGCTCCCCAGGCATTTCCTATGCAGATTTGAGTTGGAAGCATTTCTCTTTTGCCATGTTAGGAATTCACTAAGTGAATTGTTGAATGAATAAATGCCAACTAATTCCTGCTAAGGTATTCACCAATATCAGCGATTACCAATTCCTCCCAAGGGGGAGGTTGGCAGGTTTTAAAACAAACTGTCAGAGATCCCAGCTGTGAGGATGGGAGCTCTGCCTACATCTCCTCAAATTGCCTCCCAGGCCCACTATTCATACACCCACGACCACTTGAAAAGATGTGTCATAGAGCTGCCATTTTCTCAACACCTACCGGGTACCTACCAGGCACTTTGCAAGCGTTATCTCAATTTTGTATCAACATGCAATGTAGATAATACAATTCCCAGTTTACAAACAAGAAAAATGGGACTCATCAAGGTGAAGAAATTTGCCTCTTCTTATGGCTACAGAGTTTCAAGGTCCCAATTCAAATCCAATCACTTAGACCCCAAAGCATTCCTGGCCCTACCACATCCACTAACATCTATTTCATAAATTCAAAATGGCATCAGAATCATAAACTAGTAGGACACACAAGGATCTCTGGGCTTGTCTCATAAAACCTTATTCATAAGGAAGAGGCTTAAAAGTATAAACCTGAGGTTCCCTCATGTATTTTGTGTGGGTTGCTTAAGTGCTTTTAAGAAATGTGAATTGGTCAACATTTAAAACATCAAAATCCACACTTTTTGCCTCTCAAAAAAAAAGCAAAAGATTTGTAATCCTAGGTCCCATTCCTAGGTTTGGGTAATGGTTAATGGTACAGGTTTTGGAATCCACAGAGCTGGGTTTGAGTTCTGCCTCTAGTCCTTTTTGGCTGTGTGACCATCGATTAGTCACTTAACCTTTCTGGCCTCTTTTCCTCAACTGTAGAGTGGATATATTAATAGTATATGCAATGAGATAATATATACTTAGTGCCAGATATCTCATGCTTAATAAGTATGAGTCAAAATAAGCTTCGAGGGGGTGGGTCTTGACCCTGGAAAAAACTCCTAGCACAGGATGGAGCCAAAACTCACCCCCAGATCCCTGATTCCAATTCCTAAGCAAGCTGCTTCCACTGACACCCATCCCACCCACCTCCAACCTCCTCCATGAAGCACCCAGGTAGCCTAGCAGGCAATGAGAAAACCTTACCTTCCTAAATGACTTAGGCTGTGATATCTGGATTACATCATCTTGTTTCAAGAGACAAAGCAGTCATAGTATAAAGAATACTGAATCAAAATCCAAATTCTAGTTTTATCTGGCTTCTTGAGCCAGAAACAACTCACTTGACCTCGCTGGGCCTCAGTTTTCTCATCTGTAAGATGGGAAATATGTCTTTTACACCAGAATCATTGACGAGCTCAATGCATAGCAGGTATTTGACAAGGGCTAGGTATTTTCCTTACACAGTCTGAGCAAAGGGCATGGTATCACCCTGAAGGAGCTTTTACTTGCTGAGGCTGCTGGTTGAGCATCCCCCACCCCCTTCTTCACCAAAAGCTTCTACCTACCAAACTGCCTGGGACAAGCATATCATCTGGCGAGAATTCCCTCCACCCTGGATGAAACTAGAAAGATAATAGATTTGTCAACTCTCCTTCAAGCCACCACCTTCTTGTTTGCACTTGTCATTATAACAAACCCTTTCTTCATTTCAACATCTTTGCTAACATGCCTCAGTTTCTAAATACCGAGCTCGATCACCGTGACACTTCGTAAGACTTCTGTACTTCTTTGTAATTTCTAAGGGCTACTTGGTCTCATCGATAAAATATCTCTCAAAGTAGAATGGGTGGGCTCAAAGTGGTAGGATGGGCTCGTGGTTTTTCTGTCCTAAGGCATGCTGATTTTGCTAAGGGACCTATTTTCCATATCTGACTGTTCTGACCTACTGTTGTCCTCACCTCAATAGTGTCTTGTCCTGATTCAGAGGACCCCAATCTGATCTTGTGAAGTTTACCTGAATCTCCAGCCTATGCAGGGAAGAGAGAATGTTCATATTTTTTCTTGATACCATTATGATTCCTTAGCTGTGTCTATTAAATCGTTCAAATCAGATATTCATTCGTCACCAAAAAAGCAATAAACATATACTCCATTAAAGAAAGGTGCTCCAGGCACTGGCCATGCAGAGCTATTGAGCATTTGAAATGTGGCTAGTCTGAATTATGAAACATAATAAGTGTAGAAAAAAACACACAAGTTTTAAAAGAGTTGGTATGAAGAATAAGAATGTAAAATATCTCATTACTAATTTTTAAATTGATTACGTCTTGAAATGACAATTTGAATAAACTGGGTTACATAAAATGTGTTATTAAAATTAATTTTCATTTATCTTTTCAAATGGAAACTCCTAGAACATTTTAATAAAAGTGCTAAGACATTTGAAATTGCATATGGGGCCCACATTTGTTTCTATTGGAAGGCATGATAAAGAAGGAAAATCGAAGCACAAGAATATTTTTAAAGCAATTTTATTGAGATATATTCACACACCATACAAACCATCCAAAGTAGCAAGAGTAATTTTAAGTGACCTACTCTAGGCTCCAAGGAGAATCAGAGCCAAAAGCAGTGTCCAGCAGCCTAGGTAGGACTCAACCCACTAAAGATGTATAACCAGATGAGATAGGAATGGCACAAGCTGGCATTACTCTTTGAAAACATCTCTCCAATACTGAAATATTCATCCATCGCTTTGCATCTCCTGAAAAAGAATCATGTAGAGATGAAGTCAACCCAGAGTACCAGTAGAAGTCCACGCACCTACAAGAGTCTTAAAAGGTAAACTAAATGACTTACGAATTTTCCATCTCTAATGTCTGAAACAGTCATAAGAGGACACTTTACTTCCACAACCATGTTAGAGCATAGATGATTAAGAAAAATAGTGAGGCTCATATGACAAATATTTTCACTCTGCTATCTCTTCTTTGTCAACAACAGTTGTAAGATTGGTAGTCACTCAACAAATTCACAAATGATGTCATCAAAGGTATTGAAAAGAGCCTTATCTTGCAGAGAGATTCACTTGGATGTGTGTGCATTGCATCTGAGTGAAAATAGGAGGAGATGTTAGGGAACCTTGAGTGCTTTTGTCCCTCCCTTGAGGAGGTGACCTCCACACATGAGGCCACCTTGGAGTGAAGAGAGCAACAACTTCCAGTGTGGCCAACTTCACTGACCACATGCCCCACCGAGAGGCCCCTCTCTGATCTAGATCCTCCCTGTGCCCTCAAACCCTCAACCTAATCAGAGACATTCAGAAAAGACCCCTGTCTCATCCTCTTGCAAAGTCACAGCTGTCTTCCTTATCATCTAAGGGTCCCTGCCGTGATAGCCTCAACAGAATAAGCAGGAACCAGGATGGAAGAATAAAACAAAAGTTGGTCTTAGAGCAGCCTAAGGGGCCATCACTTCAGGTCACAGGACATTCATTAGGTTCTTTCCAAAACTTGTTTCTTCTTCCTTTACATATGACTAGAACAAAGTAATTAATCACTTCAGTAAAAAGGAGGGAAGATAAAGAAGGAAGGACTTCCAGACTCATTCCAAAAAGATGTCAAAGCAGCAAGAAAAAGAACAGAAACGTGATGAAAAATAAGACTCATGAGCTCAAAAAAGCAGAGCAGCTCATAGCTGGCTGGGCTCATGCTTCAAGCCTCAAAATGGTATTTAAAACACCAAAATGAATAAATAGCTATGATGACTTAATTCATTATATTTAAAAATTGATACTCCTATTAAGGACACAAAGGCATTCACGGATGTTTGTATTTTGCCCCTGTTTTCTGTTTTAAAAGGCAGAAAAGATGACATTTTGAAATATTTTAATTAAAAAAAAATTAATGTTTCTTCACTTGAAGGGGGTGAGCCTCAGTTACCTTACCATTCACTGACTCTCTTTCCCCCCAACAATAGCCAACAAAAGAGGCTTTGTTAGAGAAAGATATTTATGATGGTCACGGAACATATGTCTCAGTAATCCCTGGACAGAAGTCAGTTGTTTCTCTCGCAGGAAGGAGACCCTAACAAGCCTCCCTGTACCCTGAGCATGACAATTATGCAGTGGTCACATGCGCCAGCATCCCAGTGAGTCTTGCCCAAGGCAGAGTAAACCCCCTTGGCTGGCAAAGCTTCCTGAACCGGGCCCCCACTCCGCTCAGTGGAGCAGATGGGCCACCCCTGAGGGAAAGGAAGCCCTTCTGAGCTCCTCCTGTCTGCCTTCTCCTCCAAGGGGCTCTACTATAAAAAACAAATTAAACAGCCATTGTTTCTTTCCTTGGTGAAGCTGGCATCGTAACATCCTGCTTTCCAAGCAAAGGATGTTTCCTGTACTGCCTGGTGGCGCCTGCTACTGCTCCCAGCAATAAGAAAAAAGAAATGCTTTCCACTAGGGAACAAAATAGTTCTTAACTTCCAAGCCTTCCTTTTGAGATGTTGTCTTTTTTTTTTTTCACTATGACGCATAATACACACCTGAAAAGGGCTTTCTTTTTAAGTCTCGCATTCTTCTCTGTGCCTTGGGAAATGTTGTCACTGGCTTTACAAATAAGCTTAGGTGTTGTAATCGGAGGAGACCCAAAGGCTGGCCCTCAAATCTCTCCCTTTACCTGCTAGCGTGCGTAATATTCCCCAACGAAAGACGTATTTCCCTGTTTCCAGGAATCCTTCTAACATGTGAAGTAGTTACCCTGCCCCCAATGCAAAGAAGAAAACAAAATACTTTCTTAAAATACAAGCAGCTGTGAATAAAAGAATAAAGATATATGGAGTATGCAAAAGGCAAGAAACTGATGGGGATGGAGGGAGGGAAGAAAGTGAAATGCATCATTTGTCCTCAAGCAGCTTTTGGTCCCTGTGGGATAGAAACAAAATTGGGACAAAGGGAAGAGGAGAGAGAAATAGAGAGAGAAAGTGAGAGAGAGGGGGAGGGAGGAAGCAAGCTGTATTTCTCACATCATAGCATTTATATCACTGTATTACAGTGGCTTTTGTGATAGCTGTCCCTCCCCTTACCATACACTCCAGTATCTAGAATGCATTTCAGGCTTCTATTTGTTATATTAACCTTTTTTCAAATTCTGCTTTTACTGAAGTCTACCACTTAACAACTCACCCGAAAGCTAAGGCACCCTGAAGGCTATTTCTTGTCATGCCCCCTTGCCAGTCTCCAAAGATGAGCAGGCAGCACCCTTTTTAAGGGACAAGCTGGGATCCCCCTTTACACACTTAGATCTGGTCCTAGAAATGCCTTTTTCCATTGGTCTCTCCAGCTGATGCAATTGATAAGTTAAAAGGAACAACCCCCCCACACAGTTGATTGCACTTCAGTAACCTTAAGGCAGAAAGATTCAGCATTTCAAATATAAACTGCAGGGAAAGCTACCAGGTACAGGGTACTAAGGAAGAACATTTCTATGAAAATGAGTCCGAGAAGGAAAAATATCACTGAACAGTAGGTTTTAAGCCAATAAAAATTTTTCAAAATAATTTACTCTTCCATTGTTAGAGAGAAGACTAGATGGGATATTTTAAAAACTGGTTTCTGGAAAGCAAAGTGTACCCTTGGGACATTTCACACTTACTTAGTGCCATAAACCATTAGTAAACTCAGGTTTCCCACGTCGGCTCTCACATTAAAATTTTCAAAATGAAACACTGGTACACATTTTCAGAACGGCTTCTTTCCAGTATGGTCAAGTGGACCTGTTCTCAGAAATGGAGAAAATAAAAGACCAAAACAGGAAGTGAGGCCATGACAGTCGAAGAGAATGTGCTGGATGCTGTGGAAGGATGAGGAAGTTTCCATGGGGAAGCTTGGTCCTCTCCCCATCAACCCATGACCTCTGACAGTCCTGGCATCAAGTGGCCAGCTGGTACTGTGACCGCAGAGGCTCATTCCCATGCTTACTGCCTCCGCTTGATTCCCACATTGTGGGAAATGCAGATTTCATTAGTTCCTGATGGCCTCTGCAACAAATGACTGCAAATTTAGTGGCTTAAACAATACAAATGTATTATCTTACAATTTGGGAGGTCTGGCATGGGTCTCACAGAGCTAAAATCCAGGTGTCAGCAGGGTGGCATTTCTCTGGAAACATGAAGGGAAAAATCTGTTTCCTTGTCTTTCCCACCTTCTAGAAGCTGTCCACATCCCTCGGTTCGTGATCCTTTCCTCCATCTTCAAAACCAGCAAGGGCAGACGGAGTCCTTCTCACACTGAACACTCTGGCCACTTAATCTTCTGCCTCCCTCTTCCCCTTTTAAGAACCCTTGTGATTAGGCTCACATAATCCAGGACAATCTCTGTATTTGAAGGCCAACTGGTTAGCACATTTAATTGCAACTGCAACCTTAATTCCCCCTTGCCATGTAACACAGCATTCATAGATTCCAGGGATTAGAACATAAATACCGCTGGGGGTACAGCGGGGGGGAAAGGAAGGGGTTGATTATTCTGCCTCCCACACAAACTAAGCAAAATGAAAAGTCAAAGCTGAACAGCAGGTCCTGTAGACTAACAAGCATGAAAATATCTTGAAAACACCCCCAATAAACGCTAAGTGCTAGGTCAAAGGCAAAGAAGCTAAGTATAACAGTGATTCAGGGCAGGAAAACTCACTGCGGGCTTTCTGGCTACGTAGGTTGTTAATGAAAACCAAAAGCAGAATGCAGGGTTCCAAATGATTTTTGATCTAGGTAGATTGGGAGGAACCCCGTGAAGTCAAAAGGTTCCCATCACTGTGCACTGGCTATGCCATAGGTCTCTACACTTTTCTGATAAAACCGTTTGATGCAACATCAAAAAAGAACGACATAAACCAACATGAAGCACGTTATCAACCGTTGCAAACATTTCGCATTGTTTTTTAAAGAGTCCATGGTTTTTACAGTATTTACTCGATTCCGGTCTCCACCTCCTTCAACTCTGAGTCACTGCTGGAAAGTGTTTACCATCTTGACAGCTCAGGAGGCAAAGTTCTCACATATCCCAGTAAACAGAAGATCTTTTTTTGGCAAGGGCTTGCTCATAGCAAAACCGCAATCCCACTACAACTGGACGTTGAAAATATGACAAATATCTGGTGCCCATTTGGGGGAGAGTGCAGTGGGTTCACCCTGGAGACAGTTTGAGGGACATATCTTTGCATACAGAGTGAGACCCTGGGGCCTCTCAAGTGCCAAGTCACTTCTTATCCATGTCCACCTTCCCGGCAGTCCTTGGAGGTAGGAAGTACATCCATCCCTGCTAAACAAAAAGGCACTTGAATTTACAGAAAAGCTGAGATGTAAGTCAGAGTTTTTCTACTGTGCTTGACTGCCACTCATCTCATCATCTCTTTGCAACCAAGTAGGACTGTGCCCACTTCCTTTCTGACAGATGGTTCTATTATTCCTACAGCATCACAGAGAAGACAGATTTCCTGGCTGTGATATAAACAGTATGTATATGTTATCTGGATATGCAATTGAGTGTCAGTAAAAACTTCTTTCTGGATTTCTCTCTAAATTTCCCCAAACACTGTATTTCAATATTTTTAGTTGTTTATTTTTTAATGAAATGCAGTATCCATAAACTCACATCTCTCTGTTTATTTCTATCTATTTATGTATCTATCTCTATCTCCCTTCCTTCTTCTGTCTCACTCATTATTTCTTCTCTTCTTCAAAAATTCATTCCAATGTGTTATGTCACATCCACCTTTGTGGAATTACCTTTGGAAGAGGTAAATTCCCTTCCCTAGCAGGTTCTTGGGTTCTTCCTCTTCTTAAACCACCTCATTCTTTATGCTCTAACACTCTCTGGCCAAGCAGTCTCAGGTTTAATAAACTTCCCT
Organism: Tamandua tetradactyla; assembly: GCF_023851605.1. NCBI lineage: Eukaryota > Metazoa > Chordata > Mammalia > Pilosa > Myrmecophagidae > Tamandua > Tamandua tetradactyla. Next base: position 14,305,644 of record NC_135352.1, read on the forward strand.
TTTCTGATACAGCTTACGGCTCTGTTCTCAGGTCAAACCATGGTCAGCTACCCGTGACTTCAAGGCCCACGATTGTTCCTGCCCTACTGATCTCTGACTTTTTCCCCCTTTGCTTTTGTTAATTTCATCCACATTTTTAACATTCTACCCAAAATGTTCTCATGGGGAGATTTTTTTTTCCCCCATACACCCACTCCCCTCCAACCTACCCCATCTGGTAAACGCCTCTTATCTTCCAAAATTTCCATCTGCCCGCGACATCGTCACAACCGCTCTAACAAGTATGCACTTTACGCTAGGGTGGTGGGGGTATGTGAATAATTCCAGGTAGCAGCTTTTCTGAATAAGATCCAGAAAAATGGTTTAACATGATAACTCATGAATGTAAATTCATGCGCGATTGGGAATGTGCTAATCAGTGGAGACTTTTCCCTCCTCCTCAGAGGGGGATTTTACCCTGCCAAAGGAAAGAAAATCAAGACACTTAATTCACTTAGCTGCAGAGGTGTGTAATACCTTTCCTGTAAGAATTCTTGCAAAGTAGGAGCTTTGTTCAAAAGGCTTTTGTGTTAGAGAACGTTCCCTAAGTTCAGAAACATGGTTAAAATAAGCCTGGGAGCTGAGGCAAGAAGAGGAGAGAACTGACTGATCATTTTATTTGAAGAGTCAGATAGGTGAGGGAAGAAAGGTTTGTATTAGGATCAGAAGGTATGGGAGGCAGTGCCGACTAGTCTAGAAAACTAAGATTAACTTTATGTATAGAGGAGAGGGAGGAGAATAGAGCCTCACCCTAAAGCTTGCTTTGGTTAAACTCACGTGTGTTAACCACACTGTCTGGGAGTGGTTACTGTCCAGAAGATAAAAGTGTTTTGTTTCCATCTCGAAATGCTTGGGGAAAATATCAAATGGGAAAACTGGACTAGTAAAATGCAGAACCTAGTAGGGGTAACCCTAAACTATCATGTGCCAGGCATGACTCATGCATGTAAAAATTACTGTAACCTGGCAACAAAAATATTTTTATGCCTATTTTACAGTTATGGAAGCTAAGGTTATACCAGCTAAGAAGTTCGTAGAGCCAGGACTCAAAGCTAGCTCTGCCTAATTGTAAAGTTGATATATTCCCTTCCCTTTTTGACTGGAACAGAGAAGTCAACATACAGACTTCCAATAGGAAGCCTGCTTATTCCTACTTTTAGGAACCAATATAAATGAATCAATTAAATATAGTTATACTTTCACATCACAGGGGTGATTGATGCGACCCCAGCGAGGTGAAAAATCCATGCAACATTTTTTAGCCCTCCTTTGTACCAGAAGAGAAGTCTGAATTCTTTTCTTTCTCTTTTATGGGGTGTTTACCATATCTTATTTTAAAATTTGGGTTAAAGACTCTTGTTCCTTTATTTTCAAGAGGCAGCCCATGAACAGGGAAATCAAGCAAATACCAAAGACATTTTTTGTGAAGTTAAAGCCTTGTCACTAGGACAGACTGCAAACAGTGTCCTGCCATTTCTAAGCCATGCCTGAAAACACTGTGTCATCAGTGTTTGCCAGCAGCAGCATGTCCAGCTGCCAACTTCTAGCAGCTGCTAGAAGGCAGAAAATCCTGGAAGATACCAAGGCCACTGGCCAAGCTACTCCCTGAGAGCCTTTTGCACCCCTTCGGAGGAGAGCAATGGGGGCCCAGAGGAGAAGAGGGCTGGGTGTGGGGGTGGTCGGTGCATCCGGGAGAAGCTTCACATAGAATCAGGAAAGGCCAGACTTCACCAAATAATGGCATCCTACTGCCATTCTGAGTTTCTAAAGTATTTCCATGTCATCTGCTGGCCTGTGCATGTTGTCTGCAAAACTCCCAGAGAATTCCAATTTAATTTCTTATGCTGACCTGCAAGATATCAAAACCACGATGGGGAAAGTTGCAATGCAGAAGCGATAACTGTACTTTGCTCCACGGAGTCCCTTTAAACACTGATATTGTCAGGCCGTTCTTCTTGAGGTTCAGATGGTAAATTCAACATTATTACTACTCAAAAAGAAATTTTCAGCTTCCAGCACAGAAGAAACACTTCTTCGTGCGAGATAGACCACACTGACAATTTCTGATACGTTTGCAAATCACCGGGGCCGATGGCTTAGCGTGCCTGGCTGCACATCAGAATCACCTGGGGAATTTTTTTAAATCAGTGCCCAGCTCCATGCATAGGAAGTCTGTTCAGGAGGTCTGGGGCAGGGCTCGGAAATCTGTATTTAAGAAAAATTCCTCGGATGATTTTGATGTGTAGCCAGGGCCGGTACCCACCGACGCAGAACAAAAAAAGCAGACTTCAGATTTCCTCTTTATTCTGTATTTGCAAAAGCAATCACAATGCAATCAAAGAGAGTCACATGCACTTGTTCCAGAGCCCTTCCAGACCAACACAATGTAGCCACAGAATAGTGGGTTTTTTTTTTTAAAGTAAAGGCCAAAGCGAAGCATAAACCGGGACATGAAAGTCACCAGATGTGAATATATTCTGCCTGATTTTAAGAGATTGCAACTGGAAATGGCTTAAATACTAGAGGGAGGACTGTGAGGTGACAGATGAAGAGTGCAGCACCAGGTAGGGGGGCTGCCTGCTCTGACAATCCCACCCGGTCCTTAATCCAGCCCCACCTCTTCTCTGTTCTGGGAAATGCTGCAAGGTTTCTTTGGCACAACTGCTCTCTGGCTATACCTGAACTGGAATTCTCATTTCAATCCAAGCTTAATCCTTTAAAAAGATGAGTCTCAAATGTTATCCTTTTTATAACCACTAAATTCAACATTAATACCCCAAAGTTCCATGTTCAGAAACTCATCATCATAATCATCACCAATTTCCATACAAGGCCTGAGCCGTAAGCCCCCAATGCACAGACTGCTGGGAGAAGACAGACACCATTTCCCATGGCCATAAAATGACAGGAAAAAAATGGTACATCTTTGTTATTCTTTCAGTTACAGTAATCTGAAGACTGTGTTTCGAAGCCAGGGATCTCCTAAAACTAGAGCTGCATCTACCTGCTACTCCACTCTGGGATCCACTAGGTATTGCAGAAGTTGTTTTGTTTTGTTTTTTGATGTCTTATGGTAGTGCTGCTTAAAGAGTTTATAGTATATATTTGGTGTTCACAGAAGGATAGAAAAACAGGCGTCCCATAGACAGGGCTGGGTTGTAAGCTTATAGGGTCCTATAAACTCAACAGATAAGGCTCTGGAGCAAACATGCCATGGACTCCAACAGCCCCTTCCTCTAAGGGGCAGAGGAGATTCTGGCAGCTTCTCCCTGGAGATAATGCAACCCGCTCTGCTGCCTAAGCAGGGAAGTGAGGGAAATGTCTCAAAGAAAGGAAGGGTGAGTAGAGTAATAAGTGAAGGATGAGTAAGAATTCCCCAGACAAAACTGAAGGTGGGGTTTCTAGGTGAAGAGGCCAGCATGTGAGAAGGGACATAGTCATTCCTGAAAATATAAAATGCAACATGGTCAAAAGGTGGTGAGAAAGCTCCGGAGTTAGAGATAACGTTGGAGAGGGAAAGCCTCAGCTGATAGAAATGAGCCTTGTAAACCACAGAATTTAGGCCTTATTCTAGAGGCCAGAGCATACAACTGAGGGGTTTTAAGTAGAAAATTTTCATTCTAGAAAGATTTTTCTGATTCAGAGACTGGATTGAAAGGGGGTAGACCCAGCAGTAGGAGGCCAGTTAGGAGGTCAGGCAGGTGAGAATGGCAGTGAGGATGAGAGCATGGGAATTTTGTAGACAGAGAGGAATTAACATAGCCTGCAGATATTCAGAAGGGTTTGTCAGCATGACATGAGGGTTGATTTTATTTAGTAGGAAGGGGTAAATAAGAGAGAGAGAGCCAAATGACTCCCAAAGGAAGATTCTAGGGCCATCTTGGATCTGTTAAGTTTGTGGAGCCTCTGACATCCAAATGGAGTTGTCATGTAGGCAAGTGACCAATAGGCCAGGAACTCCTTCAGGCCATTTCCCTTCTCTCCTGTCAGGCCAAACTCCCAGCCCAGTTAATTGGCTCTCTTATCACCTCTTTATATTTCTCCCCAAGTGACAAATAACTGTCACTGGAAAATTCACTAGGAAAAGTTAATGCAACGAGGCAAATGGCCAGGGGTATATTGGTAAGTGTTTTACAATTGCTTACACCACCCCCCTCAAAAAAAAAAACACAAAGACCTGCTTTGCAGTATTTGCCAGTTTCCATGGTGTAAATATTCCCACTATGGCCAAGGTAAGCTACTGATGTGACATCAATGAATATGGAGTTGGGAAGAGATGTGCAGAATCAGTTTTGGCAAGCCAGTGCAAGCCAGCTCCAGCACCCCATTGAAGAGGTCCATGCAAACTTAAATAAATAAAAAACTCTAGGGCAGAGTCCAAACCTCACTGGGCCACCAACCAATTCTAAATGATCCCCACTCTCTAAGACCTGTCTCCTACAAAAGTTCTAAATGATAACAATTGTTTGGTGCCTATCAGAAGCTAAGTTGAACTCCTAGTTTGATCCCTGTTCTCTAACACAAGAGTTAGCAAATTGACACACCTAGGGCCAAATTTGACTAGCTGCTTGTCTTTTTATAGCTCATGAGTTGAGAGTGATTTTTATATTTTTAAATGTTGTATTTTAAATGGTCATATTAGTACCTACATAATGGCCTTGATTTTTGCCTCTTTGCCCTATAATCTCCAAAGGCTAAAATATTCACCATCTGGCCCTTAAAATAAAAAAATGTGTTGACCCCTGCTCTAAGGGGTTCAGATGACAAAGCTAATTTTGTCTCCTAAAACCTTTTTTGGACCACCATAAGAAGTTCAATCGGTTTTTTTCCCCTGCCACTTCACCGAGACCTTGCCCATCTCCTCAGACTGGGCAGCGACCATGCCAGAATTAGGAGGTCAGATTTAATTGGCCTCACCTGCCTCAAGATTGTCAGCCTCTTGTTCCATGTTAGACTAATCTTGGGAGCCTCTGGCTGTTCCCTCCATTGCTGGATTGGGATGAAGCACGAAACCACAGGGTATAAAATCCAGCTTTCCCAAGGCGGAAATATGCAATCTGGGAGTGTAAGAACTTAACTCTCCATGGGACAGGCTCTGCCCTCTGGGAGATAAAAGGTGGAGGACAGCCATCCAATAAACTCCTCCTCTCCTCCTTCATCTGGACTACTCTGAAGCATGATATTTCTCTGTGTCCTGATTAAAATCATCCCATGTAGACAAGCAACTTGCTGGGTTTCTTATGAAGCAGTGGCAGTTTAGTAATGCACCTTCTCTGCCTTATTTTCCTTTCCCCTCATTCTGGCCACCTGGGAATTATGCCTCTTTATAGGGCATTAGCACTTCAGCTATGCATTAAGCTCTTTTTTTCTAGAAACTTAGCTAAGAAATCCCGATAGGTTATTATTTTTGAAAATCCATCCATGTCCCTTAAAAAAATTGGGTCACCATACCATACCACCTGAACAGCCTCAAAAGGCACAGGGTTAAAAAAAAAAAAAAAAAAGGTGGTAAAGCAGTTTTTCAGAAAACTGCGAAAGACAGAAGTATATGATTCCATTTTTCTAGCCATAGGATGCAGTGGAATATAAAGATAAAAATTAGTAACAACTCAAAAAAAATGGTCAGAGACAAAAACCCAGTAAGGAAAGACTCATTCAGTGAACTGTCTCAGTGGAGACCAAGAAACACCTATGATTCAGCACATTTGGGTTGCAGAATGGCCTCTGAGGTGAGGCTTGAGCAAACCAGCCAGAACAGATCTTCCTTCTTCATTGAACAAGAAAACTGAGGAAAAAATTTTATGTGGGACAGAAAGGAAAGGAAAATGGAAAGCCAGGGAGCAAAATAGAAATCAACTGTAGAAACCCAACAAATGTGTTAAGCTGAATTAAGTGAGTTTTAGACAATGTGACTGTGACTGAGTATCCATCTGCAACTTTTCCACATATCTGCCCTTTGTGTCCTATTATTCCACCCATCATGACTGCCTTGCCTTCTATAAGGATCTGGGCTGTGCTTAAGAGACATTTTCTAAGAAGGATGACAAGCTTTGGAGGATAGCAGTGGTACATCTTTAACAACACATCCTTCATGGAAAAAGGGGGACTCTGAGCCCATTTTGCCATCTTCTTTTCCATAGCTTTTAGCCTCTTCTGTTAAACTCCACATTGGGGATTGAATGATGTCCTCCACAAAAGGCATGTCCAGGTCCCAACCCCTATACCTCTGGTGTGAAACCATTGTAAATAGGACGTTTTGGTGAGGTTACTTCAGTTAAGGTGTGACCCAAGTAAAACAAGATGGGTCTTAAACCTCATAGAGAAAATTGCAGAGAGAGGAGACATGGGGAACAGTCAGAAGCTGGAAGTCAACAGAACTCAAAAGAAAAAGGAGAAGATGCCACCATGTTCACTGCCAGTGACAGAAAAGCTAACAACCAAGGATCGCCTGCAGCCAGCCCCAGAAATGCAGTCTTTAGGGAGAAAGCATTGCCATGCTGATGCCTCCACTTTGGACTTCTCCTAGCCTCAAACCCAAGAGTCAATAAATTCCCATTGCTTAAGTTATCCCATTGTATGCTATTTGTTTTAGCAACCAGGAAGCTGAAGCATTCTATTAAGTATTATTTACCTTGATTCAAGATGAAGATCCTAGAACCTAACAAAGCTCCAAATCTCTGAACTAGGCATTTAAGCAGCAGTGTGCTAACACCCAAAACAAGTTCCTGACACAGTAGATGCATAATAAATGTTTGTTCAAGAAATGATGAATGTAGGGCCAGTCTTTGAATGCCTTTTTATCCTTTTGGGTAATATGGATATTACCCAAAATATGGATAATGGGAAATATGGATTTCAATGGCCTTCCAGAGGAATCAAGCAATTTCTTCCATTGAGAAAAGAGTGATGAGAGACTTAACATATTGACCTCATTAGAGTACATGATTTAAAATTATACCAATTGGGCTAAGAAGTCAAAAATATCAGAGGTGAGAGCTCTTTGGCTGCCTCTTTGCTCAGATAATCACTTGATGCATCTCAAGGACTAAGTGAAATAAGGTTTGTAAATCATTTAGCACAATGTCTCTGGCACATAGTAAGGGCAAAATAGGTATTAGTTGCTATGATGGATTTTCCTATCATCAGTATTGCCGTTGTGGTAATTACTTATATATTAGTTATTTAAGTGAAATAATTATGTCAGCCATCGCATCTCATCCCTTGAGTGAACCCCAGCTAAATAAAAGCCTTCTGGTAATCCTTTATCCAGACCCACACAGGGTTTATCCAGAGCCGCACAGGAGATGATTTTCAAACACAATCATACAATTTAAGCTTTAGAAACTGGGGAGGTATTAGGAGTGCTTTCTATTTAATAAATGCATTTCAGATTTTACAGGGGGATAACCTTCACTGAACCCAGGACTGAACTTTCCTGGAGGACAGAAAACAGTTGGCCATGAATGCTCTGCACACCTAGAATTAAGGAAAGACAAGCACAGCCCTGAGCCCAGTACACCCTCCCCTTGCATGTCTGCCTGGTCTCCTCAGGGAGGATTTAACCTTGTCACTGTTCTGGCAGACATTTGTGGCCTCCCATGTCCAACCTTCCTTCACTCGAATTGTTCCAAGCTTCAAAAAGTGTTCTAAAATCACTAAGAGAACAAGATCAGGTAGGGCTCTGATCCTTTGGCCTTATTGACACAATATAGCAGTATGCTGGGTAAATTCATGGCATTTGAAAAACCAGGGCAAAATTTTGAATTTCCATAATGCCTGTCAATATCCATAGTAGCCATTTAAACTTTTGTGTCCATACCTGACCAATACATACTATATTACCTGATCCTGTAACACAGGTCATGCATGTTTTAGTTCACTTAACCCTGCTGAAATGCAATATACCAGAAGTGAACTGGCTTTCAGCAATAGGAATTTATTAGTTTACATGCTCACAGTTCTGAGGCTGTGAAGAGCAAGGCATTGTCAAGACGATACCTGGCAAAGCACAGGCAGCATCTGTTAGTCTCCCCATTCTGTTCCAGATTTCATTGCTTCCAGCTTCTGGCTTCAGTGACTTCCTCTCTGTTTCTGTGGCTTTTTCCCTCAGCTTCTGTGCTCTTCACTGTCTTTCTCTTTTCATCTTGCTTGTACAAGACTCCAGTAGAAGAATTAAGACCTACCTGGGGCATGCCTCAACTGAAATAACGTAATCAAAAGGTCCTACCCTCAATAGGTTCACATCCACAGGAGTGGATTAACTGTAAGAACATAATTTTGTGGGGTCCATAAAGCCTGCAACCATCACAATGCATTAACACAAGTTTAAATGATGCCAGTGGAATTCTACCAGGGATTCATTAAGGCAGAATGCGCAGGTAGTTCCTCTGGTAACTCTCCTGAATAGAACAGGGTTTTTCCTCTCCAGAGTCATTTTTCCTCCTGCCACCTTGCTGAGACTGCAAACAATGAAGCTGACATGCACCTATCCACTCAGGCCAGGACTAGGAATCTTTTGCTATTTCCGTTTGCTCTCTGGTGCACACCTGCACATTTACACATATTCGCAGAGTCTCCACCGGCCCTGACCCATGAGGGTCCTGTGTAGCCTGAATCAACAATTCTCTCCATGAACATTCAGGCAGAGCAATCTGTACATAGGCTCTGTGCTGTGCTAGTGCCTTAAAGGGTCAAATGAACTGGAGAATTTTCTCAGGTCTTAGATTTCATTATGCTGTTTCCTCTCCTCTTGCCTCCTCCTTCTGAGACAAAGTAAGAACCTTACCCAGCTGCTCATTCAGCAGCTCAGAGATACTGGCCACTTTCACAGGCCAAAGAGCAGCTACCAGTCGATGGAAGTCATGACAAGCTTCTGGGAGGGCAGAGGCCCCCACAGCAGGCAGCTCTGCAGGGTGTCAAGGGAAGCTTTCCAAGAAGAGGAAAAGCTGCTCGTCATCCTTCCATAGACTTCCTATACTCGGCTGTTTTTCCAGGAAGGTAAAATCTGACCTACATTCTTCACAATGCTATTAAGAAACATAGAACTTCAGGATCCTGGCTCCTAATGCCTCTGGCACCTTCCATCCCTGGCCCCGGAGACTCCCCTGGAACAGCATTGGCGAGACTTGACTATGCTATGGAAAGAGCCTTGCTAGAAGGTAGTTTCATGGTTTGTCATTGTTTTACTGTACTTTTTGTCTTTTTAAGGAAATCTTTGTGCTTCTAGCCAAAGGTCATAAATCTATTATTCTATATTTTCTCCTGTAAGTTTTATAGCATCTGCTAACCCCAAATTATTTTTTTATTTTTTAAGAAAAGTTGTAAGTTTACTGAAAGTCAAACAGAAAATATAGACTTCATATATATTCCTCCTACTAACACCTTGCATTTGTCTGTACATTTGTTACAATTGATGAAGGAATATTCTTATAATTGTACTATTAAGTAAAGTCCATGGTTTACATTAGGGTTCCTTATTCATCACATACAGTCCAATGGTCATTAAAAAAAAATTTTATTCTAGTAACATACATATGCAACCTAAAATTTCTCCAGTTTAGATTTTTAGTTGACCTGAAATTGATTTGTGTGTCTTGTGTGATGTAGGGATCTAATTTTACTGAATTTTCATAAAGAATACCAGTTACCGGAGATCATTTTTTGCATAATCTCATTTTCCCATCTTGACCCAGTTCTGACTTAGGGGCAGTAGAAGGGGATGGTGTTGGTGGAAACTGAGGAAGGGAGGCTGTCTATAGGAATTATAGTCATAGATGGACATAGCCCCCCATGGAAATACCCTCATGTTGGTGAAAAATATCTTGACCTCTCTCTTCTGCCTACCATTCTTTTGCTGTTATTTCCCACTGGGCAAACTAAAAAAAAGCCAGAAGATAAGGGGGTCCTGGTCAGGCAGTTTGTTGGGTCGGCCTCCCTGTGGCCCAGAGTAGGGTCAGAGTATGGCAGTGAGGGATAGAGAATGAACCTGCATGGGGTGAAATGGAGAGCAGTCAACCCAGTTCCCCACAGCATGTAGCCACCTCATTGCATCCATCCTTTTCCCAGAGATGCATCATCCAGTTTATTTATAACCTGTGTATATATCCCTAATAGGTACATGGTTTAGTTCTGGAAAATTGCATACCAGCCCAAACCTAGCTGTGTAAGGAAAGAGCAATATTTCCGCTGCCAGAGGAAATAAGCTAAACAGTCTTCTAGTCATGGTGTGGCTTCAACTTTCTTCAAAATTTGTAAGAACTCCTTTGGAGAAAGCAACCCTTCATTAATTGCTGAGGTTTAGAAGTAGGAGACTAAAAAGCTAGTTGGAAGAATTGAGAGAATGGGTGAAAATAGTCAACACTTTTCTCCAATATAGAGCGATCTGGGTGGGCTGTTATTTGGGAAGACTCCCAGTGTCATTCTGTTTAGATTTTTCCTCTTGGGCTATCAGATTCTCTGGAGAAAAATCTATCAATCTTCTGTTGTAGCCAAGGGGAAGAAGAGGACTAGGCTCTCAGCATCCAGTTGCCTATGACACCAGTCGCCCTCTCTCAGACAGGATCCCCACGCCCTCCACTGGGCCAGTTCTCCCCCAATCCAGAAGACCCTCTGATGTTCTACCAGAGCGGGAGATGGTACTTACATACTCCATATATAGTGTGTGGAGTACAGGAAGTCTCTAAGGATTAACTGTTTCCCAAACTGCTTTCACTAAATCCTCCTTAATTTAGTACCCCCTTCCCTTCCAATTTCAGAGGTACCTGATTCTGCCAGTGTCTGGGGTCTTTGAGGTTGCCTCTATGTGGCTTAGGATTTGGCTATCCCAGGTCTGCCAAGTCAGTTATAACTCATCCATCTGCATTCCAGCTTCCATATTTCATTGCTGTTTTCTCCTGTTCTGCTCTCTCTGTGCTTTTGCATTTACACCCCTTCAAGTAATTCCTTTACTGTTGTTTTAGTGGAGTCTCTAGAGGGAGAAATTAGATGCATGTGTTCAAATTGGCATCCTAACCTAAAATCCCTTCTTCCATTTTCTATAAACTATTATTTTTGAGAGGTGAATGGTTTATTTATCTAGTTTCAGTCTTTATCTCTTTAAAATAATATACACATTCAAAGTTATCAGTTTCTCACTAAATAGTCTTTCCACAGATTTTGATGTACAATTCTTCCATGTTGGGTTCCAAATATTTTGTAATTTCCACTGTGATGTCTACTTAAGTTCATGAGCTACTTAAGAATGAATTTTTTCATTACCTAAACCCACACTATTTGAAAGAGTTATCCATTAGTATATTTCTTTTTATTTTGTATTTTTGTATAGTTATGATCATATTGTATATTTTGTAATATGACCTTTTGACAATATTTTAAAGTGTCTGAAAATATCAGGACTATATTGTGTTACATTGTGTAAACCTGCTTTTGGACAGCTAATTTCCAATATTTTGCATCTATAAGTAAAGTACAAAGAAGTTATTTGTAAAAAAAAAAAAAGAATGAATTTTTAAATTCCCAGACAATATGTCTTTATTGTTGTTTTTTTTTTAATCAACATTTAGTTGCCATCAATGACTCCCTCTCCCATCTCCCTAAAGGGCAGGTGCAGGCAGCTATGTGATGGCAAAAGATATTCACTTGAAGATCTTGCCCTGATTGAAGGTTTCCCCCATGTATTTGAAGGGCCCTTCTCAGGAAAAGTACACTTGAGACAGTGTCTGGGTGTCCCCACTGCCAGTGTCATTTTTTGTCATGCATATGACTTAGAGCCCACCTGCCAATTGGCCAGTGAGAAAGCAAGCTCCTGGCTTTGGATGACATGCACTCCAGAAATGGAGCTACCATTGTTGTTTCCAAAGAAGATGGCATTGGCAAAGGCATTCTTCCTCCACTTGTCCAATTGTTGGAACATTCCAGGGATGAGGTTGTATCTCATGAAGGTTTGGGTGAGCTCTTCAGGAGGTAGTACTGAGAGTACCACAGGGAGTAACCATCCTTTTCAAAACGCTCCCCCAAATAAGGCAGTGCCGCAGAATATGTGTCCTTACTGGACTCTGTGCTTAAATTCATCCAACACACAGGTACCCTTGGGCAGGTGAGCAAAGGGGTCTTTGGAATTCAGCTTAGCACCCAGCACTACATTCAAAAATAATAATTCATCCATCTTCGACTCAGGAGCAGGGGCAGCCGCCTATCCCTCCTCTTTCTGTTCAGTGGAGCTTTTCTCTGAACTGTTATTTTTAGGCTGGCTCTCTGCGGACTTTTTAGCTTCAAACTGGGCCATCTTCTCACAAAGTTTCATTTCCCCCAACACAGCCCAGACCTGGTACTGACTAATGGAAGTAAGGAATCAGCGATTGCTATTGGGGAGGCCTGGCAGAAAGAAGACTCTAGGACCTATTTGTTGAACCACAACAGGGTGCAGATAATTGTGATGCCAGTCAGTGTCATGGGCTCACTCATCAAAAAAGTCTTTGCCTTCATATGAACATCCAAAGCCCTAGAATTTGCTTCACTTCCTCCTTTGTGTACTCTGTGGCCTACTTATTGTGGTAAGTGATGCCCGAGGTGGGAAACACTGGCTGGGGTACTATATTGCTGTCACCAAAGCTCACCCACTCTACCACTGGGCTGCTGCCTCTGGAGTATTCACATGGTAGGTCATGGCATTGCTTTCAAACATCTGGAATCCATCGTCACCTCCAAGTGCTGGGACCTTGCTGGCAGGAAATCTGTGGAGAAATTCAGGAGCGTGGTTGGTTTGGCCAAAGTGGAAATGGAGTTCTATGCTGAGCTCACAGACTTGATTCCCACGGAGCTCAGCAGTGATGAGCATCTTATAGGATATGTGCACAGTGTCCCATCTGCTGTGGTCATTCTGCAAGGAAGTCTATCATTGATTTCTAATTTAATTGCATGCAGTCAGAGTACATGGCCTGAATGACATGGATTCTTTGAAATGTGTTGAGGTTTCTTTTGTCTCTTAATCCACAGTCAATTTTTTATGTGCTCCAAAAGGATGGAGAGTCCCCATTTCTTGGTGCAAAATTTTCTGTATATCTATTAGATCAGGCATGCTGATTTTATTGTATGGTCAACTATGTTCTTAATTTTTTATTTGCACATTCAGTTTCTTCCCTGTGATTATTTTAGTTTTCACTTTATATACTTTGAAACTATGTTGTTAGGTATATACCTCCTCATGATTAGTAGTTTTTTCATTTTTTAATTTAATGTTTCCTTTTGTGTTTTTGTCTTCCTTCATATTTTTTTCTGGTTAATATTTCTTCCCCAGGATTCTGTTGCATCTTACTAGTTTTTCTTTGTATTATTCATCCATTTATTTCCAACCTTTCTCTCTCCCCACATATGTGTGTTCCAGGTTTGTCTTTCGAGACCACCAAGGGCTACATTTCTTTACATTTAAATTTTATATCTGCATATGATTATATGTAATCACATATTAATAAATTCTATAGATGCGAAAGAGTAATAGTGGAAAATTTCCTTCATTCTTCTTTCCCCATCTTCTCTGTCTCTCTTTCCAGAGGCAGCCAATATTGTCAATTTCTGGTTAAAGATAATCGTTGTGAATATAAAGAAATGTGTCCTTTATAGTAGTCTGACATACACTGTACTCTATCTTGCTTTTATCATCTCTTAGGGATTTATCCTTAACTATACATAAAGAACTTCCTCATTTTTGCGTGTGACTGCATATTTGTTTGTTTTATGAATGTACCCTGATCTATTTAATCCATCCCCTTTAGTGGATTTTTAGGTAGTTTCCAATCTTTTGCAATTACAAACAATGCCACAATGAACAATTTTTACAAACATTATCTAAACAGGTGCAAATATATCTATAGGATGAATTTTTAGAAGTGACATTGCTGGGACAAAGGGCAGTAGCTTTTGTAATTCTGGTGGTTAATTCAGTGTAAATATTGTCCATTCACCCACCTTAGAGCTTTCCCAGTTTACACTCCCACCAGCAAAGTATGTTTGAATTCACACTCCCACCCACTTGTTTTCATACTTTCTTATCTTTTCAGCCAGGGGCCAGTCAAGAAAAAAACAACGGAAACATCTCTAGGTATGTTTCTAGGTAGTGGGGACTCAAAACTGGGAACTGACTAGGGAGGTGATGGTGGGCAAGAGGAGTCAAACCAGGAATGGAGGCAAGTCAGAGCAAGAGCTAGCTGGAAGGTGCTTTCATCCAGGGTGGAGGGCCAAAGCCACCATGTTACTAGATCCCAGGGGTCAGGGCCACCAGTGGATGCTGGAACCCCAGAGGACCAGGCAGGGGCTGTGAAGAGGGAGCTGGAGGAGAAGCAGCTGCTGACAGCGATACCCATGAGACAGAGAGGGAAGGGGAAGAAATACCCTGATTCTCCCTTTATTTTGCCTTCCCTTTTTCTACTAGTGCCTCCTGTTTCTGGAAACTACCTGAATGCAGCAAGAGAGCCTGGGAGAGACACTTCCCTATGACACATACCATGGCTGAAAAGGGTGGGAATGGACCTTAGAGTAAAACAGTCAATGACTCAGCTCCATCCTCGCCCTTCTACCCATATTTAACTGCCATAGAACAATAACATCATGCTTTCTGCCTGACAGAATACAACTGACCTTTGTACAGCCGCAGGCTGCAGGCACTCGAGCTATTTCTCCCACGTAGGGTCACATAAAGTCCCGTCATTCACCATATGCATCTCAATAATACAGGATCTCCTGGTTGTGATATGTGGTTCTCCCCTTCAAATTTGAATGTGGTTCTTCTGATTGTAAATTTAAGTACCATCAATATCCTTTATACAAAATAGTCAAGGAATAAGACAGAAAAAGGGAAAAAATTTATTAATATATACATATAAAATTAGGCATAGCTGTTCAGTCTTCACGTCTTTGGTTATTTATCATTTTCTTCTTCTACCTCTGCCAACACTTGGCTATTTAGGAGTCATTACCTGCAACAATGACTCAACCTGTTTTCCCAAAGGGACTGATTTCTTAATAGTTCTGCCTTTACTGGGTGAAGTACCTTCCATTAACTTCCATAACTGGTCATGATATACTAAGAGGCATTCCCGGTGATCTTTTCAGCTCCAGAGAGAGATTACTTGCCTCATTGTGTGTCATAAATCCAATGTTCCTTGGGTAATTGTCATTATTCTCTTTAGCCAATAGGATAACTTCTTTTTTCTGCCCATTCCTTCAGTGGCATGAGAAGCCCAAAGTAGCCAGATGGAGTTCTCAACTTGCAATTCTGTGAAATCATAGTTGCATCCTTGGTGGAAGCATTCCTCTTTTGTGTATCAGATCTTCTAGTACATCAGGGCCCAAGGTTGCAGGGCTTGGAAGCAAAAACTCTGTGAATGGGTCATTAGATGCAGTGAAAGAAGTCACTATTCTAACTTTCATTCCAAGACCAGTGTACTCTGCCTGTGGGAGAAATAGTTCCTGGTTCAAAGGATGTTCTACATCCCATCAGGTCAGCACCCCAACCTCACAGGGCGTGGGTCTCCCAGCTAGAGCATAACTGAGCCCCTGGTGGGCTGTTCCACCAGATGTTTCTTGGTGGTAGGGTGTCTGGTACCCACCAGGGCAGAAAACAGTTGTACATGGATTGTACAGCAAAATAAGCAAAGACTTGCAAGGTCCCTAATATGGTGTGTCATCCAATGCTTTGATATTTTTGCCAAACTGGTGACAAAAAAAAAAAAAAAGACCTATCAATATGTTTCTATTTTTTAATTTCCTTTGAATATCTTTTCATGTATTTAAAATCCACTTGGGTTTCTCTTTCTGTTGAAACGATGATGCTGTTTGCCTACTTGCCTTTGAATTGTTGGTTTTTCTTTATGTATTAGTAAAGTTAGCCTCTGTGTGTGGTATGAACCGCAAATACCTTTCCCCTTGATTTAATAGCCACTTTGCTATACACTAAATTTTAAAAAATGTATTTAAGTTTATTTCTGGTCTTATCTTCATCTGTCTGTTTATTTGGGTATTCATATTACATCGTTTTGTTTTATTTCTTATGCCTCTGTATTTTAAAATTTAGTGGGGGCTAATTCTCCCCTTTGGTTCTCTATTTTCAAAATACACCTGGCTCTAGAGCTTTTCCATATTAACTTCATCATCAGCTTGTCTAGACCCACCTCCCTTGGCCACAAACCATCCCCACCCGACCCAAATTCTCATTATTTGTATTGGTGTCACAACCTCAGCAAAAGTTTCAACACCTGGTCCTGTTTCTTCTGAACCTCATCCCCTGCCACTCTCCCCCGTATTTTCTCTGCTCCCTCCACTCTGGGCCCCTTCTGTACTCAAGCAGGCAGACCCCCCAATTTGCCGTGGTCCCCTCATCTCTGTTGAGTTGCGTTGAGAGGCCTCCACCTGTGTTGGGAGCTTTTCAGGTGGGACTTCCCTCCTGCTCTGAAGGGAATTTGGGTTATAGCAGGCCCAGATTCCCTCTCAGTCAGCAGCGGATTCCATTCCTGGCTCAGTTAGGAGTCTTTTCCTCTCTGGGCATTCAAGCCTCAGCTTTCCAAAAACTCACAGCCCCAGTAGCAGGCGGCTGCCATTTTTTACCCAGCTACCTTGTATGAGGGCAACCAGAAATGAGCTCAGCTCTCTATGACTCGAGCAGGGGCACTTTTAGTCCCTGTTATTCGAAGCAGCGGACCTCTTGGCCACCACTGTAGGTTACTGGCCTCAAAGCCCAGCAGGCTGAAGGCTTCAGTTCCACCCATGGCTTTCATTTCCATCTGTTTCTGGTCCTCAGAGATGCTGAACTGGTTTCAGAGCCCAGCTATGTTTTATTGGGTTTCTCTTTTGATATTTTCTCTCTCATATTTTTGTCTTAGGAATAGAGGGGATGTGATGAAGCATGAACTTTTGGCACCATCTTGCCCAGACCATTCACTTAGATGGGAAGACACTCAGTTAAAAACTCTGATATCCTTTTCTCACAGGCTGCTGCTAAAATAATATATCCAACGTCCTGTACTTGAATGGTGGTTTTTGGGTGCAAATACTGGCAGTTACAATGATTGCTTCTTGGGGTAGCCTAGCTGGGGGAAATGCAGATGGGTGTGGCTGCAAATTCGAGGTCTCTAGCCTCAGCAGGACCTGCTGCATCTGTGCAGAAGCCTGGCTGGCTTCCTCTCCTGTGGTCTCAGCCCACGATCTGGCCTCTACATCATAGAAAATTCTAATAAGAAGAGTGCAGTCATTACCACTATCTCTATGACTGGGCCATCAGGTTAAACTCCTGCAGTTCCCTTTATGCTTTTAAACTGTGCCCACACTCATCCCTTACTACCTTTTGTCTCAAGGAAATTACTGTCCCTCCTGTTTGTCTAAAGCTCATGCCCCAAACTTCCTTAATTCTTACTCTTGGTCAACACCTCAACAATTTCATCAATTTCTCCTTCATCTCTATATACGCAACCTATATTTTACTGCTGGTTTTAAAATTTCATCATATTATCATGGCAAAGTATCTCTCCTTTTAAAAAAGAAGTCTCCTCACACCTAGCACTCCTTCTGGCTACCACCCTACTTGTCCCTTTCCATTATGGAGCAGCCTTCTCAAGAGAGCAGTCTTTACTCAGTGCCCCCTCTTCTTTATCAGCCTTTTCTACTTCTCAGCCCCCATTGCTCCACTATAACCACGTGACAAAAGTCATGAAGGTCATTCATGAACTTTTAATTGCCAGGCCCAATTTCCTGCCATCTTTGTGGCTTCCTCCCTTCTAAAACCCCATGCTTCTTTGGCTTCCACACCCTCTGTCCTTCTGTTTTCAGGACATGTCTCAGATAGTTCCATGTCACCTCTTATCTGGCTGCTCTGCCTCCACCCTGCCTGCTCTTGTCTGGCCTTGGTCCTCTTTCTCCTCTTATCCTACACACTCTTCCATGACATTCTCATCTGTGTAACAAGCTTCCCTTCATTTACCTGCAAGTGATGCCCACATCCGAATCACCAACTCTGAGCACTCTCCCTTGTGGCCCACTGTCCACCAGGCATCCAGGAGGTCAGCTTCCAGGCACCTCCACGTGAGGTGTACCCCATTTGAGCGAGGGTGCTGGTCCCTCTCCACAAACCTCTACACCCTCTGCATTCACTATCTGGAGAATGCTGCCCTCCTAGCCTCCCCATCGCCATGTGAGTGAGAAACTCCAGATCAGCTTAAACCCTCTCTTTCCTTCTTTCCTTACATCCACTTTCTCATGAAATCTGGTCAATTCTACCTCCTTAAGCTCTCTGGCACCTTTCACTCCTCTCTATACTCACTCTACAGCTGTGTCTCAAGCCTAGTGGTTTGTGAACTGTTCTCCCCATCCCTGGCCTCACCCATTCCTATCCCATCCTCCAAAGGCAGAGGGATAGCAGGCAGGACTGAAGGGCTGATGACTGGTTAGGAACCAGAGAAGGGGAGGCAGAAGACTGGAGATGGGGAAACAAGGATACATAGGAGAGGTATTAAGACAGTTGAGGTGACTTTTTTTAGATGCTTACTCAGCAGTCCATAGGTTAGCATCTGGGGAGTTTGATCACTCAGCCAGTTGTGTTCCCTTCTACTATGATAGCATCTAGCCTAAGACATTGAACAAAGTTTCTTATGATAGACTACATGGCAACATACTGTCCTATTCCATGGTATCTAATGAATTTTTCTTATTTGATGGGTGTTGTAGCTAGCAGACCTTTACCAAGATCTGGGGAAACAACGAGAGGCAGTATCTTGGAAAGAGCATGGATTTTAGGATCCAAGGAACTTGATTTTCGATCCCATTGTGCTACTCACTGCCTGTATGATCTTGTACAAAGTATCCTTTCTAAGTTTTCACTTTTTAAAATCTGTATGCTGTGTATAAATCCTACTGATTTGCCTGTAGGAATAAAATAAAGCAACATATGTGCAAACATTTTGAGACATATTTGGGATGGTTATTCATCACTGTCATTGAATATCACAGGGGTGATAGGGGTGATGAAGTAGAATCTAAAAGATCTCCTGGGGGAACAGCTTCAGAGGGCTGATGCTTTCTCCCCTTTATGCTGTAGGAAACACAAAAAGCCAAGACTTGATGAAAGTAGCAGTTTATTTGCAATGATCCATTATCACTCAGTAAAGACTGATTTGAAAATGTAGTAGAGTTTTCTGTGTCCCGTTTGAAATTGAACTTATTCCACCAGCTTCAGGCAAAGACATTGGAAAATGGTGGGTTTCTCTCTTCCCAAAGAGGAGGACATGCCTCCATGTATCGTGCATGGGAGGAGTTAGCCAAAGTTGCATTGTGGCCCTCCCTGCCCATCTATGAAGTGAGGCTGACAGGGTAGAGCCTGTTTCCTGCTTCTGAGACCCAATAGTCCACCCCACTGGTAACGCAGTCAAGTGAAGATCAGGGTCACATCAGTCAGAAGATGTGCCAAGGTCAGTCTGCCCTGAGTGGGCTCTGGAAGCAGAGGGAAGAAAGCCAGGGGAATAAAATGAGAATGACACCACCTCGTCTCCAGCCTGTAGTGTCTTCTTCTCCAGGGTAGTGTCCTCTCCTGGCCTTTGGGTAGAATTCACTGGGGCCAGGAGGCTGTATTCAGGCAGGGCTTTTCCCTGCTCCCTTTGAGCCATTTTCCTCAGCCTCAGCTCCCTCTTAACATTTCCAGTTTTCGACCAAAGATCTTTTTACTTGACCGAGATAGTAGTTGTCATATGGCAGAATAAAAAAGACTGTAATCTTGACTGCTGCTCACTACTGTGTGTCCTCAGGAATACACAACTCCTCCTATTGGCTCAGTTTCTCCATCTCTACAAGAGGACATGATAATTTTTTCTTTTCTGGGTTTTGAATAAAAGAATTGATGTGAAAAGCTTTTGCATAGTTATCATCAAGTACATCAACGTCTGTTCACTCAGAAGGCAGAAGCAAATCAACAATATTTGGAGGTCGTCTTTGGCTTTGTCATTTGTTAGCTTGACATCATCAGCTTCAAGCTTCAGTTCCCTCCTATTTTCGTTGCCCCCTCTTCTTTATCACCCTTTTCTACTTCTCGCCCCCATTACTCCACTATAACCATGTGACAAAGGTCATGAAGGTCATTCATGAGCTTTTAATTGCCAGGCCCAATTTCCTGCCAACTTTGCAGCTTCCTCCCTTCTGAAACCCCATGCTTCTTTGGCTTCCACACCCTCTGTCCTTCTGTTTTCAGGACACGTCTCAGATAGTTCCATGTCACCTCTTATCTGGCTGCTCTGTCTCCAATCTGCCTGCTTTTGTTGAATCTGAAACCTTCCTGCAAGTTGTCTCTCTGAATCAAAACTCCAAGGCACCTTTCAGGTGTCGTTTATTCTAGATTGAGCACCTTGACCTCTCCATTCCTTCTTTCTTCTTCCTCTAACAATTGCTACATTTTCTTAAGAATTCTGAGGTTACCAGAGAGGTTTCTGTTTGAGTGACCACACAGTTTCCTTTTGATAGCTGCTGATCCCTTCACAGCTTTCCACACCTTGTGATTTGCAATCTCTAGAGCTTCCTAGGTAAGCTCTTTTCCAGTGATGTCTGACAACAACAAAGACACTCCTATCTGCCAATGATGTTCTAAGAGCTTTACCTATATTAACTCATTTAATACTCTTATTAGCACCTCATTTTACAGATGATCTAGCTGTGCTGAACTAAGCCTCTTAGCACAGAGATTTGAAGTAACCTGGCTAAAGTGACACTGGTGCTAAGAGGTAGGCTTCAAGTACAGATAGGCTGGTTTCAGAATTTGTGTATAACAACTAAGTTATGGGGCTTCTACATGTTGGCTGATCACTCCCATCTTTTAAAAACCCACCTTCCTGAATTCTAGGTGTTTGAAAGACAATATCCGGTCTTCTTTATCATGACATTTAAAATAATATGGTAAATTTCTTCCAAAGTTTTCTTTGCTTCCATTTCACGAGTGAACAGATGGGTCAAAATTAAGCTCATGGTGGTAGTGCTCCTTGTAGCTTTCTTTAGTTTCTGACAGATTAATTTGTCAATAACATAAATCTGAAAAATGGAAAGCAGTTCATCAAAAACTCTGGAAATAAACAAACGAAAAAACAAAACAAAACTCTGGAGAGTGGGATGATGGTGGTAGATACAAAAACAGGTCCTACCCCACTGTAATGAAGAAGAAACATCTGTGAAGGAAGAGCTATATTCTTAATTTCTAACTATATATTAGGCTTCAAGACCAGTAACCAGTTTTTGATTCTGGGAAAGGTCTCTTACTTCCAAAACCAGTTGGAGAAGTGAGAAAGAAAGGTATTAAGATTTTTTGGAGCATATTGATCTGAATCAGACATTATAATAGATAACATGAACTGTAAAACTCTCACCAACCCTATAAACTGAGAATTTAATTTTTATCTAGTCTGACAATCTCTGCATTTTGGAATATTTAATCCATTCACATTTAAGCAATCATTAATATAGTTGGATTTATGTCTGTCATCTTCTTCTCTGTTTTCCATATGTCTCATTTTTTATTCTTTTGTGCCTCCTTTACTGCCTTCTTTCATGGTAAATATTTTTAGTATACCTTTTAATTCTTTTGATGGCTTTTTAAGATCCATTTTTAAAAATTATTTTCTTCTTTTTTCTTAACTAATCACAATCTATTTCAGATTAATGTTGACTTAATTCTTGTAAAATTTAGTGACTTTACTCTGGTATAACTCCCCCCAACCCCTGCCTGTGCTATTATGGTTTATTATAATTGTATTATTACATCTATATGTGTAATACACCCAACAATAAAGTATTATAATTATTGCTTTATACACTCTTAGGTTTTTAAAAAGAAATTAGGAGATAAAAGAAAAAAAGGACTTTTATACATTTTTTTATATTTACCATATCTTAACTATTTCTGATGCTTTCTAGCCCTTCCTGTAAATTCAGGAAGGTATTACTGTTTGGTATTATATTTTTTAGCCTGAAGAACAGCAAACACCAGTTCTTTCAGCTTTTGTTTATCTGCAAACATTTTTACTTTGCCTTCATTTTTCAAGGATAGTCTTTCTGGATATAAAATGATTGGTTGAAAGTTTTTTCTTTCAGCACTTTGAATATGTTGTCCATTGCCTTCTGACCTCCATTTTTTGTTACATGAAGTTAGCCATTAATTATTTTGCATTACTCTTGTTGTTGTTTTGTATGCTGTATGGTGGGGGTCACATTTCATTCTTTTTCCCTGTGACTATTCCATTATTGCAGCACCAATTGTTGATTTTTTTGTTGGGGGAGTGCTGGGCTGGGAACCAAACCCAGATCTCTCACATCACATGTGAGAATTCTACCACTGAAATATCCTTACATCCCCTTACTCTTGTTGTTTATAAGATTTTCTCTTTTCTTTGGCCCTCAACAGTTTGACTATGGATCTCTTTGTTGGGGTTCTTTGAGCTCCTTGGATTTGTAATGTCTTTTCTTTAAGTTTGGGGAATTTTCAATTATTGTTTGTTTGGAACACCTTTATTTTGACCCTTCCTCTCTCTTCTTTTTCTGGGACTTCTAGGACATGTCTGTTGGTTTGCTTGATATTTTGCTCAGGTCTCTGGGAGACTCTGTTCATTTTTTTTTATCTTGCTTACTTAATGTTTTTCAGGTTTGAAAATTTCTATTGAAATTTCTTTAGGTCACTGATCATTTCTTCAAATCTGCTGTTGATTTCTATTCTATTTTACAGATGGTGAAACAGTCCAAAAGAGGTTAGGCAATTCTAGAAGGCAAATTATTACTTAAACAGCCAGATGGTAAATATTTTAGGTTTGCACTTCATACCATCTCTATCACAACTACTCAACTCTGTCATTGTATCTCAAAACCTACATAGATAGTACACAAATAAATGACCATGACTGTGTTCCAATTAAACTTTATGTACAGATACAGGTGACTGACCTGTAGGCTGTAGTTTGCTGGCCTCTAGTCTAAATTTTCACAACTAGGGGCCAAGATGGCGGCTCAGTAAGGTACACGCGTCTTAGTTCCTCCTCCAGAGCAACTACTAGGTGATCAGAAACAGTGCAGAACAGCTCCTGGGGCCACGGCAGGGACCGGACACACAGCGTACCCCAGTCTGGACTGGCTGGATCGGCTGCGAGATTCCGCGCTTCCCTGGGCCGTGGCAGCTGGTGGCTACCACCTCTCCCTCCCTCCTTCCCAGAGCAGCTTAGAGTGTTGGAGAGGCAAGTTCCCCAAGCTGCGGCGGCCGGCAACCGGTGCCCCTCCCCAACAGGCGGCTTCCCGGTCTGGCGGCGAGTCTCGGATCAGCGAGTTCCCTAAGCCGCAGCGGCTGGTGGCCAGCGCCCCTCCCCCACAGGCGGCTTCCCAGTCCGGCGGCGAGTCTCGGATCAGTGAGTTCCCCAAGCCGCGGCGGCCAGCGACTGGTGCCCCTCCCCCACAGGTGGCTTCCTGGTCTGGTGGTGAGTCTCGGATCAGCGAGTTCCCCAAGCCATGGTGGCCAGCAGCCAGCGCCCCTCCCCCACAGGCAGCTGCCCAGAGGGAGAGGAGGGAGTCTCCGACAGTGGCAGGGACTAGGTTCAACCAAACACCAATAGTGGCATTAATAAAGGAGTCACAACGTCTGTTGCTGGTGGGACCCGCAGACAGACAAGCACCACATAATGGGCAGGATAAAAATACAGAGCCCAGAGACTTCACAGGAAAGTCTTTCAACCTGCTGGGTCTCACACTCAGGGAAATCTGATTAAATGTCCAGACACCAGAAAAAAATAACAAATCACACCAGGAAAATTGAAGATATGGCCCAGTCAAAGGAACAAACCAATAGTTCAAATGAGATACAGGAGCTGAGACAACTAATTCTGAATATAAGAACAGAAGTGGAAAACCTCTTCAAAAACCAAATCAATCAATTGAGGGAGGACATGAAGAAGGCAAGGGATGAACAAAAAGAAGAAATGGAAAGTCTGAAAAAACAAATCACAGAACTTATGGGAATGAAAGATACAGTAGAAGAGATGAAAAAAACAATGGAAACCTACAATGGTAGATTTCAAGAGACAGAGGCTAGAATTAGTGAACTGGAGGATGGAACATCTGAAATCCAAAAAGAAACAGAAACTATATGGAAAAGAACGGAAAAATATGAGCAGGGGATCAGGGAATTGAATGATAATATGAAGTGCACAAATATACGTGTTGTGGGTATCCCAGAAGGAGAAGAGAAGGGAAAAGGAGGAGAAAAACTAATGGAATAAATTATCACTGAAAATTTCCCAACTCTTATGAAAGACCTAAAATTACAGATCCAAGAAGTGCAGCGCACCCCAAAGAGAAGAGACCCAAATAGGCGTTCTCCAAGACACTTACTAGTTAGAATGTCAGAGGTCAAAGAGAAAGAGAGGATCTTGAAAGCAGCAAGAGAAAAACAATCCATCACATACAAGGGAAACCCAATAAGACTATGTGTAGATTTCTCAGCAGAAACCATGGAGGCAAGAAGACATTGGGATGATATATTTAAATTACTAAAAGAGAAAAACTGCCAACCAAGAATTCTATATCCAGCAAAATTGTCTTTCAAAAAATGAGGGAGAAATTAAAACATTTTCAGACAAAAAGTCACTGAGAGAATTTGTGACCAAGAGACCAGCTCTGCAAGAAATACTAAAGGGAGCACTAGAGTCAGATACGAAAAGACAGAAGAGAGAGGTGTGGAGAAGAGTGTAGAAAGAAGGAAAATTAGATATGATATATATAATACAAAAGGCAAAATGGTAGAGGAAAGTATTACGCAAACAGTAATAACACTAAATGTTAATGAACTGAATTCCCCAATCAAAAGACATAGACTGGCAGAATGGATTAAAAAACAGGATCCTTCTATATGCTGTCTACAGGAAACACATCTTTAGACCCAAAGATAAACATAGGTTGAAAGTGAAAGGTTGTGAAAAGATATTTCATGCAAATAACAACCAGAAAAGAGCAGAAGTAACTATACTAATATCCAACAAATTAAACTTCAAATGTAAAACAGTTAAAAGAGACAAAGAAGGATACTATCTACTAATAAAAGGAACAATTAAACAAGAAGACATAAAAATCATAAATATTTACACACCAAATCAGAATTCCCCAAAATACATGAGGAATACACTACAAATACTGAAAAGGGAAATAGACACATCTACCATAATAGTTGGAGACTTCAATTTGCCACTCTCATCAATGGACAGAACATCTAGACAGAGGATCAATAAAGAAACAGAGAATTTGAATATTACAATAAATGAGCTAGACTTAACAGACATTTATAGGACATTACACCCACAACAGCAGGATATACCTTTTTCTCAAGTGCTCATGGATCATTCTCAAAGATAAATTTTCACAAGTAGTAACAGCAGAGCTGGGACTCACATCTGTATGTTCTCTCTTCAAAGTCTGTGCTCTTTCCAGTATATCACATTTCCTCCTTCAGATGGAGTGATTTGGTCTTTTTGATGATCAAATCATTCTGGGGGCACCACAAATACTAGACAGGGGCACCAGCCTTATTTTCCCATTCTAGTTCTAAAATGCCTAATACAATAAGGGATCCTTTCCCTCCCCCTTCTTTTTCTTCCCTCCATCCCTTCTTTCCTCCTTCCTTCCTTCCTTCATCATTACTTTTGTAGACTGACTGTTTTGCTGCTTTTCTAATTTGTCTTTATTCTCCACTGAAATGTTTTCACATTTGCCTATGGGAATTGCTGACGACTTACTGTGTTACAATACTCACTCAGAAAAATAGTAGCTAGAAAAGACAATAAAGATGAGAATGGTATTGCTGACAGGGTGCCACCTATAAGCTATAAATAGAGCAGAGGCACTCTGTTTTACTTTGGTGAACTTTCATTTTTGTATAGCCTCAAGAAAAGTCTCCTAGAAAGCAGGAAATAGAGAGGTATGCAAATTTAAATTTCTTCTCCAGTTTTTTTATAGATGATTTCTCTCCAGAACTATTTTCTTCCCTCATCCTGGCTTTTACGTTCAAAATCTGAAATTTACTGCTCCAGCCAATCTGAAAGCGTAGCAATTGCTTCTAAGGAAAAATCTTCATTTAGAGTATTTTTTTATTAGAGAAGTTGTGGGTTTGTAGAAAAATTATCCATAAAATCCAAGGTTTTCATATACCACCCTAGAGTCACTCCTATCAGAGCCTTTCTGCAGATATAAAACTTGGGTATCCAATAGGACATTTTTAGAGTCAGCAACAAACAAACCCACTAAATAATAAGATTAAATAAGATTTAAAAATAAGACCTAACAAAAAATGTGCTTAATTAGGCCATTCCAAGATCATGTCTACCTTCAACAATATTAACAAGGACCCAGGTGGTTTTCTCCATTTTCCTCCCCTATCTTCTTCTTTGTGTTGGCTGGATCTTTGTGTTGGCCCCTGTTCTAGTTTGCCAGCTGCCAGAATGCAATATACAAGAAACAGAATGGCTTTTAAAAGGGGGAATTTAATAAATTGCTAGTGTACAGTTCTAAGGCTGAGAAAATGGCCCAGTTAAAGCAAGTCTATAGAAATGTCCAATCTAAGGCATCCAAGGAAAGATACCTTGGTTCAAGAAGGCTGATGAAGTTCAGGGTCTCTCTCTCTCAAGTGAGAAGGTTCACAGTGAACACAGTCAAGGTTTCTCTCTCAGCTGGAAGGGCACATGGCGAACACGGCATCATCTGCTAATTTTCTCTCCTGGCTTCCTGTTTCATGAAGTTCCCCAGGAGGCATTTTCCTTATTCATCTCTAAGGGTTGCTGGCTGGTGGACTCTGCTTCATGGTGCTACAGCATTCTCTGCTCTTTCTGAATCTCTTTCATTCTCCAAAATGTTTCCTCTTTTACAGGACTCCAAAAACTTATCAAGACCCACCCAAATGAGTGGAGATATGTCATCACCTAAGGCAGCTTAACAACCATTCTTGATTAAATCACATCTCCAGAGAGATGATCTGATTAGCGTTTCAAACATACAGTATTGAATAAGGATTATTATTCTACCTTTGCAAAATGGAATTTAGATTAAAACATGGCTTTCCTAGGGAACATACATCCTTTCAAACCAGCACAGCCCCCTCATGGTGAAAGATGGTGGCCACAGTTCCAGCCTTCATCTGTGGACACAACAGTGCTTGACTGGAGAGGAGGCCTCTCTAGATTCACTCATATGTTTAAGCTCTGACTGTGGGAGAGACTGTAAACCTAAGAATCTAACATTTCAGACTTCTAAAATGAGGTTGTTCTCTACCAGAATAAAAGGGGCTGGGAAGGAGAAGGCTAGGATGATAATACCATCAGTGCTGTTGTCCTTGTTTCTTCCAGCTGGTGAACTTCAGGGTTGTTGTCACTAGCAGGAATGGGACACAGGTTTTGTCTGTTGACCACTCTCAGCATCTTGTTAGCTGAGCACCAGAAGGAAAAACATCTCCACTCTCCTGTGACTCCTCAGTTGTCTCTGATGAGTGGTTTTCATTTTAGGATTAATTTTGGTCTCTGAAGCATTGGCAATATGTTTAAATTATTTCTTCTCCCTGTATTGGGTGATTTCCTTTCTTTTATGCCCAATGGCAACAACTTAAAGAAAAGTAAACCCTGTGGTCAGATTTTAGTATTTACTTATTCTTTGAATAATGTACCCAGTGTCACAAGACAAATCAGATTAATGCTTGCTCTCAGGGTTCACAGGACTTGAGTTTGGGTATGCTAGATTTTCTTTCAAGACCCCACTGCTCTGTGATTCTGAAGCTTTTTTCTTCTAAGCCCTGGTCAAGGCCTGACGTCCCTCAGATAGTACTACAGAAAGTGACTACTGCTCTATAAGAACTAGCTCATGAAATGAAAAATGTTTGCTCCCCTTGTCCAACTAACTGCTTTATTTTTCAATTGGAGAAATTGAGGCTCTAGCTGAACAAGCATATGCTATTGTGTTGGTCTTTCTTCAATCTTCAGCAGTGTTATAAGATGGGAACTGAAAAGAAACACAGTATCAAGCATTAGTTGGATTCCTATTAGGGGTTTATTTGAGAGAATCATTACATATCTTGCCATAATTTGGCTCATAAGGCCACAATGCACACCATGGTGGATCTGAGCAGTTCTTAAACAGCTTGCATTCTGAAGTTATATCCAGAACCTCCATGCCAACACGTGTCACAGTAAGCGTGTTACTTTCTTTGCTTTGTACAACAACCCAATCCTGGAATCAGGTGTCCTCTCCCCAGGCCAGGAGCTATGCAGAGTTTGGACTGCAGGAGAGTAGAGCACGTGATGTTGGTGAGAAAGGAACTTTCTCTGCCTGCTTCTTCCTTGGCTGCTTTTGCCCCCTTGGTGCTCTGGGTAGAACTAAATGATGCCATGAAGATTTCTTTTGCTTCTGAGAACAGGAACTTCTGGCCACACAAGTATCTGTTTTGGTCTTCTTTGCCGTAGCTGAAAGGGAAAATTAATTGGGCAGCTTGAACTCCTACATTATTGAGTCAGAGGGTGTGTAATATACAATTGTAAAAACTGTTCAACCTGGTGTGGGTGGTGCAGGAAACACATATATGAAGATTCATTAGAGAATCAAATTTGCTGCTTGGGTTCAGATATGGTGATCTATTCAATTTTTCTTGAGTTTACAGTCAATTTCCTAGTAGAATAAGTACTTGAACTTGTTTAGGGGAATGAAGGTCATTCCCTCCCTTCCTCCTTTCTTTCTCTCCCCCCCCCCCCCCTTTCTTTCTCTCTTCTCTTTCCAGTGTTCTTTGGCTAAGAATGAGACTGATGAAATCACCTGTAAATTGCCCTTTGGTTAAGGTACCTTTATCACCCTCATGGCATGACTTTTTCAGGTTAAGATATAACTGAGATAAAATTAAGTCAATAATCTAACTCCTCCCACCAAAGACTGAAAGTTCTGACCTGAGCCTTGTAGGTTAGTAAGGGAAGCTGAGTTAAATGATCTATTTAGGGCTGATAAGATGATCCCAAGTAATCAACTTGCTACTGCTTTACTGACCAAAGTTCTCCAACTAATGAAGGTAAAGGCTCAATTCCTCCAACAGATCGAGTCTTACAGGGATTCATGCCCAGAGATATTTATCACAGTACTATTTATAATTCAAAATAATTTGGATACAACCTAAGTGTCCTTTGGTTGGAGATGGGTACATAAATTATAGCTCAGCCATATAATGTAATATTATAGGAACTATTAAAGATCTTGTCATAAGAAGATATTTACTGACATGGCAAAATCTTGATATAATATTAAGTAAAACAGAACATTAAGTGAACTGTGAATAATGGGATAACTTCAACTTTAAAATTTATGTAAATATGAACATATGCAATATAATATATATGTGCATGTATATTTTTGTATTCATTTATTCAAAGTATGGATTGATTGTCGTTTATATGCCAGACACAGTGCTACAGGCTGAGGATAAAACAAACAAGATTAATTCAATCCCTTCCACCATGGGTCTTATAGTCTAGTGTGCATAGGAAAAGCACGACAGCAAATATGACAGATTTTAATAATAGTTTCCTCTGGGTGGTAGTAAACATAAATTTTCTTCTTCATGCTTTTCTGTTTCTTTCGGAATTCCTACTAAGAGTAATCACCTTTCATAGGTAGAAAAAAGGAAACAAATGTTATTTTTTTTAATAAACAAAGCTGAAAACGTACCCCTGGCCTGACTCTGAGCCTGAAGCTGCACATTAGCAAGGGAAACTGAAAGAGCTTGGCCTGGGGCCCAGGAACCTGCTACTAACCTGCTCTGTGACTATGGACAAGTGACTTTTTCTCTCCATAGCTCTGTTTATTTTTTTTTTTGGTGGATCACAATATATTCCATTTATTATATTAGAAGTTAAAACTGAGATATTCAATGATATTTCATTATTAACTCATTTAAAAATAATAAACCCATTGCATATTAAAATAAATAGCATATGTTTTGTTTGCAGTGACTATATTTTCAAAAACCAAAAAAGTGTGAGCAGATTGCCATTGTTTACAGTTTTGCCAATCTCTTTAATATAAGACATATTATAGTACAGTATTCATATATCTGCTTTTTCATTCAATGTGCTCCAACATGTTGTTTGGGTTGAATTCTATGAAGAATATGTAGCTGCAGAAGGGAGGACCTAAAAAGTCCTCTGAGAGAGTCCCAGGGATACCTCCATCCTCACCCATGGGTGCTCAGATTATCCTTAAGCAAAGCTCATCTATTAAAAACATGATTTAAAACAGTTTAGTTATTGTATCCCAATCACCTAGTAATATACGTTAGCTGTTAATTAAAATGCATTGTTTAAATAACAAGACATTTTGAGAGTTAGGAGTACAGAGGAAGGAAGAGTCAATATTATTTGAGTGACCAGATTATTCCAGTGGCTCTCTCTCTCATGCATTACATACGGGACCCAATAAGAATTTGGGAACAGATTCTCTTTCTGGGATACAGAAGTGTTTGTTAGAGGTTTTTTTTTTTTTTTTTTTAATCCATTCCCCCAAGGGCACTTTGCAAATACTTCTTTATTCACTGCCCAAATTACCCTGGGATTTATTGGGGTATCACATGATCATTTTAAAGCAAAAATGGTGGAGGATTTAGAAATATGTTCCCTCTTATCAATTCTGTGTTGATTTATACAAAGTGAATTCCCTTTGTTCAAGAAGTCTGGGCATTCAGGAGAAGTAATTTGCTTCTCTTTAGTTGCTCCCCCACTGAAATTCTTAAACTCTGCACCTAACATTCCTGGACCTTGGGGTCTCGAGTAGCTTAGTGGGACTCCACCGAGGTGGCCAAAGAATACACAGACTCAGCACTCAGAAGAACAGCACATTTTTTAGCTGCACATTTTATTGATATGTATTCACATACCATATAATCCATCCAAAGCATACAAGCAATACTTCACAGTATCAATAACTAGCTGTGTACTCATCATCACACTCGATTTAGACCGTTGTCATTAATTCAAACAGAAAAAATAGCAAATAAGCCCAAAATAAACCTTACCCCTTATTATTCCCCTTTTACTGACCCCTAGCATTGGTACACCTGTTACTGTTGATGAAAGAATACTTAGGTATTACTGTAATTTGCAATAGGTAATTTTTCTCCATAGACCTCTTATTATTAACTCTTTGCACAGATGTCATTATACATTTGTACTTGTTCATTCACGAACTTAAGACTATTCTTAGTGTCCATCAGTGACTTACATGGTTCTAAACAACCCCTTTCAACCAAATTCATCTGCAATTCAGCACTATTACTTATAATCCCAATAACGAGCTGCCCTCACCTCTATCTATTCCCAAACATTTAAGTTAAACTTCATTAAAAAAAAATCTGTACATATTAAGAAACCACTCCCCATTCTCTAGCTACTGTCAATATCTAGGTAACCTATATTCTATGTTTTATGACTATAACTTTACATACTCTAGTTAGTTCCTATAGTGACATTGTATAATATCTGTCCTTTCATGTCTGACTAATTTCACTCAGCATTATGTTCTCCAGAGAACAGCCACTTTGATGTGATTTATTTAAATTCAGCTCAGGATGCATGCTGATCATTTGTATATTACCTGCTTCTGGGTCAGGTTTGCTTCACAGTGTATCCAGATGACCCCAACCCAGTCTGCACCCTTTCTGGACCACATGCTCCTAAATGAGGGCTCACAGGTTCTGAGTTGCTTAACACTGTATCCATCTTTGGAGGTGCTTCAGGGCTGGTGGAGTAGTTCAGGTTAACCTCCCAGGGAGAGAATCTTCTTCCCAGTTTTCTCTGACACAAGCTTGGGTGGCCTTTCTGCTGCTTTCAGCAGACATTTGTACAGTACTTCTTAGAGCATCAGATAGTCTGTGTGTTTTAATTCTGTGGAAGGAAATTTTAGTCAGGCCAAGGGATCCAAGTGACTCCTAAGAAGAGAAATTTCCAGCTCTTGAGACCTTCAAGAAAGTGCCACTTTCCCAAACAGACTTACTTTTAACCTACCTGCTGCCTGAGTCCAAAGTGCCCAAGTAGGTAATAGGGCAGCTGCCTGAAGGAACTGGAGCCTTCTGTTTGTTGAGTCAGGCCCACTAATTGGCAGGATAGTAAAGCCTGATTTGGCAAAGGCCATAGACATTCTCTGTCTGCATTGAGGCCAACTAGGAGAATTAAGGAACATAAATTCTGAAGGATTAGATGGGCTCAGAACAAGGCAGCTGTTGTTTTGCCAGGGCTAAAGGGCAGTGAAAAGGTCATTGTGCCCACTTCTGTTTTATTTTGGGATTTCCCTCCCTTTTTCATTTGAACACTCTTGATGTTGTCTTTGCCTTGCCAACAATACGTGGTGTTTCCCATGAGGCAAGGAACAGGATGGTGAATGATTGTGCTTCTGAAGACTCAGCCAAATGGTGAATAGTGACAGCTCCAGAGAGGTAGTCTCCCACTGCTCATCAAGAAGAGCCCGAGCCCAGAAACCCATCCGACTTGTCAAACATGGTTCTGTGCTAATCTTCTCCTCCAGGTCTCAAATGGACAGGACATTTCTAGAAAATGATTGAGTATATTTTTGGCCTCACCCTTTCCCTTTTATTTAATATTCATGGAATTAAGTTTAGGTTGACTAAGTAGACCCACTCACTCTTTCAGGAGCTTTCGAGGGATTGAACTAAAGTGCTGACTATGACCGAAATTGTCTTGCTATCCTCCTTTCTCTGTATTTCACAGCCTCCTCTAGCATTGATCTTGTCCAGGCATTACTGCCCTTGTTGAGGAGAAGCAACCAAAGACAACCCTTTCTCTCATCCTGGATCTTCAGTCTGTTCTAAAGCATACTTCATTCACATGATGCTAGAATGGTCACTGATCTCTTAGAAGAGTCCTTAGGGACAACCAATGTGTTTCCTTTAAATTAAAGATGGGCTTCTTGAGACCTCAAAGAAGTGCCAGAAGTGACTGATTAGTGACAGAGCCAGGCATAGACCCAGTCTCCTGACTCCATGTTCCATACATGAAAATATAAATCTTTTGTTCACCAAAACACACTTAAACAAAGTTAGAAAGCAAATAAAAGCACATGAAAAAGGCAACACTTAGAACTGAGAAAGATTATGTCCAAAATTTATAAAGAATGACTGAAAATGAATAAGGAAAAGACAAAAGCATATCTATAGGGAAAGAGACAAAGTATAGAAAAAGGCAAACCACAGAAGAGGAACATGGAAAATACGCATATGCAAAACACATTCAAAGCACTCACAATTAGACAAATGCAAATTTCACTCTTAGATTGGTGAAAAATGTTAATGTGATATCACCAACAGGTGGGGAGGAGGTGGAGAAACAATTCTCACATATGCTGTTGGTAGGTGTCTATATTGGGCAGCAATTTGGCAGAATAAGTAGTCTTAGCAATTCTACTTCCAGGTGTACACCTTAGAAAAAAAAACTTACACCTGCACACTAGGATACATGTACTAGAATACTTATTAATGTCTGTTTTGGTTTGTTAAAGCTGTTGGAATGCAATATAATAGAAATGGATTGACTTTTGCAATGGAGATTTATTAACTTAAACTTTAGCTTAAAATTCACAGTTCTTAGACTGTTAAAATGTCCAACTCAAGGCATTTGAAGACAGGCTGCTGACATCCAGAACATCTCTGTCACATGAGAAGGCACATGGCTGGTGTCTGTTGGTCCGTCACTCCAGGTTGCATTGCTGTCAGCGTCTGGTTCCAGTGGATTCCTCTTTGAGCTTTTGTGGGTCCTCTCATAGCTTCTCCAGGGATTTTCTCTATGAGGTCTCTTAAATTCATCTCTTAGCTTCTCTGAGCTCCCTGGACTTCTTCTATGTGTCCTCTATCCTCTTATAAAGCACTACAGTAAGAGGATTAAGACCCATTTGAATGGGGTGGGTCACATCTCAACTGAAATAAACAAATCAAAAGGTTCCACCCCAAAATCAATTGGATAGATGGAAATACTAGTGGTCAATGAGAAGGAGGGATAAAGGATATGGTATGTATGAGTTTTTCTTTTTATTTCTTTTTCTGGAGTGATGCAAATACTCTTAAAAATGATCATGGTGATGAATGCACAACTATGTGATGATATTGTGAGTCATTTATTGTACACCATGTATGGAATGTAGAAGTGCAAAGATTTATCAATAAAAATATTTTTAAAAAAGGTCCCACCCACCATTCCAGCCAAACTTAAGAACACCTAGGGCAATTTACAAGACTCCACAAGGGTTCCAGGTACTAGAGTAACTTGCCAGAAACCTATAACCTCCAGATGGGTCCTGAAACCTAGCCCAGCCTCTCCAGAAGATCAGATAGTTCCATCTGCCTACCCCATATTAGTGACAGGCCCTTCCAATATCAAAAATTTAGAATTGCCATAGCCCAAACAACCCCAATGAGAGGCATGGAAAGATCAAAGGTGATGGTGGAATTATACATAGAAGATAAGACCTCACAAAAGAATATGAATGCTGAATCATTAAACTGATATCTCTTTTAGTCTCCAGTATTTCAGAGCAGCCAGAAGTAAAAACCTAAAATTGTGAAATTGCAGCCCATATCAAAGTCTAAAATACATTCTAAAACTAATTGTGGTGCTGTGCTTGGAAATTTATAGCGTTTTTTGTATATATGTTATTGTTCACAAAAAAAAAAGGAAAAAAGTCTATTGTGATGATAAAAAAGTATTTAAGCCCTCTAGCCTCCTACATTCTGGAGCACCCAGAAGGAAATATATGAGAGGATCGTATGGTAGCCCATGACAAACTCTGGGATCTGTCCTGTAACCACTTGTTGAAGAATGTTTGAAAACTATTGCTTTTTTATTTCTTTGCTTTATATGTATGTTATACTATACAATAAAAAAAGTTTAAAAAAAAAAAGGTCCCACCCACAATAGGTCTAAACTCACAAGTATGGATTAAAAAATATGACCTTCTGGGGAACGTAACAACTTTAAACTGCCACAGTGCACCAAAAAAGGAGGGGGAGAGAAATATCAATTAATAGCAGGTAAATAAATTAAGGTATAGTCATAAAATAGAATGCTACACAGCAGTATTGTAAAAAATGAAACAACATGGATAAAAATTCAAAAGCAAAGCATTGAATAAAAATCAAGTTGTGGAAGGATAATACAGAATGATGGCATGTCTATAAAGTTTTTAAATGTGCAAAACAATGATATATATTTAAAAGACATACAGTGATAGTATTAAAAAAAACATGCATGCGATTGAAAACACCATACTCAAGGGAATGGTCACCTCTTGGGAGAGAGAGAAGAAAGGAGGGAGGATGCAAGGGGTGGGGGGAAGGACATGAAAATGGGAGTGCCCAGGAGATACCCTATGTATCTCTTATGCCCCCCACAAAAAAAAAAGATTTCGATAGAGTTGTTAAATAGGAACATAAGTGTTTATTGTATTATTCTTTGTACTCTTCTATACCTAAAAATTTTTCATAATAAAATTTTTTTAACCTAATAAGATCTTTAAGGGCATTCACAGAAATATGGCACCAGAAGGGGTGGGAAAATAAGACTCTGGAACTGAGCTGGATTCCATGTGAAGTGCCACATTCGTGTTGTGACCACAGATACACTAGTGAACAGCGAACAGGATCTGCCAGTGGACACAAACTAGGTCAGAAAAGAAACAGAGGGAAGCACCTGGGATATTTAGCCAGGAATCAAAGATGATTTGAAACTGTACAAGCAGTGGAGCAGGCCAGCCACTCATGGAACATCCTCCTAATCAGTGGCACCTGCCCAGGGGCAACTTGGAGTCCACAAAGGGTTTAAGTTCTGGCCAGAGACAAGTGCTGTCCGGTTCGTAGTCCCATCCTAATTGCAGGGCAGCCCTGGCAATACACATTCATCATGAGACAAACAACTACCCTGTCCTCTGAAGTGGACAGTGACCTTAAGATGCACAGAGCCAAGCTTTCCAGGGCTTATCAGAAAGGCACAGATACCCAGATGCATCCTGAGTCCTGTCCCTTGTCTTCCCCGTGGTGCTGGCCTTGAGTCTACTTCTAAGGTATGGAAGGTCTGGTCGTTCAGATTCATCAGAGTCTTGGCCTCCATCTGAGCCTCCAAGGCTTGTACCTAAGGGCCTAGATGCTGTGGTCCATCTCCATTTACTGTAGGTAACCAGTGATTGGGCAAAGAGCTGTTGTGACACCTACTGCAGCCTCTCTAACATGAACTATCAACAAGCTCCCAATAGTTTCTATTTCATTAAACGTTGCAAATTAGAGTCCAAGGAGGAAATTAATTTCCAGTCAAACAGAAGAACCAAGGGGCTCCAAATCTGTTCCCTAGTTTTAGTCCAGAAGGCCATGTAGTCACACACTCACAGGCCAACACACCCACTTCAAAACACAACTGAGCAAACCGTGTAAAAATAAACAAGTGAGTAGGTCCTGTGTCATGGGCTCTTTTGCTTTCTTTGGAGTCATCTGTTTTTTAAACAACTTGAAGAGCGTGGTTTGGATGCTCTAGCATTTTGTGGAAACTGTACGGGTGTTTGAAATGGGTTTCCTTCCAGCTTGAGTCTCTCTCACTGATTGTAGAAAGTTTTGCCACAACTGCCCACGCCACCTTGAAGCGAGCTGCAGTCTTCCATTACAGCCGATACTGCACGCTGCCAAATGAGTGTGCTACATTCACGTTTCAGAGCAATATATTCTACTTGCATATAACTTGTCTCATTAATCTCTTCCATCTGTTGTTTATGTGCATGAATGATTCTAATGGGAAATATAAAGGACTGACAGCAGATTTACTACTTGGGCCTCTGGGTCCAGGTTTAATTTGTAAGGAGTTACTATTCCTGCAGATGGGACATCGATACCTAAGAACTGGCTTTTCCCCAGTCACTAAAACATTTGTAGAACTTCCCTGTCTGCCTGGGCAGCTTTTCCATGGCCAGTGCCACACAGATGCTTATGTGTCAGCCTACCCTGCTATCAACAGAAGTTAAAGGCGGAAGAGAATTCCCAAGACAGGAAGTCAAGGCGGGCAGCCAGCTCAGTTATTCAGGCACTTTTTCCTCTTTCCCCTGACACTGCTTTCAAACCAATTCTTTGCACAGTGTCCCTTCTGCTGGGCACAAGGGCAGGACCAACAAAAGTCAATGGCAGCCAGTTTTACTAATGGGAATAGCATGACTGAAAATGCCCATGTGGCAAGACACTGACGTTAAATTGGCTACCCCAAGGACTGGGGATTACTGATTCTTCTCATTCCCGTATCATCAAGGATAGTCAACATCTTGGGGCAGGGGGAAATTAATGCCTCATGAAAAGCTAATCTGGAAGCTCCCAGTAAAATTCGATGAGGATAACTGTGTGCTCATTAGTTCAATGAATGTTCTAAGAGCACTGTGTGCCATGCCTTGTGCTAGGCTCCAGTACACTCCAAGATAAATGAAACACAGAGTCCTTACTTGTCTAAATCATCCCATCCCTCTATGAAATAGTGTCACTGTGAAAAGGAAGAATTCATGAAAAAAATTAAGAAAAAACATTGCCTTCTACAACCTGAGGGATCCAGCTTGCAATAAAAGACCTTCCTCCCTCCCAATGGTGACAAGAATTCCCAGCTGTCCATAAACCTGAGATACAGCTCTAGCCCAACTGTCTCTGAAGACACAAAAGCCAGAATAAATAGTCTCCTTGGGGTCTTGTGAAAGGAATCTTAAAAGCCAAAGGGAAAAGAAGCCATGAGGGAGGGAGAGAACTTCTCCAAAATTTCTCTGGGGGACATGGAATTATCTTGCCATTTTATTGTCTCAAAAATTTTCAGGAAACATTAGCTAGCTTCAATGATCTAGAATGTCTAACTCAATAGTGTTTACCTGTATTCTACTTCCACTTATGCTACTAGTGAATTCTGTGCCCTCAGGCAAGTCTTATCTCCTCTCTGGGCCTCAGTTTTCCCATTTTCTAAGTTTAGATTATGATATCTGGGGCCTTTCTTTAAATTTTGTTACTTTCCAACTTTGGGTCATTGGTATTCAATAGTCTATGGTATTAATGACAGTATTAATGTTAAGATTTATTGAGTGCTCCCTTTATAACAATTTTTCTTCAATGTAATTTTCACAAGTTAATGCATTTAGCCCTTGCAATTCTTCTACAAGTAAAGTGAAAGCAAATTCCTCTTGGTTCTTCCAGAATCTGTCCATGTACCTGGACTCAGTGGAATCAAAGAGGACGTTATCACAAGAAAGAAAGCCACTGCTTCAAGCAGAAAATGAGATGGCCCCTGACCCTCAAAATGCCAGAGGGGTGGGTTCATCTGCCCTGCATGCTAGAAATAGGACCTGCAGTCCAGTACTGTGACTGCATGTGAGCAGACCACCCCGCCCAGTGAATGGCGTACATGGCCTATTAGAAACCTCTCATAAAGAGCCTTACAGAGATCATTGGCCAAAAAGCCATTGGTGGAGAAGAGAATTCAGGGTGTAATGGAATCATTGCTAAATAATTTCATCTAACCCAGGTTTCCTACAAAAACATTTTCTATGAATAAAAGCCCCACTCAAGAAGAGGCTAAAGTCCAACTTCTCAGGGTTGCTAGGAATTAGTGCTTGTGCTGGTTTGAGACTGTTTTGTATCTCAGAAAAGCTATGTTCTTTCAATCCTAATCCATACTGCGAGGTCACACCTATTCTTTGTGGGGGTCTTTTTGATTAAGTTGTTTCCATGGAGATGTGACCCATTTAATTGTGAGTAGAACCTTTAGATTAGGTCATTTCCATGGTGATGTGTCTCTGCTCATATAAGGTGGGTCTTAATCTGCTTACTGGAGTCCTTTAAGAGGGAAACATTTTGGAAAAAGCTCAGACAGACATTTGGAGATGCAGAAAGAAAATGCCCCCAGGGAAGCTGTTTGAAACCAAACGGCCAGCAGACACCAGCCACGTGCCTTCCCAGAATAGGCTTTCTTTGAGTCAAGGTATCTTTTTCTGGGTGCCTTAGTTTGGATATTTTTATGGACTTAGAACTGTAGACTTATAACTTAATAGCCCCCCGTTCTAGTTTGCAAGTTCCTGGAACACTGTATACCAGAAACAGAATGGCTTTTTTAAAAAACTTTTTTTTATTGTATGTATAGCATATATACAAAGCAAAGAAATAAAAAAGCAATAGTTTTCAAAGCACTCTTCAACAAGTGGTTATAGAATAGATCCCAAAGTTCATCATGGACTATCATATGCTCCTCTCACATTTTTCCTTCTAGCTGCTCCAGAATATAGGAGGGTAGAGGGCTTAAATACATTTTTATCATCACAATGGACTTTTTTTCCTTGTTTTTTCTTTTGTGAACAATAACATATATACAAAAAAGCTATAAATTTCCAAGCACAGCACCACAATTAGTTGTAGAACATATTTCAGACTTTAATATGGGCTACAATTTCACAATTTTAGGTTTTTACTTCTAGCTGCTCTAAAATACTGGAGCCTAAAAGTGACATCGATTTAATGATTCAGCATTCATATTCATTTGTGAAGTCTTATTTTCTTCTATGAATAGTTCCACCATTACCTTTGACCTTTCCATATCTCTCATTGGGGTTGTTTGGGCTATGGCACTTCTTAATTTTTTATATTGGAAGGGCCTGTCACTAATATGGGGTAGGGAGATGGAGCTATCTGATGTTGTGGAGAGGCTGGGCTAGGCTTCAGGACTTATCTGGACCAGGGACCCATCTGGAGGTTTTAGGTTTCTGTCAAGTTACTCTAGTACCTGGAACCCCTGTAGAATCTTATAAATTGCCTTAAGTGTTCTTTAGGATTGGCGGGAATGGTCCTGGTTGGGGGTTGGCCGGTTATGATAGGTAGCAAGGTCTACCTGAAGATTGCATAACAGCAACCTCCAGAGTAGCCTCTCGACTCTATTTAAACTCTCTCTGCCACTGATACTTTATTAATTACACTTCTTTTCCCCCGTTTGGTCAGGATGGAATTGTTGATCCCAAGGTTCCAGGTCTGGATTCATCCCTGGGAGTCCTCTCCCACATTGCCAGAGAGACTTTCACCCTTGGATGTCATGTCCCATGTAGGGGGGAGGGCAATGATTTCACTTTGCAGAGTTGGGCTTAGAGAGAATCTGAGTAACAGAGGTCCTCCAGAAGTAACTCTTAGGCATACCTATAGGTAGCCTAAGCTTCTATGCTACCTACATAAGTTTCACAAGAGTAAGCTTCATGATGGAGAGCATTGCCTATTGATTTGGGTGTCCCTAAAGTTTGAGTATCAGGGGACTCCCTGATGGTAAGATTAAACAGTTTCATAGTCTTTCTTCCCTCCCTCAGGGGACTTTGTCAATACTCTTTGATTATTTGGTTAATATATTCTAGGATGTTTCCAGGCATTACAATACTCTATAAAGGATTAAAGGACCTCTTTCTCATACTGTGCTCTCTGTGTTTCAGTTGTTCAAATGAGCTATACAGATAGGCTGAATTAAATTATGCGCTAAAGAAAGTTTCAGTTCCAGATCAAATAAACCTTTCTTCCATTGGTCCCAAAGAGTATGTGTGGTTCTAAAATACAGACACTGTCTTCCTTAACCCTATGTCTTGAATAACTTTAACTCCAGACTCTTCGGCTTCATTCTTATCTCTAAATATCAGGTTATAGATATATAACAGCCTCTCAAAATCCAGAAATAATAATCACCACTCCAGACTTAATGTGGCTGCTCTAAAAGCTTACAATCTAGGCCCCTGTTTTCTTATAAGCATTTTCTAAAGGTGACCATACCATTGTTGTTGCTTTTTTTGCTTCTGACTTATTTTGTCTCACCAAATGTCCCACATATTCATTCACACAGTTGTATGCCTTGTGACATTGTTTCTTTTTGCAATAGCATAGGTTTCATTCATCAGTACACACTATCGTTCGTTAATCTACTTCTCCATCAGTGCATCTTTTAGCCACCTGCATTCATCAGGCGTCATGTAGATGGTCCAAAGTCCACATTCCATCAAAATTCTCAATTTTATAAAATTTCATTGTTCCCAAGAGACAGAAAACACACCCTCACCAAATAGGAGATCTAAACCTCCTCTTAACTCTTGTCCCTCACCCCATTATTTACTTCTGCTGTTGCTGTGATAGTGCTGATGGTTTCCTTTTGAACATAGCTCATAGCATGCAATAGCAGTTTTCCCCCTGTACCCTGGA
This sequence comes from Tamandua tetradactyla, assembly GCF_023851605.1. Taxonomy (NCBI): domain Eukaryota; kingdom Metazoa; phylum Chordata; class Mammalia; order Pilosa; family Myrmecophagidae; genus Tamandua; species Tamandua tetradactyla. Next base: position 14,346,970 of record NC_135352.1, read on the forward strand.
CTTAAACACTCTTTATACAAGAATCATATCTTTGAAGTAATTCTTACAAGAACTCATTCATATTTCTAGTATGAGTCAGTGGGACATGTAAGTCAGAATGGCTTTTAAAGAGGGGAATTTATTAAGTTGCAACTTAAAGTTCTAAGGCTGTGAAAATGCCCCAATTAGAGCAAGGCTATGAAAATGTCCAAATTAAGGCACCAACAAGTGGTTAACTTCACTCAAGAAAGACCAATGAAGTTCGGGGTTTCTCTCTCAGCTGAAAAGGCACATAGCAAAATGGAGATCTCTGTTAGCTTTCTTGACATTTCCCTGGGGTGTTTTCCTGTTTCACTTCCAAAGGTCTCTGGCTGTGTGGACTCTAAAACTTTTTCCAAAATGATTGCCTCTTAAAGGGCTCCAGTAAGCAACCCCACCTTGAATGGGTGGAGACACATCTCCATGGACACCAGCTAAACAAAAGTTACCACACACAATTGGGTGGGTCACATCTCCATGGGAATGATCAAAAAGCTCCTACCCAGCAATATTGATTGAGGATTAAAGGACATGGCTTTTTGGGGTCCACAACAGATTCAAACTGGCACACCCCCTTGATAAAAGCCAACCTATTTCTGATATATTGCATTTGTAGCAGCTTCAGCAAACTAAAACAGTGCTCTTGTCTAGAAATGTGCAGCAGTGGAGGCCGGTCTGCAAATTCTTGAACGAAGAAGTCACCAGGTTCCATCTCACATCTCGTAGAGCAGTTCTAAAGGGGACAAGAACACACCGTGGGAACTGCCTGCTGCCAGGAAAGGATGTATGAGTCCAGAGAGAAGAATTCTTGGGTCTCTGTGGCCAAAACAAGGGGGAGTAGGGTGAAAATTTGTGGCTGAATGTTCAGCTTTTTCGCTACATACTCTTACCCCCTCTTTGTGATGAGAATATCCTTTAAAAGGCATTATATAAAACCATTTAAAATGTGTCCATGAATAAGGTTCAGATAACCACAGGTATGTCCAGCAAGTTGATGAGGCCTGAGGAATTTATCAGAAACCAAACTGAAAACGACAGGAGCAGAAACTTCAGGAAGGTAGCAACAGACTAACAAAATAAACTCAGAGATAAGGCTGAAGAGACGGTGGTCCCTGGCACAACAAATGGACTATTCTTGGGACCTTGTTCAGTCACCCCAACAGCTTGTGTGGAACAGAGGCAGGTCAGCCAGGCCTCTGTATATTTTGCAGAACAAGAAATTCCAGCCATCTGGGGCTCAGCTGCAGAAAGAGCCTTGAGCATTGCCCACGGGTAGCTCTGAAAGGTAAACATGTGCAAGTGGAGTGGCAGACCCAGGACAGAGCAGGAGAATAGCAGCAGTGGTGCCAGAGTGGACAGGGCACCAGGAAGTAGCAGCTCCCAGAGAGCAGCCAACAGTGGCTCATGCCACGGGGCAGTGGAGCATCCCAAAGGGTCCATTGTCAAAAGACCAGTGCAAGAAGGTGGAACAAGAAACTGCCAAAGAAAATGGTCTACATTAAAAATGACCTCCAGGGAACACTCTGGCATTCTGGAGGAGAGAGGAAAGATGGGTCTCGGAAGGAATCTAGAGCCCTGAAGACAGGAAGGTGGAAAGAACTAGCAAAATTCAGGTCTGGATAGCAGTGTGATCTGTTTTCTCTTGAGGTTAAGGGAGTCAGGTAATGTCAAGTCCACTCACAAAAAACTAAATGCATAGCTTCTCAACCATTCACAGAAGGGAGGGTCCCTTAGTTCCCTTTGTGAACCACCATGCATGATTTGGCACAAATACAGCCATAAAAGAAGTAAACCCAAGCAAGCATTAAACAAGGGCATCATAGAAAATGTAGTTTGCTGCAATAGTGATGCTCAGTCAGAATCCTGCCATGGGATTGAAATAACCATCTTCTGTGGCTATGTGGAGTACAAGGTATTTGCTATTTTGGGGTTCCTCTCATTAAGTGGAGCAGCACTTTTATGTGTGTGGACCCAGCTCTTTTGGAATTGACTCTGGCCTCCAGGTCACCCAAATCCCAGGAGCCTGGAACAGATCTGTGTTCTCTCAGTGATCCAAGGATTGTCTTGACGTCTTTTCACAAGACGCTGCTGCTTTAATGGCTTTAGATTTAATGCATTTCCTTCCACCGAGTCAGTCAAACACTGTCCTACATTCTGTGACATGAAAGCAGTTTGGCTAACTCTTCATCCTCAACTAGGCTCTGAGGTTGGAGGAGGCTTTTATTATTATTATTATTTTGATATTTCAATGACTTTGCTTTTTAAAAAAATTTTAAGTGTTACATAGCATTTAGGGTATTTTTGTGTGAAAAATAACATTTATACAAAAAAGCATTATAATTCAAAGCACATCACAATTAGTTGTAGAACAAATTTCAGAGTTTGGTATAGGTATCCCACAATTTTAGGTTTTTATTTCTAGCTGCTCTAACATACTGGAGACTAAAAGAAATATCAATATAATGACTCAGCAATCATACTCGTTTGTTAAACCCGACCTTCTGTGTATAACTCCACCATCACCTTTGATGTTTCTCCCACTCTTTATGGGTATTTCAGCTATGCTCATTCTAACTTCTTCATGTTGGAAGAAGCTGTCAGTAATATGGGGTAGGGAGATGGAACTCTCTGTTGCTCTAGAGAGGCTGGCCCCTCTAGGGTTTAAGACTTATTTGGTCACGATCCATCTGGAAGTTGTAGGTTTCTGGAAAGTTACTCTAGTGCATGGAACCTTTGTAGAATCTTATATAACATCCTAGGTATTCTTTAAGATTGGCTGGAATGGTTTTCATTGGGGTTTGTCAAGTTATGATAGGTAGTAATGTCTAACTAAAGCTTGTATAGGAGTGATCTCCAGAATAGCCTCTTGATTCTATTTCAACTCTCTCAGCCAATGACACTTTGTTAATTATGCTTCTTTTCTACATTTTGGTCAGGATGGAATTGTTGATCCCATGATACCAGGGCCAGACTCATCCCTAGGAGTCATCTCCCACACCGCCAGAAAGATTTTCACCACTGGATGTCATGTCCCATGTAGGGGGAGGGCAATGAATTCACTTACAGAGTTGGGCTTAGAGAGAGAGAGAGGGAGGCCACATCTGACAACAAAAGAGGTCCCCAGAAGTAACTCTTAGGCATACCTATATGTAGGCTAGGCTTCAAGGAGGCTTTCTTTTACAAGCTGTGAAGATCATAAATGATTATTGTTTAAAATAATTAAGAGTATAGAAATGTAAAAGAGTAGAAATTAAAAGTCCCCTGTTTTTCCAACAGCCCACACCTTGAAGCAGGCAATCAAGACATTCCCAGATTGACATGTTAAGAGTTAATGGTACATGTTTCCATTTTCTAAGTACATTCAAGAACATGCACACACACATACGCACACAATTTTTTAATGAAACCAAACACACTGTAGGCATTTTATTATTTTCAGTCAGTATTCTGGGTTGGACAACTTTCTATGTCAGCACTTAAAGATTTGCCTTATTATTTTTTAATAGCTGCATATTATTCCACCCTACATAGGAACCATAATCTATTTAATCCATCCTTTATTAATAGACATTTAAGTTATTTCCAGTTTTTTTGCTATCACAAATAATGCTGCAATAAGTATTTTGTACATATATCCTTGAACTCTTGTGTGATTTATTTTTATAAGGAAAATTCTTTGAAGTAAAATTGCAGAATCAATGGGTTTATGTCAGTTTTTAATTTTGATGAATACTTTCAAAATCTAGCACCAATTTACACTCCCAGAGAAGCGGCTTTTATAGCTACAGAGGATGTCACTGTTGCAGGTCTGGAGGCGTCCCAATGTTGTCTACTGGCTTACAAATAGAATCCTGGGCTTCAATCGTGACTGACAGAACTCTCTGGTACTCTCTGTCCCTGGAAATGCAGCAAGTTTGCACAGCTCCCACCAGTTTTATTTATGGACACAGTGGTCTTCAGCAGTTATGGAGGAGGCAGTCTTTCAGAATCACAGAGGGCTGGCCCAATAGGGTCCTTAGAATGATTATTTAATTCAACCTCCTCTTCTGACAGAAGAGTCAATTAATCTGTGGGTGGATGCTCTCTGTACCCATGCATCATCCTGTACCCATCCTTCTGTGAGGTATAAGTGTGCATCAGTTACCCAGAACTTCTGGGTCTTTCCAGTGAAACCTCAGAGGGAAAAACATGTTATTGGAGGAGGGACAGCTGCCACCAAGGCTATAAGAGGTATTCTCAAAACGTGTTATCTTGGTGTGAAAACATAATACCTGCTCTAGAGAACCAAAAGGATGAAAATATATTTGGTGAACAAAAAATCCAAATATAAATGGACCTCCTGAGGCATGGCTCACTGTTTGGTGTTCCATCTGTATGATGGTTAGGTTCTGGTGTCAACTTGGCTAGGTGATGGTGCCCCGTTGTCTGGTCAGGTGAACAATGGCCAAACTGTTGCTGCAAGAATGTTTCATGGCTGGTTGATAAACCAGAAGACTGGTTTATTAAATTGTTATTCAGGTGATTGCAGCTATGGCTAATTACATCTACCATCAACTAAGGATGTGTTTTCCCCAAAGAAGAGCATCCAATCAGTTGGATTTGATCCAATCAGTTGAAGACATTTAAGGAAGAAGGGAGAATTTTCACTTCTTCAACCAGCAATCCTCTCCTGTGGAGTTCATCCAGAGCCTTCATCAGAGCCGCCAGCTTCATAGCCTTTCCTGCAGATTTTGGATTCTTCCATTACCACAGCTGTGTAAGACACCTTTATAAATCTCATATTTACAGATATCTCCCATTGGTTCTGTTTCTTTAGAGACCCCTGACTAATATAGTCTGTAGGGAGGCCCCCTCTCACAACACTGTCCTCCCACCTCAGTCATAAAAGTCGGAACTTGCTCCTTTTGGAAGTGAGAGGAAGAGAACTCCTCACCAAAGAGGAAGCCTGGTTTATCTGAGTGGAGAGACTGAAAGAAAGACCAACCAGCCTAGCTCTCTGTCTTAGAACAGCTCTGGTTTGAGAGCTGTGTTCCCTAAAGCTCACCTTCTCAGCAGCTCCATACCCTGAATGAACTGGCTGGAGACTTCTCAGCTCTAGATGGGCGAATTAAGTCTTTCAGGCCAATTGTGCTAAGAGTCCTAAGCTGCATCTTCAATCCTGTTTATCAGATAGGTGATATTTTCCTCTACTTCCTATTTCTTTCTCTTGATTGATGCAGAACGCACAGAATAAATGGGTTTCATTAATCATCTTTAAACCACAACCTTCCCATTAAAAAACTGGGTTAAAAAGCTCGAGAGAAAAGAGTTGGATCCAGTTATTCATCTGAGAAGTGCTCAGTGGTGTTCAATGAGCAGAAGCTGCTGATCAACAGGACCCCTGTTCTCTTTTCCTTCATGGGGCTGGGGTCAGGTGCAAGGGGTTCTCTCAAGCATCAGTTAGGTAAGGCCCCATTTACCACAACTCATAGAATTAAGAGTTCAGAACAACCTGGAATATCAGCAGAGTGTTAACAAGGAGAAGGCACTGAGGAACTAACAAAGCCAACTGCAAATAAAAACCATCAGGCCATCTATGTGTATGTGTATGTGTGTGTATGTGTAAGTGTGTGTATTGCAAGTGTATGTGTGCATATGTATGTATAAGAGTCAGTGTATGTGTGTACATGTGTGTAAGTGTATATGTGTGAGAGTGTGTGTGCATGTGTGTGTGTGTTTATGTGTGTCTATGTGTATGCATGTGCATGCATAAGTGTGTGTGTAAGTGTGTGTATGTGTGTGTATATGTGTAAGTGTATGTGTATGTACACATACACAGTGAGAGAAGTTAGAAGAGAAGGAACATATAATTGAGCCATACCTATTGAAATGTTAGGATTATACCCGATATACTGACAATAGAGAGAAATGAAAAAAAACAAGTTGCAGACTGTATTAGCTAGGGTTCTCTAGTGAAACAGAATCAGCAGGAAATATCCATAGATATAAAATTTATAAAAGTGTCTCATGCAACCATGGGAATGTACAGTCAAAGTCTGTACGGCAAGCCGCAAGCTGGTAACTCTGATTAAGGTCCACAATGAACTCTTAGGAGCGGCTGGCTGGGTTACTGAAGGAATGTAAAGGTCCAAGGTCTGTAGGGCAGGCTGTGAAGCTGATGACACCGATGAAGGGTCTGGACAAACTCCACAGGAGAGGCTCGCCGGCTGAAGTAGGAAAAGAGCCTGTCTCTTCTGAATCCTCCTTAAAAGCCTTCCAGCGATTAGATTAAGCATCCCTTATTGCAGAAGACGCTCCCCTTACTTGATTACAAATGCAATCAGCTGTGGATGCAGCCAATGTAATCATGATTTAAGTCCATGAAATGTCCTCATAGCAACAAACAGGCCAGCACTTGCCCGTCAACACAAATGGCACCACCACCTGGCCAAGTTGACGCATGAACCTGAACACAGACTAAGGGGTTTATTGATATTTGATTGCAAACAAACCAAAAAGGAATCTGTCTCTATGTAAATTCATATTTGCATCTATTTAAATGAGCAGGGGGAAAAGCATGGAAAGTACATAGCAAGTGTTTGCCCGGGTAGCTCAAGTGAGTGGGACTGAAATTGGGCCACAGATGATTTCCTTTGACTTTATATGTCTTTGTACTTTATGTCTTTCAATTGTTACCATAAGCATATGTTTTAATATCCTGGCTGCTAAAACAAATACCATAAAATGGGTTACCTTAAGCTACAGGAAATTATTAGCTCATAATTTTGAGGCTAGAAGTCCAAATCAAGGTGTCATCAAGGTGATGCTTTCCCCAGATGACTGTGGCATTCTGAGCTTGGCAGCTGGTCATCCTTGGTTCTTGACTTTTCTGTCACATGGCAATGCACATGGCATCCTCTCCTGACTTCTCCTCTCTAATTTATGTTCTGTTGGCTTTTGACTTCTGGCTGTCCCCTCAGTGGCTTTCACTCTATCTCTGGATTTCATTCTGCTTATAAAAGACTCTAGTAATAGGATTGAGACCCATCCTAATTGAGCTGAGTCACACCTTACCTGTACTAACCTCATCAAAAGGTCCTGTCTACAATGGGTTCACACCCACAGGAACAGACTGAGTTTAAAAACATGATTTTCTGGGTTACAAAGCTCCAAGCCACCAACAGCAAGCATTACTTTTGTATTGAAAAACATCAATAAAAGAAACTGGATGAAAAGAAAAACGTTACTTGCAAATTAGTATGTTTCTCTAGGCTTTGAGAGGGACCTAAAGAGAGAGAAAAGCAAGACATGGAATACTGTATAGCATATGATCCATTTTTTACACCAGAAAACATTCACTCATGAATATGCTGGTATATGCATCAAAATATCTTTCATACTATTTGAAATATTTTCCATGGGCTTGCCGTTCTTTTATTTGTAAAAAAAAATTTAATTATGTTTATGAATAATTTATAATACCAAAGGAAAATGCTTGTGATATGTTAAACAAAAGAGGAGTATTTCAAACTACTTATATATTAAAATTTCAATAATAAGAGAACAGGAAGAGGGAAATGCAGAGAGAAGAGACTAGATAGGAAAATGACAAAATGCTGATTGTGATGGCTAAATTATAGGTGGCATTTGTTAAAATTAAGAACATGTCCCATGGGCAAGACTTTACCTCTGATGCTTTGAGGGTCACCAGGGGTTTTGCCTGGTTGTGGGTTGACAGCAGGTTCTGGGGCCACAGTGTCTATTTGGCTTCACTGCAGGGTAATAGAAGACACTCCTTGATGAGGGACAGCAGGTGACACACCGTCCTGTCCACACAGAGAGAAAAGCAGCTGCTAGACCCTGCCCTGCAACAGGACCAGCAGCCTTTTCTCTGAATACAAAGCACATTATTAAAGACAGAAAAGGACTCCAATGGAATCAACAGAAGTTGGGACATTCACCATTAAACGTCTTTTAGTGGAGTGGTTTAGAATACAGACCTTGGATTAGATTGCTTGGATTCAAATTCCAGTTCTTTCCCTTACTATCCATGCGATTATGCGCAAGTTGCTTAACTTGCCTCAGATGTTTCATCTGTAACATGAAAATAGTATTAAAAGTCTGTGCCTCATAGGATTAGTATAAGGAGTCAACCAGTTAAGAGATGTAAAGAACTTAGTGCTTCAAACATCGAGCTATTTGTGTTTGCTATTGTTATTCTTATTAGTCTTTTCACAATTAAGAAAATTATAGTATTAATATGTGGTTGTAGCTATAGCTTTAATCGTTACTACAATTTATTGAGTACTTCTATGCCAGGAACTCATTAAGCATTTTGTTTACCTTAGATCTGATTTTTGCTTAGAAGTACCAGGTAAGTAGTATAAATTACACAATAATGAAAATTGAGGCTCAAAAAGATTAAAGCATTTCTGTGGTCCATAGCTAGCAGGTGGCAGAACTGGGATTCAAATCTGAGCCTGTCTGGCCCTGAAATTCAGACTGTGTCTACCGTACCCTACTATTATCTCATTATCTCAGATAATGAGAGTGAGAGTCTCTTGGTCTGTATTCTATTATCTGTGAACTGATCAAAGGAGAAGCCAATTCTACAAAGGAGAAGCCAATCCTGGTGTCCTTGTGTAACTATTCCCCAAAATGAGCAGGATTAGAACCGAGGTCCCCATCCACCTGTTGCCAGCCAAGCTGTAGGATGGAGCTGACCCCTTGGTCATTACTTCCTACACATTACTCACTGCAAAGTGCAGGGAGCTTCACTTTATTCAGTCCTGATGACTTGTGGATAAGCTAATTTTCTCTAATTGGCTCACTTTTTAAATGTAAATTAAGTTCTTACTGGTTAAAAGAAAAAGTCCAGTAGTATATCCTATTTGTAAAGGCTGGTCTTTGTAGTTTTAAGTTAATAAATGCTGAAAAACTTCCAGTAATATAACACACAATCCTATTTTCTGGGAGCAACATTGCTTGCAAATGATCACGAGTGCCTCTAGATTTTTACGCCTATGCAAACACATTTTTTTTCACTTGACAATGGAATTAGCTATCTTAACACATCAGCGCATATAGCATATTTGTCTATTTTTTAAATTGTGGTTAAAATAGGCACAACACAAAAATAATTTTAGCCATTTTAAGTGGACCACTCTTTGATATCAAGCACATTGTCAATACTACATTGACACTGCTATTACACTGCAACTTACACTGCTATTTTCATTAACCCAAACCAAAATCCCTACTCATTTAGCAGTAAAGCCCAGTTCTCTCCATTCTCCACCACTGGCAACTATTATGCTGTTTTCTGTCTCTATGAATTTGCTTATTTTTTTTGCGTGGGCAAGCACCAGGAATCGAACCCGGTTCTCCAGCATGGCAGACGAGAACTCTGCCTGCTGAGCCACTGTGACCTTAATGATTACATATAAGAGAAATCATGTATTATTATCCTGTTGTGTCAGTCTTGTTTCACTCAACGTGTCTTCAAAGCTCATCCATGCTGTAGCACTTCACTTTTTCTTTTGCAGTTGAATAATATTCTTTGTCTGGATATGCCACATTTTGTTCATCCATTCATCTGTTGATGGACACTTAAGCTGCTTCTGGCTATTTTGAATAATGCTGTGATGAAAATTGGTGTACAAATATTTTTCCAAGTCTCTGCTTTCAGTTCTCCGTGGTATATACCTAAGAGTGGGATTGCTGGGTCATACGGTAATACTGTTAACTTTCGGAGGAACCGCCAAACTGTTTTCCACAGTGGTTGCACTATTTTATGTTCCTGCCAACAATGTACAAAGGTACCTATTTCTAAACATCCTTGCCATACTGGTTATTTTCAGGTTTTTGTTTTAATAATAACCTTCTTAGTAGGTGTGGAGTGGTATCTCATTATAGTTTTAATTTGTATTTCTTTAATGGTTAACGATGTTGAACATCCTTTCATATACTTATTGGCAATTTCATTATCATCTTTGGGGAAATGTCTATTCAAATCCATATCCCATATTTCAATTGGGTTGTTTGTCTTTTTGTGGTTGAGTTATAGAAATTCTGGATATTAAACTCTTATCAGGTATACAGTTTCCAAATATTTTCTCCCACTCTGTAGATTACCTTTTCACTTTCTTAACAGTGCCCTTTTTTTTTTTTACTAGAGAAGTTGCATGCTTGCAGAACAATCAGTCTTAAAATACAGGATTCCCATATGCCACCTTATTATTAAAGCTTTGTATTAGTGTGGTATATTTGTTACAACTGATGAAAGCACATTTTTCTAACTATACTATTAACTATAGACAGTATCTTTTAATGCATGAAGGTTTCACATTTTAACTGTGGACCATTGATTGTACACTCTGGACAGATAGTATGTTATGTAAATATATCTCAATAAAACCACTGGAAAATGTTTTTAATTTTTTTGAAGTTCATTTTATCTGTTTTTTCTTTTGTGGCTTGTACTTTTTCTGTAAAATCTAAAAATCCATTGCAATTTCTTCATTACGGCTTCTTTTGTGTTTCATTGTTTTTTTGCAGTGTACCATTTTGATTCCCTTCTTCTTTCTTTTTCTCTATATTTTAAAAATTATTTTTAATAGTTACTTTTGTAATTTAAATTAACATTTTAAACCAATAACAACAACCTCATTTGACTAGTACCAGCCTAGTTTCAGTAGTATACAAGCTCTCTATTCCTATATATCTCCTTCCCTTCCCCTTTAAATTTTTATTGTCTCTATCTTTATACATTGTATGCCTATTAACATAGATTTTAAATATTTTTTTACATATTTGCCTGTGATGTCTTAAGGGGAAAGGAGAAAGCAGTTACAAACCAAAATTTCAATGATACAGGATTTTATATTTACCTATGTAGTTACATTTACCAAGGTTCTTTATTTCTTCTCATGGCTTTGTTTCAGTCTAAAGTATCCCTTCTAGCATTTCTTGTCAGACAGGTGTTCAGTAATAAACTCTCTCAGCTTTTGTTTATCTGTAAATGTCTTAATTTGCCCTTCATTTTTTGAAAGATAATTTTTCTGGGTATAGAATTCTTGATTGTCAGATTTTTTAAGAACTTTAAATATGTCATTCCACTGTCTTCTGGCCTACATGGCTTCTGATGAGAAATTCACTAATCAGTGATCCCTTCAATGTGACAAGTCACTTCTCTCTCGCTGCTTTCAAAACTCTCTCTTTGTCTTTAGATTTTGACAATTTTGCCATAATATGTGCTGGTCGTTTCTTAGAATCTATCTTGCTTGGAGTTCATTGAGATTTCTGGATGTGTATATTCATGGTTTTCCCCAGATTTGGGGAGCTTTCAGCCATTATTTCTTCCAGTAGTTTTTCCTCCCCTTTCTCTCTCTCTTATCCTTCTGGGATTCCAATGATGCACATTTTGATACGTTAATGGTGTTTCATAGGTCTTTCAGGCTCTGTTCTTATTTCTTCATTATTTTTTCTTTCTATTTCTCACCCTGGACTGTCTTGCCTTCACTGATCCTTTATTCTGCTTGTTCAAATCTGCTGTTAAATCCATCCAATGAGTTTTTCATATCAATTTCATTGGTGCTTTGCAGCTCCAAAATTTCTGTTTGGGTTTGGTTCTTTTTCTTTTTGTTTTTTTGGTGGGAGGAGGTGCATGATCTGGGAATGGAACCCGGGTCTCCCGCATGAAAGGTAACCATTCTACCATTGAACAACCCAAGCATCCCTTGATCCCTTTTTATAATTTCCCCTTCTTTATTTTGTTCAAATGCTTTCCTAATTTTCTTTAGTTCTTTGCATATGTATTCCTTTAGTTCATTGAACACATTTATGAGAGTTGATTTAAAATCTTTGACTAATAGCTCCAAGGTGGGAGTTTCATCAGGGATGCTTTCTGGCAAATTCTTTCTTCCTGTGAGTGAATCATACTCTCCTCTTTCTTTGCTGTTTTGTAAACTTTCATTGAGAACTGGGCATTCTGAGGATTATGTTTTCATAACCGTGGGAATCTAGTTCTCTTACTCCTCTGCAGAAATTACTAGGTTTTATTGTAGTTGTTATTGGGGGCTGAGACTATCAATTTCTGACTTTTACAGACTATTTTTGCTCCAATGAGGGAATAAAAAAAAGAAAAGAGAAGAACAGAGGTATAGCCTCTTTAAGACCCTTTTGCTACTTCTGCCTGAGGGAGGTTAGTACAATGGCCGACCTCAGAGCAGAACCCCCAGTAACCTGATAGAGCTAATCCAACACAATGATCAGCAATCAGACCACATACACACACGGGTTTTGGAGGACTAAGTCTTTGGAGCCTAATCTAGCACAAGCAATTGCAACCAGGAGCTCAAACTGCACTCTTCACAGCTGCCTGCCCCATGGTTATGGGATGGGGTATGGTAGCCACTGTATGGAGGGTGAAATTTACCAATGTTTAATGCTGCTTACCAGTGTCTTACTTCAGCTCTTCCTTGGATGCTACACAGTATTCCACTAGACTCCAGAGTCTCAAATAGTTAATTCAGGTGTTTCAGGTCAGTTGTTTTGGTAGAGCGATTGATTCCTGGGGCTTCCTACCCTCCCATCTTCCTACAGTCTTCCTCCACTACTTAATTCTTTTTAACATCTGCATGGTATTCCATGCCATGAAATGTGTCGCATTTCATCTAGTGAGTGTCCTATTCATGAATCATTCTGTAAAACCTAGCAGCATTCTCTATACCCCAGTTAAGTCTTATAACTGAAAAGTTAGGATTTAGGAGATGATTATGATTACTGAATCATTATATAGATATTCCTTTTTACTTTCACATATATTAAACTGGACAGAGGGAAATGCCTGGAATTTCTGAACTGTAATCTAGCTGCCTTGATCTCTGTTAATGATTGTACAGTCTACATCTTGTGATTGTAAAATCCTTGGGACTGACTCTCACTTACACCCTCTTATCCTGTTTTTCAACTTTTTAGCATCTTATGATCACTAAAGACAGCCCCTGATGTTTATTAATGAAGGGCCTTGGGTCATCCCAAAACTAACCTGCTCCAATTCCAAAACTGTCTTGCTAGAGAAAGCTGGCTGTAACCAAAATGGGCTCACCTGACATGTGCAGTAGCTTAAACTCTAACTTAGAAGTGACCTGTGCCTCATCATAATACTAAAAATCATGCCTGTCATCATATTAAAGCCACCACTTACTTACATACTAAACATGTAATTAACCTGCACATGCTCAATAATTAGATCATATCTAACCTTGATCTTGAGACATTGTGCTCATTTTCTTAAACCCTTACCATCTTTTAATACTATAAAACTCAGTTACTGGAATTCAGAGAGACAGAGTTTTAGGCTGATGGGCCATCTGTTCTCCTGCTTCATGCTTAGCATAAACTCTTTCTCTCTTTGAAACTGGTCTCAGGAATAAGTCATTTGAGTGCATCAGACAGAGAACCCACTACTTTTTCTTTTTTTATATATTTTTTATTGTGAAATATAGCATACGCAGAACAGTGAAAATTTTCAAAGTACAGTTTAATAAGTAGTTATAGAGCAAATTTCAAAGTGTGGTATGGCTTCAATTCCATAATTTCAGGTATTTCCTTCTAGCTGCTCTAATATACTAGAGACTAACAAGAAATATCAATATAATGATTCAGTAGTCACAGTCATTTGTTAAATTCTATCTTCTCTCTTATAACTCTTCTTTCTGTTTTGACTCTTCTCTCAATCTTGAGGGATATTTGTGAAAACCCACCACTTTCGACTGGTATGTCTCAGTTTCCACGTATCAGCCAGTAAGTGTGTGCCACTTTTATTTAACAGGAGACATTTGATTTGAACAGGCTCTGAGATCATAGCCACCTCTGTGGCTACTGCTTCTTACCTCCATATGTAGAGTTAAAGATTGAGTTAAAATGAAGTCTGAATTTATGCACTCAAGAAAATCTGTCCCAATTTGACACTCCCATGCAGGCTTTGGTTTGGTCTTATGGAGAAGTATGAATAATAATTCAGTAGTCACAATCATTTGTTAAATTCTATCTTCTTTGTTACAACTTCACTCTCTCCCTTTTAATTCTTCTCCCAATCTTGAGGGATATTTGTGAAAACCTACCACTTTTGACTAGTATCATCAGGATAAGTGGTAAAGATGAAAAGACAGTCGCAACAGGAAACATTTTATACCAAAGTCTTGGAATTTTCCCCAGCAGATTAAAAAAGTTTTTTCATTCTTTCCAGTCCTAAAGGTAACAAACAGTCCTAAACCATTCATTGCATTTCAGGATATGCTCTGTATGTTTCTTGCAACATTTACACCATTTTTTTTATTCATGTTGTGAACCTAAATGTGCCAAAGAGAAAATTCTGCAAATGGCATAGCATTTGCAGATAATTACAATAATATTGTCTCATCAGTTGTAGTAAAGTTACCACATGAATGCAAAATTTTAATAGGGAAAACTGTATGTGTGTGGGGGGAGGGAATATGGAAATTCTATACTGTCTGCATGATTTTTCTGTAAGCATACTTCTCTAATAAAAAATGATATGCCATTGGTATCTCCTCATATAAATATACAGATAAGTGACTAGTAGCCAAATGAATAAATATAAAAATTATGCATATAATTATTTTTCATATATATTTATATGTACCATCTATTTATTTATTTATTTGGAATGGCCAAATATTCATCTATCCAAGTCTTCTCTGCCCAAGTAAAGTCCTACCTGACTGTCATGGTCAGGTTCATGTGTCAACTTGGCCAGGTGGTGGTACCTGTTTGTCTGGTTGGGCAAGTGCTGGCTTGTCTGTTGCAATGAGGACATTTCATAGAATTAAATCATGATCACATCAGCTACATCCACAGCTGATTCCATTTGTAATCAGCCAAAGGGAGTGTCTTCTGCAATGAGTGAAGTTCAATTTAATCACTGGAAGTCTTTTAAGGAGAATTCAGAAGAGACAGGCTGTCTTCCTTCCTGCTTCAGCTGAAGAGCCTCTCCTCTGGAGTTCATCTAGACCCTCCATCAGAGTTGTTGGCTTCACAGCCTGCCCTGCAGATTTTGGACTATGCGTTCCTGCTGTCACGTGAGACACTTTTATAAATTTTATATTTGTGAGTGTTCCGTGTTGATTCCGTTTCTCTGGAGAACTGTAACTAATACACTGATCATGTCCTCTACAAAATGCCACCCAGTCACCACCAGATACCCTGGATACTTTATTCTCTGAAATTCTTACAACTTCTAAACAATTCTCAATTCAATTATAAACTACTTGTACTGTTATAGTTGTTTCACATGTGTTTATCCTTTTCAACTTAATAAGTTTCCTGATGGTAAATAGTAAACCCTTAAATTTTGTTTATATTTACTTAACACCCCTACACACACACACACACACACACACACACACACCAAAAAAGTTGAGCATGTTATGGAACCCATATAGAATTAGAGGCTCACCAAGTTTTAGAGGTAGAAGGGACTTGAATCTATGAAGGGACTCATATATTAGGAACTTGATCTAGCATCATCTACTAGGATGAATGCCAATAAACACACACATTCTTAATATGCCTACCTAATTAAGTCCACTCTGAAATCAAATAGACACTGTCCACCATAACACAACTAGACACTGCAGAATTCTGAAGCAACTGCTGATCAGCCAAAAAGAACCAGAGAGGTCTTTCCCCACCCACCTAAGAAAGGACTCATGAGGCTTCTGGATATTGTTCTTTGTTATTGTTCTTACCTTACAAATGCAAAGAGGAAGCAAAAAGACCTAAAGTCTCCCCTAGTAAACCACAGAAACCAGTTTCTTAATTCTAACTGCAAAGTACTTTGTTAACATGTTACTTAATCCTTTAGACACACATGTGGGGAAACTATGCATAAGTGTTATACCCTTATGTTAATCTACTTCCTTCATAAAATGTAAATAGGATGAAATGTTCAGCCCAGGCTAATGCTTCATCATTGTATAAGAAAAAAGAGCTGTTGGGTGGGAGGAGCTGGCAAGTGA
Organism: Tamandua tetradactyla; assembly: GCF_023851605.1. NCBI lineage: Eukaryota > Metazoa > Chordata > Mammalia > Pilosa > Myrmecophagidae > Tamandua > Tamandua tetradactyla. Next base: position 14,363,010 of record NC_135352.1, read on the forward strand.
ACACTAACTGGACTTAGGTCATAGTTTACTCTTCCATTAACAAAGCCAGGAAATAATCAGAACCAGGAAAGTGGTTCCGATGGCTTACTAACCTTGACTTAACCTTGGGGTAAGTCAAACCTGTGCCTTTCCCTCTTACATTTACAGAGCACACACAATTAGAAGGAATAGGGCTTGACTCACCACCCACAAACTTCTTCAGTCTGGCAGAACTGACAGTTGGATGTGCCATGAAGCAGGCCAGGATACGCTTTGCAAGTCTGAGTTTGGTGGTTTGGCTGTTGCTCCAGAAATCTGCTGTAACTGATCTCTGAAAACTCTTTTCCTTCTTATCTGCATATATCAGGTTATAAACCTAGCAGTGTTCATGTGTTATTTGTCTCTGCACCCCATACTAGCAAAGAACTTGGCTTGCAGTAAGTGCAGAAAAGATATTCATTGAACTGCTATGAATAGAGGGGACAGTTGGTGGGCTACCACCCCTGAGTGACCTCCCTTTCCCAGTACCACCTTCCTACTTCCACCAATAATCACCACCCCTGATCCTTTCATCACATCCCTATGGATTAGCAGGTTGGCCCAAACTGTGAACAATCTCAACTTACTCTCTCCCTGTTAGAAAACTCACATTGTTTACAAATGATCCCAGATGATCCCCCTCTTTCTCAAAATATTGAAACAGATTAGACTGGGGAGAAGGGATGGGGAAGTGACCCTAAGACTCATAAAAAAGTTCCCTTTGGCCCCCACACATCTGGCCTGCACACACCTAGCCCTCACTCAAGTTGGAGCCTAAAAAGAACCAATGAAAAGTGCAGCTCATCAATTCCTTATTAGCATAGCCAGAGGGGGAAGGGCCCCTCCAAGTCCTTATAGTGCAAGGATCCCAGCCTCTGAGGGCTTTCCCACCTTTGGAAAATGCCCACACTCATCTCCCTTCAAGTGTGCATTTTCCCGAAGCATTAGAGTTTTGAGCTGTACACCCTGGCTATTCTTTAAATTCTTTGGCTGTACACACTGACTAGCTCTTGGTTGAGTCAAGAACCTTCATGGCATTAGTCCCTGGTCAAGGTCTTGATTTCACCCAAAATTCCCAGGGCTCTCCAGCATCCAGCAGAGAATTCCTAGAGCTCTGAGGCATCCAGCCTAGAACTCCCAGGGCTCTGCGGCATTGAGCTTATTAAACTTTTTGGCTGTACACATTGACTAGTCCTTGAATTCCTTCCTATGACTGAGTCAAGAACCCTCATGCACCAGCTCTTGGTTGAAGTCTTGATTTTTCAGAGAACTCCTGGGGTGGTCTAGCATCAATATCATGTGTCAAAAGCAGCCTGAATATAGAAAGTAAAATGAGTACCGATGTTCTGCCTAAAGGCTTTCACAAGTTATAGGAAGAATATTAATGATGCCTTCTATTTGTTTTGATAGCCTGGGGGGAAGCCCAGCAACCACACTGCTGCATCTTTAATCTCCTTGCCACTTCCTGTCTGGGGAAGGGGAAAGCTGAACCTCCCTCCATAGACATTCTAATTCAACTACATCCATTCAAGTCAAGCCTCTATGAGCCAGCTGAAAGTATACAGGCATCTGAAACACGAAGGGGGAAGTCACTTTCCCAGCAAGAATTTACACCAATGTAATATAAATGTGACTAAATCTTAAAATAGTTCTGAAATGACTTTCTTTTACATCTGTTCAAGCAATTAGGGTATTTCTTTAATAAAGGTATTTCGTTATGATGATGATATGGGGTTTTTTGCCTGTGTCAATTTCCGTCTCTCAGACTTATGCCCCAAATGTCATGCATTTATTGAGTTTATCAGATTTTGAGAAACCCATCCCACACACCTGAAAAATAACAATAATCCAATTACTAAATATTGTTTTAGTTCTAGAACATTGACCTAAAAATATGTGTTAATGCTGAGGTCTTTCTAGAAACATCTTAGCTATTAATAGTCTTATGCTCCCATGACTGTCAGAAAAAATGAAATAGCAGCTATACTTATGATTTTTTTTCAGCACTTCCTATCATTGATTTTACCATAAATTAAGTGAGAATTAGAAAGGGAAATGCATTTAAAGAAGGACAAGATATCTGTCATCACCCAACCTAGAGTCTGCCATATCTGGACTTTGAAAAAGATTGCTCATTTTTCTAGCTGATCTGGAAACCATTTCCAAAACCAATTTTTAGACAAGAGAAAGGATTTTCTTATTATACTTTGGCAGGCAGTAATCTTGGACAGGATAAGCCTTACAAGTACTTTATTGACCTAGCTTCTTAAAAGCACACTCAGCATGAGTCATTCCCACTATTGTATTTCTTTTAAAAGACATAATAATATGTTTAATGCATTAAGGAACAATAAAGATTATACAAACTAGTCAATCAAAAAGTACGAATGGGTCTTGCTAAATGAGAATAGCTGCCCTAGATTTTCAATGTACATAATTGTTCCTACAGAGAAGTAAGCATGGTTGCAGTCAGTCTATGTTCAGGAGACCTGGAGCCCTTTCCAGTGACTCTAGACTATGCAACATCTCACCTGCGGGTGTCTAATATTACATGTTGCTTAGCACCACGGTCCTTGTGGGTGATGAAATACAAACCATCACCACTGGATAAAAATAAAGATTCACATTTCATAATATCCACTGTCATCTCTTTAAATGCAGTTCCAACGATCTGTTTAGGCTTATTTCCCCCACAAGGGCTGGACTAAGGTAAGTGGGTGAAGCATTCACCTTGGCACAAAATTTAAGAGGGTGCCAAATTTTTCAACAATCAAGATAAATAATATTTTAATATAATATTTAAAAAACAAATTTAATGCAAAAAAATCCATGAAGTAAGCAAAGTCTACTTATGATGATGCCTAAGAGTCACCCCCAGAGAGCCTCTTTTGTTGCTCTCTAAAGCAACTGAACAGGTGAACTCACGGCCCTCCCCCTCCCTCTAAGTGGGACATGACTCTCAGGGGTATAAATCTCCCTGGCAATGCGAGACAGAACTCCCAGGGTTCAGGACCCAGCATCATGAGATTGAGGAAGCCTGCTTGACCAAAAGGGGAAAGAGAGAAATGAGTCAAAATAAAGTTCCAGTGGTTGAGAGATTTCAAACAGAGTTGAGAGGTTATCCTGGAGGTTATTCTTATGCACTATATAGAGATTCCTATTTAGGTTATGGTGTATTGGAGTGGCTGGAGGGAAGTATCTGAAACTGTTGAGCTGTGTTCTGGTAGTCTTGATTCTTGAAGACAATTGTATAATGATATAGCTTATACAATGTGACTGTGGGATTGTGAAAACCTTGTGCCAGTTGCTCCTTTTATCCAGGGTATGGACAGATGAATAAAAATATATATATATATATATATATGGAAAAAATAAATAAATAAATAATAGGGGGGTGTTCTAGTTTGCTAGCTGCCAGAATGCAATATACCAGAAACAGAATGGCTTTTAAATAGGGGAAGTTTAATAAGTTGCTAGTTTACAGCTCTAAGGCTGAGAAAATGTCTCAATTAAAGCAAGTCTATAGAAATGTCCAATCAAAGGCATCCAGGGAAAGGTACCTTGGTTCAAGAAAGCTAATGAAGTTTAGGGTTTCTCTCTCAAGTGGAAAGGCACATGGTGAACACAGTCAGGGTTCCTCTCTCATCTGGAAGGGCACATGGTGAATATGACATCATCTGCTAGCTTCTTCTCCTGGCTTCCTGTTCATGAAGCTCCCCAAGAGGCTTTTTTCTTCTTCATTTCCAAAGGTCGCTGGCTGATAGACTGTGCTTCTCATGGTTATGTTGTTCTGCTCTCTCTGGATCTCCTTCATTCTCCAAAATGTTTCCTCTTTTACAGGACTTCAGAAACTAATCAAGACTTACCCAAATGGATGGAGACATGTAGTTACCTAATCCAGCTTAACAACCACTCTTGATTGGGTTACATCTCCAGGGAAATGATCTAATTACAGTTTCAAACATACAGTATTGAATAAGGATTATTCTGCCTTTACAAAATGGGACTTAGATTAAAACATGGCTTTTCTAGGGTACATACATCCTCTCAAAACAGCAGAGGGGGATAAAGAATAAAATAAATTGGGTAGATTGAAATACTAGTGTTCAATGAGAAGGTCAGTAAGGGGTATAGGATATATGAGTTTTTTCTTTTTTCTTTTTATTTCTTTTTCTGGAGTGATGCAAACGTTCTAAAAATGATTATGGTGATGAATACACACCATGTGATAACATTGTGAGCCATTGATTGTGCACCATGTGTAAACTGTATGTATGTGAAGGTTTGTCAAAAAAAAATTTTTTTTTAATCCATGATGAACAAATGTCAAATTACCAAATAACAACAAGATCTAACCATTCACTTGCTCAACCTTGCCTGACTCAGCCCTTCCTAATCTCGGTCCTGGCTCCAATCAAACTTTATTTACTGAAACAGATGGCTCAGGAGCCGTTGTTGGCCCATTTCATGATTTTCAATATTGCATTAAAATATCAATTTTAATTACGCAGTTTTTTGGAGTCCTTTAAATTTTGCATCCTAGTCTCAGCCCTGCTTCCCACTGTGAGAGCAGAGATAAGCATTGTTTATCTTTGGTACATGACAAGCATTCAATAGATACTTGCATTTAAATTTAAAAAAAAGAAATGATTCTCAGAGAAAATTCTTAAGTTTATACTCAACCATTTTCCTAAATTTAATATTAAATTTATTAGCCAAAAATTACAGTGTTCATTATGGAAAATGGAAACATATAAAGTGAAGTGTAACTATAATCATATTTAATATGGTTTTTCTACTTCTAAGAATTTATTCTAAGAAAGTTATTCAGCTGAACAAAAGGACATGGTTAGGAGGATGTTCATGACAGCAGTAAATAAGCCTAAAGTAGGGTAATTGCTTAATGTAGTATGACATTTCAATATGACAGAATATGTATTAAAGTAAATAATTTTTTAAATGACTACATAAAAATGTGAAACTTTTTGCATGGTAAATAGTAAGTAAAAACTAACAGAATACAAGGAAATACATACACTATGGGAAAAATATGCATGTGCATATAATATGAAATTATTATGCAACACAAACTTTTTCAGGGGTATGGAACTATCTTTTCACAATTTTTGCTAAATTTTTCTTTAATCTTTTTTTATAATGCTTCTACGAAAATAACTTTAATGAAAAACTTTTTTTTGAATAAGGTATTCTCAGCATGGACTGGGAGAATCCAATATTTATAATATATTTTTTCTCATTGATGAATCTCCAGAGTCTTGGTAAGAGGAGGTGAAGACCTGAGAACAATAAACACCCTTTCCTTTATCTCAGCAAATGAGTTCATTCTTGCCTCTTCATTCTTCTTACTATGTGTTTTATAGTTTACTAGGTGCCAAAACAAATATCATACAATGGATTGGCTTAATAACAAGAATTTGTTGGCTCGTGGTTTCATAGGCTAGAAGGCTTGTTTCTTCCTGGGGTCGTATCTTCTGGCCTGTGGACAATCTTTGGGGCTCCTTGGCTTCTTCCTCACATGGCAGTGCACCTGGAGGCATCTTCTCCTTTCTCTTTCAGGTTGCATTGACTTCCAGCTTCTGGCTGCTCCCCATGGCTGCTTTCTGAGTTCAATTTCCTTTGCTTTTAAGGATTTTAGCCATATTGGATGAAAGCCCACCCTCCTTGCATTTGGGCACACCTGTACTAATAACATCTTCAAAGGTCCTATTTAAAAACAAATGGGTTCATACCTACAGGACCAGAGCTTGGCACCTAAACATTCCTTTTGTGGAAGACCTGATTCAATCCCAACCCTATGTTTTCAAAATGGCCTTATTTGTAAGTATGGCAAACTCTAAGGGAAAATGCATGGAAAGAGTTAAGAATCACAAATGCCCACTTCAAAATATAGATAGATGTAGAGATAAAAGGGACAAAATGTAGATGGGGTAGAAATAAAAGGGGGAAGTCTCTAGGGCAGGTGTTGGTAAACCACTGCTTTCTTCTAAACCCAGATGGCAAAATAAAAATGGTTTTACAGTTTGAGAGATTACTTAAGAAAAAGTAGAAAAAGGAGGAGAAAGCAGAAGGGAGAAGAAGAGAAGATATAATAGAGACCTATGTGGCTTATAAAGCCTAAAATATTTACCATCCGACCCTTCACAGAATAAATTTGCAAACTCTTCTTCTAGGGGGTAAATACACTCTACATGACACAGTCTGTTTAAAAAAAATTAAGATAAATTACCTCTTTATAATTAATATTAAATACAGACCAATAAACAATTGTGTGTTTTTTTTAATTTCTTTGAGGATTAAAAAGATATAATGAAGAAGAAAAGAAATGAACAAATGGGAGAAAGGGTCCTACACTGACCTTCCCTGCAGTATTTATTGGAATTAATGTGAAGACTTACGTATGTATCCTTCTAGCATGTAGAACCAGATCAAAGACAGCCAGTGTCCCCACTCCTCTTCAGCTGGCCTTTCCTTTTATGAAAGTGGTGTCTGACTCAATCTTATGACCTCATTGGTGTGTTCGAGCCAGCTTAACCCTGTCCAGGAGAGTCGATTATTAACTTGACGGGAGCTTGAAACTGGCCATCATGGAAGTATTTACACCATGGAAATCTGCACACACATCAAGGCTTTGGGGTTTATTTGGAGAATGGTCTCATCCACACACAACATCTGTACCTCCAAGCATTTGTACCTCGCATCTTGCATGTCTTTCTCATTACACTGGATTCAGATGAGAAAAGGGAAAATGTACCAAATGGTAACACCTACAAACTCCCCAGGTTCCTATTTCACTGACAATAAACTAGTCACTATTCCTGATATGTCAGTTCATCTGAGAAAAATAATTCTTTATTCAAATGACAATGAAAAACATAGCTGGGCAAAGTCTAAAGTAGATTTCAGAGACCATTCCATCATGTATTCTATAAACAAGATGAAAATATTCACCCCAATTTCATAGAGTTTAACTTAAGTGATTCATCCACATGTATTAGCTAAAGGGACTGAAAAACGAAAGTTACAACTTGTATTATTATTTACTCCATGATGGTTTGGCTCAAGATTTTTCTCCTATAAATCAACATCATCTACCAGATACCAGAATAAGGTCAACTATGTGAAGACTGGTGTTAGGAAAAATTGGGCAAAACTGAGGGAAAGGGGTTGGATGGGTGAGAAAGAATTTTCCTATAAAACTAAAAATAACTTCAGGTCATTATATACTTATTTGTATATAAAGCACATTCCTAGTTATACTCTAAACAGACATCTGGCCCCACAATCTAATTACTGACAGAAAGGAGGAATAGAGATTACTTCCAGTTACTAATAAACAAACATTTTACAGAACAAGTTATCTCATTTAATTACATTGATGCATATTTCACAAGCACATGTTTACAGACAAAATCTATCCATATCCATCTCCCTGACTCTTTTCTACCTCCCTACCGAAATACAAACAAAAACTAAATTGCTAGTCCTATTATTTCTACAGCAGTATTTCTTAGACGTTGTCGCTTCTGTTCATCACAACCATCCTGTGTGGCAATCATCAACATCTTAGTTGTTCAGGCGAGGAAACTGAGACTCTGAGAGCTTAACTGACTCATACAAGGTCACTACAGGGAGGCATGTGAATCAGGATTGAAATACAATTGTTTACAGCTAGAGCCCTCCACCTCGCCTCTATCACACACAAATCCTTGCTCCATCTTGCCCTCTTCCTTTCTTGGCTGTCCTGGACAAACACTTTGATGCGACTCCACCTGGAGTCTCAGGCAGCTGGATTGGCTCCACACCACAAATTCCAAACGCACTTTGAAAAGTGAGGTTCTCAGCCTGTATTCTTGGCTCAAGAGGAATTTCCTTGCTCCTTTTCTGTAACCTCCATGTTACACTGGGCATCACCCTGCTAAGTGAAATAAAATGGCCACTTGCCCCAGGCATTGCCAGGAAAAAAAGATCTTCTTTCCAAGAAGGGCTTGTCCAGTAAACAAAAGACAATTGACCTGTAAGGGTTTTCGGAGAAAACCAAACACACCTTTCAGGGGTGTTAATAAGCAACACCTGGGGATAAAACTAGTTGCTTTTCAGAGTGGACAAACATACCATACTAATCGATGTCTATCTGCTCTCCACTTTGTAAGACCCCCTACACTGGTTTGAAACCGTTATGTACCCCAGAAAAGCCATGCTCTTTCAATCCAATTCTTGTGAGTGCAGACCAGCTTGGGTGGGACCTATTGATGAAGTTGTTTCCGTGGAGATGTGAACCCGCCCACTCAAGTGGGTCTTGATCCTCTTCCTGGAGCTCTTTAAGATAGCCCCCACTGTGTAAAATGGAAACTCAATGTCAATCAATCAGAGCATTTCCTTACTCACTTCCATGCTTGCCCAGAATGAACATCCCTATTCCCACCTCCTTCTGGGGCTCTCCTCTCCTTTTTGAATGGTGTGCTGCCCATCATGAATTACTTGATAAAACTGAGAGATCCTAAACTGCATGGAAAATTTTTATTTTATCAACTCAGAGGAGTTAAGGATTGGTCCTGGCAGCTGAGAAATTCATTTGCATTGGCTTGAACCATGAGCAAGAAGAGGAGAGGCCTCATGCTAAGCCGAGAATGCACTTCGCAGGATTACTTGGGTTTGGTTCTATAATGCACAAAGAGCAGCAGAATGAATGTTCAGTTTAAAAGGTTTAAAAAGAGAGCTCTCACCATGTCATCAATTCTTCTTGGACTCTTTGTCACAGAAATAGAGAAAATAACTTTTTTTTTTTAAGTCAAATGAGTGACTAAGAACAAAGTCCTTTGCATTTCTACCATATCTAAATTGGTATCTATTTAGCTTATGTAATTTACAAATCAAAGAAAAACAAACAAAAAAATTATTCTCTGTGAGAATGATAATGACTAGTATGACTGAAAGACTCTAAGTCATTCTGACAGAGGATGTTTTTTGGTGATTAAAGATTTTTTGTCTGGTTGTTGTTACTGTTCATTTTCATAATCTTTGTCAGTCACTTCCTATGTACCTGAGATCTCATGCAAATGATATTATTCTGATCCTAAAATGCAGATATAAAGAAGTCTATCTCAGTCTTAGAACATTTCTAAGATTTTTTTAAAAGCATTTTCTTCAAGTCTTTGGGAGCCTAAAATCAATTTGGAAATGTGTTAGGGTTCTCTAGAGAAACAGAACGAATAAGAGAGATCTGTAAATATGAGATTTATAAATGTGTCTCATGCAACCATGGGAATGGAAGAGTCCAAAATCTGTAGGGCAGGCTGTGAAGCTGGCAGCTCCAACGAAGGGTCCACAAGCTTCTTCCAATGAAGAGGCTCCACAAGAGAGGCTTGCTGGAAGAAGCCTCTGAAGAAGTAGTGAAAGAGTCTCTCATCTTCCTTAAAAGACCTCAATTGATTGAGTTATTTCATTGCATGGGGCACACCTTAGTTGATCCCAGATATAATCAGCTACAGATGCAATCACCTGACTGATGATTTAATACAGCAGCCTTCCCATTTATCAACCAGCCATGAAATATCCTTGCAGCAGCAGAGAAATCAGAGCTTACCTGACCAGACAACTGGGCATAATCATTTGGCCAAGTTGACACCAAAACCTAACCATCATAGGAAGGATGCCTTTGGATTTCAAGATTCTTTGGATTTTTTAGATGTACAAATATTGACATGTATCCAGGAAAGAGAAGTGCCAGCGAAAGGCTAAACAAACTGGAAACATCCTATATATTTTAAGACCTGATTTGTGTCTTAATTGTCCAAGTGCCTCTTTCCTCAGCCTCAGGTAGAGAACCTGCTTATAATGACAGTCACTATTCATGGTGGCTGGGAGCCCTGTACCCCAGAAAAAAAGTTATTTTTAATCCATTCCTGTGACCCCATGGTAAATAGGATGTTCTGATGAGGTTACTTCAGGTAAGGTGTGGCCCAGATGAATCTGGATGGGTCTTAATTCTTTTACTGAAGGTCTCATAAAGAAGGCTGCAGAGAGAGAAGCCACCAGGGCAGCCAGAAGCAGGAAGTCAACAAAACCCAGAAGAGAAAGAAGACACTGCCATGTGCGTTGCCATGTGACAGAAAAGCCAAGGAACCCCAAGTATTGTCAGCAGCCAGCTGCAAAACTCCAAGCCTTCAGGGAGAATGCATTGCCTTGCTGACTCCTTGGACTTTTCCTAGCCTCAGCACCATGAACCCACACATTCCCTTGTTTAAGCCATCCCATATCCCATTGTGTGGCATTTGCTTCAACAGCTGGTAAACCAAAACACAATTTGAAACCAAATATGCTATAATCAGTGTCAAGAATTGTCAGTTTGCTCCGTGACTGACTCTCTCCAGGTATTTTAATTTTAAGATATTAGACATAGGTAATAATTCACTCTCCAACAGGGAGGTGGGAAAAAGTAGTTTCTAAAATTCAGCTCTTAAGTATAAACCACCCAAAACAAGTTAGTTCAGGGAAGATAAATGTGATTACTGTATTACCTTAAATCATTTGAAAAGTTTTTTTGTTTGTTTGCCTTTCCTAAAATTCCTCATAAGCTGTGTAGAAAAAAAAAAAAGACTGGTTGTCAAATGTAAATACAAATTTTCCAGGCAAATAAATTCCTCATCTCCCCTTCAGCTAGCAGGTGGAAGAGGGGCAGCGTTGGTTTCTCAGCCCACTCCAAGCTGCCAAGGTTGCAGAGGAACCCCTGGTCCTTGGCTCGGTAGTTTAGTAAAACCAGAACTGGTCTCCAAAGAGAGCCTACCATGGATTTATAGAAGGGGCGATCTGAGTTCTTAAATCTCCTACTCCTCCCTATTAAACTTGAGTTTTCCCAAGAATATACCAATTTTAGAGACCAGTACAAAAACAAAGGCCTCAGGGCTCTTTCTTTGTTCTAATTTCTGGATTAATGGAAAAGTGCTTCCAACAGCCACAAGTAGCCATTTCCCATTTTATTTAAAAGTTTTAAGCAGGACACACTAGGGGTTTGGGTTTGCATTTTAATGACAGTATTAAGCTTTCTTTGTGTTGCCTAACTTGACTGATAACTGCTTAATTTACAACCCAAAAGATTTTTTTAAAAAAAAAGGATGGAAAGAATTTAGAAAGGGAATCCCTACTGAGCTCTGACTAGGAGAGAAACCAATTACAGGAATCCTGCCATTTTAATTTCCTGGGATCTAACTCTACTGCCCCACCTCCCATCCCCATCTTCCAAACTGCAAGCAAAATTTTGTTTTTAAAGCATCTATATGCATTTTTTCCCCTTGAGAAAGGGCCAAGAAAGCTCATCAGATTTCCAAAGATGTCCAAGATCCAAAAAGTTTTGAAATCATCCCTGTGAGGTGGAGAAGAGAGTTTGCAATCTACAAAGCCTGAACAATGAAACTGATTTGGAGTTCGCTGAATTTAATGCCAATCATCCTGAAGCAAAACTCCAGCTGGTTGAAACTAGCAGCTAGGTGAGCTTCCTGTGGGCTCCCAGTGGGATAATAATTTCCCCTCCTGAGAGTCTAGTGGAATTTCTGGCCTGAGGATGCACTGTATTTCCATAAAAGCCTCAGAAATCTATCACGGGAAAGAACCAAGGCTCTTGGCATTGCTCGTCCCCACTCCTACAGAAAGACAAGTTAATCAGTACACACCACTGACTTGTGTGTTACTGGGAAAGGTGGTGGATTCTTTTGCTCGATGCACTCAAATGACTAATTCCTGAGACATCAGGGTTTCAAAAGAGACAAAGTTTATTACTAGATGCGAAGCATGAGGTCAGATGACCTATAGGCCCAAAATCTGTCTCTCTCTGAACTGCAGTAATTCTGATAGTTTTATCAAACAAAAAGATAGGCAGGTGTTCTCGTTTGCTAGCTGCCAGAATGTAACACACCAGACATGGATTGGCTTTTAATAAAAGAGGATTTGTTTCATTAGTTCTTCAGAGGAAAGGCAGCTAACTTTCAACTGAGGTTCTTTCTTACATGGGAAGGCACAGGGTGATCTCTGCTGGCCTTTTCTCTAGGCCTCTGGGTTCCAACAACTTTTCCCAGGATGATTTCTTTCTGCATCTCCAAAGGCCTGGGCTGAGCTGCGAGTGCTGAGATGAAGTATGCTGAGCTGCTTGGTCTGTGCCACATTGACCTCTCTCATTTAAGCACCAGCCAATTAAATCAAACATCATTCATTGCAGCAGGCATGCCTCCTAGCCGACTGCAGATATAATCAGCAACAGATGAGGTTCACAAGCCTTTGGCTCATGTCCACAGCAATAGATCTAGGCACCTTCACCTGGCCAAGTTGACAACTGAATATAACTACCACATGTCCATCCCTTGTCAATGTGGCAGCTACACACATCACCTTAAACAATATTAAGGTACAAAAATTCTCTTCTAGCTGGGGACCTATGAATCTCAAAACAAGATATCGGTGCCAATATGCAAAGGAGGGTATTCACAGGATACAGGTTTTCATTTCCATAGGGAGGAATTGGAAGGAACACAGATGTAAAACCTGCAGGGAAAATACCATTGGATTTCAAAGTCTGAAAGTCATTTATCCTTTGGCTTTAGAAAGTAGCAGTCCCACCTTTCCAAGGGCCTATCCAGTGGCCTGCCTCTTTCCAAATCAACCTCGGGGGACATTGAGGAGACCACCTTTTTCTCAGCTCCACTCTCTCCAGGTATTGGAGCCACACCTGGGCTCTCTGCCATCTGGGGGGCACATGCTCAACCCCTCCATGTCATAGCAGCCAGGCTCTCCCCAGCAGCCAGTCTCTCTCCAGTTCCCCAAGAAGCATGCTGTACCTTCTTCAAGGCCTGAGGCTGCACAACTCTTCCACTGCAACGAGGTGGGAGACTCATCCTCACCCTTCAGGGCAAACTCACCCTCTCCATGTATATAGGTGGGTCCACTCTCCTGGCTATTTCTAGGCTTCAGACCCAAGCTTCCATGGTTCTCACTCTGCAAACTCCAAGTACCACAGCAGGGCTTAGGATAATGAGCACATGGGCCCCAATTGATGAAATTAGAGATGATCTGATTATTGAGCATATGCAGATTGCTTACATGCTTAGTCACAGAACGTGTATAAGTAAAGTCTAAGTGGCTGCACATGTCAGGTGAGCCCACTTTGGTTAGATCCAGTCTCAGTTACCAAGATAATTTTGGACTTGGGATGGGTTAGTTCTGGGCTGACCCAGGATCCTTCATTAATAAACATTAGGGGCTGTCTAAAGTTGAAAAACTGGATAACTGGGTACAAATGAAGGTGTTACAAGGTTTTTATAATCACAGAGGCAGAAGATAAAGGCTATACAGTCATTATCACAGATCAAGGCAGCTGGATTACAATTTAGAGACTTCGGGTATTTCCCTCTGTCTACTCCAACATACCAGAAAGCAAAAAGGAATATCTATATAATGATGCAACAATCCAAATCACCCCTTAAATCCTAACTTTCCAGTCATATGTGTATGACTCCTTTCACTGTAGAAGATATATGGTCCTGTACACCTTGCATTGCAAATGACCGAAGTCCACCAAGATGAATTCAGATGAATAGGGGATTTTTAAAATAATGTGTATTCTAGTATCACAAAAATATGGAAAGGGGCACAAATCATAGTATATATCTTGATAAACTGTCCCAAAGTTAACATATCCATGTAAGCATCAACCAAGTCAATATATAAAACATTGTCAGCATTTGCCTGATAACTGATGAAACTGAACAACTTTTCGTATATATAATTGGTTATTTGGCTATTCTTTACTATAAAGTGACTTTTTAAGTCTTTTGCTCATTTAACTACTAGGTTATCTTTCTTCTGTAATCAACTTGTCAGCAATAATTTGTGTCCTGGATATGAGTCATTTGTCAGTTATATGTGTTGTAAATATCTTCTTCTGCAATGTCAATGCCCCTTCCCCTCCCAGAAATGTATCTGTGATGAATATAAGATCTTCGTGCTTAATGTTCGCTTTGTGTCTTGCTTAAGAAATCCTTATTCCAAGGTCATGAAGATATTCTGCTATATTCCACACGATGTATTGAATCGCAATTCCCATTTAAAGATGCAATCCACATAAAGTTATTTTATGCATATGAGATAGGAGTCAAATTTCAATTTTTCTGTATGGATATCCAATTAACCCAGTATCGTTTATTAAAAAGTCTCTCATTTCTCCCTTGTTCTGCAATGTTTCTTTGTCATAAATCTAGTGTTTGTATATGTGTGGTTCTTTTTGGACACAGTTCATTACATCGGCTTATTTATCCATACCACACTGGTAAGCTGTATTAATTAATGTAGCTATACAAAGTCTTGACATCATTAGTATAAGTTTTCCAATTTCTTTTCTCTTTTTTCAAATTTTCTTGACTCTTCTCATTCCATTGAATTTCCATATAAATTTTAGAATCAGCTTGACAATTTTCATGCACACAAAATAAATCTGTTGGGTTACACTGAATCTAGATAACAATTTGAGGAGAATCAACATCTTTACAATATTAGTCTTCCTGCCACTTATTTAGGTCTTCTTTAATTTCTCTCAATAATGTTGTTGAGATGTGTGGATATTTTACATATCTTCCATTAGATCTATTCCTAGGTAGATGCTTTCTGATATTATTGTAAATGTTAATTTTTATAATTTCATTTTAATTACTTATTGCTGGTATTTGGATATATTAATGTTTATATATGAATCTTGTATCTAGTGACTTTGCTTAATTCATTCACTAAGGTTAAAAGTATATCTACAATTGAAATACTAATGCTCAATGAGAGGGAGAGGTAAGGGGTATGGTATGTATGAGTTTTTTCTTTTTTCTTTTTTATTTCTTTTGCTGGAGTGATGCAAATGTTCAAAAAAATGATCATGGTGATGAATACACAACTATGTGATGATATTGTGAGCCATTATTGTACATAATATGTAGAATGTTTGTATGCTTATTGTTATAATTTACAATAAAAATATATTTTTAAAAGTATATCTAAGGATTCTTTTGGAGTTTCTATGTAATGGCATCTATGAATGAAGACATTTTTTCCTTCCTGTCTAATCCTAATACCTCTTATTTATTCATATTAATTTTTCTTTCTTTTTTTTTGGCTTGCTGCACTCAGCTAAGACTTCAGTACAATGTTGAATAAAAATTATGTCACGGAGCATTTTTGTCTCAGTCTGAATTTCGAAGGCAAATTTCTGTATTTCACTATCCAATATCGTGCTTGCTGTAAGATTTTTACAGATATATCATATAAGATTAAGAAAGTTCCCTTCTCCATACCTTATAAGATTAAGGAAGTGCCCTGCCCTAGAACTAAAATTCTAAAATGATCCCTAATGATTCTTGCCTCCTGGTATTCCAGTCTTTTTGCAGCCTCTCCTGTACTGAATCGTGGCTGGCCTGTGCGTCCCATAGAATATGGCAGAATTGATGGTGTGTGACTTTCAGGGTTATTTCCAAACAGGCATTTGCATTTTTGCCTTACTCTCTCTTGGATCACCTACCCTGGGAGAAGTCAGCCACCATGTCACAGAACACCCAAGCAGCACTCTAAAGAGGTCCACATATGAAGGAATAATGCGTACTGCCAACCACCAACATCAACTTAGCCAGGTGAATGAGCCCCCTTGCAAGCAGCACCTCCAGGTCAAGGCTTCATGTAGTTGCAGTCCCAGCCAACAAATTAATTACAACCTCACATAAGTTCCAGGGCCAGAACTGCTCAGCTAGGCTGCTTCCAAATTCCTGATTTGAAGAAAATGTAAAGATAATGTTCATTGTTGCTTTGAGCCACTACATTTTGGGATATTTTGCTGTATAGTAATAGATAACTAATCCACTTCCTATTGTTACTCTGATTTCAAGTAGATACTGAATTTTATCAAATGCTTTCCCTGTAACTATTAAGATGATCATATGATTTTTCTCCTGTAATGTGGTTAATTATATTGCTTGATTTTTCTTTGCTCTCATAGAATAAATCCAACTTGGTCATGACATATTAGCCTTACTATATATTTGTGAATTTGATTTGTAAATTCTGATATATTTTGGGATTTTTGCATTTATTTTCACATTCATGAGAGATATGGGTCAATATTTTTTCCATTTTTTTCTTTTTCTTTTTTTTTTGGTTAGATGCCTATAAGGTTTTGGTATCAAGTTAACAGGTGTATCCTCTTTTTTTCTGTACATTTTAATAAGTAGTGTTTCTCTGGGAATATTCATTTCATACATATTTCTTAAAGCTTTGGCACACAGTTGTTCATAATGTTCTCTCTTAGTTTTTAATCTTTATGATACGATAACTTCCTTTTAAAAATTCTCTACACTTATCTTGGCCTTCTCTTCTCTTTTTCTTGATCAGTCTCGCCAAGGGAATAATTAATATTATTGGTATTTTCTAAAGGCCCTTCTCCTGGCTTTCTTGATCCTCTGTATTGTATACTGTTTTCTTGTTCACTAATTTCTGCTCTTATCTTTATTATTTCCTTTTCCCTACTTTCTTTGGTTTAAATTTGCTGCTATTTTTCTAACTTTGTGAGATGCAAACTTAGATCTTGGACTTGCAGATAATATATGCATTTAAAGCTGTACACTTTCTTCTAAACACTGCTTTTTGGTACCCTACAAGTTTTGATACATTTGAATTATAAATCTCTTCACAAAACCTGGGCAAGGTCTCTATCACCACAGAGGGTGGCTCCAGGTGGGAAGTGCTGAAGAAGAGGTGGCCATCAGCATGGTGGGCTCCAAACTGGGAGACCCAAAGGACAACTGAGGAGTCTGGGCTTGTTATAGGGCAGTGGACTGGTCAGAAGATGTTTTTGCTTTGTTTTAACAGCTTTATTGAAATATAACTCACATGCCATAAAATTCCCCAATTAAGGTCTAAGAGACACTCCAGAGAACCTCTTTTGTTGCTCAGATGTAGCCTCTCTCTCTAAGCCAATGCAACAGGTGAACTCACTGCCCTACCCCCTACATGGGACATGACTCCCAGGGATGTAAATCTCCCTAGCAACATGGGACAGAACACCCAGGATGAGTTAGACCGTGCATCAAGGGATTGAGAAGGTCTTCTTGACCAAAAGGGGGAAGAGAGGAATGAAACAAAATAAAGTTTCAGTGGCTGAGAGATTTCAAACAGAGTTGAGAGCTTATCCTGGAGGTTATTCTTATGCATTATATGGATATCCCTTTTAGTTTATGATGTATTGGAGTGGCTGGAGGGAAGTACCTGAAACTGTTGAGCTGTGTTCCAGCAGTTTTGATTCTTGAGGACAATTGTATAAAGATATAACATTTACAGTGTGACAGTGTGATTGTGTCTGATGATCCTTTTAACCAGGGTATGGACAGATGAATAAAAAAAAAACATGGATGAAAAATAAATAATGGGGGATAAGGGGTAAAATAAATTGGGTATATCAAAATACAAGTGGTCAACGAGACGGGAGGGTAAGGGGTATGGGATGTATGAGTTTTTTTCTTTTTTCTTTTTCTTTTCCTGGAATAATGCAAATGTTCTAAAAAATGATCATGGTAATGAATACACATCTATGCGATGACATTGTGAGGCACTGATTGTACACCGTGTATGGCATGTATGTGTGTGAAAATCTGCCAAAAAAATATTAAAAATAAAAAAAATCACCCAGTTAAAGGGTACAATTAAAACAATCTGTTCACATATTTC
Organism: Tamandua tetradactyla; assembly: GCF_023851605.1. Classification (NCBI taxonomy): domain Eukaryota; kingdom Metazoa; phylum Chordata; class Mammalia; order Pilosa; family Myrmecophagidae; genus Tamandua; species Tamandua tetradactyla. Next base: position 14,380,788 of record NC_135352.1, read on the forward strand.
TAACTTTCTTTGTGATTTTCCCCCCTTACATCCATGGATTATTCATCATGTAGAGCTTAATATCCAATCCAATAGAAAAAAAAATTGGCAAATAAGAAAAGGAAATGTCACTGGCTCTTATACGAAAATATGCTCAATTGCATTCATAGCAAAAGAAATATAATTTAAAATAACATTCAAATACCATTTTTTTACCTATCAGATTAGTAAATCAACTGAATCAAAAAGAACTTGAGAAAGGTAACATAGAAAAAAGACCCAGATAATTCCCTTGAACTACCTAGAACAAATTCTACCAGCAGAAAGAAACTGTGAGAGAGGATGCTACAAATATGAAGTGTTTGGGCCAAAAATAGAGCAAAGTGTTAACACATCTCCTCCAGACTTCATTTTGCTGCCCTAACATTTTTAATATTTTGTCTGTCCTTCCAAATTTTGTTAAATTTTTAGAAAAACTCATTATAAACTTTGTTGCTGGTTTTCTAAATCCTTCATAATATAAGTCTGAGGGTATGTGGTAAAATGGCAAATGTTTGGACTTGATGTGGGAAGACTTGTTTTATTACTGACTTTACTTATTGATAAAGTTACTTTATAATAAATAATATCTCTGTGACCTCTAAACTCTCTGTAAGCCTCAATTTGTTCTGGTGTAGACTGGATGATAGTAAGGTCTGTTCCACTTTGTAGAACTGTGATTAATACAATGATGTAATGTATATGCACATGTGAACGATAAAGCACTAAACAATTGTGAGGTATGATCTATCCATCCGTCAAGAGGCAGAGATTGACAGGTATCGCTACCTAAAATCTCTCTCTTTTATTTACCAGCAGAGACCCAATTTGGGAGAGGAGAAGACATTGTCCTTAACTAAAAAACTGTATCTCCTACCTCTCCTTGCATTTCAGAAGTCTGCTGGAGACATCTTGGAAATTCTGATTTTCTGAATATGTCTACTGTCTCTTTTGCCTTGTTCATTCCTTCTTCCTGCCTAGAGGTTGAACAGGATGTTAATAACTGCAGAGGCCCCTTGGAATCATGAAGAAAAGAGATTGCAGAGGCCTCATCCCTGATGTCCTTGGGCAACTGAACCAGCAGTAGCCACTACTGCTTCCCATGTGTCATGGTGCATGAGAAATCAAAGTAAACAAATTTGTTGAGTTCAAGCAGTGACAAATATTAACTGCCAGCTCTTCCGGGGGAAAAGCCCTGTTTTTGCATTTTCTATTTTCTCTGGTGTAAACTTTTCCACTATGACTGATTTCAAGCACCAATATGACATCATTGAATAAAAAAATGAGATGCAATGTGCAATATCACACCATTTTATAGTATGCCAGTCATACTGATACAAGAGATATAAATAACTTTAGAGCATAAATAATAGTAAAATAATTAGAAAGTGATGAGGTTTTTGGTATTTATTACCTTTTTAAATATAGTTCATTTTTTGTACATCTATACTGTTTAATTTCCGATATTGGCTATATTTAACAACTGGCTTGTAAAATTCCTGAAAATTCAACAATCAGCTCTTATGAACATGTATACATCAGTTCCAACTCACCATTTAGTTAAGCCAGCACTTGAAACTGTGCTATTATTTCCCAGGGAACAGTCTTAAACAGATCAGCCAATATCATTTCTCACCATTATCAAACTTGTTCTCCATTCTCATTCAGAATGTCCCTTACCAAGTTCATTCTTGCTTTCATGCTTTCTCTCACATTTGCCTCTCATTATTTTCCATCTTTCAAAAGGATAAAATGATATCCTGTGTAAGCATTTCCTGAAAACCCCGCCCATCACAGACAGACTCTGACATGGCCCTCATGTCCATGTCCTCTATAATCCCCTTCTCTTGAAGATGGATGAAAACTGTGCCTTGCTTATAACAAACAGAATGTGACAAAGGTGATGGGTTATCACATCCATAATTACTTTACACTATACTTATATAAAGCTCCATCTTGTTAGCATACACTAAAGAAATTTTCTTTGCTGACTTGATGACTTGTGCAGGGAAGTGCATATGACATCTAGACCTGCAGTGGTCTTAGGGCCCTCAGTCATATAGTCACAAGGAAATGAATTTTGCCAACAACTTAAATGAGGTTCTATGCAGATTCTTCCCCAATCAAGCCTCCTGATAAAAATGCAGCCAGGTCAACAATTTGGTTGCAATCTTGGGAGAAACTGAGCAAAGAATCCAGCTAAGTCATACTTAAGCTCCCAACTCATAGAAACTTCATAATATTAAATATGTATTGTTTTTAAATCACCAAGTCTGTGGTAATTTGTTACACAGCATAGAAAACTAATACAATGTCCCATCATTCTTCTTCCTCTCTACCTTCCATTACCACTTAAATTCCATACCACGAAACTCAGAAGTATTGAGATAGTAGCTTAGTACTTAATATGAAAAGTTTCATCCATATTAGAGATGAATAGGTTTGTCACTGCTGACTCTATATTAAGACCTGTCTGTTTCACAGTTAATGACTGAAATGCAAAGTGCTCATCAGATGTGTATGCAACATGAAACAGGGGTAACTAATTTTTTTAGTAACCAATGTGTCTGATATCTATTACTGCATAAAACACCCTAAAATTTAGTGGTTTAAAATAAAAACCATTTTCTTTGCTCATAATTTTGTGGGTCAGTAATTTGAGTTGAGATCAGCTTTGTGGGTGTCTTCTGCAAGTATTACCTGGAGACACTTATGAAGCTATATTTCTGATGGGTCAGCTGGGGGTTGGATGATGAAGGGAGTCTAAGCAAGGATGGCTCATCTCTGTTCCACATAGTTTCATTCTCTAGTGGGCTAGCCTGAGCATTTTCACACAATGGCAGGGATGAGAATAAAACTTGCAAAGCCTCTTGTAGCCTTGGTTTGCAAATCATACAACCTCACTTCTCCAACATTCTAATTGTGAAAACAAGTCACAAGACCAGCCCAGCCTGAAGGAATTGGGAAACAAATTTTATATTTTGATGGGAGGAGCTGCAAAAAAATTTGTGGCCGTTTTTAATCTACCACCTCAGTAAAATCCATTCGACTTAATCATTCCTTCTACTGATGCTTAGTCTTCTACCTATAGTCTTTTCAACAGGATGGGAGTTGAAATCTTTCCCAAAGAAGATTCCAACTTCAGTAAGGCAGCTGCAGCTTTATTACTTCATCCCTGGTTGTTGCTGAGGTCAGGCACATCAAACATTTTCCAAAGCTCCCTGCCAGTACCTTGTGTGAAGAGCAGGCAAAATGGTCCCAATTTGCTACCCATGACAGATTGCTAGGGAAATGGTTGCTTTCTTCAGACTCAAGTGCCTTTTCACAGGGCCCTTGCTCATCAACCAGCATTAGCAGAAGACCAAGAAGCGTGCCGACATTTCACTAAGAGTTGTTAGTTCTAGACACCTGTGGATAAATGTGCTAATGAGAGGGGTTTTTTAAGGGCTCTTATATCCGTGATTATTCCAAGCTACAGTTGAATGCAAACATCATCACAAGAGTGTGTTATGCTTAATAGCCTAGAATGCTTCTGTAATACTTAATCCCTTTAAATTTGTGATGGATTAGCCTCTGAAATAGGAACACTGCCCCAGGGATGAGAGTAGCTTAATCATCAAGCTTCAGGTAGGAGAGCACCAACAAGTAATGATTTCCCAATCCTGTGACGCTTATATAGTCAATGTATTTCAAGTCTAATCAAGACAGACACCAAAGTAACCATTTCCTGACAACCTATAAAATTCAAACAGTTTATGGAATAATTCTTTGAAGAGGGCTAGCTGTTTTTTTTATATTTCCTTGAGAAAGAAGCCAGTAGAACAACTTTTTATACCATGCAAAGAATTTAATCAAAGACTTGGTCCCTCCACACTGAATCCTTTAGGTGACTTTACATAAATCTGCTGACCAAACTTCTCGAGTTTGTCCAAGTTCCTGTCAGAATAAATAATGTGATTCTTGGTGTCCACCTACTAATGGAACCTAAACCTCATGGCAAGTTTGCTCCTTCCATTTGAGATTTTCACATTCCATCTGGACTGTCATCAGTTGTGGATGTTACCTTATTACTCAATTAAAGGTATTTCTTTCTTCTCTTTGCCTCTCACACCTCCTACTTCCCACTACACCCTTCCCTTTTATCTTCTCCCTTTCTTCATTCTCCTCATGGGACTTGCTTACCAGTTAAGTTCAGATTCGATGCTCAAAACAGAATCCACTCTATTTTAAACACAAAAGGGATTTAATTAGAGAAGCGATTAAAAAAAAAAAAAAGGCTGGAAAAGTGGACTCTCAGACGTGCCTTAAGGAGTAGCCCCCCAAATGCCATAGACCTGACCAAGGGGAAACTACTCTCTCTGCTAAAATAAGAAAAGTGAGGAATCAGGAGGTAGCTCCCAAAACTACTAAGTTCAAGAACATATCGTAGATGCAATTTAGGATCTGGAAGCCAAGATTAGAAAGCCATTGCTTCTCAGCACCTACGAACTAGATCCTAATATCCAGAAGATATTAGGATCCCATAACCCAGCCTGCCTGCAGAAAATAGCCAAAAGCAGCATGAAATGGTCATTTCCTCCTTGCAGATATAAGATAAGAATATCTAATTAAAGGAAGCAATTTTCTAGCTGAAAGAGATCCTGGAAAGTATGGTTGGTTTTGGCTTTCTACCCACTGAAGTAGGAAAGGCATGCTAGAAGGAGGTGAGGATGAACACTGAGTACCTATTGACCAAATCCTGCCCATGAATCCTAACTGGTCACTCCCCACCACCTGCCAATAGTGTTATTTAGAATGTTTCACAATAGCACATGCAGGCTTTCTTAAACTCATTTTCAACATTATTTTATTTCATGCTTATAACACCCCCCATGAATTAGACACTATTATTACTCCAATTTTCTAGATGAAAAAACGGGGCCAGGGAAGTAATTTTCCCAAGGACATACAATAATAAATAGAGAGCTGGCGATCAAACACGGGTTTGTGTAATGCCAAGGTCAGCCATGGCAACACTTATCTGACCACCTGACAGTTGTTGACTCTGTCCCCAGACTGTGGGCTCTCAGTCAACTGAGCACATAAAAATAGTTTTCAGTTACACGAGTGGTTCAGTGGTAGAATGCTTGCCTTCCACGTGGGACACACGGGTTTGATTCCAGGACCATGCAGCCCCCTCAAAAGAAATAGTTTTCTGCTCCTCTTCCTGGGATTTCACATAAAGGACAGACAATCCTCTTGCTATAGGAAGTTTACTATGTTCTCTGCCCCTCAAGTAGATGCCAATTGGTTTTCTAAGAAACCATTGTCTTCAGAGAGATTTGAAAAGCCTTTGGCGTTTAATGACATAAAAAACAATCCACTTATTTATATAATCCACTTTATATATTTTAAATATAAAGGGATTTAATTAGAGAAGTGGTAAAAAGGCTGGAAAATTGGACTTTCAGATGTGTCTTCAGGAGTAACCTTCAAAATGAGCTGGAAAACTACTTTTACCTCAATACTCATAACCATCGTACACATAATGAATATCATTCACCAATGTTAAGAAGAATAACACAGGCTCTCAGATCCACTACTGACCTAACAATGGATTGCCTCTTGGCAGATGAGAACCAAGCTGAAGCATGAAGTGCCTGCAAAATTGCACCACATTGGCTCATTCATTTGATTGGATACTAGGGTTATTTAAAGTATTTTCTTCTACTCTGATAGAGAATATAATTTAGGATGTGATAGGGGGAAAAAGTCCCCTCTGGAGGCTGCTTGAAACATCTTGCTATCATCACTGGTTACTAGCCTAGTGCTTCTATCAGGAAAACGAAAGCACGAATATATTTCTCTTAGCATAGTATTTGGTATATTTTTATTTTAATTCAGTAAAAGTTTAAATCCCCTCAACTGAAATTTTTTTCTTTCGAACAGAATGCTGGATGAATCCACGATGGAGGTAAGGTGACAGCTAAGGGACACTAACTTGATTCGGTACCTTGCCAGTTCTTCTGGCAATGGGCAGACTTGATACCTCCAAGTCTCTACTTATTTCTTAGACACAAGTGTGCTTCTGAGAAAGAATCACTTTATACACAGACACTAATAGGTAAGAAATGCTCTCAGCAGGCAAGCTTTTTAAGGACTATCATTTCCTAAAAACATAGCAAATCCTGCTATACTGGGCTATTTTTATCTGAGGAGTCCCACTGATTCCACCCTCCTAAGAAGGATATGATAGGGAAAACAAACCTTACTTCCTCCTCTTTGAAGACCTCTTTATAAACAGTACATTTTCTCAATTAGCCCTAGGGTGCCCTTTCTGCCTGGAAACCACCTCCACATTTAGTAAGACTGGACAGTTAATCAATGTGGGTGGTAATTTATCAGGGTAATAGCCAGTTTTGACATCATGACAACTGAGAGGGTAAGAAGTCCTCCCTTTATTGGTAAGTTTACCTGATTTTTATTTTTCAGCAGATCATAATATAATATCCCACACCAGCACCCATACACTTGACTCTTTTTTTTTTTTTATTTCTACTATAATTATTTGGAAAGTCTTCATACCTCCAGTAAAATACACATAGCCTGAGGGAGATTGTTACTGTTTTAAAATATGAATGGCTATTTGTTTTATTGAAAGTCTAATCTTCTTAGCATTAAATAATTCTAGTTCATTTAGCCTTTCTTTATCCTCCAAAGTAAGAAAGTCAGCTTACTGATTCATCTCTAAATGCTTTCCTGGTTCTGCAGAATCATTGTCTCTAAAACCCTGAGCACATTTGTGGTGTTTTGCTTTTTTAAAATTATTGTGGTAACACACATAAATACAAATTTCCCATTTTAGCCATTTTTATGTGTACAGTTCAGTGGTTTTAATCATATTCATGACCTTGTGCTATCATCATCACCATCCATTACCAAAACTTAATTACCCCAAACAGAAACTCTATACCCATGAAGCATTAACTCCCATTCCTTCTCTCACCAACCCTAATGACCTGCAATCTACTTTCTGTCTCTATGAATTTGCCTATTCTGGTTATTCCATATGAGTGAAATTATACAATATTTGTCCTTTTGTGACTGGCTTATTTCACACAATGTGATGCCTTCCAGGTTCATTCATTTTGTCACATGCATCAGAACTTCATCCTTTTTTATATTTGAAAAAAAACACCTTTTCTTTATCCACTCATCAATTGATGAACATAGGTTGCTTTCTTCTTTTGGCTAGCTTGAATAAAGCTGCTATGAACATCAGGGAGCAAAAAAAGTTGAGTCTTTGCTTTCAATTCTTTTGGCTATCTAACTAGAAGTGTAATTTCTGGGTCATATGTTTAATGTTTAATGAGCAAATTTTAATCATCTAGAGATGCAAAGCTTCTCAGAATGTCCCAGCCCCACTATGTAAAATATCACTTGGCCTGAAAAGACACTAAACATTCTTTACAAACAATATATTAAGTTAGGAAAGGGATTCGTCAACCCTGTTTACATAAAGGAGAAGAGGTAATAGTAAAATCTGAGTTCAAATAAAGACAGAGTTAAAAATTTTCCAACCTCATTGCTGATGAGAGCTCAGCAAGAATGACTCAAAACTTTGTACCCAACAATTCTTTTACCATTTATTTTCCCAGTGCTTCTTTTTTTTTCTTTTACCATTTATTTTCCCAGTGCTTCTTTTTTTTAAAATTTTTTTTACTTTTTATTAATTAAAAAAAATTAACAACAAAACATTAAGCTATCATTCCATCATTCTACGTATATACCAGTGCTTCTTTTGTAAAAGACTTTCCTTTAAGGTTAAATGTATCTAAATTTAATCTGTTAGAAATTCGATGTTTACATTTTTAACCAAATAAATGGTTAGCATTTTGTTAAAAATCAGTATGTACTAATGGATATTTAAAATATTAACTATTTAATTTTTTTAAATATTTCTCATAAAATGAAAGACAAGTCATTACCTGTAGGAAACCACACATTGGCTCTGGTCTGATCATATGGTCCCAGCTCTCTCTAAGGGGTGGTTGTTTTATTAAACCCAAGACATACACTGACACAAAATTCATAAAATAATCCCTATATAAGCATAATTTTCATAACATAACCATCCAGAGGTTATGGAATATATATAGACACACACTGATCAATTTGTCTTGAGTTTAAAAAACAAAAGACAAGGAAATGTTACTCATGTGCTTGTGAATGAATATTTGCTTTCCTCAGTCACTCATTCCCTCCTTATACCTAAGATGAGGTGAAGGGGATTGTATGGTATCATTACTCTTAAGTTACAATATTTTAAAACAAATAAACTCTAAATCTGCAATTTTTCTTCTCCTTTGCCTACCTTGGTGTTTCCTCAAAGGAGTCATTCATGAAGTGAGGGGCTTCAATCAAACCCTGAAGAAGTGCAACTCACTTTTTTTTAAAAAAAGAATTTGATGAAACTACATCTTCCTTGACTATATATGGAAGTGCTAAAAATGTTCATGACTGATTTTTAATATTAAATGCTATCAGCATAAAATGCATGTGGTATCACATTTAACACCTGTTAAATATGGTTCTAGAACACTGGGTGTCCAATACTGAGGCCTCCAAACTGTGCTCCCGCAAAACTTTTGCCTCCCCCACCTCCATCATGGAAACCATATTTCTCAAGAGTTTCTAAGAAAACTGCATTCATCCCTAATTTACTTTTCCTATATTCTACTAATCAAATATATTCATAAGTGCCCACCAAAGCATGATGAGCCTGTGAGGATCAGAGAATTCTATAATGAGGTATAAGATTTTAATTTTCCGGGCGGGCCACGGTGGCTCAGCAGGCAAAGATGCTTGCCTGCCATGCCAGGGAACCCGGGTTCGGTTCCTGGTGCTTGCCCATGGAAAAAAAAAAAAAAAAGATTACAATTTTCTTAGATCTTTCTTCACCCAGCGACTGCTAAGGTCCAGAGACAGCTGCTGTGAAGGTTTCGAAGATCATGAAAACAAACACTGCTTCCACCGGAATCTGAAATGAAAGCTACTCTAATGACCCGGGAAACCATGCTGTCCTTGGAGTTTTGTTGCTGTTAATGATGTTGGTAAGGATGGGAAGGTGTTGTCATTTATTGCTGTTGCTTTGGGTTTTTCTCCCATAATTTTCACTTTTTGAATGACTCTGGGGGCAGTTCAGTGACCACTAGTTCAGTCCCTCTTCTTCTGGCCTGATTTCCTTCCTTTCCTGTGCTCCCCACCTCCCAGAAAATCCGGATCGCCTTAAAGGGATCTACTCGTCCATGGCCATTGTCCCCGTTCCCCGGCCATTTCACACAGGGTTGAGGTCTTCAGTGGTTTACTGTGCAGTGGGGATTCCAGACGGGGTGAAGCTAAGATTGTATGCACCTCGCATGTGGATTTACACACTTGCCTCCACTGATTTGCAGGGGAGCTAGGATTCTTTAGGGCTCAGACATTTTCAGTCACATTTAGAGACTACCCAACTGGGGATGAGGGGAGCAGACAGAAGCCAAAAGGATGATTTTAGGTGTGTGAGAGAAAATACAACTTAAGGGAAGAAGACAGTGCCTAATGGTAGGAGGAACTGACCTGGTCCTGCCACCCCTGGGCTTCCAGGCATTCTCCACTGAGGAGAAGACCATGCAGGGAAAATGGGCCAACTGAGATCACAGAGCAAAAGGAGAAAAACCATTCCCAAACCTCCTTAGAAAAGGGAAGTTAGGCATCCCCCTACATGGGACATGATTCCAAGGGGTGTAAATCTCCTTGCAACATGGGACCTGACTCCTGGGGTTGAGCTGGGACCTAGCATCATAAATGAGAATAAGAACTGCTTCTTGACCAAAAAGGGGAAGAGAGAAATGAGACAAGATAAAGACTCAGTGACTGAGAGATTTCGAACAGTCGAGAGGTTATTCTGGAGGTTATTCTTATGCACTATATTGATATCTCTTTTTAGTTTATGGTATATTGGAGTGGCTAGAGGGAAGTACCTGAAACTGTTGTATTCTAGTAGGTTGATTCTTAAAGAAGACTGTACAATGATATAACTTTTACAACGTGACTGTGATTGTGCAAAACTTGTGTCTGATGCTCCTTTGATCCAATGAAATGACAGATTAGTAAATACATGTATATATATATATATATATATGGATATGAAACAAATAAATAATAGGGGGAGATAAAAGGTAAAAATTGGGTAGATTGAACTACTGTGGATCGATGAGAGGTAAGGGCAAGGGGTAGGGGATGTATGAGATTTTTTTTTTTAATTTCTTCTTTTAGAGTGATACAAATATTCTCCAGATGATCATGATGACGAATATACAACTATATGATGATATTATGTGCCATTGATTGTATAATATGGTTGGACTATATGTGTGTATATATTTCTCAGTAAAAACATTTTTTGAAAACAGTGAAAACAGCTTTTAAAAAGAAAAATAAAAGAAAAGGGCAGTTAGGTTCAGCTGCAGCTGTTGGTGTCCTTTGCTGGCTCTTCATCTTCAGCCCATTTCTTAGGTGTTGAGATCACTTACTCCTCTCCGTGGTCTTCCCACCTCACCCCACCAGCAGGGCTCTTTTGTTCTCACGTCTTCAATGCTCCTGATGGCTCCCAAATCCATTTCTCCATCCTAGACCTGTCCTTTGTACATCCCGTGTGCATATCCAACTGTTTATGAAATCTGTACATTCAAAGGGCAACACAAATTTTAGCAGATTGCACAACAAACTTATGTTCTTAGGCGCCTCCCACATTCTCCCATCTTGCCCCACTGTACCAGTTTGAAACTGTCGTGAACCCCAGAGAAGTCATGTTGTTTAATCCTAATTCAATATTGCTGGGAAGGATCCTTTTTATTGTTTCCATGGAAATGTGACCTACCCAATTGTGGATGGGACATTTTGATTAGGAGGTTTCCATGAAGATGTATCTCCACCCATTCAGTGTTGGTCTTAATCCACTTACAGAGTCCTTTAAGAGGAAATCACTTTGGCAAAAAGCTTCAGAAATGACACAGGCAGAGATATTTGGAGATACAGGGAAAAAATGTCCTCAAGGAAGCCATTTGAAATGAGAAACCAAAGATCCTAGGAGATGCCAGCCATGTGCCTTCCCAGCTGACAGAGGTGTTCCAGACCTACTGCCCTCCCTTGTGCCTTAGTTTTGACATTTTTATAGCCTTAGAACTGTAAACTTGCAACTTAATAAATTCCTTTTTAAAAGCCATTCCATTTCTGGTATATTGCATTCTGTCAGCTTTAGCCCCAACAATGTGTTCTTTCTTCCTCCTACTCAGTGGCACCGTATTTTCAAAGGATAAAAGAAAAAAGGAAGATCACTAGGGTTTTAAGAAAAAAAAAAGTGGTTCCTGGAAAAAACTTTTTTAAAGGGGAAATTATGATGATTGTTTTCATTCAGGATTGAAAATGACCACTCTGGATTGGATGGAATCAGTCAATAGGACTGTAAATAGTGGTTAGAAACAAGACTCATTATTTAGCAATCAGTAAGGAGATTAAAGGTCTGGTTCATGGGGTCAGTCAAAGTACATGGCCCTAATCAGCTTCCTCTGCTCAGAATCAGTAGCGAAGAAATGCAACACTCAGTCTTGATATCTCCTGGGCAAGAGCTTCTGTAAGTGAAAAAATTTCCTTTTACATCTTCTACTCAACCACCCAAGCAAGAAATCTGGAAATTATCATGGAGGTCTCCCCCACTTCCTCTCCCACATACTCAGGCCCCAAGGCTTAGATTCTGCCTCCCTCACCTTTTTCCTGCCCATCCCTCCTCTCCTTCCCCCCACCCCAACACACACACACACACACACACACACACACACATACACACGCATATGGCCTTTTATCAGTCCTGATTCTCTCTTGCCACAACTAAGATCATCTCCCAGCTTCTTGCTATCAAAGTGTGGTCTACGGACCAGCAGCATCAGCCTCACCTGGGAGCTTCTTAGAAATGTAGACTTTTGGGTCCTGTCTCAAGCCTGAGATGCCAGAGTGAACACTTTAATAAGATCCCCAGTTGATTCAGAAACACATTAAAGTTTGAGAACTGCTGATACTCCCTTCTGATAGCAACCCTTAACTCGTCCTCCAACTCCTTCAGATCTAAAATAGAGCTATTATCAAGTTGCACCTTGTTTTAGTTTGTAAAAGCTGACAGAATGCAATATACTAGAAATGGAATAGCTTTTAAAAAGAGAAATTTACTGTTCTAAGTAAAGTTTACTGTTCTAAGCCCATGAAAATGTCCAAACTAAGACATCCAGAGAAAGATATCTTCAAAAAAAAACTGATGGGTCCAGAACACCTCTGTCAGCTGGAAAGACATTTGGTGATTTTGCTAGCTTTCTCTTATTTCATAAGGCTTCACTGGGGGCGTTTTCCTTCTACATCTCCAAAGGTCTCTGGCTGTGTGGGCTCTGTCGGCACTCTGAAAAATAGCCCCCTCTTAAAGGGCTCCAGTAAACAGCCCCACCTTGAATGGATGGAGACACATCTCCACGGAAACCATCTAATCAAAAGTTACAACTCACAATTGGGTGGGTCACATCTCCATGGAAACAATAAAAAAAGATCCCACCCAGCAGTATGGATGCAGATTAAAGAGCATGGCTTTTCTTGGGTACATGACAGTTTCAAACCTGCATACACTTGTATGACTTTATTAGTATAATAACCTGCATCTTGCCTCCCCACTGTCTAGGTCTGCTATTCTTAATCCTGGCTAAATATTAACATCTCCTGGGTTGCTTTTGAAAATATCAGTGCCTTAGTCCTAACCTCTGAAATTCTGATTAAACTGGAATTAGGGGGTTGGCATACTGTTTAAGTTTCCCACGTGATTTTAATGAGTAGCTGGGCTGAGAACCACCGACCCAAAAATAAACTTCTAACCCTTTATATGGCAGGTGAGTTCCTCCAGGACTGAGCCTCCTCATGGGGTCTTATCCCTCACCTCATTGCATCTGTAACTGTGAGTTCGAACTTATCAAACACAAGTCAACACGCTTCCCACCTACATCTCATGCGCCTACTCATGGTGTCACTTTCCCCAGAAGCTCTGATCTTCTCTTACCCACTCTGGCTTCTGATAGAAAACATTTATATCTTATTTAAGGTTAAATTTGCTCCAGCCTTCAGGGAGTGTTTGCTCTTCCCTCCTCTTCTCCCCTTCTCCCCCTTCCTGTCTGCTGGACTTGCTTACATACCTGCATCTCCTCCCATAGAACTGTACATTCCCTAAGGTAGGCCCCAAAGGTAGTAAAAAAGCTACATGAGGTCAAGGATTCATGTCAGCTTTTTTCATCACTCAGGACTTGCTACATAGTTTTGAAGGCTCAGTGCAAAAAGAAAATGCCCAGAGCTCATTCTTAAAAAACTAAGTGTTTGCAAAATGAATGAATCTTTGCATCTTCTGCACCCGGCATGGTGATTTGTGGAAAGAATGGGTACCCCCTGAATTCTCTGAATGCCCGTGTCCAAAGGCTGCAGTAGTGTAAGGAAAAAGGGAAGGATGGGAAACCCATTATGCAGCAAATGCTTCCCTTAACAATAACCAGGCCCTGCGACCAGCATGCAGGATTCCCCTTTATGGTCTTATTGATGCACCTGCACAGCATCAGCTTCTTTCCTTCTGAATTGGCAGGCAGAATACAGAAAAATGTCTCTCCACCTGTTTAGCTTGCTAAAGTTGCCAAAATGCAATATACCGTAAATGGTTGGTTTTACAATGGGGATTTGTCAACTTACAAGCTTAGAATTCTTAGGCCATAAAAAATGTCCAAATCAGAGCATCAACAGATGATGCTTTCTACCCAAAGACCAGCTACTGGTGATCTGGGACTCCTCTGTCACATGGCAAGGCACATGGCTGGTGTCTCTGATCCTTCTCTCCCAGGCTTCTCTCTGTTTTCTGTGTGTCCTTCTCTCTCAGCTTCTCTGTGGCTTCTTCTGTGTCTTCTCTGTTTCTTATCCTCTTATAAAGGACTCCAGTAAGAGGATTAAGACCCACCCTAAGTGAGATGAGTCACATCTCAACTTAATTTAGGATCCTACTCACTAAAAGACCCTACTTATGATGGGTCCATACCATACAGGAATGGATTAGCTTTAAGAACATGATTTTTTGGGGGTACATATAGCTTAAAGCCATCACACTACCCAATCAAATGTTTTCTTCTTTCACTTAGATAACAATATAGCCAAGAGAAACACCTTATCCTGTACATTTATATATATATATATAATATATGTAAAATATACTTATAAATATATATTTATACATTTTTCAGTTTTGCAAATAAGTTTGTTTTTCATTCGCTAACATATAACATACTTGTTTATGAATTATTTTTATATTTCTGACTATAGATGGATCACTTCTAATCACACAGTTAATGCAAAATGACTTCTAAAATTTGGTCTATTTCATATTTTTTAGAACAAATCCAAGACATTATGATGTTTTATATTTCTGTGCATCACTTAAAATTGTGGGCATTACTTGCATACCATAAATCTGCAAAAAGTCCTGACCTGGTTAGTGTTATTTCACTTAACAAAACCATACCCATAGTGCCATTATCACACTCAACAAAATTACGAATAATTCCTTTGTACTTATTATCTGTTTCTCTCTTGAACAAGTTCTCCAAACTCTAGTGACTTCCTTCTCCAAATCCTTGGGACCTAGCATGTCCACTTAGAACTGACCTTCTGGAAAACTACTGTCTGGGAACTCCCAGTTTCAAAGGAAGAATTAGTCATGTGGAAAGTGCCTTGTCATGTCCATTCCTGCCTTTTATCCCACTCTGTGTAGAAAAGTCCTAATATTTTGATTCTTGGGGGATCAGGGCACCTGGTTTTCCTTTTAAAGAGGAAAATCAGTGTCAGTTAACTCTTCATCCTCTGTTTTCAAATGGACTTTTCTCTAGCGTTTTCCTGTCATGTCTTACCATGCCCTCGTTCCTGCTTTCTTTTTTGCTCACCCTCCCTTCCACCTGCTAAAGACTGATAATGTAATACTAAAAATCTGAAGTTTAGCTCAGACACTTCTCTGGAAAACTTAAATTTGATCTTCAGTAATTTGGATAAAAAATTTTCTTAATCATCCCACTCTTAGTCTTAAACACCTTCTATTAATTGTTCCATTAGGAGTGATGAATCCCACTAGGTCTCTTTCCTCTCAGGACAATTTCACCAAACTGAGGGTGGGCTTTCCATGGAGATCCGTTTAAGTAAAAAGGGCATTATCATTCTAAATGGATTTTTAAATAAAAAAATAACACATTTACCAACAGCAAATTAATTCTGTATAGGGACATTCTGCACATGGTTGAAAAAGGGCTTTGCCACCAGAAATCTGGAATGTTGAGACCATTGGGAGCAAATTCCAGAACATAGCTCTTTATTTCTATTGAAGCAGATATGTTGTGTTTGGGATCCTTCACTGAAATGTAAAATGATAATGTTACCCTTTATTGAGCAATACTGTGCCTCCATTAATCCTCAAGCATCACTATGAAGTAGATATGGTTATGTACATTTTATAATCTAAGTGACTGGCTCCAGGTTCTACAGCTGATTGGGACAAATCTGAGCCAAAGTCTTCCTATTTCCCAGCCAAGTGCTCAGGACTCTGTCTCACAAGCATTATACTTTTCACTCTCAGAGCTGCATTGTTTTCTCACACCTATGACAAATTTTGTCCGAAAACTGAGAAGACTATTTAATTACCTGCCAATATTTATGTCTATTTGTACTTGTTCACATTTTTAGGAAAAAAAAGGTCTGAGCATAGCAGAAAAATAAAAGGTAAGAGCCATCCTCTTAGCACCATACAGAACAAAATAGAAAGCATCAATCATCATGGAATCAATTCACTCACTAAAAGTAAAAACTCTAAAAAAAATTAAAAATTAAAAAAAAAGGCTAAAACAAAAACCCAGTGTTTTTTGGTGTGCTAAAGCTGCCAGAATGCAATATACTGGAAAGGGATTGGCTTTTACAGAAGGGGATTTATTAGGTTACAAATTTACAGCTCTAAGGCCATGAAAAAGTCTGAATTAAGGCATCAACAAGAGGATACCTTTACTCAAGAAATGCCATGGGAAGGCACAAGGTGATATCTGCTGGCCCTTCTCTCCTGGGTTGGTTTCCAAAATGGCTCTCTCAGCTCCTGTGGGTCCTTTTGGCCTCTCCTGGGGTACTTTTCCTTTCTCAGTGTCTGTGGGTCCTCTCTTAGCTTCTCTGGGGGCAAACTCTGGATTTCATCTCTTAGCTTAGTATATCTTGGGGCATTTTCTATCTCCAAGCATCGTTCTGAGCTATCTCTATGTTTTCTGTCTTTTATTGTCTTCTTAGACAACTCCAGTAAAAGGATGAAGATCCATCTTGAATTGGGTGGGTCATATCTCCATGGAAACAACCTAAGCAAAAGGTCTCACTCACAATAGGTCTACACCCACAAGATTGGATTAGGAGAATATGGCTTTTTTGAAGTACATAACAGTCTCAAACCAGTATACCCAGATATGTTTTACAAGAAGTAGAGTTAAATCAAAATGACAGAAGAAGGTGGATGGACAAAAAAATTGATGACTGCAGCAATATGATGACTAAATATTCTAAACTCTATCCCCAAAGATACAATTCATTCCTTCATGTAAAAAAAAAAATGTTATGATACTAATGTATTCAAGGCATAAAAGCAAGTTAAGGAATTCTCCACGAAAAAATAATAATAGCAGAAGAAAACCAGAGATCTAAGTCTCAAGTTTTGAGTACAAGTAATATATGCATACTAGAAGAAGGATTGAGAGAAGTTGCCCTGAAGGCACCTATGTGTATCTTAAGTTAGCATTGCCACAAAGTAACAAAGTCTTGAGTGCTTTGAAAATTGGGGAAACTGAGCTCAAGAGTTGGCATTAAGGGGAGCCTCAAGGGAAGTTATGTCAGTGCACCCCTGGTATGAAATGCACCCCTAAAAGAAATGGCTCAAGGTCAGTGTACCCCTGATAGGAAATTATTCTAGGTGAGTGTATCCCTTGATAACAAATGGTACGAAGTCTGTGTACTTCCTCATATGAAATGGTTCATACCCTCTGATACAATAAAGGCCAAAACAATTAGGGAAAATTAATAAAAAATAATTCATTGGAAACAGAGATTTTGCTATTAGAAGAAAAATTAACAGTTGTTAATAACTTCAAAGCAATATGAGGAAATATGTCATCTATAAAACCCAAACAAAGAGATGCTACTAAAAAAAAGAATACATAGTGTGCTGGCTTGAAATTGTGATGTACCCCAGAAAAGCCATGTTATTTCACTCCTGATTCAATATTGTAGGATGGAAATTTTGATTAAGTTGTTTCCATGGAGATATGACCCACCCAGTTATGAGTGAGAACTTTTGATTAGATGGTTTCCATGGGGCTATGTCTTCACCCATTCATGGTGGGTCTTAATCCTTACTGGAGACCTTTCAGAGGGAACAATTTTGGGAAAAGCTCAGAGCCAACACAACAGAGATATTTGCAGATGTAGAAAGAAAATGCTCCTGGGGAAGCAGTCTGAAACCAGAAGAAAAAGGACCAGAAGTTGCTAGCCATGTACATTCCTAGATGGCAGAGGCATTCTGGACATCATCGGCCTTTCTTGAGTCAAGGTATCTTTAGCTGGATGCCTCAGTTTGGACATTTTTATGGCCTTTGAACTATAAACTTGTAGTTTAATAAATCCCTTTTATAAAAGTCAATCTATTTCTGGTACATTGCATTCCAGCAGCTTTAGTAAACTAAAACACACAGAGAACAAAATGATCCCTTAGAAATTAAAAACATGTGAGCAGATAAGAAAAAGTCAACAGAAAGTTAGGAAGTTAAAAATGAGCAACTTTCCCCCAAAAAAGTAAAGCTAAAACACAAAGAAGTGAACAATAGGAGAAAAAAGATAAGAAAATCAGATGGCCAGTTTTGAATAGTCAGTGTTACTGAAAGAATATGGAAAAAAAAACATATGGCACAGGGGAAGTGAAGAAATACTTCAACAAAACTTCCCAGAAATGAAACACATGAGTTTATAGTTTGAAGGGGCCCATGGAATGCCTAGTACAAGGGGTGAGAAAATACCCAGACCATTGTTGTAAAATCTGGAGCACAAAGAAGACCCTAAAATTTTCCTGAATATAAAAACATAAAGTAGAGATGGGGAAAAAATTTCCATAATGAAACAGGCTATATATAAAGGATCATGAATCAGAATATAGAGCAACACTAAAATTGGAAGACAATGGAGAAATGCCTTCATAATTCTAAAAGAAAACTATTTATAATCAGTAATTTTTCACTTAGCCTAACTTTCAAACTTGAAGGTGGAATAAAAATACTTTCAAACATGCAAAGTCTCTAAAAATCTACCTTATAGTCATCCTTTCTCAAAATATGCTCCACCAAAACTTGCCAGTGAATCTGGAAAGAAAATATGAGATCAATGAAATGCAAGATCCAACCTGAGAGAGGTAGGACAAGATGGTATCATGAGAGGTGTGAAACTTAGTTAGTTCCCTAGAATAGCTAGTAAATAACAAGGAACTGTCTGGAACAACCGTTTGGGGGACATTCATAACTGAACACACATCATACACCATCTGGGTTGGGTGGAAGGGCCGAGATCAAAGCACAGAACTCTAAGTAAAGCCCCAAACTATGGAGGCTGGTACCCCTTCCTCACTGGCACAGCAGGCTTTATTGGAGACACTTCCCTGGGAGGAAAAGAAGTAGTCTCCACTAGGAGCAAGGGAAGATAGCTCAACCAAGTTCCAATTTACAGTTTTTAAAAAATATATTTTTATTGAAATATCTTTACACATCACACAGTCCACCCAAAGTATACAAGCAATGGCTCACAATATTATCCCATAGTCGTGTATTCATTATCATGATCATTTTTAGGACAATTGCATCACTCCAGAAAAAGAAATAAAAAGACAAAAGAAAAAACCATTACATCCCATATCCCTTACCCATCCCTTGCATTGACTCCAATTGCAGTTTTAATTAACAAATTTGGACTTTCGTTTAATTAATAAATTAATTTAATTAATAATTAATTCAATTAATAATTAATTCAATTAATAATTAATTCAATTAATAATTAATTCAATTAATAAATACAAGCTCCGAGCCTCAATAAACCCAGAGCATGCAGGAAAGAAACTCTGAGATCTCACCAGACTGAGAGGAGGCAGGGCTGATGGGAAATGCAAACAAACAAAAGAAGCAGAGGCTTTTGGAGTCAGCCAAGCTCAGAATACAGGTAAGAACTCTGGCTCTTGACTTATGAAACCTGAGGCCTGGGGACTGGCTCAGAAAATGAATTTCTTTTTTCTTTTTTCCTTTATAAAACTATTCTAAGCAGCTCATTAGATAAAGCTTCAGGTATTTTCAATTCTCAGTGCTGACCCAGGCAAGGGTGAAGTTAAGATAGGTCTGAGACACAAAGTAATGAGTCAAGTGAACGAGGTAACTCCCCAAAGGGCATATCTTCCCCCAAAAAAGGATAATGGGGCCCAGCTCAAGTGGTGGCCTTCATTCAGAGAATTCAGACCCCGGGTGCTGGAAAACAAAGGACATTATCATTAATAAAAGAGGCAACTCATCAAGAAGACATAACAAGCATATATATTATACACCAAGCAAGAATGCCCCAAAACTCATGAGGTACACACTGACAACACTGAAAAGAGAAGTAGATAACACTACAATAATAGTTTGAACCTTCAGTTTACCACTCTCATCAATGGATAGGACATATAGACAGAATCAACAAGGACACAGAGGTTTTGAATACTATGATAAATGAACTAGAGTTAATAGATATTTTACAGAACATTACACCCCACAGCAGCAAGATACAGGTTTTTCTTAAGTGCTCATGGATCATTCTCCAGGATAGATCACATGTTGAGTCACAAAGCAAGTCTCAATAAGTTTTAAAAAGACTGAAATTATAAAAAACACTTCCTCAGATCATAATGGCAAAAATTAAAAATCAGTTAACAGGTAAAGACTAGAAAATTCACAAATTTGTGGAGGCCAAACAACATACTCTTAATCAATCAGTGGGTAAAGGAAGAAATTACAAAAGAAATCAGTAGATATCTTGAGGCAAATGAAAATGAAAGCACAACATATCAAAACTTATGGGATGCAACAAAGATGGTGCTAAGAGAGAAATTTATTGCCTTAAATGCCTACATTAAAAAAGAAGAGGGCAGTGAGATGGTGGTTCAGCAGGCAGAATTCTTGCCTGCCATGCCAGAGACCAGGGTTCGATTCCCGGTGCCTGCCCATGCGAAATAATAATAATAATAATAGTAATTTAAAAAGAAAAAAGAGCAAAAATTGAGGAATTAAGCGTTCCCCTGGAGGAACTAGAGAAAGAACGGCAAACGAACTCCAAAGCAAATAAGAAGAAAGAAATATCAAAGTTTAGAGCAGAAATAAGTGAAAATAAGAACTTGAAAGCAATAGAGAGATTCAATATAACCAGAAGTTGGTTCTTCGAGAAATTTAATGAAATTGATGAAAGTTTGGCTAGGCTGACAGAAAGAGAGAGAGAAAATGATGCAAATAAATAAAATCAGTAATGGGAGAGGGGACATTATTATTGACTACACAGAAATAAGGGAAATAATTAGAAGATATGCTGAGCAACTATATGCTAATAAACTAGACAACATAGATGAAATGGACAACTTCCTAGAAAAGCATGAACAACCAACGTTGACTCCAGAGGAAATAAGTGACCTCAACAAACCAGTCAAAACTAAAGAGATTAAATCAGTCATCAAAAAGTTTTCCAAAGAGGAAATACAAATGGCTTAAGACATATGAAAAGATGCTCAACTTCACTGGCTATTAGGAAAATGCAAACTAAAACCACCATGAGATATCATCTCACACCTACTAGAATGGCCATTATCAAGAAAGCAAAAAAGTACAAGTTCTGGAGAGGATGTGGAGAAAAACACACTTATTCACTGTTGGTAGAAATTTAAAATCATGCAACCACTCTGGAAGGTAGCTTGGTGATTCCTCAGGAAGCTATATGTATAATGTAATCCAGCAATCCCATATTCAGAGGAACTGAAGACAGACATGAATGGACAATACACACTGATATTTATAGTAGCATTATTCACAATTGCCAAGAGATGAAAATAGCCCAAATGTCTATGAATGGATGAGTGGATAACCTGTGGTATATACATATGGTGGAATATTATACAGCTGTAAGACAGAATAAAATCATGATGCATGTAACATGGATGAAACTTGAGAACATTATGTTGAGTGAAGTCAGCCAAAAACAAAAGGACAAACACTGTATGATCTCAGTTATGTGAATTAACATTAATGAATGAACTTTGAGAGTTAAAGTTGAGAACACAGGTTATCAGGAGATAGAAAGAGGGTAAAAATTGGGCATTTGATGCTGAAAGAGTACAGAATGTTCAACAGGATTGACTATAAAGATCCGGAAATGGATAGCAAAATACCATCTGATGGTAGCACGATATTGTACATACACTGAACAAGGCTGAATTGTGAGTATGGTCGAAATAAGTCTTGGGACATGTATGACACCAGAAGGAAAGATAGAAGATAAAGACTGGGAATGTATAACTTAGCAAAGCCTAGAGTGAACAATGATGATGATTAAATGTACAAATATAATAAGGTTTTTGCAGGAGGGAGAACAAATGAATGTCTACATTGCAAGGTGCTGAAAATGGAATGATATATGAAGAAAATGCAATCAATGCAAACTAGAGTCTATAGTTAACAGTAACATTGTATTATGCTTCCATTAAATGTAGCAAAGGCCTTAAACCAAACTAAATGTCAATAAGAGGGGGATATAAGGGAGGGGTATGGGATTCTTGGTGTTTTTATTGTTATTTCTTCTTTTTATTTTATTTTTTATTATTCTTTTTTCTCCTCTTCTTTCTTTGTGGAAGAACTGGAAAAGTTCTCATATAGATTGTGGTAATGAATGCATAACTATGTGATTATACACAGAGCCACTAATTATTTCCTTAGGATGGATTGCATGGTGTATGAATAAAACTGTTTAAAAAAACATACAGAAAGATACAAGTACTGGAGAAAATGTGGGGAGAGAGAGAGAGAGACACCTAATCACTGTTGGTAGGTGTGGTAGTTAGATTCAGCTGTCAACTTGGCCAGGTGAAGGCACCTAGTTGTGTTGCTATGGCCATCAGTTAATGGTACATGAACCTCACCTGTTGCTCATTACATCTGCAGTCCGCTAGGAGGTGTGCCTGCTGTAATGAATGACATTTAACTTAATTGGCTGGTGCTTAAATGAGAGACTCAACATAGCACAGCCCAAGCAGCTCAGCATACCTCATTTCAGCACTTGCAGCTCAGCCCAGGTCTTTGGAGATGCAGAAAGGAATCATCCCAGGGAAAGTTTCTGGAACCCAGAGGCCTGGAGAGAAGGCCAGCAGAGATCACCCTGTGCCTTCCCATGTAAGAAAGAACCTCAGTTGAAAGTTAGCTGCCTTTCCTCTGAAGAACTAATGAAATAAATACCCTTTTATTAAAAGCCAATCCACCTCTGTTGTGTTGCATTCTGACAGCTAGCAAACTAGAACAGTAGGGAAACTTCTGGAGAGCAGTGGGACAGTTTCAAAGGACGCTACATATAGGGTTGCCATATGATCCTGCAATCTGGTTATATACTTGGAAGAACTGAAACCAAGTATAGGTATATACTTGGAAGAACTGAAAGCAGGGACATGAATGGATATTTGTACACTGGTGTTTATGGTGCCATTATCGACAATTTGCAATGAATGGTGGTGGCCTAACGGTACATCAGCAGATGGATAGACATGCACATGATGGACTATTTATTGAGTGGCTGCAAGAAGAAATCATATTGGGAGGCATGCAACTAGGTGAATGAAGCTTGAGAACAGTATGTTGAGTGAAATAACCCAGAAATGAAAAGACAAATATTATAGCACCTCACTAATACAGACTAACTATAATGTGCAAACTTTGAGAATTGAATTAAAAAACATCAGGGAAAGATGTCAGTCTTTCCTGAGTTGTAGGAGTTATTTCTAAATTCTAAGATGCTGAGCTCTTTGTGTATAACCTGGTCGTTCCCTGGAACTTCAGTTATCTGTGTGACTCCTGAGACTCAGAGCAGAGTTCTGCAACAGCATAAGTCAGCATTACCCCACACAGCAACTGTTTAAAAAGCTGAAAAAGAGATCAAACTTCAATTACAGATATGAATGAAGCTAATCTGGTCAGGACTAAAATAAATCAGACTAAAAGGTGAAGGATTATATTGACTGTGTTTTAAACTTCAACTTCTGTGTAAGACCAAAGATGTTTATTTGGTGCAAATTTATATTTTCTGCAGCGCACTATCTAAATTAGCTTGTATGGTCAGTTTATTGATACAACATAATTACATGGATCCATGAATAGGGAGTGAAATCTTGGTGGTTTGTATACATTAGGGTGATACTTCAATACATCCTAAAGTCATCTGGACAGAAAATAAAAAAGTATTTGCAAAGTCCCACTGAAGGATGGGGGAAATGTGGAAATATTAAACTTCCCCACCTGGGGAATTCCTGATATTCTCACAAGCATTGGGGACTACCAATTTAATAGACCAAGCCCTCAATCTTGGAGCTTGCCCTTAAGAAACTTGCTCCTTCAAAGGAGAAGCTAAGAGACTTCCGGAGAAGATGGTGGCTTAGTAAGACGCGCGGGTCTTAGTTCCTCCTCCAGAACAGCAACTAAAGAAACAGAAACAATACGAAACAGCTCCCGGAGCCAAGACAGAGACCAAAAAGACAGCGTACCCCATTCTGGAATGGCTGAACGGGCAGGGAGAATCCGCTGCGGTGAGACACCCAAGGGGTGCGTGTTTTCCCGGCCGGGGCGGCTGGCGACTGGGGTCCCCTCCATGCACGTGGCTCCCCGGTCTGACTGGGAACGTTGGATAGCGGGGCCCTCCCGCCACGCTTGGCGTCTCGGGCCAGCTGGGCAATTTGGACAGGCACTCCCCCAAGCCGCGGCGGCCGGCGACCCCCCCCCACACGGTTTCCTGGGCTGACTGCGAGATTCGGATTGGCAAGTTAAAGGAGCCACAGCATCTTTTACTGGTGGGACCTGCAGACAGACGAGCGCCATGAGCGCCACCTACTGGGCAGGAAAAGAAAAACAGAGCCCAGAGATTTCACAGAAAAACCTTTCAACCAGCCGGGTCCCACACCCAGGGAAATCTGATCAAATACCCAGACACCAGCAGAAAATAATGGATGACGCTCGGAAAATTGAAGATATGGCCCAGTCAAAGGAACAAACCAATAGTTCAAGTGAGATACAGGAGCTGAGACAACTAATGCTGAATATACGAACAGAAATGGAAAAACTCTTCAAAAACCAAATCAATAAATTGAGGGAGGACATGAAGAAGACATGGGCTGAACAAAAAGAAGAAATAGGAAATCTGAAAAAACAAATCACAGAACTTATGGGAGTAAAGGACAAAGAAGAAAAAATGGAAAAAACAATGGATACCTACAATGGTAGATCTAAAGAGACAGAAGCTACAATTAGTGAACTGGAGGATGGAACATCTGAATTCCAAAAAGAAACAGAAACTATAGGGAAAACAATGGAAAAACTTGAGCAGGGGATCAGGGAACTGAATGACGATATGAAGCGCACAAATATACGTGTTGTGGGTGTCCCAGAAGGAGAAGAGAAGGGAAAAGGAGGAGAAAAACTAATGGAAGAAATTGTCACTGAAAATTTCCCAACTCTTATGAAAGACCTAAATTTACAGATCCAAGAAGTGCAGCGCACCCCAAAGAGAATAGACCCAAATAGGCGTTCTCCAAGACACTTACTAGTTAGAATGTCAGAGGTCAAAGAGAAAGAGAGGATCTTGAAAGCAGCAAGAGAAAAACAATCTGTCACATACAAGGGAAACCCAATAAGACTATGTGTAGATTTCTCAGCAGAAACCATGGAAGCTAGAAGACAGTGGGATGATATATTTAAATTACTAAAAGAGAAAAACTGCCAACCAAGACTTCTATATCCAGCAAAATTGTCCTTCAAAAATGAAGGAGAAATTAAAACATTTATAGACAAAAAGTCACTGAATTTGTGACCAAGAGACCAGCTCTGCAAGAAATGCTAAAGGGAGCACTAGAGTCAGATACAAAAAGACAGAAGAGAGAGGTATGGAGTAAAGTGTAGAAAGAAGGAAAATCAGATATGATATATATAATACAAAAGCCAAAATGGTAGAGGAAAATATTATCCAAACAGTAATAACACTAAAAGTTAATGGACTGAATTTCCCAATCAAAAGACATAGACTGGCAGAATGGATTACGACCCAGCAATACCACTGCTAGGTATCTACTCAAAGGACTTAAGGGCAAAGACACAGACAGACATTTGCACACCAGTGTTTACAGCAGCATTATCTACAATTGCAAAGAGATGGAAACAGCCAAAATGTCCATCAACAGACGAGTGGCTAAACAAACTGTGGCGTATACCTACGATGGAATATTATGCAGCTTTAAGACAGACTAAACTTATGAAGCATGTAATAACATGGATGGACCTAGAGAACATTATGCTGAGTGAGTCTAGCCAAAAACTAAAGGACAAATACTATATGGTCCCACTGATGTGAACCG
The DNA here is from genome assembly GCF_023851605.1 of Tamandua tetradactyla. Taxonomy (NCBI): domain Eukaryota; kingdom Metazoa; phylum Chordata; class Mammalia; order Pilosa; family Myrmecophagidae; genus Tamandua; species Tamandua tetradactyla. The sequence continues at coordinate 14,406,619 of NC_135352.1, forward strand.
ACATTCGAGAATCAACTTGGAATATATCATTGGTAACAGAGACCAGCAGGAGTCAGAAACAGGGTAAGATAATGGGTAATTGGAGCTGAAGGGATACAGACTGTGCAACAGGACTAGATACAAAAACTCAAAAATGGACAGCACAATAATACCTAAGTGTAAATAACTATGTTGGAACACTGAATGAAGCTGCACCTGAAATATAGTTTTTTGTTTGTTTGTTTGTATCTTTTGTTTTTGTTTTTTCTTTTTCCTTTATATATACATTTTTTATTAGTATTATTATTTTAATTCTCTTCTCTATATTAACATTCTATATCTTTTTCTGCTGTTTTGCTAGTTCTTTACCTAAATCGATGCAAATGTACTAAGAAATGATGATCATACATCTATGTGATGATACTAAGAATTACTGAGTGCATGTGTAGAATGGAATGATTTCTAAATGTTGTGTTAATTTCTTTTCTTTTTTTTGATTAATAAAAAAATTTAAAAAAAAAGGAGAAGCTAAGCCTAATTATAATTATGCCTAAGTGTCACCCCTAGAGAACCTCTTTTGTTGCTCAGTTGTGACCTCTCTCTCTAAGCCAATTCTGCAGATAAACTCGCTGCCCTCCCCCCTTATGTAGGCATGACTCCCAGAGTTGAACCTGGACCTGACATTGTGGGATTGAGAAAGCCTTCCTGGGCAAAAGGGGGAAGAGAAATGAAACAAAATAAAGTTTTAGTGGCTCTGAGATTTCATATAGAGCTGAGGGGTCATTTTGGAGGTTGTTCTAATGCGTTATATAGATATCCCTTTTTGATTTTAGTATATTAGTATAGCTAGAAGGAAGTGTCTGAAACTGTTGAACTGTAGTCCAGTATTCTTGATTCTTGAAGATAATTGTATAACTATATAGCTTTCACAGTGTGACCATGGGATTGTGAAAACCTTGAGGACAGATGAGTAGAAAATAAAGACAAAAATAAATAAATGATGGGATAGGAATAAAGGGTATCAAGTGTTCTGGGTGTTCTTTTTTATTTTTATTTTTATTTTGGAGAAATTAAAAATGTTCAAAAATATATTGTGGTGATGAATGCACAACTTCATGATGATATTGTGAACCACGGATTGTACACTTTGATGATCATATGATATGTGAATATATCTCAATAAAATTGCATTTAAAGAAAAGCTATGGGAAGGAAAAAAAAGAATAAATATTACTCAGAACATGCCTGATATGGGAAGCAAATATTTTATTAAAGAGGCAAAAAAAATAGTAAAATTTGAAACTATAAAAAAAGAATTGAGGGCAGGCCATGGTGGCTCAGCAGGCAGAGTTCTCACCTCCCATGCCAGAGACCTGGGTTTGATTCCCGGTGTCTGCCCATGCAAAAAAAAAACAAAAAAAAACAATTGAGATAATTTTTGCAAAGTACTTGGAACGGAGCTTGCCACATAGAGTGTTCAACAAAAATGATAGCCTTCGTATTATTGTTTTGTCATTGTTTTTACCATGGTCATTGATTTTATCAGAATTAACATTTCTCTCATTCATGAATGTGGACTATCTCATTTATTCATTTTATCCTTGGGATACTGCAATAATCTTTTAAATAATTTTTTTCTCAGTTTTTTTTTTTTTTGACTGTTATGCTTTTAATCGAGGGGGATGTAAAGTATGCATCGATGCAGAAGAATGTTCTACATATTCATTAGCATAGCAATTGGTGTAAATTTACAAATAGAGCAGAAAGAAAGAAACTACATAAAGTTTCCTGCACTTCAAGATATTAGAAAGGCTCTGTAAATTTTTACCAAACACCTTTTATATTATAGTTCACAAATGGTATATCAGGGTGGCGGTAGGGGATAAAAAATAGGAGGTTGTTTTTAGCTGTGGTCCAAACAATTGTAGGGTAGCTACATGGCAACAACACTGGGAATTACAAAGTTTCCCAGAAGGCCTAGAATCTAGATGACCACAACACAAATCTAACAGTATTTCCAAAATACAGAGGCAGGTGAGAGGCTTCATAGTTTCAAAGCCTGGCAAAGAACTGAATCTTCTCATTTTTGAGAATTTTAAAACAAGTCCTATTTCTCTCCTATAGAGAAGCTAAAAAGCATGGACATGACTTTAAGATGATGGAGAAAACACATCAGTAGTTTTCATAAAACTTCAATAAATACTCCAAGGCCCAAGTGTTTAAAACAGCCTATTCACAACAACATCACTGCCTTAAACTTTTGGAGGTGCATTTTGTGCTTGCAGTGAGGACATGTAATGCATTCCTAGTTAAAGCGTCAGGTGTGATACTCAGCACTTGTCTTCCATTTACTCAGAATGCACCAACCATTCCTGTAAGAGTGAATAGTTCAAGTACTACATTTCCCATGTCTTTACTTTTTTGCTAAGTTAACATTAAGGCCCTTTTGCCTGTAAATGTGCAGAATATTTTGAAAGAGGCTAGGACTACATTGAATATGGTCTTGAAATAATACAGAACCCTTCCAAGCACTCACTGGACGCTTTAATAAACACTTTAAAAACGGAATAAAGAGAAATTTTGTAGTAATGTAAAATTGACAAATAGGCTAAAATACTTTGTAATTAATGTCAAAAACTTCCAAGATTATTGATACACATTTTGGTAAGGAAGAAAATCCTTCTTGTATTAGCCAGGCTAATTATTTGTGTGAAAACATAACATTTCAGATCACTAATGAAAGAAAACCCACAGCAATGGAAGCATCTAAAGAAGGTCATTGGAAAGGAAAGCTTAGTAGTTTTATGATACATCAACATACTTTTCCACAGAAATACTTCATTTTTAAAACTACAGTGCTTTAATGTACTTCTAGTAACAACCCAATCTAAGAAGGCTTAGGAAAAACACCTATCCAACAAGATGCTGTGTTTCTACTATAGGAGTAAATTAAAGAATACTTCTGTAAGAAGGGACAATCACCTCAGCATCAATTTAACAAACAGCCTTTTTCTTTTATACAGTAACTCATAATTGAAGACTTCACTGGTTCAAAATTAGGCAGGAAAGGAAAAAAGCTGACTGGTCAAACCCAGAAACAATCATTTGGCAAGCCGCAGTCACTGGGCTCATGGATGTGCAATAATTTGTAGAAAAGTTGCTAGACTCTTAGTATTCCATGTTTCACATTTGTAGGGGAGTCCGATACAACCACTTTTCTTTATCAACTTTAAGCTGCATACAGGCAAAGAGATCACAAACTGCTGGAAGGCCATAACAATCGGGGGAAAACTTATGTTCCTCCTGAAGGGGAGAAGTAAGTAATACTTCCTGGGCTTTCTTTCGAAGTAGCCACTTGTCTTCTCCAGAGGAGAACTGGCTGAGATTTCCTGTTTTCTCTCCTGGCATGACCCAGCCAGCTGTATTAAAAGGATACCAGAAAGTGGTTGTGGGGCTCACAAACATTTGTTTGCTTGGGGATACGGCTTCCTGGGCAGCTCTGTCCTCGGTACCAGGCACTTCCTTGGGACTCCCTTCTTTGCAAGAAGATCTAATGAGCCATTCTGACAAGGGACTGTTCCTTATGACCTGGAAGGAATCGATTCTAGAAGGTTCCATTGCTTTTGGTGCCTTCGCCTGTTCTGTTGCCTCTTTTCTGGAAGGACAGAGCCACATATTCAGGGAATCTTTAAGCTTCTCAGACTCAGATTTTGGATCCACAGGCATTCCATTTTTATCCCTTCCTTCTTTCTTCAGAAGCCACTTACACAGAGCTTCCTTCTCACAATTTTCATCACACACACACTCTGAAAAACTTGTGCAGGGCTCATTGGCTTTGCATACTTCTGCTACTTTATATGGTTCTGGATGTGTCTGGACAAGCCAATCCTCAGTAATCTTGCTGGGGGTGAACAGTGGTTTCTTGGCCTCTAAGTGGTCATTCAGGCACTTCAGATTGCCCAGGTTTTCAATCTCCACAACCTTGGGCTGATTGCCCCGACAATTGGTACAGGAATCTGGTTTGACAAGTCAATCACTCACACTATAGGACTCCTGGAAAATCTGGAACAAGAACTTAAACTTCTCACTGGTTTCACAGCTGCCACTCTCAGGCTTCTCCGGCTTATGGGATTCCTGTGGAGTCACAAGCCAATCAGAAAGATCCATCTCATCTTCAAGAAGCTCTAGATCGCTGATCTTTTCAACTTCAGTGGAGAAAGAACTGGCAGTAGAATAGCTGTTATACTTTTGGTTACTTGGTTTCTCAGGAACTTCTTGCTGCTGACTTTTGAGGAGCCAGTTTTCCAAGCCCTTTAAGTTGCCCCAGACATTACTGAAGAAATTGCAGGCTCTGGGGGCAGTTTGACTATGCTCCAAGGTCCGCTTTGGGAAGAGCCAGTCCTGGGGGTTGGCGCTGGGCACATGAGGAGCCTGGTGATCACTGACAGGTTTGCTTCCAAGGAGCCACTCGCCGAGAGGGACAGCTGTGGTGCTGGACGACGACTTCTGTTCTGGCAATGGGATATGACCTCTTTTCTCCAGGAAAGGCCCAGTATTTGATGAACTAGCATGAGCCATCAAGTACTCAGGGATTTGGATGGTCTTGAGGGACCCAAATGTGGTGATGGTCTGGCGCAGAGCAGTTGTATCTGCGTCAAAGAGCAGGACAGTGGAGTCTTCAGGTTTGAGGGTCAAACTGCCTAATCTCTCCAGGCACACAGAAACTTGATTGGCTAACTCTTTATTTTGGGTGCGCTCCAGCTGATGAATAAGACCCAATAACCAGTAGAGCTGCTGGGCTTGCTGCTGAAGTGTCTCCTCTTTAAGCTGATAGATGAGATCAACCTGCTCATATAGCCACACCTCGCGGCTTCGAAGGCATTCCAGGTGATGGCTTATGCAGCTGTGAATCTGAGCTTTGACCTCTTGTGAGTTATCTTTAATTTGCTGTTCAGCCTGGAGAACTCCACCAATAGCAAACTCCAGATCCCTCCGTGCATCACAACACCTCAAAAGGGGTTCTCTGTTACTGGAGCAGCCACTCTGGTCCTGGGGTGTACTCATCCTGCTCACTGTTCCAGCTCGATGTGTCCTCCAAGGACACCTGACAGCACCTCTAGGGCTCTATATAGTTTTTTTAATATGAAAAGGTAGGATAATTTTGTTCTAAGCTGTTACTGCTTGTATAGGGCATGTTGTTGTTTCCCATGTTGTATTTTATACAGCAAATCCACGCACTCTTTTATTAGTTTACAATTTGTAGATTATTTTGTTTTCCTGGATAGACAAAAGTATAATTTGAGAACAAGAATAAATTAGCTCTTTCTTTCCAAATCTTTTAGTTGATTTGGCTAGGATCACCAGTAAAATATCAACACAAATGTTTATATGGCTATGGTTGATTTCCACCTGAGTTTAATTGGAATACTCCTATACCTGTACCTTAAGTGTTAGATTAATAATAGGTTTTTTTTTTAATTAAAGAAACTTTTTCACTTAAAAAAAAAATCCAACCAGGGAGAGAAGTAAGGGAATTCTCTAATGGAGGTGAAGCTAGACTCAGGATAACAGTTTTGACCAATACACAGGGCAGCCACTCCATTCTGAAGGCATTTGGAAGACTGAAAGAAATGTATTCAGGAATGCAAAAGTGATAAAATCCCTGATGCTTCTGAACAGGTATTGAGTATATATTTCAAAAAGTGGCAAGGAGTTTGGGTTTGGTGAATACATAGAAAATTATGGAGCAAACAGAAAAGGTAATTCCAAGGAGAATTACTGCACGTGAAAGAAAAAGTAATTGAGCAACCTACATGGTTCAGGAATGAGCAAATATCCATTAGATACATAAATGTAAGCACTGAATACTAACTTAACCAAAATCATGTGTAACTATTAAGAGAAGGTGGGAGGCAGGAAATGTCTGGAGCGAATTGGAGACAGGAGTCAAAAGAGAGCTAAGAGGTCATCTTACATAGTGGGGACTTAATTGATAACGCCCACAACCCACAACTAAAAATCAGAAATACAACATTGTGGTGTTGGGATACTCTAAGATGATTTGGTGATATGGAGTACAATTGGTTCATTTGAAAGTGTCTACTTCTGGGAGGGAGAAATAAGTGGGAATTTTGGAACCTACTGGTTTATGAAAGAAGGCATGTGGAACTACTTAACTCTTCTTTAAAAAAATCAAGTTTATTGAGAAATAATTTGCATGGAACAAAATTCATCCTTTTTAAATGTGTAGTTTCATGAATTTTGACAATGTATACAATTATGTAATCACCTAACCACCACCACAATCAAGATATAAAACATATCCATCGCCTTAAAACATTTCCTTGTGCCCCTTTGCAATCAATCCTTTCCCCAAACAGTCTCCTGTTTCCTGTCCCTTTAGCTCTGCCTTTTCCAAAATGTCATATAAATGGAATCACAATACATAGCCTCTTGGATCTGGTTTCTTTCACTTAGCATAATGCTTTTAGATTCATCCATGCTGTTGAGAGCTATTTCATCATATGGATGTACCACAAATTTTTCATTCATTTTCCAGTTGAAGGACAATTGCATTGTTTCCATTTGGGGGATATTATGAATAAAGCTGTGATAAATGATTGCATACAGGTCTTAGGATAGACATATGTTTTAATTTTGGAGGTAAATACATAGAAGGGAGATTGTTGGGTCATATATTAATGGTTAATTTAATGTGTCAACTTGGTTAAGTTAGGGTGCTCAGTTGTCTGGTCAAGCAGGCACTGGGCTGATTGTTACTGAGAGGATAGTCTGTGAATCTAAATCATTATTAGTTCCACTGATTGCATCTATGGATGATTACATTTACAGTCAATAAATGAGGTTGCTTTCAGCAATGAGGGAAGTCTTCTCATCTAAACATTTAGTGTCCTTAAAGGGAGAACTGATGATTTCACCAGTCAGAGAGAAGAATTTCTATCTCTGCTTTAGTGGACCTGGGGAATGCATTGTCGCCTTCACTGATTTTCCAACTTGCAGTCTGCCCTTCTGAATTTGAATTACCAATCCCTATGGCCACATGAGCCAATAATAAATCTCTTAATATTTACAGATATAGATAGATAATAGATATAGATGTAGATGTAAATATAGATGTAGATCCTGTTGTTTCTGTTTCTCTGGAGAACCCTGACTAATACGAATTGTAAATGTAAGTTTAGCTTCAAAGAAATCATCAAACCCTTTTCCAAGGTGGCTGTACCATTTTGCATTCCCACCAGCAATGCACAAGAGTTTGTGTTCATCTATATCCTTGTCAACACTTGGTATAATCAACATTTTTTGTTTTAGCCATTTTAGTGGATGAATAGAGGTATCTAACTGTGGTTTTAATTTGCATTTCCCTAATGTCTAATGGTATTGAGCCTCTTTTCATATGCTTATTGGCCACGGTGAAATGTTTGTTAACACTTTCGTCCATAAACTGGACAAAATTCTTCTTATTGAATGGTAAGAGTTCTTTACTTAATTTGGATACAAGTTCTTTTTTAGATATGTGCTTTGAAAGCATTTTGTCCCAATCTGTGGCTTGCTTTACTTATTATTTTAACATGTCATTTGAAAAGCAAATGTTTTACTTCTGATGAAGTCAAGTTATCAATTTTTCCTTTTATGCTTTTTATAATTTTTTTCTTGTATTCTTTGTGCTTTGGTGTGCTATCAAAGAAATTTTTGCCTGACCCACTGCCACCAATTTTTTTTTTATGTTTCTTCTAGTAGCTCTATAATTTTAACACATATTTAGATTGATGATCCATTTTAAATTAAATTTTGTGTATGATGTGAGGTAAGGGTCAGGTTTATTTATTTGTTTATAGTTATTATATTTTTGTATATGAAAGTCCAGTTATTCCAGCACTATTTTTTGAAAAGGACTATCCTTTCCTCACTGAATTACCTTGGCGTCTCTGTTGCAAATCTATTGATTATATTTGTGTGAATCTATTTCTGGACTCTCAATTCTCTCCCATCTATCTACTTGTCTGTCAGAACACCAATGCCTCACTGATTTAATTACTGTAACTTTATAGTAATTCAAAATCTGATGCTGTAAGTCCTCTAACTTTGATGTTCCTTTTCTAAATTGTTTTGCTCTATTAGACTCTTTATTTGTTTATAATTTTGCTTTAAAAATAAAAATAAGAGATGACAAAGAAAAAAAGGCAAATAAGGACTTGAAGAAGATACTTGCCACACCTGTAAGCAACAAAGGATCTCTTATATATAGTATATAAGGAATTCCTACATATCAATAAGGAAAAATGCAAATAATCCCAAAGAAAATCAGATAAAGATCTACAAATGTTTAACAGAAAACAAAAACAGTAATAGTACATAAACTTTTAAGTGAAAAAAATGCGTAGTCTCTTATTAATAAAGGAAAAACAAGTTAAAACTAGAATAGCTTGTCAGTTTACAACTACTAAATTGAGAAAAATTAAGAAATCTAACAATATTAACTGTTGGTGAGGACGGGAAGCAACAAAACTCTTGCACATTGCTGGTAAGGGTGTAAATGGTTAAAATAATTTTTTTGAAACGCTTGGCATTATCTCCTCTAGTTGAACTATAAGATTTTAAACCAGAAAAACTAAATAATATATTATTTAGTGTTACATACATATAAAGAAAAGGTGGGAAAGGAGGAGATTGGATTAGGGAAGGACATACAGAGGGCTTCAAAGTTACTTTTCTAATTCCAAAGATGAGTAATGGGTACAGAGGTATTTCATTAATGCATCATTATTTTTATTGTCATTTTTATTTAAGATGCAGATATAAAATGAGGGTAGATAAAGCAATACTAGACAAATGCAAACAAAAAGGAAACAGAGGTAGCAATAAATTTAGACCAGATGGGATTTAAATGTATAACTCCTACGTAGGGTATAGAGGGACATAAAAATTCACATGTCCAAAATGTCTTGCTATCTTTCATCCCATACATGCTAGAAAGGGTTTTATCTGAGAACCCAAAAGAAAAAAATACGGTCTTTATTACCTTGCAGCAAGATTTTAAATGTTGATTATCTTGCTAGATTAGATTGGCCACCTAGCAGCTTTATAGTTTTAACTTTATATTGAAGGATAGTAGAGGAAGCTAAATAGAGAAAAATGTACCCATCTTAAGTGTACAGTTCAATGAATTTTTCAATTACTAAACAGCCCATGTAATTAGTCCCCAGATTAAGAAGCAGAATATAACCCATACCTCAGAAGCCCCCTTGAATCTTTCTCATCGTTACTCCCAAGCCACTATTTGACTTCCAACAGCATGGATTAGTTTTGTCTCTCTACTATTTGTTCAACACCATTGAAAATGTAGCCCATTTGCTTTTGATCTACATCTAGAATGGAAACTAGTTGCATACTTGACTACCCCTTGCATACTCTGAGGCACCAAAATTAAATTTGCTTATTTGATGCTAAAGGTACATCTAGTCTTCTGCAAATACATCCAAAAAAGCTGACAACTTAATATAGTGGCAGGTGTTTTCACACACAGCCGGACTTAGGAATTTAAAAAATATTTACTTATACAGAGAAGGTAGGGTATAACAAATGAGTATGATTGCTGAATCATTACACTGATATTTCTTTTAGTCTCCAGTGCCTTAAAGCAGCTAGGAGTAAAAACCTAAAATTGTGGAAATGTAACTACACTTCAGATTACCAACTCTGAAATCTATTCTACAACTAATTGTTCAATGTATTTTGAAATGTATTGCTTTTTAGTATATATGGTATTTTTCACAAAAAAGAAAAAAAAATTCTTCTAGCTTCTAGGATTTTGGAACAGCTAGAAGGAAAAGTCTCAAATAGTGGAATGGTAACCCATAACAAACTCTGAAATCTGTTCTGTATGTACTTGAAGTGTACTTTGAAAATCATGGCTTTTTCTTTCTTTTCTTTATATACGTTATGTTTAACAATTAAAAAATTAAAAAAAATTATAAGCAATTGCAATATTCCAAGTACTGTGCTAACTGCTTTACATACATAACCTTATTTTCTCTTCATACAAATTCTCTTAGTAGTGAGTGCTATTATTATCCCAAGTTTTCAAATTAAGAAATTGGGACATTGAGCAATTTGACTAAGATCCCACAAACAATGAATTGGTCTCCCTTACTTTCCAGCCTATACTCTAAGCCACACTGCTGGACCTCCTAAAGACACTTGTCTCTCAGTGTGTAGATAAGGAAATCAGAAATAGCTCCTGTAGATAAGGAAATCAGAAATAGCTCCTCTGTTCTCTGAGTCTATAGGAGCTATCTGATAAGCTGCACTCCTGACTGCAGGAGAGGACATATTAATCATTTTAGAGGTGATATGCAGAGGGGAAAATCAAGTTAATAACCCCAAATAATCCTGATCTATGAAGCTATCCAGATTCCAGTACATGTTTCCAGTCATCTGATCCCACAACTGACCCTACCCCCTCATATCCCCACATGATGCATGAAATAAATACATTTCATTTATAATCCAGACACAGAAAATGATTGACACCTGGAAAAACTGGATTAATGGGAAATTTGGTTTTCATTCCCACCCTTCCAAGGCAGACCCCTTCTTGTGGTTCAGAGAACTATGGAATGAACTGGGTATGCCAGTCTGTTATTATCTTTTTTTTTTTTTTACTTTACTATATTTTATAAATATTTTGCCACACAGACATGCTTAAGTAAAGGAAAACATGAAAAACATTGCAAATGTAGTCAACTAAATAGCACACTTATCATTAAAAGCAAACCACATATAACCTTTTTGATTTTTATATACATAAGTGAAAAATTAGTTTCCATTAGTAAATTTTTTTTTTAATCCAGAAAATAAAAGTCACATTAACTAAGGCTATGTTGAGATTTCTTTATTTATTGGGACTTCAGGAGAAAAATTCTTTTTGCTCAGAATTTCTTACAGCCCTAGGATCACTTAATATAAAGTTTATTTTTTTATTTTAACATTTATTCACCCTATTATTTATTTATTTTTAATCCATATGTTTTACTCATCTGTCCATAAACTAGATAAAAGAAGCATCAGACACAAGGTTTTCACAATCACACAGTCACATTGCAAAAGCTTTATCATTATACAATCACCTTCAAGAAACATGGCTACTGGAACACAGCTTTACAGGCACTTCCCTCCAGCCTCTTCATTACACCTTAACTAAAAAGGTGATATCTATATAACGTGTAAGAATAACCTCCAGAATAACCTCTCAACTCTGTTTGGAATCTCTCAGCCATTTACACTTTATTTTGTGTCATTTCTCTCTTCCCTTTGGATCTAGAAAAGTTTTCTCATTTCCTTGATGCTGAGTCCCAGCTCATTCTAGTATTTCTGTCCCACATTGCCAGGACGGTCCATAACCCTGGAAGTCATGTCCCATGTAGAGGGGGGAGGACAGTGAGTTTGCTTGCCATATTGGCTGAGAGAGACCACAAATGAGCAACAAAAGAGGTTCTCTTGGGGGTGACTCTTAGGCCTATTTTTAAGTAGGCTTAGCCTATCCTTTGCGGGGTTAAGTTTCATATAAACAAACCCCAAGATTGGGGACTCAGCCTAGCGCTTTGGTTGTCCACACTGCTTGTGAGAATATCAAGAATTATCCACTTGGGGAAGTTGAACTTTCCCCTTTTCTCATCATTCCCCCACGGGACTTTGCAAATATGCTTTTACTACTGTTCAAATCCTTCTGGGATTTATTGAGGCACCTGTCTGGACGAACCTACAAAATTTTATGCCCTACTCAAGGTCCCATGTACTTATGGTGTTCAATTTAGCTGTACACATAAGTTATATTAGGAAATGCACTAGTCAAGATATAAATTTTGTACCAAATAAACTTTTTTTGCTTTAGTCTCACACATAAGTTTTAAAATATTGATTACCATCCATTTTCTACACCCTGCAGTAATGACATTCCTTAGTTCTTCCTCATGCAAAAGCATTTTTTAATTTGTACATTTAGTCACTATCATTATACACTCCAGGCATCCTAGATTATACCCTCTCAATTCTTCATCTTATATCTTTCCTTCTGATTTCATTTGTGTCCCCAGGCCTCCTCCCTCTATCATTCTCACATTCAGCTTCATTTAGTGTTCTAACGTTATTGTATTACAGTTATATAGTATTGTTCTATCCATTTCTGAATTTTTACAATCAGTCCCATTGCAAAATCTGTATCCTTTCAGTTCCAGTTACCCAATATCTACTCTATTTCTATCTCCTGATGACCTCTGTTCTTAACTGAAATTATCGAATTTCATTCATTAATGTTAGTTCATATCAGTGAGACCATACAGCATTTGTCCTTTTGTTTCTGGATAATCTCACTCAGCACACTATCCTTAAGGTCCATCCACGTTGTCAGATACTTCATAACTTTGTTTGTCTTACAGCTGCATAATATTCCATTATATGACTACACCACAGCTTGTTTAGCCACTCATCTGTTGATGGACATTTGGGCTATTTCCATCTCTTGGCAATTGTAAATAATACTGCCATACACATTGGTGTGAAAATGTCCATTTGTGTCCTTGTCCTCATGTCCTTTGAGTAGATACCTAGCAATGGTATTGCCTGGTCATATGGCAATTCTATACTTAGCTTCCTGAGGAACTGCCAAACTGCCTTCCACAGCAGTTGTACCATTTGACATTCCCACCAGTGGATAAATGTGCCTCTTTCTCCACAACCTCTCCAGCACTTGTTGTTTTCTGCTTATTAATAATGGCCATTCTAGTGGGTGTGAGATGATATCTCATTGTGGTTTTGATTTGCATTTCCCTAATAGCCAGGCAAGTTGAGAATCTTTTCATGTGTCTTTTGGTCATTTGTATTTCCTCTTCTGAGAAGTGTCTGTTCAAGTCTTTTGCCCATTTTGTAATTGGGTTGTCTGTCTTTTTGTTGAGTTGAACAATCTCTTTATATATTCTGAACTCTAAATCTTTATCTGATATATTGTTTCCAAATATTGTTTCCCATTGTGTCTTTTCACTTTATTGACAAAGTTCTTTGATGCACAAAAGTGTTTAATTTTGAGGAGTTCCCATTTCTTTCTTTCTTTCTTCAATGCTTGTGCTTTGGGTGTAAGGTCTAGGAAACCACCTCCTATTATAAGATTTATAAGATATTTCCCTACATTTTCTTCTAACAGTTTTATGGCCTTAGATCTAATGTTCAGGTCTTTGATCAATTTGGAGTTAATTTTTGTATAGGGTGTGAGATATGGGTCCTCTTTCATTCTTTTGTATGTGAATATCCAGTTCTTTAGGCACAATTTATTGAAGAGACTGTTCTGTCCCAGGTGAGTTGGCTTGACTGCCTTATCAAAGATAATAGATGAGAGGGTCTATATCTGAACACTGTATTCAATTCCATTGGTCAGTATATCTATCTTTATGCCAGTACCATGCTGTTTTGATCACTGTAGCTTCATAATATGCCTTAAAGTTAGGTAAAGTAAGATCTCTGACTTCGTTTTTAGCTATTCAGGGCACCCTACCCTTCCAAACAAATTTGGTGTTTGGTTTTTCTGTTTCTGAAAAGTAAATTTGGGGGATTTATATATATATATGTTTTTAAATTAAAAAATCTTTATTTTTTTCAATTTTTTCAGTTTTTGGGATTTTAATTGCATTGAATCTGTAAATAAATTTAGGTAGAATTTACATCTTAACTATATTTAGTCTTCCAATCCACAAACACAGTATGCCCTTTCATTTGTTTAGGTCTTCTGTGATTTCTTTGAACAATTTCTTATAGTTTTCTCTGTATAGGTCTTTTGCCTCTTTAGCTAAATTTATTCCTAAATATTTTATTCTTATGGTTGCAATTATAAATGGAATTTTTCTCTTGATTTCCCCCTCAGATTGTTCATTACTAGTGTATAGAAACACTACAGATTTTTGAGTGTTAATCTTATAATCTGGCACTTTGTTGTACTCATTTATTAGTTCTAGTAGTTTTGCTGTGGATTTTGCAGGGCTTTCGACATATGGTATCATATCATCTGCAAACAGTGAAAGTTTTACTTCTTCCTTTCCAATTTTGATGCCTTGTATTTCTTTTACATGTCTAATTGCTCTGGCTAGAACTTCCAATGCAATGTTGAATAACAATGGTGATAGTGGAGATCCTTGTCTTATTCCTGATCTTAGGGGGAAAGTTTTCAGTTTTTTCCCATTGAGGATGATGACGGCTGTGGGTATTTCATATATTGCCTTTATCATGTTGAGGAAGTTCCCTTTTATTCCTATCCTTTTAAGTGTTTTCAACAGGAGAGGATGTTGAATTTTGTCAAATGCCTTTTCTGCATCAATTGAAATGATCATGTGGTTTTTCTGCTTTGATTTGTTGATATGGTGTATTACATTAATTGATTTTCTTACATTGAACCATCCTTGCATACCTGGGATGAATCTTAATTGGTCATGATGTATAATTCTTTTAATATGCTGATGGATTCGTACAAGAATTTTGTTGAGGATTTTTGCATCTCTATTTTTAAGAGAGATTGGCCTGTAGTTTTCTCTTTTTTTAATATCTTCATCTGGCTTTGGTATGAGGGTGTTGTTGGCTTCATAGAATGAGTTAGGTAGCTTTCCCTCCTCTTCAAATTTTTTGAAGAGATTGAGCAGGATTGGTATTAATTCTTTCTGGAATGTTTGGTAGAATTCACATGTGAAGTCATCTGGTCCTGAACTTTTCTTTTGGGAGAGATTCTTAATGACTGATTCGATTTCTTTACTTGTGATTGGTTTGTTGAGGTTGCCTGTTTCTTCTTGAGTCAATGTTGGTTGTTCATCCCTTTCTAGGAAGTTGTCCATTTCATCTACATTGTTGAGTTTATTAGCATAAAGTTGTTCATAGTATCCTTTCATTACTTCCTTTATTTCTGTGGGGTCAGTGGTTATGTCTCCTCTTCCATTTCTGATTTTATTTATTTGCATCCTCTCTCTTCTTCTTTTTTCAACTTCATTAAGGGTCCATCAATCTTACTGATTTTCTCATAGACCAGTTTCTGATTTTGTTGATTTTCTCGTCTATTTTCATGTTCTCAATTTCATTTATTTCTGCTCTAATCTTCATTATTTCTTTTCTGTTGCTTGCTTTGGGGTTAGTTTGCTGTTCTTTGTCTAGTTCTTCCAAGTGGACAGTTAATTCCTTTATTTTTGCTCTTTCTTTTTTTTTGATATAGGCATTTAGGGCAATAAATTTCCCTCTTAGCACTGCCTTTGCTGCATCCCATATTTTGGTATGTCGTGTTTTCATTTTCATTTGCCTCATGATATTTACTGATTTCTCCTGTAATTTCTTCCTTGACCCACTGTTTTTTTAAGAGTGTGTTGTTGACCCTCCACATATTTGTGAATTTTCTGGCACTCTGTTTATTATTGATTTCCAACTTCATTCCTTTATGATGTGAGAAAGTGTTTTGTATGATTTCAATCTTTTAAAATTTGTTGAACCTTGCTTTGTGACCCAGCATATGGTCTATCCTTGAGAATGATCCATGAGCACTTGAGAAAAAGGTATATCCTGCTGTTGTGGGGTGTAATGTTCTATAAATGTCTCTTAAGTCTAGCTCATTTATTGTTTTATTCAACTTCTCTGTTTCTTTATTGATCATGTGCCTAGATGTTCTGTCCATTGATGAGAGTGGGGAATTGAAGTCCCCAACTATTACGGTAGATGTGTCTATTTCTTTTTTCAGTGGTTGCCTCGTGTATTTTGGAACATTCTGGCTCAGTGCATAAATATTTATGATTGTTATGTCTTCTTGTTGAATTGTTCCTTTTATTAATACATAGTGTCCTTCTTTGTTGCTTTTAACTGTTTTACATTTGAAGTCTGATTTGTTGGATATTGATATAGCTACTCCTGCTCTTTTTTGATTCTTATTTGCATGAAATATCTTTTCCCAATCTTTCACTTTCAATCTGTGTTTATCCTTGGGTCTAAGATGCATTTCCTGTAGACAGCATATAGATGGGTCCTGTTTTTTAACCCATTCTGCCAGGCTATATCTTTTGATTGGGGAGTTTGAACCATTGACGTTTAGTGTTGTTACTGTATGGGCAGTATTTTTTTCTACCATTTTGCCTTTTAGATTTTATATGCCATATCTAATTTTCCTTCTTTTTTACCTTTACTGATAGTCTTCACTTCTACATTGTTCTCCACACCTCTCTTTCCTTTCTTTTTGTATCTTTCTCTAATGATCCCTTTAGTATTTCTTTCAGAGCCAGTGTCTTGGTCACAAATTCTCTCAGTGACTTTTTTGTCTGAAAATGTTTTAATTTCATCCTCATTTTTGAAGGACAATTTTGCTGGATATAGAATTATTGGTTGACAGTTTTTCTCTTTTAGTAATTTAAATATATCATCCCACTGTCTTCTCACCTCCATGGTTTCTGCTGAGAAATCTACACATAGTCTTATTGGGCTTCCCTTGTATGTGATGGATTGATTGCTTTTCTCTTACTGCTTTCAAGATTCTCTCTTTCTCTTTGACATCTGACATTCTGATTAGTAAGTGTCTTGGTGTACGTCTGTCTGGATTTGTTCTGTTTGGGGTATCTGCACTTCTTAGATCTGTAATTTTAAGTCTTTCATAAGATTTGGGAAATTTTCAGTGATAATTTCCTCCATTAGTTTTTCTCTTCCTTTTCCCTTCTCTTCTCCTTCTGGATCACCCACATCACATATATTCATGCACTTCATGTTGTCATTCAATTACTTGAGTCTCTGCTCATATTTTTCCATTCTTTTCCTGTATTTTCTTTTACTTGTCAGATTTCAGATGTCCCATCCTCCAGTTCACTAATCTTATCTTCTGCCTCTCAAAATCTGACATTGTAGGTTTCAATTGTTTTTTCATCTCTTCTACTGTGCCTTTCATTCCCAAAAGATCTGTGATTTGTCTTTTCAGGCTTTCAATTTCTTCTTTTTGTTCATTCCTTTTCTTCTTTATATCCTCCCTCAATTCATTGATTTGATTTTTGATGAGGTTTTCCATGTCAGTTCAAGCATTCTGAATTAATTGTTTCAACTTCTGTATCTCACTTGAATTGTTGGCTTGTTCATTTGACTGGGCCATATCTTCAATTTTCCTAGTATGATTCGTTATTTTTTTCTGGCGTCTAGGCATTTAATTACCTTAATCAGTTTGTTCTGGAGATTGTTCTCACTTTTTTTTGCCTATGGTTTTCTTGCTGGATAACTTTGTTGTCTATCTGTTCTTTGACATTCAGTTCATCTTATTCTAGACTACTAGCTTAGGTTTTATTTAACAGATCAGAATTTTCAGTTCTTGTTTTCTTGTGTATTGCCCAGCCTATATGGTGCCTCTTTTGTCCCCCCTTAGGAGGGTCTACTTTGGTATTATATACCCCAGCCAGATTTTTCCAGACCAAACTGGCCACTTGTCAGGAAGAGTCACCTACATCAGTTTTCCCTGAGGGTGAGACCCAGCAGATTGAAAGGCTTTCCTGTGAAGCCTCTGGCTCTGTTTTTCCTATCCTCCCCAGTATGTGGCATTTGTCTGCCTGCAGGTCCCACCAGCATAAGGTGATGGGGTACCTTTAACTTCAGCAGAGTCTCCCTGATGGAGGCATGGTGGAGACAGAGGAGAGTTTGTAGGCTGATTTTAATCGCTTCACTCCTCCAGACCCTAGGATCTGAACTCCTTGAGGAGGGAATCCACCTGAGCTGGGCCCCACCCCTCTCCTGGGGGAAGGCATAGACTCCAGACAAACACTCAAACAAGCTTAATTCTGCCTATGCCTGGGGCAGTGGAATATGAGAAGCCTTGTAGCTGTATCCAAAGAGCAGTCAAGCCATAGAAACCCAGCTGCCAAAACAAAAGAGAAAAATCCTTTTCAGAGCAGGACCCCTGTTCCTCAGTGTGCTGGTTTGAAAAGATGTGTGGATCCTAGAAAAGCCATGTTTTAAGCAAAATCCCATTTCATAAAGGCCAATAATCCCTATTCAATACTGTATATTTGAAATTGTAACTATATCATCTCCCTGGAGATGTAACCTAATCAAGCATGGTTGTTAAGCTGGATTGGGGGAATATGTCTTCACCTATTTGAGTGTGTCTTGATTAGTTTCTGGAGTCCCATAAAAGAGGGAACACTTTGGAGAATAAGAGATTCAGAGAGAGCAGAGCAGAACGACATAGCCACGAGAAGCAGAATCCACCAGCCAGCGTACTTTGAAGATGAAGAAGGAAAATTCCTCCTGGGGAGCTTCGTGAAACAGGAAGCCAGGAGAAGAAGCTAGCAGATAATGCCATGTTCACCATGTGCCCTTTCAGATGAGACAGGAACCCTGACTGTGGTCACCATGTGTCCTTCCACTTGAGAGAGAAACTCTGAACTTTATCAGCCTTCTTGACCCAAGGTATCTTTCTCTGGATGCCTTAGATTGGACATTTCTATAGCCTTGTTTTAACTGAGACATTTTCTTGCCCTTAGAACTATAAACTAGCAACTTAAATTCTCCTTTTTAAAAGCCATTCTGTTTCTAGTATATCGCATTCCGGCAGCTAGCTAACTAGAACACTCAGGTTTGCCAATCAAGAGCTTACGTTGGTACGTTGCTCTGTGTATCTCCAGGTCTTATGTACCCCCTCCTTTCCTTCAGGGCCCAGACCTTTTCAAATCCAGTAAAAATTGTTTGTTTTGATTGTTTGTTTGTTTCTTTTACTGTCAGCCATGCTCCTTCTGCCCTGGGGCAAAAACCATTGACCTCCGCTTTTACTGGAGGTTCAGCTGAGCTGGGGGCCTACTTTTAATAGTCAGAATTTGTTAATGAATTCCACAATTGGAGTTTGGTTGTGCCCAGGCCCTGCTTCTGGTAAACTCTCTGTCCTTTCCCCTCCGGGAAGTAGCCTGCTGGGGAGGGGCACTGGCCACGGCAGTTTGGGGAATTCATGGTTCTGGGTGGGCTCACAGCCTGTCCAATTGGTCCAGACTAGGGTACACTGTGTGTCCAGTCACTGATGTGGCCCTGGCAGTTGTTCTGTACTGTTCCTGGCTATTTATTAGCTGCTCTGGAAGACGAACGAATCCCATACCTCGCTAAGTCGCCATCTTGGCCCCTTCTCTTGTTATCTTCTATAAAGGAAATTGGATTCAATCTTCATCTCGTGGGAAAATGACTTCTAACACTTCAATTCTGAAATGACTTAATAATTACAGATAACCTCATTATGCATTGAAGGCTTATGTTTACTTCCCTCATATACCCTCAAGACTTTACACACTTAGGCCATGAACTTAGGGACACCTTTAGTTTATTTTCCAGAAACCTACACATATCAATTTTAAAAGAATAGATGGGAACATCATCTAGTAAAATTCCAGCTGACCTGCACCCCTGATGTCTGTGAACAGGAATGTCCTGCTACTGCTCACCAACCTCCATACTCATTCCAGTGGAGCTCAGATCTCTAGTAAACATAATCCCCAAAACATGAAGTTCAGCTCCCCAAACCAGATGGCCATGCAGTCTTCTTGGCAAAGAAAGGAATTGGGACAATCTTTTTCAACACTTAAGAGCTAAGGTAAGTCCAAGTATAGCAGGATAATGAAATTTCTTAAAACTTCCATCCTTTTGCTGAGAAAGCAACCTCTTAATCAATCTGTGTGTAGCTGGGGATTACATGACTAGGGAGTTCAGAAAATGCACTTGGATGGGAAACCATCCTGACACTTTTAAGAGGATCAGAATATTCCCTCTGACTAACCTCCAGGGCTTTTATATCATTGTCCAGGATAAATTACTGATGAGAAGCCTATGGAGGAGTCAACATGATAACTTGAGGTTTTACCAAGCCTAAGCATCGCCATTAACAACAAATTGCTTCTCATGATAGATTGCCTCTCCTACCTACTTTGGAGGTCATTACCAAATACTTCTGGATCAACCCTGTGCCAGCTTAAAAATAATACATACTCCAGAACAGCTGTGTTTTAACCCTGATCCAATCTTGTGAGGCCAGAACTATTGTTTAGGGTGGGAAACTTTGATTGGATTGTTTCCGTGGAGATGTGATGCATCCAGTTGTGGGTGTGACCTTTTGATTAGATAGAGATGTGACTCCACCCATTCAAAGTGGGTCATGATTAGCTTAATAGGGTCCTTTAAAGAGGGAACATTTTGGAGAACCTCAGGTGCAGATGCTTAAGAAACAGTTGCTTCAGAGCTGACAAAGACACAGATGTTTGGAGATTCTTGGAGTGGCAACAGAAAGAGCAGATGCCTAGACATGGACGGAGCCCAGCAGACATTACAATGTGCCTTCCCATGAGTTGCTAAGCAAACCAGAACCTGGGGAGAGTCAAGGGAAGCCAAGAGATGAAACCCATCCCTGGGGAAGCCAAGTGACAAACCGCCACAGGAAACAGAGGTTAAAAGCAATGGAGACCAGAACAAGGGACCAGCAGATGCCAGCCAGGTGCCTTCTCAGCAGACAGAGGTGTTCTGGATGGCATCAGCCTTTCTCAAGTGAAGGTAACCTCTTGTTCGTGCCTTAATTTGAATATTTTCACAACCTTAGAACTTGCAACTCAACAAATTTTCTTTTTACAAGCCATTGCATTTCTGGTATAGAGAATTCTGGCAGATTTAGCAAACTAATACAGACCCCTTTCCAAGCATATAGTAGAATTGCCTTCCCTGCCTCCCTTGCAGTTAGGTGGGGCCATGTGGAACATTCTGGCCACTGAATTATGAGCAAGAGATGGTGTCACTTCCAGTTTAAAGTATTTAATGATAGTGCAACCAGCAACATTCAAGAAGGGAACAGCTCCACCAGCCTGGCTCTTTGAGTGACCATGATGTATGGAGCCTCCCTCTAATGCACACACTAAGAATAAGAAAGAAACCTTCGTGGTTTTGAACTGCTGGAACTTTCAGGTTGTCTCTTACTACATTATAACATGGCCCACCTCAATTTACATCTCTCCAAGGTGGATGAGATCATCATCGTAATCACTTTACAGTTTCATTCATTCTTTTATTCAACAGGGATTCAACAGGTATTTCTTGAGCCCTTACTTTGCGCCAGTAGATATGCCAGCTAAAGGAATATAGAAGTGCATAACACGGTCATGGTCCTTTGCCCTCCATCTATGCTAAGAGATATGAAAATATGGGGTGGGGAAAAGAAACCTTATTCATTTATGTAACTGTCAGTTAGCCTTTCTGAGGCATGGTCTCACATTTGTAAAATACATATAATTCTTACCTTCCAAGGCTGTTTTTTTTTTTTGCATGGGCAGGCACCAGGAATCGAGGCTGAGTCTGTGGCATGGCAGGTGAAAATTCTGCCTGCTGAGCCACCATGGCCTACCCACCTTCCAAGGTTTTTATAAGGACTAGGAACCACGCCTGGCATACAAGAGGAGAACAATAAGCAACAGCAACAAATATTTTCTTGCACATTTCATAACATAAATTATTTTTGGAGTAGAATATAAAGATAGTGGCAAATAATTTAAATTCTCTGACCATTGGGTACCGTTCTCACATTGTTCCTTAGGTCAGGAGTCTTGGTATTTATGTTTCTTTTTAAAATTTAGTAATGCATAGCAATTTGTCCCCCAGCTCCCTTCAAACTAGGGCCCAGGTGAATGACAAGTAGCCTGGGATTTCCTGGGAGATAAAGGGTCATGGAGCTTACTAAGGACACCTTCCCATGACCTCTAAGAGGTGCCCTCATAGGGGAGGCACTCTGTTTGTTAGGCTCTTTATTGCATTCAGATCAGCTCAAAGGTGGGGGAGGGGATGATAGAGAAAAGATATTCTCAAAGAATAGGTCATGCCAAACTTGAGAAAAGGTCAGGAACTTGAGATCTAGAAGAGGTGTACCCATGACCATGTGGTCTTTCATAAGCACGAGTGTGTCTCCATAAGTGTGTGTGCATGACTCAGGCCATGCCTGAGTGCCTAGGGATTAGCATGATTTATTTTCCCCCAGCTCCCTCAGTATCAAACAGAAAGTGAGAAAGGAAGAAGTCTGCACATGGAGGGTATTTTCTTGAGATAACCATTATCGTTATCTCAAAAGAATGCCCTAACCCTTCCTGCAATGATAATAACATTTGGATGGTCTAGAAAACATGCAAAGTAATTGAGAATCTGCTTAATCTTTAAGAGGTAAGAGGCAGTGGAAAAACAAATGCCCAACACCACACTTGGGGAGCCCATCACAGCCAGTGTGCTGTTGACTAACACACCTGAGGAATGAGCACATCTGAGGGTGTGAAAACAATGCTTTCAGGTTGAAACGTATTGTAACTCTGAGCCTAAGCTGAGATAAAAGGTTTGGGCTGAAGATAAATATTTGGGAGTCATTCTAATATGAATGGTAATTGAATACTTCAGAATGACTGAAAAGAACCTAGATACTGAATGATGAAGGCAGAAGAGGTATGAGGATAGTGTGAAAATCATTGAGATTATTCAGAACCTCAGGCCTATGCCTTGATGCTTCTAGAAAAGAAGCTGAAAAATTTAAAAGGGAGCACTGGGACTTGTCCCTGTCTGCCATTTTAGCCATTAAAACTCAAATATGCTAACTAATCTAGCAAAATACATGTGAGGTAATAAAAATTGTCATATGCTTTGGCAAGTTACCCAGCTGTATTGCATTAAACTATTTCTTATTTATTTGTAAAATTTATTTGTAAAATATTTTAAATGTACAAGTATTGTTTTAAAGTAAATTCTGCCATGGGGAGTGCAAGGGTAGTTCAGTGGTAGAATACTTGGCTGCCATGCTAGAGATCTGGGTTCAATTCCTGGTCCATGCACTTCCCCCAAAACAAAACAAACAAAAAGTAAAAAAACGAAAATTCAAAAAATGCAACAACAGGATACTCACATGAAAAAATAAATGAAATGTGACCCCGCCATACAGCATATAAAAAAAAAAGTTTAAAAAAAGATAAATTCTGCCATGAATGTTTTTGGAAAGGAAAGCTTTTTTGTATTAGGGGAAAAAATTCACCTAATTTATCTGAAAAAAAAAAGTTAACTATGCCAGTGCTACCAATACTTATATCATTCAAAGTAAGAGCACTAGGTTTTAGAAATCAGGTAGACCAGGATTTACATCCCAATTGCAAAATTTGCTAGATATATGACCATGGCAAAGTAATTTAATCTTCAGTTTCTTCATTTATAAAACATAAGATAATAATAGTTTCTACAACCAATGTCTACTAAAAAGAGTTAAATTAAATAGCACATATATGCCATCTGTGCTACATTGAATTCTGTACTCCAGTTTGGACATTTTCTTGCTTTGATCAACATTGTGGTGTGTGTGGACTCATTGTAAATGAAGTCTCTTAAAAACGTTACTTCTTTAGGGTGTGACCCAACAATAACAAGTGAGGTTTTAATCTGGATTACTGGACCCCTTCATAAACACAGTGGAAGTCAGATGGAGAAAGAAGCCATGTGCATTGCCACATGGCAGAAAAGCCAGGGACTAAGGATCACCAGCAGTCAGCCCCAGAATGCCAGTCTTTGCTGACACCTCAATTTTGAACTTCTCCTAGCCTCCAAAGTCTTGAGTTAATAAATCGCCATTGTTGTCCTGGAATGAGCTGAGACTCAGCATCAAAGGACTGAGAAAAACCCTAGAATGAGCTGAGAATTAACATCAAGAGACTGAGAGAACCTTCTCGACCAAAATGGAGAAGAGTAAAATGAGGCAAAGTGTCAATGGCTGAGAGATTCCAAACAGAGTTGAGAGGTTATCCTGGAGGTTATTCTTACGCATTAAGTAGATATCACCTTGTTCAAGATGTAGTGGAGAGGCTGGAGGGAATTGCCTGAAAATGTAGTGCTGTGTTCCAGTAGCCATGTTTCTTGATGATGATTGAACAATGATATAGCTTTCACAATGAGACTCTGTGAATGTGAAAACCTTATGTCTGATGCTCCTTTTAGCTACTATATCAACAGAAGAGTAGAACATATGGAATAAAAATAAATAATAGGGGGAACAGATGTTAAAATAAATTCAGTTTGAAATAGTGGTAGGTGAAGGCAAGGGGTAAGGGGTATGGTACGTATAGTTTTTTTTTTTCTCTCTCTATTATCGTTTTATTTCTTTTTCTGTTGTCTTTTTATTTCTTTTTCTAAATCGATGCAAATGTACTAAGAAATGATGAATATGCAACTATGTGATGATATTAAGAATTACTGATTGTATATGTAGAATGGAATGATTTCTAAATGTTTTGTTAGTTAATTTTTTTAATTAATGAAAAAGTAAAAGTAAAAATAAAATAAATCACCATTGTTTAAGCAAACCCATTATGTGATATTTGTTTTAGCAGCCAGGAAACAAAAACACTGTCTGATGCATCGCACATAAAGATGATACTGTTCTAGATTGCTAGCTGCCAGAATGCAATATACCAGAAACGGAACGGCTTTTAACAAGGAGAATTTAATGAGTTGCTAGTTTACAGTTCTAAGGCCGAGAAAATGTCCCAATTAAAACAAGTCTATAGAAATGATCAATCAAAGGCATCCAGGGAAAGATACCTTGGTTCAAGAAGGCCAATGAAGTTCAGAGTTTCTCTCTCAAGTGAGAAGGCACATGGCGAACACAGTCAGGGCTTCTCTCTCGGCTGGAAGGGCACATGGCGAGTACGGCATCATCTGCTAGCTTTCTCTCCTGGCTTTCTGTTTCATGAAGCTCCCTGGGAGGCGTTTTCCTTCTTCATCTCCAATGGACTCTCTGCTTCGTGGTGCTGCAGCATTCTCTGCTCTCTCTGAATCTCTCATTTTCCAAAATATTTCCTCTTTTATAAGACTCCAATAAACCAATCAAGACCCACCCAAATGGTTGGAGACATGTCATCCCTTAATCCAGTTTAACAACCACTCTTGACTAAATCACATCAACCAGGGAGATGATCTCACTACAGTTTCAAATATACAGTATTGAATAGGGATTATTCTACCTTTATGAAATGGGATTTATATTAAAACATGGCTTTTCTTAGGGGGCATACTTCCTTTCAAACCAGCACAATACATAATAGCATTGTGATTATGATTATAAAAGTGAGGCAGAAAAGTATCCAGCAAAAATCCAAAGTCCCCAATCCATAGTTTAGAATCGTTGCTAGGAAGTGGCTGCCCAACCAGGGACTGTATTTCCCAGGATCCCTTGCAGTTAGGTGACCAGGTGACCAAGTTCTGGTCGCCGGAACGATGAGCAGAAGTGATTTGCACCACTTCCAGGTCTGTCCCAGAAAAGTCTGCCATTCGGTGCTCTTCCTGCAACATTGTTCCTTCTAACTAGCTGGAAGGGAGGTGACCTCCAAGACAGGCTTGAAAATTGTGAGTTAGAGATAACAAAATGAAAAACCCCAGGTCCTAGAATTATTGCGTGCTAGATGGCCACCCTGTTCAACCACCCACTTATGTGAGCAAGAAGTGAATTCTGATTATGTTAGAGTCATTATGCAGTCAGAGGACTATTTGTTACAGCAGTTAGTCTACCCTAATAGATCTTATTTTATTTTTTTGCCCTAATAGATTTTATATTTCAGTTACACGGCACTTGAGAGTCATGCATCTAAGAGGAACTGGTGGATAATGGTATCATTCTAGTGGCTTCATGCCCCATTTCTATAGGCTGATCAGGGCATTAAATACTCAGCTTATAGTCTTTAAGGGAATGTTTTTGGAGGGAGAGGAAAATTTGACAGTGTTAGAGTTAGGTAGCACAGTCTTTTTATAATTATGATGGACAAAAGCAAACTGGGGACTGAGGGCTAAAGCTCAGAGGTTTTGGAAAAGCTAAAATTTAACTTGATAACTTAGATATGGGTTTAGGGAATTGCTACTGAAATAAGAGTCTAACTAAAAAGGACAAAATCTAATTAACTACGTTACACCCAGGAGGGAGACTGATGTAAACGTGACATCTGATGGGGCATTGGTAGGAGAAGAGGATGTAAAACAATTCAAAAAGGTCAGAATTTGTCAGTGTTTATTCACCACTGTCCAGAGAAAAAGACCCTGGGTCCCGATAGATAAGCTCTTTTCATTCCCTAGAAAGTTCATCTCCGTAACGGGAGGGTAATGTTTTATTAGAACACACGTTGCCAATGAAAAAATATTCCTTAAATCAACTCATCCATTTTAGCAGCTTTTGTAAGGGCAAAAGATTGTAAGCAATATAAATGTTCATCAAATTATGGTACGTACACACAATGGAAAAATCAGACATTTCTGAAGGGATTGATATGGAAAGATGTTCAAGATGTAATAGATGAAAAAAGTGAAGCACAGAACAATGCATCTAAGGAAATACCATCTGCACATGTAAAAGGCAATGGAAGAAATATATATATATATGCTCGTTTGTATACATATAGACTCTCTCTGGTTAGAAACTGGACAACTTGGGACTTTGGTGAGAGAATAATTCTGTTTTACTGTAAGCCTTTTGTTTTATTTGCAATTTTTAGCATATGCATGTTTATTATTATTATTAAAAAATAATAATAAGAGAGAAACAACAGAAACCTCAGAAACGACAGAGTCTAGAGAAATGACAGAAACCTCAAAGCCAACAGAAACTTCAGAGCAGAGCTGACACAGATGCGGCCATGTGGAGAACAGAGACACGGATGTTTGGAGATGCTTGGAGCCCAGGTTAGTGCCATGAGAGGTTAAGCAAGCCCGAGCATGGAGAGAACCAAGAGAAGCCAAGAGATGAAGGCCAGCCCTGGAGAAACAACGTGAGGAACCCCCACAAGAACAGAGACTGAAAGCAACAGAGCCCAGGAACAAGGGACCAGCGATGCCAGCCACATGACTTCCCAGCTGACAGAGGTGTTCCTGACCCATCGGCCTTTCTTGAGTGAAGGTAACCTCTTGTTGGTGCCCTAATTTGGACACTTTCCCTTCCTTGGAACTGTAAACTTGTAACTTACTAAATTACCCTTTTGTAAAAGCTATTCCTGGTCTAGTATAATGCATTCTGGCAGCTTGAGAATTAACACAAGGGGTAAGAAAGAAAGACGACAAAAAAGTTTGAGTGTCTGAGAGATTTCAGAGTCGAGAGTTTATCTGGAGGTTATTCTTATGCATGATATAGATATCCATTTTTAGTTTATGGTATATTGGAGTGGCTGGAGGTCAGTACCTAAAACTGTTAAGCTGTGTTCCAGTAACCTTGATTCTCAAAGACAATTGTATAGCGATATAGCTTTTACAGTGTGACTGTGTGATAGCATCAAACTTTGTGTCTGATGTTCCTTTTATCCAGGGTCTGAGCAGATTAGTAAAAACATACAGATAATGAATAAATAAATAATAGGGGGGATAAGGGTTAAAATAAATTGAGTATGTTGAAATATTAGTGATCAATGGGAGGGAGGGGTAAGGAGTATGGTATATAGGAGTTTTTCTTGTTTCTTTTTATTTCTTTTTTTGGAGTGATGCAAATCATCTAAAAACGATCATGGTGATGAATACACAACTATGTGATGATCTTGTGAGCTACTGATTGTACACCATGTAACAACTGTATGTGTGTGAAGATTCATCAATAAAAATATTTTTTAAAAACTCTATGAGCAGTAAAAATAATAATAATAATAGTAATAAATAGTGCATAAAATACAAACAACAGGTAATCAGTAACAGTTTGCTACACACACACACAGAAGAAAGAACGATGAATGGGTAAATAAAATTGGACCTATCTTATTTAATCTGCCTCCTTTTCTTCAGAAGCTTTACCAAGGCCCCTTCTAAAATTATAATTGGCTTCATATGTACATTAGTCCACAGGTAGAAAATAGGCTGACCAATGGACTGCCTTCTGGCTCATTTTGTGGTGATAGTTCTCATTCTACATTGGTAATCTCTTCTTGGGAGTTTGATTATTATTATTATTATTATTATTATTAGATTTCTTTGTGCTAATCAAAATGTCTAGATAGCGACCCTCCAATCAGGAGGCCGGTTCCTGGAGCTCAGGGACTTCCCCATGGAGGGCTGCTGGTGAAGTCAGGAGCCCCTGTCCTGCACAGTCCCTCTCTAGCTGGTCTGCTCCCAACACCACGCACTGGAGGGACAGTCAGTTTATTCAGAGAAGAAGAAGAAATGAGATTGCCCAGGACCACTCCCTGCTGACACCAGTGACCCCACCTGCTATGGGGTCTTTTTCTGCTTTGCCAGGTGTCCATGCCCCTGTGGAGAAGGAATGTACCCTTCCATTCTGGCACATGGAGCTCAACCCTCCATCCCCAGGGAGCCCAGGCCATTTCGACGGGAGGCAGAAGTATGAAAATTTTTGTCAACATCCAATGGATCTGCACCTCACTTGAGGAACTGAAATATTTGCAAAAGTCCTGTGATGAACCAAAAGGGGGTGGGGGCGAAGCAAGTTGTGGCTATTTTAGAGAATGTGTCAATAAAAATGATTTCATCAGCTCAGGGCTCCAGAGACGTGATTTACAGGAGGCGGCCTCCCTAGGTGATGGGAATTCATTTTTAATAAATGGTTGTGAGTAGGTTTATTCCGACCTGTGACTATGAGTCACCATGTTTGAAGCTGTTTGACAAATACCATCAGAAACAGACAGACGACCTTGTCCATGGGCTCAGGGAAGTTTTCTTTCAGGCAAAACCCAATACATTTCTGAGCATGGAAATAAGGACCCAAAATCTCCAACAGATCAAGGAGCAATGTGTGGGGCAGTAAACCAAGAGCATCAGACTAACTCGTCACCATGGCCCCTCTCTTCACAAAGGGCTGTGACTCAGCGTGCATGGAAACCAGGTAGGAGGAGCAGTATTTAATTCTGACTAAAGCTTGCTGCGGTGGAGGAGAAGGGTACATTGCTTTTTTAAAAACTTTTGTAACCTTGTGACTCCTGCTGTCACTAATAATACTACAACTTAATAATAGGCTGATAACTCACCTGCCTTTTTACATCAAATTCCTTTTCTCTGTGACTGTACGTCTTTCCCAAAATGAAACGACAAAACTGTTCAACGTCACACAGGAAAGCTGTGATGCATTGGGCTATGGGCTAGGGAAATTAAAAAGGAGATCATCCCAAGTCTTCTCAGAGGTGGGAGTGACAGGGACATTAACTTCCCCAGGTCACCCGGATGGACACTTGCCTTCTACAGTCTATGAGTTGCACAGAACACAGCAGGAGAGGACTTAGAATCTGCTTCCTGCCAGTGTGAGCCTGCTCAAACCTCCTTCCCTTCCCTCCCCTCCCCTCCCCTCCCCTTCCCTTCTCCCTCATCGGTTCTGCACTTTTGCTTCTTGCTTGCAAGTACCATTCTACCCTCAAATATTTAACAAGAAAGAAACTAGAGTAAAAGGAAAAAGAAGGTGCTCGGATCAGAAATAAATAAGGGTGATGGTTTCTCTCTGAGAGAGGAAGACAACGGATGAGAAGCCGGAAGTCTCAGTCCTAAAGGAAAAGGCAAAGGATAGGGTAGAAAGAGTGGCCCAGAGCAGAGTAAACCAAAACACACTTTATTTCTAGTTTTCCTTTTTGTTTTTGTTCAGAATTGCTGCCATAAACATCCACGTGGGTGCCTATGTGAAGGGTGTGTGTACGTGTGTGTGCACGTGTTTATATAAGCAAGAAAAATCTTGGAAAAAAATGCACAAAAACCTGATGAAATTGATTATTTTCAGGTAGGAAGCCTCTTGTATCTTCTGAATTTTGAAACAAGACAATCTATTATTTACACAAGCTATATATATAAATAAAGGTATAGAAACAAAATCCTTCTCAACTTATGAGACGAAGGAACCAGTGGCCTCTGCCTTGGAAGTAATGAGGAGGATATTATAAGTGACTTAATCTATTAGTGAATGAAATACTTATAAATGAGAATCCCAATGGTAGGTCTCACAAACAGGTTCTCACACACACACACACACACACACACACACACACACACACACACAACACTGCTTCCAATCCAGTGCAGGGTAAAGATGTTTGAATCTGAGACTCAATATGTAAAATTTTAATAAGGTTTCCGTTTCAATAATCATAAAACTAACAAATCCTGGGTGGGCCACGGTGGCTCAGCAGGTAAGAATGCTCGCCTGCCATGCCAGAGGACCCAGGTTCGATTCCCAGTGCCTGCCCATGTAAAAAAAAAAAAAAACTAACAAATCCTAAATGTAGGACCTATTGAAAAATATTTTTTAAATAAAATTACCTGAGTCCTTCCATCAGAAGTAGCCTCCACTGCTTGCCCTACCCAGAAAGGGTATCTGGCTGAACCTCAATGTAGAATTGGCCCAGGAAGACATAACATCTTATAAAATAGGCCAACATTTATCTATTGCTTTACATTCTCAGTATTTTCCATTTGAGATCTTTCAACAAACAGGACAACAATCCTGGGGCCCTCCTGAAGTAGTCAAATGGCTGATTCCTAGGGTGTGGAAGATTCTCTGTCTGAGTGGGCACTGGCTTGCCTAATCTAGATAGAGGGAGGTTGTGCTTTTCTAGAAAAGGGAATGTGGACCACTTGCAACCATTGGATTCTCCATGGCCCAGTGTTGTTGGAGAAGCTCCAACCTTGAGCAAGGTCATCTGCATCCCTGTGTCATCACTTTAATAGCCACTCAAAAATCCCCCCAAAGAAATAAAAATTCCATTTGTTTTATTGCATCATATTCTTTATAGTAATTTCCTTTGAAAGCTACAGTAAAGGGCTAAGGTAAATCCGGAGATTCCGTAGGCATCGTTTAGCACTGGTTTCAAAGCATAACTTCTCCCCACCACCAATATGCCACAGTGAGTGTTTATAGCCTGGGCACATTAGACTCACTTTCCTTTTTACCATGATGTGGCAGAATGCACCCAAAAAAAGCAAGATTGTGATTCACTGACTGATTCTACAAATTATTTAACTGGGATATTGGGTGAGATGTTTAACCCAAGTCTCTATTTCCTTATCTATGAAATCAGATTTACTCAGTACATGATGCACTGTAAATACACCCAATAAATATGAACTGTTATCATTGTCCATATATTGTGGAAACAAAGGTGCTGTATCTGGAGATGAGTAAACATTGCTCAGAATTTCCAGGGACCTAAACTCTTTTTGTTTTAATATTTTTATTGTAAACAGCAGACAAGCATACAAACATTCTTGACATACAAACATTCTTGACATGGTTACAATCAATGGCTCACAATATCCTCACATAGTTGTGTATTCATCACCATGATTATTTTTTGAACACCTGTATCTCTCCAGTAAAAGAAATAAAAAAGAAAAAAGAAAAAACTCCTACATGCCATACCCCTTACCCTTCCCTCTCATTGACCACTAGTATTTCAATCTATTCAATTTATTTTAATAAATTTTTTATTTGTTTGTTCCTCCTATTATTTATTTCTTATCCATATTTTTTACTCACCTGTACATACCATAGATAAAAGGAGCATCAGACATAAATGTGAATCACTGTGTGTGATTTCACAATCACACAGTCCTATTGCAAAAGCTATATCATTATACAATCATCTTTAAGAAACATTGCTACTGGAACACAGCTCTACAGTTTCAGGTACTTCCCTCTAGCCCCTCTAATACACCATAAGCTAAAAAGAGGTTATCTATATAATGCATAACCTCTTGACCCTATTTGAAATCTTTCAGCCACTGACACTTTATTTTGTCTTCCCCCTTTCAGTGGAGAAGTTTTTCTCAATCCCTTGGTGCTAAGTCCCAGCTCATTCTCGGATTTCTGTCCCACATTGCCAGGGAGGTTTACTACCCTGGGAGTCATGCCAGGGACCCAAACTTCTCTAGTCTCCCCTGACTTTTCAGGTATCAGAAGAGGAACATCTGCGATCTTGGGCTCCGTCTGATGCCCCCTCCAGCCCTGGGCAGACAATATATTGTCATAACAGAATGGATTTTATCATTTAGGATTTGCTTAGGTGAGCTGTTCTTATGAAAATTCTGAACAATAAAAAGTTGTTGGCTTAACATATTTTTCTAAAACCCAAGTAGTCTGGGAAGCTTGGCAAAGTATGGACGAAGGTATTTTTTTTAATCCCATTGTCCTCTTTTTAAAAACATATAAAGGCCACTAACATCATCTGCCAGCTTCCCCAGACAAGATGAAAGCATCCCAGCTGCTAAAGGATTGAGGAAGTGACTTTAGAGGGCTCGGGAGTTCCCAATCACTCGTTCCCAGATCATTGTGCCTAAGGTCTCAGGGTCACAGAATTTGAAATTTAAAAAAAAAAAAAAGAAAAACAAAGCACAATTTCTATATCCCACAGTAATGAGAAATATCAGCATATAAGGCACTTGTGTTCAAAATGAGCACTTTCCCACCGACATAAGGGTAAAGCCATGCAGCTTGGCTAAATTCCAACCTTCTTGATATGTTCTGTAAATTCCTTCACTGTGTTCCTAAAAGCAGTCTATGAGAAGAGGCACTAAGCTCCCATGGGTTTTTTTTTTTCCCTCCTTTTTTCCCCTCTACCCTCATTCCCACCCCACTCCTACCAAATAATAACTAAAAAAAAAAAAAAAAAAAATCAGATGCCTTGTGAAAGGTTTTCCTAAAAATAGTCAGTTCTGTCTTGTTTTGTGAGTTGAGAAATTAGGTTTGTCTATTATATTAGGCATCTGTGATAGAATGCATTAATTATTGTATTGATAAAACAAGGTCTGTAGAAGGAAAAGTAAGTTCCGACCTCAACATCAGGGTTAAGAATGAATTAAGGTGGAAAATGAAAATGAAAATTTTAAAATGAACCAAAACTCCAAAACCCCGGGACATCTAAGGATGGGAAATAATGGTTTCTTTCACCTAAATTAACACGAATCCATAAGCTATTAGTCAGCCGGCTGTCGGAACCCTGTTAAGAAGGTGGAACAGATAGAGAGGGAAAAAGGAGGAACTTCGGGTGAAAAGGGCCACTGGTTGTCAGGAAGGGTTGATATCTCATTGTCCCATTGCCCACTGGAAGGGTGACTAAATGTCCCAGTTTGTCTGACTCTGTCATGGCCTATGCCTCCAGTCCCAGTTTAAGTAGTGATAGCCCCTACTTTCCCTCCTAAAACTGTCCTTGTTTGGATGATAAATTATATATTCATCTACTAATGAGGGACATTATAAAGGTGCCACATGTTCCATGGTGGGTGATGGATAGGTATTCAAATCTTAGAACTGAAAAAAATCCAGGTGAATTGATATTCCACAGAAGATGCCATGAGGCAGAAACAATGGTAGAGAAGATTTAATATGGTGCAGGAAGATACCACCAGGGCATCTAGCATGTTATAGAACCCTTAGTCTTTGAATTTCCTGTG
The DNA here is from genome assembly GCF_023851605.1 of Tamandua tetradactyla. Taxonomy (NCBI): domain Eukaryota; kingdom Metazoa; phylum Chordata; class Mammalia; order Pilosa; family Myrmecophagidae; genus Tamandua; species Tamandua tetradactyla. Next base: position 14,440,045 of record NC_135352.1, read on the forward strand.
TGTATTGTACTTGTGCCATTCTTGTCATTTATGACATTTTGCCTTGTACTATAACTTCGTATCATTTTACACGCTATGGGGTATTTCTTCTGCTAAGTTGTAAGTTCCTAAAGGAAGAGACCATGCCAGTTTTATTCTTTGCATCCCCCACAATGACAAACAGAGGTTTGTATACAGAGATAAATTCTTATCTCTCCCGGTATAATGTTGTAATTGAAGTTGCTAGTTGTCCACCAAAATCCACTTCTTCATCTTTCTTTCTCACCACATAAGCTGGGGGCGTTTCTCAGACTCTCTTGCAGCTAGGTATGCCATGTGACTAAGTGCTCACTCAACAGGATATGAATGGAAGTGATGTGTTATTTCTAAGTCTGCGTCTTAAAAAAAAGATCGTGAAGCTCCCTTGGACTATTATGTGAGAGGAAAAATAGATTTCTATCTTCTTTAACTACTGAAATATCTATATTTGTAGTTTGTCCTATCTCAATTAATAGAAATAAAAACTCCAATAGGTTCAAGAATCTTGTCTGCCTTGTTTACGCCAGGCAGGAAATAGGTATTAATAAGAATTTGTTAAACTAATGAATGAAACAACGCTCCTGAAATGCAAATGGAAGAAAAGTTACTGATGAGACTAAGAAGCCCTTTCTAGAACTCACCAGAGTTCTAGAACTCACCATATTCCATACTAATATGGAAACATTGCTACATGTATTATTAGCTTAGAGTGTTAACCTATTATAAAATTAGAGTCATATGGTAATGTTGGGACTTGAAGAGGAAAATTGGAGTGTATTAACCAGTCAGTTCTTCTCCAACACCATCAATGTGAGAAGGTTCTCTGACCAAGTCTGCTTGGTAGATAAACTTTTGTAAAGAAGGTAATGACTGACAAACCAGTGTAGACTATTGGGAATATCCTAAGATTATCCAATTCTTTTTGCTCTGATTCTGATTTCACCAAGCAATCTTTTGATTTTCTAAGCAAACTTCTCTATTATTTAAAAAACCCCACACATTTATTTGAATTATGTACCCCAGGTAAAATGTTTGCAATCTTAATTCATTCCAGTGGGTGTAAACCCAACATAAACAGGACCTTTTGAAAATATTGGTTTTAGTTAAGGTGTTGCCTACTGAATCTGGATGGGTCTTAATCCTATTGCTGAAAGCCTTATAGAGAAGGTCACAAGGAGAAAGGCAGTGGGAGGAGTAGAACTTGCAAGTCAAGGGGGCTGGTGAGAGAAAAAAAGAAGATATCACAATATGCATTACCATATGACAAAAAAGCCAAGTACCCAAGGAGCACTGCCAGTCAGCCCCAAAGGGCCACTGTTCTCAGGAAGAAAGCATCCCCATGCTGACGCCTCAATTTTGGACTTCTCTTAGCCTCAAAACTGTGAATCAAAGCATTACTCTTGTTAAGCCAACCCATCACTGTATGGAATTTGTCTAGAAGTCAGAAACTAAGGCATTTGCCAATGCATTTCAGCTCAACTGTTACTGGCATCCTTGTATCAGTCAAGGTTATGCTGCAATAACAAACACTTCCAAGTCTAAGTACTACATAAAAATTGTTAATGGTAACATGATCTTCATGGGTTCATAGCCTAGCTAATGAGGTATCTAGCTTTAGTATCCAACACCTCAAATGCAGCCAGTCTCTGTGCCGAGGGAAAATGAGAGAGTTGTACAGGATCTTGACCAACTGAAGTGGCCAACTAGACTGGTTTGCCAGGGACTGCCCTGGTTTTAGCATTATAGGTCCTGTATCCTAAGAAATCTTCGTCCCTGGCAAACCAGGATGGATGGTCACCTTAGGTCTAGTCCAGAAGTAACACATACCATTTCAATTCGCAACACCATGTCCAGAAACCATCATCTGGCTCCCTTTAACCACAAAGCAGGCAAAAAAAAAAATACAATCTAAACATGAGCCCAATCAGTGTGGAAACCAGAAGTATTTGACAAGCTGTTCACAATCCTTACTCATAAATTAGCATTGTGATTTATAAATCATTCTCCAATGAATTCATTTTTTTCTCCCTTTATTTTTGATTGTAGAGGAGCCTGGATATATAAGTAAACTCTGAATTGAGCTCAACGTATTCGACACCTTTCTGTATGCTGAGTTATACAGGAGCTGCAGAGGTAAGTAAGCTATAAGCCCTGTCCTTAAAGAGTTTAAAATTAATAGGACACAAATATTATCGCACAAGATGGAAACAGAAGAACATATAAAGGGCTAAGGCATTAAGAGTAAAGAGAAATCACACCTGACTGAGAAGTCATTCAAGGGGAAAAGTGTTACCTTATGGTAGTATTCTTTTGTCTTCTTTACACCAGAAATATAAATATATAAAAAATCAAAATAAAAACACTGAGCCCTCCAGGAAATCTTGCCCCATTAATCAGGACTTTTGACCAATCCCTAAAAATTTAAGACTTTAAACAGATCCCAGAAGGCTGGGCTAGTTCCTTAAATGTTATTTCCAAGCCCTTGGCAAACCAGAAAAAAAAACTCATGCTTCAATTAACTAAATTTATAGATGCTAGTTTGTTCTACTGGTATTTTTTTTCTCACCACTCTTAGGAAATCTCTACTGCCTTCTAAAAATCTTCAGTAATGGTCTTTCTTAGTTTTGCATTAGCATTGAGATGGGGAGGGGGATTTGTCCTGTGAAAATGACTCAATAAAAAGTATTAATCTCTACACAGTTCACTAGCAGCTAATGGGGGCATTATCACATTTAACCACCTGGACAGTCAGAAACAGATTAAAAAGGAACATTTTGCTGTTTTCCTTTGTGTAGGAACAGTAGTGAGACTATAGTCATTAGCCAAAATTTTTCTGTAATTCTGTCCACTGGTCATTCATGGCAGGCTCTTCTTTCAGCTGTATTTTTGTAAAGTGATCCTGGAAAATGGTACTGGATGTGGGCGAGGTTGACATTCCTTTCTGGTGTTTACTCCAGTCTCCCAGGAGAATCTGTCACCCAGATGACTAGTTCTTGAACTTTTACTAGTTCTTCCATAGCATTCAGGCTGCAAGTGGTTGTGAAATGAGAATTGGCTTAGCAAGTTGAATGAGAAAGGCCAATTGCAACATGGAGAAGAGATTTACACCTTTTGGGGTGCCTTGTGTCCCTCAGCAAAAGGCAGGGGCAGCACCTGCTCCCACTCTTGCTGCATGTTTTCCTTACCAGGATCTCTTCACTCTTAGGAAATGTGAGTCTCCCTCCAGAAACACAACCATGGCAAAGAACAGCAGTTCCCCCAAGGACTGGGGCTTCCGGGGCAGGTCACACATTTAAGTCTGATCATCCGAAAGCCCTGTAGAAAATCAATCATTCACAGATACTTATTGTCACCTACCAGGTATCTGACACACCCATTGCTAAGTCTGAGGCACAAAGATCAGCAAGATTGGTCAGCCAACCAGGATCCCTTTGGATTTACAGGTTAGATAGAAGAGCAGCATCTGTACAATGTGGTAGGTACTACAACAGATATGAACCAATGCTGCCCCAGAGGAGGAAGGGCATTTGAGCTGGGTCTTCAAGGGCAGATAGAGTTGTAACAGAGAAAGTGAGCAGAAGAGATATGAGGCCTTCTCAGCAGATAGACAGTGTGGAGGTAAGAAAGGACATGGCATGCAGAGGTGTGGCTTGGTAGTCACATGGGAGGAGAAAGAGAAGTGGAAAAGATGTGCTTCTTTCAACAAAGGTTGAGTGTCTTTTATGAACTTTATACTTGGGGAAAACACAAAGAAGAAGATGACCTTTGGGTTGACCTTTGGGTTCCCACGAGCTTACTGTGCCTGATAGGATTTATGTACCCTAGAAAAGCCATGTTTTTTTGCTGATCAATCTTGTGGGAGCAACGATTTCTTCTAATCTCTATTCAATACTATATATATATATATATATATATATATATATATATATATAACTCAATTAGGTTATTGCCACAGAGAAGTGGCTCAATTAATTGTGGGTATTAAACTTGATTAGATGGAGACATGTCCCCACCCATTCTAAGTGGGTCTTGATTAGTTTTCTGGAATCCTATAAAAGAGGAGACATTATGGAGAGAGTTCCTTTTGAGAATAAGGACAGAGCTGCAGAAACATGACAGAAAGACAAAAGAACCAATGTCCACCAGCCAGTGACCTTTGGAGATTCTGAAAGAGTAGAGAAGGACAACAGAATGACAAGAGCCATGAAGCAGAGTCCACCAGCCAGTGACCTTTGGAGATGAAGGAGAATGACCCTGGGGGAGCTTCATGAAGCAAGAAGCCTGGAGAGGACGCTAGCAGACAAGCCATCTTTACCATGTGCCTTTCCAGATGAGAGAGAAACCTTGACCTTGTTCACCATGTGCCTTTCCACTTGAGAGAGAAACCCTGAACCTCATTGGCCTTCTCGAATCAAGGTGTCTTTCCCTGGATGCCTTAGGCCGGACATTTCTATAGACTTGCTTTAATTGGGGCATTTTCATGTCCTTAGGACTTTAAAGTTATAACTTATTAAATTCTCCTTTTTAAAAAGCCATCCATTTCTGATATATTGCATTCTGGCAGCTAGCAAACTAAAACGCTTACCTTCTAATGGAGAGACAGGCGATAAACAAGCAAACTATTGAAAATTGTAAAAGAATTTCAGATAGTGATAAAGGTTATAGAGCAAGTAAAACATAATAATATGATGAGACCCCCTTGTCTCTTTAAGAGGCAAGGGGGCATTTGACTTGACAGATAGTGAAGGAAGCAGTCAGGTAAAGTTCTTAGGAGAGAGGTTCCAGGTAGAGAGGATGACAAGCGCAAAGATGGTAAAAAGCAGCCTTTTCTCCCAAGGTGATTTCTTGGAAATTCAAGTTTGTGTTGAAAATTTGTACAGCACTAGCAAAATGTAGATGATTTTGAGGTCTGTTCAGTCAGTGCCATTGTGACATATTCAAAATGTATGTAAATAACCACCGACAGAGACAAACATCCACGTTTTGCCCTTGTGTTCTCTTAGGATGTTAATTTTAAGAAGAATATATCTAAAAAAAAAAAAAGAATCAAGAAGAATATATCTTTTTAAAGTTGATTTATGCCACCACCTATGCAGCCCCCAATGAAGGAGGTCAGGATGCAGGATGTACAATCTAGAGGAAATAAAAGGAAAATAGAATAGTTCATATCCAAAGTTGAAGAGAACTTTAAAGTCATCTAGTCTAGTCCTTCCCCCATCCCTATTTCACAGGTGAAAAAAACAAGGCTCAGAATGTTTAAGGCACAAACTAAATCAGTGGCAGAGCCAGAACCAGTGAGAACCCAGGTCCCTGACTTCCAAGTTTACATAATCTTGCTGCTTTCTTTAAAAAAAGAAAACAAAAACAAAAACACCAGCATTTAGCCAATATCGGTCTACCCAACTGAGCTACGAAAGGATATTTACTATGCCCAAATATTTCAATTTAAACAGTATCACAAGCAGTAACAGAACCCAAGAGTCATCTATGAACAACCTTTCATAAATACACTTGTATCTGTTTTTTCCCTGCCCCATCCCACCTGCAGGGATGCAAACAGCAGTGGCTCTCAAGGGCCACCAAGAGTGAAAGGGGTGATACCTTTTATCATACATTCCATCTCAGACTGGGAAAATCAAGTCTAAAATAGATAAATATTCTGCTGCCATGTGGGAAACTTGAACATGAAACAGTGTTTTACTCTTGGGATTGGATTCCACCATCATTTTCATGAGATGGTAATAGTTGTTAAAGCTTATTTGCCACGAAGGAGTTGAAAAGCTATCCCCAACATTTCCACATGGAAAACAAAGAAAATATGTTGCCTTGAGAAACTTTTGGCATTTTCCTGTTCCTAGTTGTGATTCCTGCAGCCTGAGAAAAGCCAATATCATGCATACTATTTTGGTACATCTAAATCGGGGTGGGGGGTGGGGGTGGAGAATTCATGCTTGAATTGGGTTCCATTTAGTTTTGTCGTCGAAAGACAGTCCTACCTCCTATCCAGGCTTTGTGGGTTATTTCCTAAATACTATCCTTCAAACCTCTGCAAGATTCCTATGTGATTAAAGTCTTCATGAAGTTCTATGATTGAAAACTTTCCTTTGCTTAGGATTTATTTAGATACCCCTCTGACACACTGTTGCTAACTCTGTAGCTCCGGTGGGAATTGTACAAAGAAATTTACTCATAAGTCACAAAACTGAGCTGATATGACAAGCAGAGAGGAGCCATCTGGCAAACTGTTTGTAAAACACTTTCCTTGTATTTGTTCATTCCTGTTTCCTTGTAAGTCACTTAACAGGACACCTAGCCCACACAGTTAAATAATTCTAAAAGTCCCAGAAAATTTTCTTTGTGGGTTTTGTCAAGGGAAGAAAAACATTCATAGCCTTCCAGGTATAATATGCAGACTTAAGAATGAAGTCTTGAATTCCTCAATGTTATGAAAGAGACTTAATTACGGCATTATGAAAGAGATCAGGTATTATGAAACAGACTCAGAGGCTTCCAGAACTTCCAATAACTGACAAAATAAAACCAGTCTTTGGTAGGTTAAGACTCTGCTTCCCTTGTTGTTTACAAGAGAGACCAAATAAGGGAAAAGAGAGGGCCACACACTCCATTGCCCCAGGCCTAGATGAGAAGAACCAGCGTTCTAAAATGGTCATATCTGTAGCACTTCGTTCCACGGGGAGAAGAGGTATGAAAATCAGAAGGACTCAAGCCCCCATTCCAGCTGAGAGTTATGTAGGGGACAGAAACCTTTAGACAAAACCCAATCAAACCCCTAAAAGTCTTTAGCTAATAAAGCACTAAACCTATTCCATTTTATTTCAAAGCGTAATGTTATGTCTCTCTGGTGATCTTACTTGGGTTGAGATTAGCATCTGAAAATTGGACAGCAAGTTCAATCACCATTTCTTACTTGGGTTTTTATCATTCATGGTGTTATCTTTGGGGTCACTCTTTAGGTTTGAAAGACCAAAGTGGAGCTTCACTTCACATCCCACCCACAACCCTGCCCCCTTCCTCCCTTCTGCCTCATTCCATTCTGACACCAGAAACACAGCCTCGGCTGCTCCAATGGCTCAGCCTCTGATACTGCGAGCTGGTGGTGCTGACAGCTGTTGTTACCAGAGTTCCTAGGGAGGGACACCAGAGGTAGCGACCTGCAAAGTAGATCTGCTCTGTTTTAGCAAACCGAGGTGATGTCAGATGAAGAGTTCATAAAACAGGAGTCTCCAGTCTGAGGTGAGTGAAGGGTTTCAGCAGAGTCTCCCGCTTTCATCTGTCCACCACGTATGGTAGTTCTCCAGAGTGCAGTACCATTCTCTCTGATGTGTCGTGAATTCTCCCTTCAAGGCTGACTCATGATCCTCACGGATTGTTGAGAGCTGGAGAAAGGATCAGGAGAAGGTGCTAGTCATACCCTCAAGTGCCTGCTGTCCCGGGATCCCAAGAGAAAAGTCAGGAACGAAGTGCCACAACAGGGATCCTAAATTTTTGTACTTCACTTTCTCCATCTAAGTGGGGATGGTCAGAACCAACCTCATGTTTCTTCCAAACCCTCACTCTTTCCACAACCTTAGGTCTGTCATATGGAAAAAATTGTGATTCTAAAGGAACAATGTCTATAAACCCAAGAAATTCAAAGAACTGGGAAGTATAAAAATTCAACAGTTTAGTTTCAGATAAAGTCACCTAGATCTAGACATTTATACTGAACAGTTTAGTACCTACCAGGCATCTTGAGAAGTTATTTTTCCAGTAGACTCTGCACTTGTATAGTCAATTTTCTAATTCTCTGTATTGAAAAGGGCCAGCGTGAAATCCTATTTTATTTCCTTGAGTTTGTAAGTGATCTAACTTATTTTCAAAGCACTTTTCAAATGTTCTCTCATTTAATCTTCTCATTGATAATCTGAGGCAGTAAACAGCACAAACTGAAATCCAAGTGTGCTCAATCTTACATAAGGGTTGTGGACTCACGGGTTTTCTCAGTTTACTCAATGTTTAGGATTTAACTAGTTTCCTAAGGATTATCACCAAACCACGTGCCCACCAGTGAGGCCAAACTCCATTTGCATCCATTCACCAGAGCTGCTGAGAGACTTGATCTGCAAAAGCTTTTCCACCCTGTGCTTCTCTCTGTCCCCTGCTCGGGTAGGAGGAAAGGAGGGACTGGACAAACAGGAAAGAGAAGAAAACAGGGCTCTCTGGTGGATCTTTCCTGGGCCCCAAAGGTGCCTAGCTCTTCTAGCTTTCCCCTTTTCCACCATGCCCAGCCCCAAATAGTGGTTATAACCCCAATAGGTTTTCAGACAGAACCCTCCCCACTAGAATAGCAGATGAGAGCAGACATTTCACCCAGGCATTAGACACAAAGGGAAATCAGAATAGTGGCGCAATAGCTGGTGCTCCTTCATTCCTGGGATTTGAAGAAGTAAATTCAGATCACAAAGCATTGTGGAAGCAAAGCACATTTAAGTCCTGGGAAACAAGGCATAGGGTGAGAGAGGACGGTTATGATGGAAAAGGAAAACTTGTCACAGGGCTCTTCCTCCCAGATACCTGGGGCTTGGCTGAAGGACAGCCTGCAAAGGGTCTTTGAGAGGTGTCTAAACATGGGCCCAGGAAGGAAGGAAGATTTGCAGTTTATCCAGGATATTTGCCTCTCTTTCACCTTTGACATCATATAATAGGTCCCTGAGCTATTTGGAAAATATACACAAACATGAAGAGTCCTAAAAGAGATGAGCTTTGTGAAAACAGGGGGTGGGATGAGGGAATTGGTTGCAAGAAACAACTGGAAAAATGCATAAGGATATATATGTAAATATATGTATTACAGCAAAACTGCAAAAAACCTCTACATGTTAATGGGGCATACATTAAATAAATCAGTATGTATCCATTAAACAGAATACCATAGAGCCATCTTTTTTTTTGGCATAAGGCACTGGAAATCAAACCCGGGTCTCCAGCATGGCAGGCGAGAACATATAGCCATTTAAAAACAACATTGCACGCCTGCACATGGTTAGATGCTTTTAAAAAGCAAGTTCCTAAATGCGGTTGTAGTGTGTTATCATTCATGTTTTGGCTTAAGAAAAATAGACGTGTGCGTGTGGTTTCATTTTTTTAATAAATAATGTGCTTGTATATTATTTTTATAGAAATAGACCGTAAAAATACACACCAAAATGATAGTAGTAGTTATCTGTGGGTGGTGGGATTCTTCTTTATATATGTCTTGTAATGTCTGAACTTTTTATGATGAACATATATTAGTCATTAATCTTTCTCCTCACACACACACGCACACACAATCTATTTGTATATATAAGAAAACCAGGACTAGATTTCTGTCATGGGGGAATCCATGAGAGCACTGACACCTGTGCTCTGAGGCACATGCATTGTGCAAACCAGCTCACTTGGTGACACGTGCTGGCCTCTCCTCTGAGCTCACGGCTGCCTCCCGATGCCTGGAAGGGAAGACGCTCAGAGGACTCTGCTTCTGTCCCCAGCTGTTTTACGGAGCAGGCTTGAGGATTCATGTTTTGTGTATGGTGTGTGTGTGTGTGTGTGTGTGTTTTGTCACTACTCAAGAGGAAAATAAAATAGCAAATGAGTGAAGGAAACTGCTCTTAAGGACAAATAAAATGAGCTCCCCACCCCAAGCACACCAATCTGAATTTGGATGGTCTATCTTTTTTTTTTTTCTTTTGCATGGGCAGGTACTGGGAATCAAACCCGGGTCTCCGGCATGGCAGGTGAGAACTCCTGCCACCGAGGCCCACCCAGCCTATCATTTTTCCCTGGGGATATATTCAGACCTTGGTGAAAGACAGAAGGGAATCTGAAGACAAGCTCCAGTTTTAGGTATACAAAAGCCAGTAAAAGCATGGCTTTGTTTGAGGTAAAATAAGCAGAAAAAGAGAAAATGCTGCCTTGTGACATTTTGTGAGGACCTCGCCTTCGTTTTCCCTCCTTTACCTAGGAGCCCCAAGCTCTTTAAAATAAGGCTCTCCTGGGGTGTGGGCATGTTATAATTTCTGTTATTTCCTCTCACACATAACCAAGCCAGGCAAAGATCTAGACAGGAAGATAAAACCTTTCTAGGAAAAGGGGAGGCTGGATAAGGGATGAAAAATTGAGGGTAAGAAAGGCACAGAAGAAAAAGAAAGCAAGCTAGAGCTCCACCAGAATATCCTGAGATGGGCTAAGTTTTGTTTTATTCAGCCGAAGAGTGAAGATGCCGTGGTAGACCCCCAAACCCTGAAGTCCTGGTCCTTCTAAAGGCCACAAATTTATGGAAAGGTGGGGATGAGGGGACAGAGGGACAAGGGAGCAGAAAACAAGTGTGTGTCTTCGGGTGTCTGTAAATGACGAACATTAGGTTCATCATTTCACAGAGGGTAAATGTGAGCTAAAGACTCATCCAGGATTCCACAGAGCAGAAGAAAAGGAAAAACTTCCCCCTCAAACCTTCCATGACAGAAAAGATTCTCTTTCTGGAAGCAAGGTATTCTAGTTTGCTAGCTGCCAGAAGGCAATATACCAGAAATGAAATGGCTTTTAACAAGGGGAATTTAATCAGTTGCTAGTTTAAAGTTCTAAGGCCAAGAAAATGTCCCAATTAAAACAAGTGTATAGAAATGTCCAGTTTAAGGCATCGGGGGAAAGATAACTTGGTTCAAGAAGGTCGATGACATTTAACGTTTCTCTCTCAGCTGAAAGGGCACATGGCAAACATGGCAACGTCTGCTGGCTTTCTCGTGACTCTACCAAAAAGGGACTCTCTCCAAAATGTTTCCTCTTTTGAAGGAGTCCAGTAAGCAACTCCACCTTCAGTGGGTGGAGACACACCTCCATGGACATCATCTAATCGAAAGTTACCACCCACAACTGGGTGGGTCACATCTTAATGGAAACAATCAAAATGCTCCCACCCAGCAATATTGAATGAGGATTAAAGGGCATGGCTTTTCTGGGTTCTACCACAGATTCAGACTGGCACACAAGGCAAAGTGAGCTGCAAGTGAGCCAGGTCTGGGGAGAACTCTGGAGAAGCTGTGGCTGACCTAAGGCTGTAGCCTTAGAGAATTGATCAGGACTCAGGGACTTTTCATCTATTTATTGCTCGGCTAAATGCCACTGAAAGGCCTTTAGGCCAGAGCGAGAATGAGAGATGGAGGGACGGGAAGGGATGTCCCAGGATGGCTTCCAGCTGTTTCTCTCTCCCAATTTCCTCTCTTGCCGTTTTCACTTCCTATTCCTGTATCCTACCTTGGGCCACACAACTTCCTCTTGAAATGGCTGTGCTGACCAGAAAGCCTTATCTGCTTGGTTGACACAAATCAGTAATTTTATTGTCAAGATTTTAAAAGTCATCTTTAAAACTACCATCCATCCAAGAGCAGAGGTTCAGTTTCACAATGGCATTTGGGACCAGCTTTTGGTGATGTACTCTCAAATGTTTCCAGCTGTTCTTAATAACCCGCTGAAGATCTAGCCCTCAAGATATATCAAAGTTTTTATGAAACCTTTGGATTTCTCTGTTGAGCCACCGATAGAGAGGTGTAGGCTCGTGTCTGCCCTAGGGGCAAGTTAACAGGATTCCAGAAGATGTCTTGATTTATTACTCAAGTTCCAGGTTCTAGTTCTTTAGTACTCACTGCTCAAAGTGGACAGCCAGTCTTTTATTTCATCATTTGAGCTTCAGTTGCCTGCTACATCATTCATGAGGGCTAGCTCAGCCATTCTGAGAACCTCTGGTTCTTTAGCTTATCTCCTCCCAGCTTCTGCTTTCTCTTCTGATGGATGCCAATCTTCTCAGCAGCCCACTGCCTCACCCTCTTCATCACTTTAGTCACCCTGACTCGACATTCTCCAGGACACCTCTGTCTGTAGAATGGGGCCAGACCACATCCCGTTTTCAGTCCAGGAGGCAAAGGGGGATGGGGTGCTCTTCTGCAGATAAGGCTGTGCTCTTTTACCCAAAGGTGCTTGGAGATCTCTAAACCATCTTTTTGTCTCAAGAAAAAAGGTCATGCATAAGCAAGGGCATCCCCTGAGGGGTGTAGGTGACAGGTATCTGGAGTATTGGATTAAAAACTCCACTGAAAATGTCTTTGAAGAGGAAACAAAGAGGCAAACTTCTAGGTCTCTCTCTTTTGCTGAATTTCCCTTTTTATATTATTTTCTACAAGGGAACATTTCTAAAAGAAGGGCAAGAATGTGACTTTGACTTCCCTTCATTGTCTTTAAGACTTACAGAATACTCCTGGGTCCCCAGGGCGGCCTTTTGTGCTTTCTTATTCTACCCTGTCAAATTTCTCCTTTTTAATTCTCTGGATAGCTTAAAAGGAAATTGAGGACGGGGTGGGGGGGACGGTGCGAGATTTAGTGTTTCAAAACTCTATGCACACTGCACACACTCACACACATACAAAATTTTAAAAAATTTTCCCTAGGTCACGGCTACATTGCTTGTGTGGCTATTTATTTTTAAAATACTTCAGTTAAAATGGTGTGATACTTGGACAAGTTATCACTGATCTATATCTTGGGGGGCAGTTAGTGAGTGTTCAAGGACAAATCAGGAACCAGCCCACAGGGGGCGGTTAATAGATAAAGTGCCTTAACCAGAGGTGGCTATTTATCATTTACATTACAGTATGAAAATCTGCACTAAAAGTTTTTTTAATCAGCACAAGGAATATTAGAAATAATATTAGTGAAGTGAATAGGTGATTTTATTTCAAAGTAGGTCATTGGTTAGAAATATGACAGCAACCTCCAATGCCCTGCATAAATGAGCTTTAAAAAAGCAAACAAGCTCAACATTTTAATGCCAAAGGCATCTCCATTGGTCCTCTCTCTAGCTCCCTGTAGCCCTACCATAGAGCAAAACCAGCCCCTTCAAGCCAAACTTCCATGCAAGGAGCTTGTCAGAATGCTACAAAACAGGTTCGGTGAACAGGCTGTGTGACTGTTTTGCACCAGCTTTCTAATAATAAGCTTGACAGAATTGAGTGGAAGGCTTGCTGTGCCAGTTTGAAAGAATTATGCACCCTGGAAAAGACATGGCTAATCCTAATCCAATCTTGTGGAGGCAGTTTCTTGTAATCCCTATTCAGTACTGTAGGTTGGAAACTTGATTAGATATTCTCCACGGAGATGTGGCACACCCAACTGTGGATATAAACCTTTGATTAGAGGGAGATGTGACTCACCCACTGCAGGGTCTTGAGTAGTTTACTGGAATGCTTTGAGAAGGAACTGTTTTGGAAAATGCTTGAGAACCACTACAGAAACCACAAGAAGCTGAGAGCCCATGGAGCTAGAGACCTTTAGAGATGAAGAAGGAATATGCCCCCCGGGGAACTTCACAAACCGAGAAGCCTGGAGAGAAAGTCACAGGGTTAACGCCACCATGTTCACCATGTGCTTTTCCAGTTGAAAGAGAAACCCTGAACTTCATCGGTCTTTCTTGAGTGAAGGTAACCTCCTGTTGGTGCCTTAATTTGGACATTTTTATAGACTTGCTTTAATTGGGACATTTTCACAGGCCTAGAACTGTAAACTTGCAACTTAATAAATTCTGCTTTTTAAAAGCCGTTCAGTTTCTGGTATATCGCATTCCGGAAGCTAGCCAACTAGAACACTTGCTTTCATCATCACCATGTCAGGGAGCTCACCCTGGCCAAGAGTTGCACCATCTCTGACCCCCAGAAGCTGCCCGTTTATGCCGGCTGCTGAGAGACAAAGCAAGACATTGAGCCAGAACCACCTCCTACAAAACCCATGGACCAGCTGCCTTTTGAGAGAAAAGTAAGGCCTGGAAATGAAGGCCAAAAAGTGAATAAACAGAAACATTTGAGACCAATGCTTCTTTCAATCAACAAACAGGAAAAAAAAAAATCCTTTTCTGACCAAAGTGTCTTTAATCTTCTGGATCTTCCATAAAGTGAATCCTTAGAAATCCTACTCATGTCATAAGTTCTTGAAAGGTCAGGCTGAATATATAAATCACTTCAAATCCTAACAGGAAATAAATGATGTTGAGCTTGAAGTATGTACTTATGATATCTGATATGAAATGCAGTACAGGGCCCATGACACGAGGGAAGGGGGAAGAAAAAACCACAAACACAAGTTTGTCAGTGTTCTTTTCCAAAAGGTCAATTTTATTTTAACTCTGCTGTCACTGGCCCCCACCAGTGGAGTGTACCCTCCTCTCTCATGTGGTAAGATTCCAGGCTGCAGCTTTTTCAAGCAATCAGATTGCCCAGTTATATCAACAAGTCCTTATTTTTAGACCTGGAAGGATGAGAATTTCCCCTTCCACTATCCTCTGAAGGTGGTGGGGCCTTGTTTGTGAGTATTATCAACAAAGATATAAAACAGAAAATCTCCCAGATTTTCTTTTCCTTTGTGATGACATGTTGACCAAAAGCGTATCCGAATTGGGCTGAAAGAAAGAAAACATTACGAGCAGGAAAATCGCCCCATTGGGAGCAAACATTGTTGTGCATTAATCTTGCTCTGCAAAATGCAAGAGTTCTGTGCAAAAGACTGCTGTGAACACATGCCCTGAAAGCGCTGACGGTGGTCAGATCACTGGAATCACTGTAATACTAGAAGTATAGGCCTCAGAGCTGCAAGGGGTCTTGGAGACCAGCTAACCCAGCATTTCTGCTGTCCAGATGAAGAAATCAACTTGCCTGAGGCTCCGTGAACATCTAGGGACAGAATGAGAAGAAAGTAGGAGTTTGCCAAGCCTTCCATCCTTACTTTTTACACCCCCATCTTTTTACCTCTTACTCAATACTAAATTGTCTGTGGATCCAGGTCAAAGCTATCCAGTGGGGCATAAGCAAAGAACAATATATACTAATGCTCCAATGACAAAGAGTCAAACTGAGGCCAGAGTGCCCAATAAACCTCCCTTATTCCACACTTCTCTTGAAACCTTTAGCTCACAATTGGAAGGACTTAAGGCTTTATGACTTGTCATTTCAGGAAATATTCCTATGCCCAACATCCTGAAGTGAGGCCACATTT
The DNA here is from genome assembly GCF_023851605.1 of Tamandua tetradactyla. Taxonomy (NCBI): domain Eukaryota; kingdom Metazoa; phylum Chordata; class Mammalia; order Pilosa; family Myrmecophagidae; genus Tamandua; species Tamandua tetradactyla. The sequence continues at coordinate 14,455,138 of NC_135352.1, forward strand.
TCTATCCTTTGTAAAATAAATTCCCTTTCCAAAGCCAAGTGCCTGGTTTCCTAAGGAGCTGAGTAGTGGGAGCTCTTGGCTAGGGTGAACAAACAACTATCAATGGTCTGCTTTGTTTGATGCCTTTATGAGGACCTGAAAGCATGAACCTGGAGGCAGAGCAGTGATGGAAAGTGAGAGAGGCGACGTGTCCTAGACTTGTCCGTGGGTTCTCTGGGGGCTCTCCAGGAGAATTTCTTGACACTAAACAGGAGATATCCTGTGCTTGGGTAATATCAGTGTACAGGAATAAAAGAGGCATAGGTTTGGGTTGGGTGCCCGGGTGGTTCAGTAGTAGAATGTTGCCTTCTGTGCTGGAGACCTGTTCAATTCCTGGACCATGCACCTAAAAAAAGATAGATGGTTTCAGGACAGGAAAAAGAACACAGTTTACTCTAACTTCCCTGCTGGGGTACCTTCATTCTTTTCTCTCTTTCTTTCTTTTTTTTTTATGTACCAGCTGGGAATCATATCTGGGCCTCCCACATGGTGGATGAGCATTCTACCACCAAACTACCCATGTACCTTCTGCTAGAAATTCTTAACCTCCTGTCCTTCCCTCCAGAGCCTTCCCCTCAGCCAGAAAAGACAACTGGGTGATTCACCATCTCTCTGTCCCTGGACTCTGGAAGGTTTGTCTTTCCAGGAAGCAAGGATGATCCAAAAACAAGAGGATCTAGTAATATTCAACATTCAATAGGCTGCTTACTTCCTATCATTCACTCACTCATTCCTTCATAATTCATATTCTGAGCACTTGTCACATGCTAGGCTCAGCTAAATTTTCCCAGCTAAAACCCTGCCTTGCTCCTGGAGAGGTGACTGGGGCTGGTCCTTACCTCTGAGCTGGGCTTGGAGGATTCTGCCTCCTCTTCTTCCTGACCTTTCATCCATTCAGCAAAGACTTATTGATCATCCCAGTTCCAAGCACTGTGAGGTACAAAGATGAATCAGATAAGCATCCTGTTCTCATTGTCCAGGAGGAAGGATGCTCATATAAAAATAGAATACCCATTTGGGATGCTGCAGTTTAGGCCATTATGAGGAAATGTTGCTATGAATATACTTGTGCACAGTTCTTTTTGCGGACATACGATTTTCCTTTTTCTTGGGTAAATACATTATCCAGATCTCCAGTGAATGGATAAATTGTAATATATTTGATCATAGGAATATTACTCAGAAAGAAAAAGGAATGAACTTCCATTGTTCATAACAACATGGAAGAATCCAAAAATCATTACGATGCACAGAAGAAACCAGACACGAAAGAATTCCTACTGTATGATTCTATTTATATAAAGTTCTAGAACAGACAAAACTAATCTGGGGTAAGAGAAATCAGGACAGTGGTTGCCTCTGGCAGGGGGCACTGACTGGAAAAAATACACGAGTTAAAGTTCTATATATTCTTTCGAGCAGTAGTTGCACAGAGCTACACATTTGTCAAAGCGTATCAGATTGTACACTTAAAATCTGTGCATTTCATGATATGTAAATTAAACCTCAATAAATATTTTAAAAGCAAATTTCCACGCAGTTCATTTGCATCTAAAACAAAATTTGGCAAAGAGTTAAGATTTGACAGTTAAAAAAAAATAGGTGTGAAATAATTAAATCCCAAATTAGAAGGGATCTGATAAATCTGATAGTCTAACTTCTCATCTTGGACTTGAATCTCCTTGAAATATCTCATGTCACGGGGTCTTCCAAACTGGACCTGAGTGCTTTGAAGGAGAGTGCTTACTGTCTCCTGGGGCAGTGTATTCCAAAACTAAAGTGGTAAGTGCAGGTCAGGAGGTATAAAGGTAGGGTGCTATGGAAACTCATCGGAGAAAGGGAGGAAGATTTCTACTTTCATAGCCTGCCCTCCTTTAGGAGTCGGTTCACTTGATAACTACCACTCATTAAGCACTTCCTGGAAGCTGGCACTGCAGATGCTATGGTGAGCCAAAGTTGACCAGCGCCCCTGCAAGTGGCAGAGCTGCAGCCTTTAGGTTTGTCTGACTCTAAAGGTCTGACTCTTTCCTCTCTGCCATGCCTCTTCCTAATTCACTGCATTACACTCTCCTTGTCTCCAAGCACTGACTTGGCTCCTGGGCTCTCAGATAGGTTGGTCTGAAGGCAAGGAGAAAGTCAAAAAACTTACAGCCAGGCCTGGTAGGGAGTCAGAGATGGGAAGCCAGACTGGAAGCTGGGGACAATCTGAGGGGCCTTTCTCCCCTCCTTCCAGGACACAGGCAAGGTAAAGAGCATGTTACGGAAACTGAAGGAATTTTCGTAACGGCAGCATTCAGCACACGGCGGAAGGATGGGGGCAGGCCAGCTGCTCCGCAGGCATGCCAGTGCAGCTGAGTCATCCTGCTAAGGGGACATCAGGGTGTCGCCATCACTAGGAATCCAGGGCTCCATGGAAACCTGCCTGGGTCTGTGTCACCCTCTGTTGCTGCAAGATCAGGCCCAGGGACAAGTACAGATGAGCTTTCCTATAACGTAGAGTTTTAAGGTTGCCAGCAACAGAAAATAACTCTGGATAATGTCGGGAAGGAAATGGATGTATTGGACAGACACAGAGTAGTTTCCAGAATAGGAGGGAGAACTGAATAACCAGGCTTGGAAAGAACAGGAACCAGGGCCATCTGGGATCTGAGTAGAGGAATCACAAACCGCTCCATTGGGACAAATCCATGCCAGTTCCCCTCATACCTGCTCAAGAGGAAAAGAATCTGATTGGCCTGGCCTGAGGGGTCTGTCCTCTGCTTTGGCCAAGGTGTGGCCAGGATCTTGACTGTAAATCTCACCAAGACTGGGTAAAAGCATGCGGGGGAAATATCCCCTAAGGAAATTCCTGACGCCCTGGCCAGAAGACGTAATGACAAGCAGGTAGAAGGCCTCACGTCATTCTCCTGCCCTTGACGTCCGGTGTTTCCTCATCGACCTTAGAGCGTTGGCCAGATGATGCAATGTCACAGAATACATGGCGCCCAAATGAACCAACTACCCTCAAGTGCTCTCTGCTGTCACCCTGTTTGATTCTCAAATAGTAAACAGTGGAGGTTGATAACGTGGATTCAGAACAGACTTCTCCCCAAATCCACCAGCCAAGCTATGATCCACAGATGCAAATTTCCCAAGACTTCCCTTTTGGACCAACATAAGCTCAAATTCAATGGGAATTTTCCCTGAGCAATCCCTAGGATGACACTCGCGGAGTCACCTCTGCCTTCCTCTGAACCAGCAAGTCTTTACCTTGACAAGCTCTGCCCCACACCAGACTTTAGGGACGGCTGCCCCTTCTGCCAGAGGGGACAGAAGCCTGAAAATCACGCAGGAAGAAGCCCAAAGTATGGAAATCTTGGCCTTGGCCTGTTATTTCTTCTGCCTAAAGCTGACTCCCAAATTGACCAGGTTGGAGACTCAGGGCAAGATTGGGGGAGGAGGCAGAGGTGAGGACAAGATGCTGGATGACAGATGCCAACAAGGCAACACCAGCTGAATGTTCTGCAGAATTCTTAAGAATCTGGTTAACTTCACTCTTTCTCCCACTAGCAGCAAACACCTCCAGTGCATGGTTTCTTGTTTTTGTTTACCGCTACATCTCCCCATGGCCTAGAGCCGCTCCTGGCTCATTGGGGAGCCAGTGGCTCGGTATTTGCAGCATGCACGGCTAACACTGAGCTGCCCGCTTTGCAAAACCTTGCATTTGTTCTGGCCCGCGGAGGCAGCTGAGCATGAGTCAGGCGCTCCGCCCTCCGCCCTGAGCTAAAGAGGCCATTGCGGGGCGGGTGACTCCGGCCTGGTGGCCCTTCTGGGCAGTCGCTGGAGGCAGAGACACACAAACAAACGCACAGGAGGCCTCGGCAGCAGAGGAGGGTGGTTATGTAAGAGACCGAGGAGATGGGAACTAAAGGCCGGCTGCGGTGCGTGCGCTCTCGCGTTGCTTTAGTCCCGGGCCTCTCTTCTTCCTCCCACTCCAGCCGATGTGATGAAAAGGAAGTGGGTGGAGGACTGCCTCTGAATGAAGCTTCCTTCTCGGAGCCTGGGAGACAAGCTCTCACCTTAGCCTGGGGGCCGAAGCGCAGGCGCCCCCCACCCCCACCCCAGCAGAGCTCAGCCCACCCAGGGGCCGCCTTGCTGGTAGGCGCCTTTGCAGGAGCTACTGTGCTACCTGCCCGCCCGGGTTTGCTAAGCCCCTCGGACGGCCCAATTTCCCCACTCCCCAGTCCCTGGCTTTGGTAGCCTTGGCGCCTAACCGTAGCTCCCTCTCCCCTTGCTCCACTTCTACCTCCTTCCCTCCGTGGTTTCAGTGGTCAGGAAGGACTTCCCCTTTAACCGACTGTGGGGTGATGGAAAGAGAGCTGCCTGGCAAAGCTCACCTCCTGCATCGCCCAGCACCACCCAGCACTGGGGACCTCCAGGACACCCAATAATCCAATGACCAGATTTCTGTGCTCATCTTCCACCGCATATGCGTCCTCCTTTTTGATCACTTTCTTCTCTTTAGAGTTCCTTCCAACGGACTGGCGTCTTCTCAAACTTTGCTAATTCTTCCTCCTAGTACTAGAGGGAATCTAAGAGCTCAGTGCTCTCACCTCTTCTCTTTTCTGACTGTGTAGACAGATACCTCATCCAGAGTCAGGGGTTCAAGCACCTTCAAGCATCCTCTCTGTGGATTGCTTCCAGACCCAGAACTCCTGTCTGTTTTTTCACTCTTGTGCTTTAGACTCCTGTATCCAATTGTGTGCGCTCACCAAGGTTGCTTAACTGAAATTCTGGACGGTTTCTTCCATCCAACACCCTCTTCTCCAGCTCAGTGAATTGCCCCTCCACCCTCTGGTTGCTTGGACCAAGCATCTTGAGTCAATTTTGAGTCCTTTCTTTCTCTCACGCCACAACTCCAATCATCACCAAATCCTCTTGCTTTACCTTCAAAGTATATCCAGAATCTGACCACTTCTACTACCCTAGGCAATTCCACCTGTACTATTTAGGTAAGTTCCTAACTAAACTCCCTGGTTTGGCTCTTCTCTCCCCACTTTGGTTCATTCTCAGCACAGTAGCCTAACTCACCGGGTTAAAACTTCAGGCAGTCATGCTGATGATATTGTGAGCCTTTGATTGTGCACCATGTTTGAAATGTATGTGTGTGAAGATTTGTCAATAAAAATGCTAAACAACACCTTAAGCCAGGATTGTCACTCCTCTGTGCAAACCTCTCCAATAACTCCTATCTCCCTACAATGGCCCATAAGGCCCCTGTAAACCGGCTCCTCTTACCTCTTGGCCTCATCTGTCACCACTCACTCCTTCCCGCTTTGACTCAGGTTCAGATACTCTAGCCTCCTTGCTGTTCCTCAAACAGCTCAGCACCACTTCTGCTTTCAGGCGTTTGTGCTTACTGGTCCCCTCAGCCTGGAATGCATCCCCACAGGATGCACAGCGTACTCCCTCTCCACCTTCAAGTCTTCTCATAGGTCACATTCCCAGTGAAGCAAGTCTTCCCTGACCCCCTGCTCTAGGTGGGTGATCTACTTTAAAGCACTTCACTATAATCAGCAGTGCTTTACATATGTGCAGGCTAATTTAAGCTTTAATTCTAGAAATTATTAGCTAACATGCATTCAAGACCACTTACAGAATGGTCAGCTAGCATGCTACTAGAAAAGACCACATTGCAAAGATTGCTGCTACAGACGTTTCTGTTGTCCACATCTCAAAGAACAAGCAACGCTTCGCTAATTAGCATATTAAATAGCAAAACTAAGAGTTTATTATGAAAATGGCAACTTACCTAAATAGCATGATAAAAACGAAGACTCGAGACTGTCATAGGTGAAAGTAAAATGACTTTGGTGGACCAGCTCAAATAGTTGGCTACAATTATTTAAAGGGATGCTCTATTCATGTGCATAATCAGGGCATAAGAATGCCACAAGACCTGTAACCTATATCTGCCTGGAGAAGCTTGATCCCAAATCTGTCCTGTATCTGGCCTCTGGTTTGGAAGGAAATGTCAGGAAAGGAGGTAGAGGTTCCACTGAACACTGAAAACTCCTGGATTACTAGGAATTTGTACTTCACTTGGTAGGCCCTGGAGAGTCATAAAACATTGTAACTCAGGGAATATGATCAGAGTTGTGTTTAAGAAGATGAATCATTAGCCGTGTATAGGATGCACCGGAGTAAGATGAGATGGGGCGGGGGGGGGGGGGGGGCGGTGCAGGAAAACCAGTTAGGGGGATGGTGCAGTATTTTAGGTGAGAGGTGGTAAAAGTCTAAAGACTGGAGAGACAGTGAGCTGCCAGGGAGGTGGTCAAAGAAAAGGCAGATAACAGTCCAAGACAACCCTGAGAGAGGCCACAGCCTGTCCAAAGCCCACTGACGTGTGTTTCTCCAGGTTGACACTTCCCTAGGTCATAAGACTTTGAGCTCAGCCAGGAAGTGTGCTTAATTTCATGGTGTTCAGTTGGTGGCTGGAGAGATGTGCTGGTTTGCAACTGTTGTGTACCCTAGAAGAGCCATGTTCTTTAATTCTCATTCAATGTCGGGTAGGATCTTTTTTTTTTTTTTTTTAGGTGCATGCTCTGGAAATCGAATCCAGATCTCCCGCATGAAAGTTGACCATTCTAACCACTGAACCATCCAGCCACCCTGGATGGGATCGTTTTTATTAAGTTGTTTCTAGGGAGATGTGACCCACTCAGTTGTGGGTGGGGCCTTTTGATTAGATGGTTTCCATGGAGCGGTGTCTCCACCTATTCAAGGTGGGGTTGCTTACTGGAGTCCGTTAAGAGGGAACCATTTTGGAAAAAGCTTCAGAGCTGACACAGAGAGGGACCTTTGGAGATGCAGGAAGAAAAAGCCCCTGGGGAAGCCATTTGAAACAAGAAGCCAGGAGAGAAAAGCAGCAGAAGTCGCCATGCGCCTTCCCAGCTGACAGAGAAACCCCAAATGTCATCTGTCCTTTCTTGAGGCAATGTGTCTTTCTTTGGATGCCTTAATTTGGACATTTTTATGGCCTTAGAACTGTAAACTTGTAACTAAATAAATTTCCTTTATAAAAGCCAACCTATTTCTGGTGCATTGCTTTTCTGCAGCGTTAACAAACCAAAACAAGGGATCAACCTGGTTTAGAGCTGGCCATTGGGTCAGGGGAGGACAGAAGGAAGGGCAGGAAATGCAAATCACAGTGGACAGTGTGGCCAAGTCCAACACACCCTTGACTGGCATTGCCCTGAAAAGGGGGCCCTTCTTGGGGTGCAGGGCCTGGTGTTCCACCCAGATGGAGTAGCACACCAGCCAGGATGCGGGGGTTCATTGAGTAGCATCTAGATGCACCTGGAAAAGGCCTGACCATAAAACTTGGACAAAGGAAAAAGAAATTCAGGCAACAAGAGCCCAGGCCCAAGGGGAAATTTGGGGTGGGAATCAGGAAGCCAGGGTGAGAGGCCAGGCCTGAGCCCTGAGCAGACCTAATTTAAGAGCAGTTCCAAAACTGACTACAGGGTCCATCAGTGGGACCAAGGTCATTTGTGGATTAACGAAGAAGCTGAAGAAGCTGAGAAGCCCACTTTTGATCCAATATTCTCTTCCCCACTCTGTGGTAGGCACTTCGGCTATAGGAATGCTTATTTCAACTTTATCTGTTTTCTATTGTACTGGGGGAGGAAAAGGATGCTTTTGAGGACAAGGTACCCAAAAAACACTACCTAACACAAGCTGTTCCTGCCAAACGAAACAGATTTACTTCTCTGTCATTTCTTCTCCTTTCCACACTTTCTGGAGAAAATGGTAACTAGCAGTTGAAAGGGCAGAAAAAGGTAAAACAGGGAGACAAGAGTGAGTCTTGCTGCTACCTATGGGCCAGTTTGTCATCATGCAGTGCCTGGTTCAACTGTAATGTACAGCTGAACCGCTCTTCGGTCTCCCACCACGCCTCTGCCAGACGGTCCTGCCCCGCAGAGCCCCGGTGTACAGAACTGCCCAGCAGACCCCTGACCTCAGCAGAACCTGATGCGCTGTGGAAGAGCTGTGGGGGTGCACTTGGAAGGAGGCTGATTCCAGAAGTGCTGCAACTCTCCTTCAAACTGGGAAACTCCTTCCTAGTTTCAGGATGTCCTCCACACACTGCTTTGTAGAGCAAGGAGAGACAATCTCTCCCAGCTCACCTGGCACTCTCCCCTCTTCCCAAACTTTCCTCAACTGCCCTTAGCAATTGCTTCTGACCTCCTAAGGAGCAAATGGGTCACTTTACCCAGCCTGGCAGGAGACCTCCCTCCCTCCCCCTGCTGCCTTGGGGCAAGCACCCTTAGGAGACTAGAGGCTCCCCAGCCCTCTCCACCTCCAGGCCCAGGAGGGGAAGGAACAGCTATGGGAAGGTCAAGGAAGGAAAAGAAACCAGCAGGCTCAGCTGGGAGTGTGGGAACCAGGAAGAGATGAATGGAGGGCACCAGGAAATCAAGATCCTTGCCTACTGATTCAGAGATGTCACGAGGAGGGCACAAGTGACTGCGCCAGGAGGAGATTGCTTGCTTTATCAGAGATAAATGCATCTGCCTGACCTCTGCGTGAGTATGTTCTTGGGGTCCAGGGAGAAGTGAATTCAATTTGATGGATGGGAATTGGGTGTGGAGCCAGGTAACATGCTAGGCTGTACTGTCATCATCTCATTGAATCCTCAGGTTGAGGTGTGTGTATTTTGTCCCCATTTCACAGGAAGAAGCTAAGGGTACACCACCAGAAAAGGCTGAGCTGGAACCCAAACCCAGACTTGGCTGACTCTGGAATTTAAGCTCTCTCCACTGCAGAGTTACCTCCTGGTGAAGGAGTATGAGGCAGGACAAACTTAATGGGTACAAGGAAAATGATGGCAACAGCTCCCATCTCATTTTGCCAGGGCTGCTATCACAAAATACCACAAACTCGTTGGCTTAAACAACAGGAATTTATTTGGCTCATGGTTTAGAAGCTAGAAGTCCAAAATCAAGGCACTGGTGGACCATGCCTTCTCTGAAATCTGGGCTGTTCTGGTGGTGGCTTGCGGGCCGTCTGTGCGGCTGTCACATGGCAAACGGTTTCTGTCTCCTCCTGTAACTTGCACTTCCATATCCAACTTTCCTCTGCTTATAAAGACTCCAGTCATATTGGATTAAGATCCCCCCGGATTCAGTTTGGCCACATCTACATAGGATTCTCAGAGATCCTATTTATAAATGGGTTCATATCCACAAGAACCGGGAATTAGGACTTGAACTTGTCTTTGTGGGGGGAGGGTGTGATTCAGTCCAGCCCAGCTCCCATTTACTGACTGTTCATTGCTTTCTCGACCCTGGGTGGAACATTTTACATTGAGTTACCTTCAGAATGGAGTCAAATCCAAGAAGCAGGCAGGCAAGTAGAGGATTTGGCGGGTGTTGATTAAAAACCCCTGATTATAATAGACTTTAGCTATAAAACTCAGCCTATGTCTCTGTCAACCATCATTCCGTTTTCATTATCCTGGCAACAACTACCCTCTGCTTTGTCATTGACTGTCCTCGGCTGCCTGGCTCAGGCTGTCCCTGAGGGTACTGGCTGGGTGAGACAGCAGGCGGCTCTTCCCTGTCGCCTACTTTGAGCACCCACTTTCCTCCTCCATTATAACCGCATGAAAGCACCAGACACCACCCTCCTGCACAGTCCCTGACTTCCCCATCCCTGCCCATCTATCATCACCGGGTGACCACCGAGCAAGACTGAAGGCAGAAGAAAGTCTGTCTCTGAATTGTACGAGCCTCTGATTTGAGTACACCCTGTCAATACAGGTTAACAGAGGTTGACACAGGTCAATACAGGTTAACACAGGAAAAAAGGAAGATGAAAGTCCTTTAAGTTACAAGGTATGGGGAAGCCAGGGGCTTTTACAAAAATGAGCCCAGGCATACAGGGGAGGTTGGAAATGGGTGTCTCAGGAAGAGAAGATAGAAAAAAAAATAACCTTTACTATACAAACATACATACCTATACACAGAACACACACGATATATATGTGGGTACACACGCACACAACTCTGCAATGCAAAACCTTAGGGAATGTCACACAGAGAAAAGACCTTAGCAGGTGCTGCCCTGGAGGGAACTTTTTAAGTTTCTCTCTGGCTCTTTTCTTGATTGTTCAATTAACTGTAGAGAAGGGACAGAAACAGGAACTCCAAATATGTAGGGGGAATATATCTGTATTTTTAGTATTCTGCTATTTGTCACTTCTTCAAACTTGATAAATTCCACGTGGAAATCCTGATACCTTTTAGAAATATTTCTGCTTTACCCAACCCAAAGAAATGTGAAGATACTGCTAAAAGCCACAGTCTAATCCCCTTCTACCTTAAACCAATGACAGAGAAGTCACCCTGTGTCTTCAGACACTCCAGAAAAAAGTGCACTCTAGAATTTGCATATGTGTAAAATAGTTCATGGTGGGTTTTGCTTCTTCCATTTTTACTCACGTGTACAGTGCAGAAGAAGGAAAAACTCTGGCGGACCTCATATTCTAGAAGAGAATACGTTCAGACTGCACTTCACCACAAGCTTGAAAAGTACGCCTTCGGAAAGGGGAAGAAAATAAATGTGGCGTTTGTGCCTCCGGCCTGGGGGGACCATCGGGCTGCTCTGAACCCTCGTCCCTGCCCGAAGCGCATTTCAGGGACCACCTGGGCGCACATCAGGTGAGCGGAAGCCGCGAGTTGAATCAGGTCTTGCGAAGCCCAGTGAGCCCATTCAGCCTGCCTGTTCCGGGACAGACAGGATCGAACAGCGCCTGACGCTCTTGGAAGGTGGATGCATCAAGTGAGCCCCAGGGTGTCCTAGGTGACGGCTGAGGGTCTGGGTGGTTCCTTCCGGAAACTGAGCTGTGCTCTTGGGTACGCAGGGGACAAACGTCAAAACCAAATGAGAGGGGCAGGAAATGGCAGCGGGAGAAGGTGGAAAAGAGTGATGGTGTGGTGGCACAGGTGACTCCTCCAGAGTGGGGGCTTGAAAGAATGTAAGGTGTACAAATGGGGCAGAGAGGCTGGGGGAGGGCCTTACGGTAAGGCAGGGAGGGGAGTCTTGGCATTTTAACCAATACATGCGCAGACCTCTGTTTCCGGTATTCTGTGCATAGCTCTGGTCTGAATAGTACAGGAGGTTTGTCAACAGCCAAGAACAGACCTTAAAGTACTGCTGGTCAGATGCGTGCATGTGGGCTGTAATGTGAATCTGCTGCAGATTCTGCTTTAGAAAATAAGAAAAACTCAGTTTAGAAACGAGTAGCGAATGAGATATGTTGGCCGTAGGAAAATAAATACAGCATGTGAGTGTTGAATGTAGATTTTTCTTCTTTTTTTTTTTTTGGCATGGGTAGGCGCTGGGAATTGAACCCAGGTCTCCGGCATGGCAGGCAAGAATTCTGCCTGCTGCACCACTGTCACGCCACCTGAACGTAGATTTTTAAAGGATGAAATAAATAACAGTGTTGCTTATACATGGAAAAATGATAGAGGGGCCAAGTCACACAACTCCTAGGTCATTGGCTATGTCATCTCTAAATCAGCCACCCCTTGCTGACACCATTTTGACCCCATTCTGTCCCCACATGAGTTCTGCCTAGATAAAACCATGGCTGTTCAGAAAGCTAGATATTGCCCCTTCATCTCTCTGAGGAAGGAAGCATGTGTTGGCTTCAGACACCCTTTCTTGGCTGAGCATCCTCACTCAAGCCTCAACTCTGGGGCAAGTCGCTATACCAGTAGCAGGGATAGCTGATGTAGCAGCAGCAGCAGAAAGAGAGAGAGAATGGGGAGTGGGGGGGGGCATGGGAACACTCCCTGAGGATTCAGAGAAGGTGGTCCTTTCCTTCTCTTATACCCCAAACTAAGTGCTTACCCTACCTCATCTCTTTCCCCTGATTTCTCACTGGGTGGTTTAAACTGATTCAATACACTGTGTGATTTGAGCATCTTAATTTGGTCCGAGAGCCTTCTAGTCCCATGACCTGTGGGATAGCTTTGCCCAGTAGTATAAACTGGAGGCTACCACTGTATCACGGAAATTTCTCACACAACACTCGTGATATGACAAGCACTGAACAGGAGTAGCAGTAAGAAATAAATGAGTGAAAGGGCAGGAACTGTCAGGAAAAACGAGAAAAGGAAAGGATTGCCTCTCCTGCTGCAGTGGTCACAGAAGGTTTCACTGATAGGATGAGACGGTGGTGAAGTAAATGGGAGATGGGGTAGAGACCTCTCAAGAGGACTGGGGAGGATGGGGAGTTGGCCAGCCCAGGATAGGGAGAGGCAGTAGAAAGTCCAGGAAGTTTTCATGTTACCTAGGCTGCTGGGAAAACACCTGGACAAACTTCTGGGTCAGCTGAGCATCCTGGCCTGATGGTGTGTCCAATGAGCCTGGCGTTTTGCCAATTGCACCTCCATGGAGAAACTAATAAAAAGTTCAGAAATGCTGTCTTACTGGCATCTCTTGACTTCTTAAAAAAATTGTCTAATGGAAAGCAAATAAGATTTGTTGGCTAATATTCCCAATAACTGGTCTAGGTGTTAAATTCCCATTGAAAATATGTGGAAAATGAAGACCAGAACTTCTCTTAAGTTTCCTAGCAGCTAAAATGGAAGAGCTAACATTGAAACACACATCTGTCTGGCTCCAAAGCCTGTGTCCTTTATCTGGACATCAGACCTAATCGAGGTCTGGAAATATGCTCAGACCCAGGGCAGGGAGACCCAGATGTCCTTTGTAAGATGAGCCTTGGTCACCTAGAAAAGAAGACAGATCTTGTTTCTTTGTTACATGGAGAGGAGGACACACAATACTGTGAGTCTGGGGAGAAAAAAAAAAAAAGACTGTGAAATACATTAGATTAAAAATGGAGGAGGCTTGGGGCTAATTAGCTATTCTCTGATAAATGAGATAAATGGTAGGTTGTAATTACCCCATGCTTAAAGGGGATCCTAGGTGTTTTCCTCAGTGGGTAAACCCCTGTGGACTGGTAGGCTAATTTCAACTGAAAAGACAGAAAGAGACAATTCTTTTCTGGAAAATAATACAGGACATTTCACTGTATTCCTTTTGTATACTGATTCTGGATAGAACACACATACACCCTCCCCCCCCCACTTTTTTTTTTTTTTTTTAAGTCTAGATTATATAGAGAATTGGATTAGATAGAGGGGAACTTTAAACTAGCAAAGGTTTAAACTAGCTCCATGGTGCAAGAGCATCCAGGCAAGTGTGGGGCAGGAGTGGCTGGAGCTGGTCAAGCTGCCATTCTGCAGAAGCCATCCCAAGCCCCTGGGGTGGGGGGTTGTCTTCCTTTGGTTCCCAGTCCCCTCTGCTTCGACTTTTGTTCCTTTCCAGGGCTGGTAATCTGAGTATGCCATCCAGCTGGGAGAAGCTGTTCAGGCCCTGACTTGGGAAAACCATGATTTCAGCTGAAGTCAGTTGATCCATGCCATGCAGTGTTAAAGGCCTATCTTGTTCTTTTTTGCGAAAAGTTAGTTAAAGGTGGACATTTTCATTTAGGAACCACTGGTTGTTGAGCTCTGTCTTCCATCTACTTGAAAGGCTCATAAGTCAGGACTTGACGGTTTCCAAAGAACTACAGAGTTTCCAGAGTCATGGAACACCTGGATGGGACCTGCTCATAATTCCCACCGAAGCTCCGACCGCAAGCTCTGACACCTCTCTCTGCACTGCCCAGCACCCGTTCAAGCAGTGACATGTGTACATGTGAAGTAGCAACACACAAAGCCCTCAGTGAAGCCGAGAGGTGGTAATGGAATAAGAGCAAAAACATCTGAGAGCCAGGCACACGCTCATCATGCTTCCCAAGCTGGGAGGATGCATTCGGACCCTCTCCAGAATTCACGTGGCGCTGGTGTGTAATGACAACATGGCTTTCCCTCCGCAAACAGGCCACGTCACAGGGTCATCTACAGCTTGTTTCCTTCACTATTTCACCAGTGAAGAAATCATTCCCCAAACTCTCACATTGTTCTGACCGCACTGATTTCAGGTCGTTTTATTGTTTTCAATAAAAGAAGATCTGGGAAATCCGCGAATAAATGTGATTTAGTGTTTACTTCTTTGTAAGAATTTTTTTTTTTTTTTTTTTTTTTTTAGAGAGGGAGGAAGGGAAGGAAAGACAGAGAAGGAAGGAAGGATGGAAGGAAGGAAGGGAGGAAGAAAGGGAAACATCTTTAAACATTTTCTTGTTTTATTATATTTTGTTTGTTTGTTTGTTTTTTACATGGGCTGGGGCCGGGAATCGAACCGGGGTCCTCCGGCATGGCAGGCAAGCACTCTTGCCCGCTGAGCCACCGCGGCCCGCCCTGTAAGAATTTTTATATACATAATTTCACGAGTCCAAAAGGAATCGTTTCTTGCCTGAAACATTTGGTTTGAAAGAGATGTTGACCAAGGGGATCCTTGCAAAGGTGAGCTAGAGATTTTGGCATCCTGAAAAAAGTAAGTAATGTTAATTACATTATTTTTCCTAATCTTACAGATGGTAAAACTCAGGCATGAAACAAGTGATGTGGTTAGGATGACAACAAAAGAGTCGGGCCGATACCCTGGTCGTTTTGCATCTAGGTCAGCTCAGTGTCCACAGCACACATTTTCTATATTTTCCTCCCTTTGCATCATCCTGGCTCCCTTGTAGCTCCCGACCAAACACTCATCTATTATTAGCAGGCAAATCCACAGGGAAGAGAGAGGCTAACAAATGAAAGGAAAATCCTATAAAGGCACAAGGACAGAATGAATGTCAGAGGTGGGATAAAAGTCCAAAGGGGGTGGGGGGTGGGGAGTGAGTGAAGAACCTGTAAGAGAAGTCAAGATTAGTGTTTAAACAGATAAAATTCATTTTATTCATGATGCTCTTTTTCTTCTGTTTCCCTAACGGGTTTGATCCCTTTCTCTTCTGACTTCCCCTGGCATTTTGTATGTTTATTAGATACTACTCTGCAGTAACAGACAGTAGCAATCATACTCTGACTAGGGTGACTAGATTATAACCTCTTTGAAGCTATAGTCAGTGCTTGAGGCTGTTTCCCCACCGAGTGTAGCTTGTTTATTGAATGAATGAATGAATGTGAGACTATTTGCAGCTAGCGTCACCCAGAAAGAAAAGTCTAAAGTTCATTTTATCTTCTACTGGGAGAAGAGTTTGTTTCCAAAATTTGTTTTTGAAAACCCAAAGAGGTTTTATCAAAATGCATGCAATAGGGGTGCAAGGGTAGTTCAGTGGTAGGATTCTCACTTGCCACGTGGGAGACCCAGGTTCAGTTCCCTGCCCATGCACTTCCCCAAAACAAACAAACAAGTAAAACAAAAGAAAACACAAACAAACAAAAATTCAACAAATGGTGCTGCAATAACAGTCTACTCACATGAAAAAGAATGAAATACATGCATACAGCATACAAAAAACAAAGATGCATGAGATATCAGCACTTATACAAATAAAAACCTACGAGTTTATATTCCAAAGGACAGAAATGAGCAAGAAGAGTAGTTTTAAAAAAATAGTAAACGAAGCAATGCATTAAAACCCTTCTGCAGAAACCTTGGGTTACAAATCAAACATTCTAAGTAATTAGAAAATGCTATTGGACATTACATAGAAAATAAATGGAGGCCACAGAACACATCTGTGACAACATTAGGACTGAAAACCCTCTAAGCTGTTTTTGAGTTTTCTAGTGATGTTCAATCTATACGGTGAAGACTTTTCATCCCTTTTTGTCATCCTGACGATAAGCCTAAGTGGGCTGGGAGAAGGGGAATTTCTCAATTCCACTTATACAAGTTTCCCACGAGCACACTGTGTAGATACAGATATATATATATATACTCCGTTTTGAATAGCAAGAGATGGCCTCCCTGTTTGTTTGTTTTTAACATATTCCCACTACCAGAGGGGAAATTCCCCCAATCAGCTGATCTGAAAAAGCCAAGCTTACAAAGAACAGCTAAAATGGTTTGTTCCTGCTCCAGTTCATAGTAATAAGCAAGACTCCCTCTTTGTTCAAGAAAGGGAATCCACAGGACTTTCTTTCCATCACCACCTTGATTAATCCATTAATGATTTTTCAGGCAAGTCTTATGCAGGCAGGCACTGTGGGACAGGGCAGTGAGTCAGAGATGGGCACCAAAACCAGAATAGAAGCCATACTCCCCTGGGGAGTCTACTCTGGGCTTTAAATTCCCAGATCACACAACTTCCTAATTGGAAAGAAATGTTCTTAAAACAGGAGCAGCGGTTTTGCTGGAGCCTGACAGTGACTAATAAGGTCAGTTTAAGGACTGTCTGATGAAAGACAAGCCCGATTTCCATGCCACAGTGAATTTTAAAAGTATTTTTACCCCAAGCTTTACTGCAGAATATAAATAAAATACCTCCCCTTGGACAATCCCTTCCCGATTCCTGCAGCTATGCCTTCGTTAATTAAATTAACTTGAAATGACGTGCAAATAACGTTTTCCTATCAAATGCCTTTGTTTTCTCCAACATCTACTCAGTGACAAGTTATTTCAAAAGGTTCCTGTGTAAACCGATTGCTTCCCACCCGCAGCCTGCGGACTCACTGAAGACAATTTTTATCAACCCTGCGGGTAACCGATAAGTCCTCACATTGTATTGATTTAACTGGGGGCCAAATGGCCCACAAGCCTGGAATACACGCATACACGTTCTCTCTCTCTCTCTCTCCACACACACACACACACACACACACACACACACACACACACACACAACAGTGAGTTTTATTAGTATTCGGATAAATACAATAAGATAATTTAACTCTTACTTGGTGAGAGTCAAACAATTGAATGCCAATTCCTGAATTTGGGGAAAAATCCTTTTTTTTTTACAGTAGCTTCCTTGATAAACCAGGAATTCGCATTCGCGATTAAAGCGGATCTGAGCTTGACAAACTACATTAAGTCCTAAGTGGTGGCTTCTACCCCCACCCCCACCCCCACCCCCACCCCCACCCCCACCCCCACCCCTAGGACGCGGGCGCGGGCGCGCAGGCGCACGGGCGCGGGCACGCGCACGTGGACACACACTCAACACGCGCCTGCCTGCACCTCTTTCCGTGTGAATCGCCCGCGGGATTTTAGGGGCTTCGCTACCTTGGATTAGTCAAGTGCAGAAAGCAACTGTTTGTTCCTTGGGCACTTTTCTCCCCCTAGATTTGGCTGTTATTTATGCGCCACGTGCGGCGCAGGGCGCGATCCCGAGGCGGGGAGGAGACCCCAGCGCCTGGTAGACAAAGGCCAGCGGAGCGCGACCGGTGCGGCCCTTGGCTCCCGCGACACGTGTGATATTGGCTCTTCCAAGAACAGAGAGGCTCTTCCAAGAACTGTCCTGTCAAAGCCCTTGTAAAGCAAACGGAGTTTCTTTGGGCCGGAAGAGCGGCGGCCCGCGGGCGCGGCGGGGGCCGGGTTCCAGAACTACGGGAGGGCGGCCCCGGGAAGCGAAAGTGCCCCGGCCGGTTAGGGCCTCTTTGCAAGGGGACTTCTTTGAAAAGGCGGGCCCCGGGTGCATTAGCGAGAGCGAATCCTTAGAGCCCCACAGCCACCCCGGCAGAAAGAGAAACGGGTTAGGAGCCTCCTTTGCCCTTCGGAAGAAGGACCCGCCCCTTTCCTTCGGAGAGTGCGCCTTTAACCAGCGACCTCCCACCCTGGGTGCCAGGGGGGGGAGGGGGGGGGGCGGCTACTGCCGCCCGCCGCCTGGAGGTGTTCGCAGTTGGGATCCTCTTTCCAGGGCTAGGACAAAGGTGAACACCCATCTCCGGCGCAAGATTTAAGGGGACTCCCCAAGTAGTCAATAATCAGAATAAATAGTATTTGGGTGCAGTGGGTTTTTAAAAATCAAAATTAATGTAGAAAATTCATGATGAACAGTATTTCGAAATGTTTCAGTGAAGACAGGATCAGTACGGTGGTGTACGGTGACATATTGGGAGTCTAAGGCAAAAAGGAAAGATCCCTCTCGAGCCCGAACCTGGCTGGGCTGCCGGTGCCTTCGGGACGCAGGGGGAGGGGAGCCGGGGTCGAAGGCCTCGGAAGTGAAGCCCCTCCTCCCGGGGTCGGGTTGGGGAGAGAAAGGGCTGGCCCCGGGGGGCGGAGATGAGGGCTCCGGCTGGCCGCTCTGCAGCAAACAAAGGCGGCAGAGGACGGAGGGTGAGGAGGGGACAGGAGGTACCCTGCGGTCCTCCACGCGCTACCTGAAATGGGGACACTCCACCCCGCTGTCCCCGAGGCCGCGAGCAAGCCCGGTGATTCCCCTGCGTCGGTGGTTAATTCTCTAGAACAAGTTTTGGCAAGATGTCGGGCGAATAATTTGGGGGCTGCTGTTGGGTCCCCACCGCTTGCGCGCAAGGGCGTCTTTTGAGAAAATGAAATGCAAAAGGAAAACTGTGGGGGGGAGGCGGGGGGGAAGAAGAAAAAAAAAGGGAGAAATGCTACATGACCTGGAAAGATGGATGCACAGAAACCGGAATCGACTCTAGAGCTTATGATAGCCTTGTAAAAAAAGTCATTCTTTGCGTGTAAATTTCACAGGGATATAGTTGCGCACCATATGTGGATCCTAATTGTCATTTTCTGAGAAAACCGTTCATACGTGTGCAAGCTGGGGTCAGGATTTTTCCCAAAACCTAAAACGCCGATTCCCCCCCCCCCCATCAGGGTTAAATAAACATACTTTAGGAAGCGTGGAAGGGAGTGACACCCCTGCCCTCCTCCCCGGGAATAACATTCCGGCAATTAATGCCTCCCTCTGGGCTGTAAAACAACAAACCCCACACGTCACTTCTGTTCCCGGGACTTCGGAGAGGGGGGACTTTCTCTTTCTTCTTTTAAGTTGGGGTTGACCCACGCTCCTCGGGAAGCTGTCAAGCTGGATTTAATGGTTTAAGATGGAAATCGATCGCACTAATGCAGAAGCCTACGTCTGCGGGCCGCATTAAAAAGACGCCCGGCCGGGCCGGCCCAACACGGTAAGTCTGGGGCGCAGAGGATCCTCTCCAGTCTGGGGAGATCACTGCGAGGGGCGGGGGGAGGAATGGAGAGGTGAGGCGCGGAGAGAAAAAGAGGAAACCTTAAACTCCGCCGCTGGCCTCCGCTGGGGCGGCTTCTCGGAGGTTTGCTTTGAGCCAAACGCGGCCCAGGGCGCGGGGTGGAATGGTTGCAAGGCGACTTGTGCCGGGGCAGGAAGCTCGAGCCGCGGAGGCCCGGTTCCATTCACAAAGTCCCGGGGCTGCCACTCGCCGGCGGGTCGGAGGCCGCCTCCCTCTTCCTCTGGGTCTCGGTTTTATGAATGGACCTGGCGGAGAACGCCGAGCTCCCTGTTTACTCCGCTCTTTGTGACGTCGCGTTCCCGTGACTGGTCGCGAGCCGTCGGCGCTCCATTCACGCGCCGGGGAGGCGGGGGGGGGGGGGCCAGAAGGCGGGGCCCGCGAGGTCGAGGGACAAGAGATGGGGGGGTGGGGGTGGGGTAGAAGCGCGAGGCCCAGAATGGAAAGAGGCGGGGCCTCGCGAAGTAGTAATGACTCTCCTCCCTCCCTCGGGAGAGCCGAGGAGCATTAATAAATCTATAAGCAGAGGAGGAAACTCGAGCTGGGGCAGTGCGCGGAGCTTCATTGGTGTGTAGGCAACGGCGGCCGGCACAGCAGCGCCGGCGGCAACAGGAGCAGGAGCACCACAGGCTGTACAATAGAAGCGACGACAGAAGGGAGCCCTGGGCCCTCTCCTGTAAACACTCTCCCCTGCACTGCCACGCCACCTCCCCCTCTGCGCTGCGCGTCGTCCTGCCTGGCGCCCGAGGCCGCTTAAAACTGCTATGTAACCTGGTGACTGCGGGAGGAAGGGGGACTGGGGAGAAGAGGTTCTCCGGCGGTAGCCATCGGGGACCAAGTTGGCAGTGGTCACTTCGGCACGCGTCCTTCCTTAACCCTCGCCCGCCCCTTGCTCCAGCCCAGCTGGCCGGGCTGCCCTTGGCTTCCTCGCGCACCCAGCAGTCGCGGTTCCTGGAGACCATGGTGACGGTGGAGGAGCTGCGGGAGATGGACTGCAGCGTGCTCAAAAGGCTGATGAACCGGGACGAGAACGGCGGCGGTGGCAGCCACGGTGCGCTGGGGCTGCTGAGCGGCGGCAAGTGCCTGCTGCTGGACTGCAGACCGTTCCTGGCGCACAGCGCGGGCTACATCCGAGGCTCGGTCAACGTGCGCTGCAACACCATCGTGCGGCGGCGGGCCAAAGGCTCGGTGAGCCTGGAGCAGATCTTGCCCGCGGAGGAAGAGGTGCGCGCCCGCCTGCGCTCCGGCCTATACTCAGCGGTTATCGTCTACGACGAGCGCAGCCCGCGCGCCGAGAGCCTCCGAGAAGACAGCACCGTGTCGCTGGTGGTGCAGGCGCTGCGCCGCAACGCCGAGCGCACAGACATCTGCTTGCTCAAAGGTAAACCCGGGTGGCGGGGCGCGGGCTGGGGTGTACACGTAGCGCGATTTGTCGGCCTGCGTCTTTAGTGGCCGAGGGAAGGAGTGACCGGTGGCTGCGGGAATCCCCCGCGCGCTCTCTGTGCGTGTTAGTGTGCACGGGCTTGCAAGGATTGTGCGAGTTTTTGTGCGCGTGTGAGAGCTTCCTAAGCCTTGGCGGACGACACCGGAGCGCTCCTTCCGTCACCCGCCGCACCCTTCTTGGCGATTCCGCGATTATTTACACTCACTAACGGTTTCTTGCCTCTCAAGGGGAAAGCTCCTCCCGTGCGCACGGCTCATCTGCTAAGTACTGGGAAGTGCCCCCAAGTACCACAGCGCGGGTGGGGACAGAATAGGCCTACTTGTTTGGCTTACCCCGGCTCTACACTACGTCCGATCCCGAACTCCAGAGGTGGGGTGGGGGGTGGGGGACGGTGAAGGAGTGTGGGCGCCGGGGGGGAGGGGGATCGACCCCGCCGGATCGATTTTGAAACCAGGCCTTGTTAAGTGAAACGCGGATCGGGTTGCAGACCTTGTGTGGAGCGATCTGTATCTCTTCTCCCGATGCTCGACTCGGAGGTCCGCCTGGGAGATGGCCAAGTTCCCCACCGCCCCGGCGCCCGGCTAAACCCTAGCTAGACCCGGGCTCCGGGAGCCGGAGGCGGGAGGATTGCATAGGTGCGGGACGCTAGACTGGGACCGTGCCTCTCCGGTTACGTAAATCCGGCCAGCGGAGTCTTAGGGTCTTTTGTTCTGACATAATTCTCGATTATCTGATGGTTTCTGCTTGATTTAAATGAACCCCGGAGAGACCTTTCCTCTTTGGAGGTGTCCGAGGGTGGTCTTGTCAAATCCAGATGTAGGAACAACCCAAAAGGACTGTGTCCCATCCAAGTAACTGGAAGGACGATGCGCCGGTCGCAGCCGAGCCCGCGGCCGCACCTGCCGGGACTTGCCCATCGGCCGGCGCCCCTCGCGCTGGGGAGCGGGCAGGGCCCTGGGGGCTGCCGCGCTGCACCCCTTGCTCCCGCCACAGCATTCCGCGCATTCTTCCGCTTTAGTCGGCTTCTCGCCTGCGAACCCGAGAGGCGTTTCTATCCCGGTCATCAAAGAGCCGCCGCGGTTCCTGAAGGCGGCCCTGGCCTCTCGCCCCCCCGCCCCAACCCCTTCCCTCCTAATCGGAGCTGTTCACTCGAGAGGAAGGGAGCTGGAGCGGGGGACGGAAACCTACCGTCCCCCACCCAACCGCCCCCTCGAAAAAGCACAACAAAACTGCTCAGTGCCGACAGGCCTGGTCTGCCCCTGGCGAACAGCGGGGGGCTTTGTTCTCGGCAGTTGTTTCCTGACCATTTGACCTGTCAGCTGCTGGGGAAATGCTGCTGTTGACCTTCGGTTGAACCACTAAGGCGATTTTGCTGATTTTTCTTTCTTTTTTCCGCTAGGGCCACCTTTTGCACCACCCTTTGAGCCAGCTCCCTTCCCTCCCCAGAGCGCCTTGAGAGAAAGTCCCCGGAAGGGGCTTTGACCCTAGGGACCGGCATCTAAGCCGGGGGCGCGCTGGGCGCTGGAGAAGGGTCTATCCCGCCTGCGCCCGAACGTGGAGCGGTGCCGAGGAGCCCCGCGCCGTGCTACCCCGGTGTCAAGTCACTGGTTAGACCACCGGCGTAGGTGGTCTGTGCTATTGTTTGAAGATGTCAAACAATCACCAGCTGGCGCTGGTGGGAAAGAGGAGAGAGAAAGTCCTCTGGGTAGGAAAGTCCCACTAGAGTGGGTCGGGGCTGCCCAGGATGTGTTCTGCGCTGAGCTGTCCCCCGGCTCCCGGTCCCCTTAATGTAGAGCCTGATTCGGGCGCCTTCCCTCCGGGGCACTGAACCGAGAAGCCTTCCTGCGGCGGGGCGAGGGCTGGCCTCTAGCCCCACGTGGAGTCTGGGTTTGTTTTGTTTTGTTGTTCTTCCTGAAAGCAATCTGGAGGGGCCCACCTTAGAACGGCAGCTCCGGGACCTTGGCCCCGCGCCTGGGAGAGAGGCTTGGTTTTAGGGTTTCCTCTCTGGGCTCGCGACCTCTCGCTGTCCCGGTGCATGCGGTCGGGAGAAGCGCCTGCGGATGAGCTGCTCCGCGTTGACGATTCAGGGAGAGAGGCAAGTGCTAATGTAAAGGCTGGGAATTGGCGGTCTCCGGGTGAAATGACAGCCCCGTGGCGGGTGGTGCTGACCCACGGAAAAGGGGCGATCTGAAAAAAGGGGTGCTGCTGTCTCCGGAACGCTCAGGTTTCTCCCCAGGCCTGCACTGCCTCCTGTTGTCTGCCCGGATGCCGGCAGGGAAGGCGACCCTTTGCATTTCAGAGTCAACTTCCTCTGAGATGACGGAGAATGTCCAAACCTGAGCGGCAGGTTTACTTCTCTCTCCGGGAACAGGCCCTGGAAGTAGCCAGGGGAGGTTCAGCTCTGTGTTCCTCGGGGAGAGGGAGCCTGCCCTGGGGAGCAGCAGCCTAAACTTGGAGATGGGGTATCTTTTAGCTTGTTCTGTACTAGTAGCAAAACATCTACGAAGCTAACGGGGAATATTCTCTGTACTTAGCTTTTCTGTTATGTGCGCTGAGCCCAGGTCATCTTAAACCCTGTTCCTGGTCCTTCCCTTTGCCTTCTAATGAAAAGGCATCCCCAGAGAGGGCAGAAAGAAAGTCTCTGTGCCCACACCCCACAGGAGAGATGCAGTCTGGGCAGGAAAGCAACGACTCCTAAGCCTCCAGAGACTGATGGCTTACTTGTGGAGAAGCCAGTGGAATGGAGGGGATGTTGGGATATCATGGGAGAGGTTCTCTGGGAGATGAGAGTTTATTTGGGAATATGGGGGGGGGGGGATTGGGGAACAAGGGAAGAAAAGGCCTCTTACATTCTCTTTTGTAAACATCTGAACTGAATAGGGGTTGGGACATTTGGTTCCCTCAGGAATTGTGCATTTTATTTTCCAGCTAATGGGAACTTATGTATGTTGTGTGTGGTGGTGAATGTGGAGTTAAAAGTGGGGAGGATATTAAACAAGTGAAAGATCCCATCTGCTGGTATCTGCCACGCTGCCGGGCAGGGGGTCAGTATAAAAACAGCAAGGTATTTTCAGATGTTCATCTGTCCTTCCCAGCCAAAGCCTATATAATTCTCCTGAGTTTTAAAATCTGATCATATATTTCTGCCATTGTGAAGGTAGCTGGTTACTCATTGCAGGTAGTTAATAACTAATTACCATAAACAATAGTTTAAATCAATAAAAGGCTTTACAGCCTTTAAATTTCTTGATACTAACCAAGTTATGCTGAAAGCAATAGGTGAAATCTCAGCAATAATTTCTACTCTTTTTGCTAGTAAAGAACACCCATTTGGGATAAACTTTTTTTCAGCTCATTTAATTTAAAATCCTTAAATACATGTTTAGGGACAGTTTAGAAATTTCAATTTTTCTGATTTTGTCACAGCACACATCTCCTTTTTCTCTCCATAAATCACTGGATTAGATTCAGATTCCCCTAGTCATTAGAGGGATCTAATGATTCCTTATCTTTATGGAAGTTAGTCTTCACCTCCCGTATTCCCCAAGTTAGGAATCAATCTGTTATGGAAAGAGATTTCAGGTATAAAGACATTACCTTACTTTGTACCTGCCTAAAATCCACCTCAGCTCATGACCTTAGTGTCTTCTTATTACGTTCTGACTTAAAAACGGTCCAGGGGCAGTTTTGAAAATTTGAGGGCATCAACTAGATATTCCAGTTCAGCCTGCCCCGTTGGAATTCATGTAAACTGTAGTCCCCAAACAAAATGGCCACTTTCTGCACCAATGAACAGTGGGGGTGGAAAGAAGGGGGTGGGCAGGTAGCAGCCCGGCCACTATCTTCTGTCTTTCCTCTCTCTGTCCCCAGTAGCCCATCCCAGTGCCCAGAAGTTCAGTGGCATAAACAGCATGGCCATGGGGGATGCTGAGGTTGCACTCCTCTTCCACCCAAAGAGAAAATGAACTATTTTTCTCTGCAAATATGACTCAATGCCCATACCAGTCTAGGTTTGGAAGTGTTGGAGTTTTGAAATGTTGGGCCCTAAAGATAATTTCCAACCACAACTATAGTTAAAGAATGACGGTGAATAAAGCCCACTTACTAGTTTTCACGTCACTTGAATTGGATGTGATCCAATCAACAAAAGTAACCAAAGATGCAGTGAGGCTAAAAATTTGTAAGTGGAAACTTGGTTATTAAGACCACCAAGCTTCCTTGGGCTTTTCTTGGGCTTGTCCTTGCTGATTTTGGGGGAGACAAGCTGCACCCACCATGAAGGCCGGCATGAGAAAGGGTGATCATTTTAAGAAGTCAAGATATTCCTTCAAAAAATCAGAACCTCTGCAGTGAGATAGCCAGTTTCCTTACTGGAAGGCAGTTCTCGGCTAACAAAGTGAAAGCATGACTGAAAGTAAGATTCACCCTCCAATGGAAGCCAGTTTATTGAAGGTAGCAGATGGCACAGAAGGGACCTGGAGGGAGTGCTACAAAACCCAGCCTGGTATGACCTTTCCCTGCAGGGGAAAAGGGACCAGCAGTCCCTGGGGAGAGAGACCCAAGGTGAAGAGAAGACCCTTAGGTGAGCGTTGACTGCTCAGTATTTGCATGGGGCTCACTAAGCCAATGCCTACCTACCTCTAGTGAATGTCTCCAAGGCAAATGACCTTCAGATGACCCCAGACTTTCTTCCTGAGCAACACTGACCTTGTATTGAGAAGACAGCCTGGGAGAGAAAAGGGTGGGAGCACCCTGATTGTGAAGAAGGGATGCTCTGAGCTTTGAAAGGGTAACAGGAAAAAAATGGACACCACATTGAGATTGTGACCATGGTCACCATCAAAAAAGTCAGTCCTGTGCACCACCAACCCCTTTAAGAGGCCTTTTATAGTGATATTGGTTTGCCCTGTGCAAAGCACTCTCACATACATTGGTCTACCCCTGCAGATGTGGGGGTGGGCAGCAGTGGAGAACATGGGCCAATGGGTTTTCATTTTCACTAACCTTTGAAAATTGCCTTGTTTGTGCAGGTATCAGAAAAAAAAAAGAGAGAGGAAAGAACATAGGAGCTGATCTATAGATACAGTTATTACTCAGAGTTGGGTGAAAATCATATTACTTTGTTTTTCCTAGATGCTCAAGTTTTAACATAAAGATGAGCAAATGACAGCTTTAAGAATAGAAAGTATATTATTAAATACAGATGGGGGCAACAGGTCAAAATTAATACGATGTCTCTTATGTAAATACATTCAACAGGATATAGAAAGAATGGGTCGGGATTAATTGGTGTATCTGTTAGGAAATTTTATTTGGGAGAAAGAAATGCATTTCATAGGCACCTGCTGCTTTACTGCCATTTTGCAAATGAATAGATCCCAGATGTTTATGATCACAGAATATTTGGAACCTAGAGGTCATATAGTCTAAAATCCTTACATTTTGAGGGTGGGAAAACGAGGTTTGAAAGGTGTGTTGGCTTGGAGTTATGTATCCCAGAAAGGCATGTTCTCAAAATCAATCCATTTCTGTGGTGTGAACCTATTGTGACTAGGACATTTTGATGAAGTTACTTCAGGTAAGGTATGGCCCAGCTGAATCAGGATGGGTCTTAACCCTATTACTGAAGGCCTCATAGAGAAGGCAATAAAGAGAGAAGCCACAGGGAGCAGCTAGGAGCTGGAAGTCAACAGAACCCAGAAGAGAAAGAAGACTCTGCCTTGTGTATCGCCATGTGGTGGAAAGGCCAAGGAACCCACAGATTGTTGGCCAGCTAGAAGATACCAACCCTGGGAAGAAACAAGCCTTCTAGACTCTGAAACCATGAGCCAATACATTCCTGTTGTTAAGCCAACCCCTTGCATGGTATTTGGTTTAGCAGCCAGGAAACTAAAACAGGAGGTAACTCCTAACTTGCTCTAGTTCCCAACTCCATCCGGGACTGGCACCCAGACCTCCTGTCTCCACGTGTTCCCCTTGTACACCTGTAGGAAGCACTGAGTAGAGCCCAACCCCTTTGTATACCAGGGGAATAAGCTTTCCCTTTCATCGGTTTTGGATAAAACTTGGTGTTCTAAATCTATCTCTTACCCAAAGGGCTGTGGATATGGTACTTGCACAGATTTGGGGATAGGTAGGAGGTACTGAAGAGAAGAAATCTTAGGCACCATGTTAGTAAGAAATTTACATCATGACCTAGCATACAACATCTATGCCTGAAACAAAAGCTCCATGCAATTATACTCTAATTAAATGTAACACATTCTAGTAGTTTCTATTCTATTGTGTTTCTTCCTTTTTAAATTACTAATGATGACTCCTCAATGACAACCCGTGATTAGGAAACTATGGAAAGGAGCAGAGGTTGGTGAAATGTCAGCAGTGCCCCGCTAAGTTCCTTTCTGTGTTTGCACAGAAATTATGTCTCCATTTGATGAAGCCAGCAGGCAGTGCTCTGAGGACAGGGCCCCCAGGATGAGGTGAGGGGTTAGGTCGGTTCCCGACAGCAAGTTACGGAGTCTGGCTTTGAGCTGCTGGACTGGAAGCTGGTCCGGCTGTTACCTGGCTGGGCAGCCACAGGCAGGTTCCTTGCCTGCCCTGCACCTCAGTTTCCTGTTATGTAAAATTTGAACAAATCATGCCTGTGCCGAAAGAGCCTGCCATAGAGTAAGCATCCTTATTGGCGGTTAGATTTTTGTTAGCATGGATGCCCTTGACATACCTAGAGATGACTTACTGGTGTGTGGCCTGGTGGAGTCGGACCCCAGCCCTTTGTTCCAAGTGGTTGGTCGCTGCTAATTTATACATTTATACTCATCCATCTTCCACCTTGAGGGCGCCCTCCGGTGACCATCATTGTGCATTGCACTTCTCCTTGGTCCTGCCTGGATGAAGCTTGTTGGTCCACCAGAAGGTACAACCAGCCACAGGCCTGCGAAAGCTTAGTTGTAGCTCAGAAGGCGGGGGGGGGGGGATGAGGGGGGGTGGGGTGGGGGGAACCTCTCATGTTGTCCCGAATCTTCTAGCTTGCAGCCCTTAAGCCAATCTGCTTCTTCACTTAGCTCCATTTTGCTTGCTCTTTAAAGAATCCACAGAGGGAAACTGGAATCTTAGTCATCACTTTTCTGCTCCATCCTAATGGTGTCTTTTCCAGACCCTTCTGTCTCTTCATCCTGTTATGAACAGCCTGGGGGAGGTGACGCACAGCCCCGGGCCCCCCTCAAGCCCAATCTGGCCTTCTCCACCTCCTGGGTGACCCTCCATCCTGACCACTGAGTCACCTGCTCTCCCCGGATCCCTTGCCCTGCTGTGGTTACAGCTGGCTCTGCATCTCTCAGCCATGGTTCTGCTGCACTAACCTCATGACTGACCCAGGAGGCAGCAAATGTTGATGACTCTGGAGGGAATGTGGGGTTCAGGAGGTGAGGTACCTTCCATTCCTCAGTCTACTGCTGGGTCTCAAGACTGCAACTGGAAGAGATTGATAAAGCCCAGGAAAAGGAGGCTGTGAAAGTCTGGGAAGTTGCCAGGATGAAAAGTCCTTCTTTGATCTTTGAAGCTCTCCGATTAGGAATCCATTTAGTGTAGGTGCCAGGAAAGGAAACCTCGTTCTTTGTCTCCTGGAGGCCCAGTGCCAAGGACTGTTTGAAGCAGTCCTTGCAAGCACTCTGCAAGGTGGGCATTAATCACATTTTATGACTGGCCCCAGGTTGCACAGCTGATGATTCCCTGATGCACAGGGCTGGGATGCAAAGCCCGCCTTTGACTTGACTGCAAAGCCTGTCTCTTTCCACAGCGTCGGTCTGTCCTGTACCTTCTCAGCAGTGGAACGGACATTATCTCCACCACTCTGAGCCTCCTCCCATTTGTGCTGCCTTTGGGGGTGCTGCTCCTCGGTGACCTTGGAGCCTGGCCCTGCCCCTCCTACCAGTGGCCCCATATTTACCTTTTGGAGTCCAGCTTATCTGCCTGTCTGGGTGATGAGCTTCTGGATGGCCAGCACGCATATCTGAAATTTCTTTTCAAAAATATGTTTTAATAGCGTGACTTAGAAGTTCTAGGATCATTTTTGTTAGTTAAAAAAAATTCAAATCTTATGGAAGCATATAGAGTAACAAGTGATGGCTTTTTATACAGGGGTTCAACAAGGGTTTGTCCATTGATGCATTTCTCCAAAGCATGTAGTTCTCTCCACAGTTCCTGTCCCAGAGGCCTTAGAGTGTTTGGCTAATGACTTTTGCTGGCCACTCCCAGCATACTCTCTTCACTGCCTTTTGGGTAGCAGTGCTTGTTGCCTTATGAGAAAAGTGGACAGATGGGGTTACAAGGGGAGGAGGGGTGCCCTGTGATGAGGCAGCAGTGCCGCCCTCTCCAGCAGGCCTTCCATGCAAGGATGCTGCCTTATGACTCAGCTGGAACAAAGGGCCATGACCAGAGATCCATTTATATCCTGAGGAACGGAGTGGAAGGAATAGAGGAGCTTCCGGTCAGAGAGGAGAAAATGTGTGCCCTGTTTCTCTAAGCTTTATATCACAAAGATTCATTTTCCCTCTCCCAGCAGTAGCAGGAGGCAGTAGTTTCTAGAGACAGAATTTGGGGTAAGTAATTGACTAACCATTGCAGGTCTGCACATTTTGGTGATCACCGTGAAAACATACATAGGGAATATAACGATTTAAAGGTTCTACCTGCCTACATGACTTCGGCCAACTTGTCATTTTAGTCCTTTGAATGGATCTGTTAGAGTGGTTGTTCCACAACCTACAAGCCCAACTAAATGGACTTAGAGTCAATGTTTGGTCCTACAGAAACGACAAAATAAGAATAAGAGTAAAGCCAAATACTGATGGTCGTTTTTGTAAGTTACCCCCAAAGAAAATCCCAGAGATCATGAGCTATTCGGAGACAGAAGGCTTGAGCGTGTCCTGGAGCGTGTTCCCTGCCTGCCTCTGCCTGCGCCTCTGCCTACTCCCACCTGCACATTTCCGGCGTTAGCTGTTACCAATCCCCATAAGTCGCTGTTGGGTCTTTTTTATTTGAAGACCTGCGTTCCCCGGAAGATGATCCCCACAGACAGCTATTCCAGGGCTTAGCAACTCCCAGGTCAGGAAATCCTTCCTTACCTGCATGTAGCAAGAGGGATTTATTGAGATTTAAGCCCATTTCCTCTTGTTTTGACCCCTTGTTGATGGAACAGCTGTCCCTGAGGCCGTACAATTGGACTCTGCTCCACTGCTGATGTCCAGAAAGGCTAGTGCCAGGGTCATTTTCTTTCTCCATTTTCTCCCCATTGGAGAACCTTCCCAAAAGCAGGGTTTGGGGAAGGGATGGCATCTTGGCAGGTCCCAGGGCACAGCAGCAGGCTGTTTAGTGCTCCCGGAAGCCCACCCTGGCCTTTCCTTCTTCCCCCAGGAGCTACTCTCTGTATGCTCCCTGCACACCTTTCTTTGTGTGTCTTCATCCCAAATCTGATTGTCATCCCTCAAACTTTCCTGATGCCCACCGCATCCTTCTAGGCTTCAGCATGAAGCGCTGGCCAACGTGGGCTCTGCACCTCTGGAAAATTCTCTTCAGCCATTGTTTCTGCACCTACAGTGCCACCCAGTGGCAAAATCAGAGCCAGCCCGCCCCAGTTTCCTCATCTCTCTGCTCTTGGGTAGGACTCCGTCAAGTTCTTTCTAGCTTTCTGCTGGGTTAGAGACCCCAGCCCATTAACCTGAACATCTTTGTCCTTTACAGGTGGCTATGAGAGATTTTCCTCTGAGTATCCAGAATTCTGCTCCAAAACCAAGGCCTTGGCGTCCATCCCGCCCCCTGTGCCCCCAAGCACTGCAGAGTCCTTGGATCTGGGCTGCAGCTCCTGCGGAACCCCCCTGCATGACCAGGTAGATGCCCGGTCCCCCGTGCTAGGGGGTGAGGGGCTGGGGCAAGAGGGGTGGGCCTCCTCTTTGAGTTCTGCTTTTTTTTTTAAAGACTTTGAATGCAGTGCCTGGGTTTGGGGAGGATGTGGTGAATCCTGAGTATTGGGTTGGGATGTTAGGTAGAGTCCCTTATTCCCCAGATTTCTACCTCCTCTCTTTTATCCCCACATCCCTTAAAAAAAAAAAAAGACATTACTCCCAAGGCTCCTGGTTTAGACTTAGGTGCAGACAAGTGAGAAGGCCTCCTGGAAGTTGTCAGTGTGAGGAAGCTGAGAGAACACCCTTCTCTGGAGTGGGCCTGTGTGCAGAAGTCCACAAAAAGTCAAGTTGTCCCCTACATAGGTGCCAGATGTGAATGCCAAATGGACATCAGCAGTCAACCAACCCTCCCAGCACAGGCCGCTGCAGTTCATACAAGCCCATCCCTTGCAACCCTTTCATTTAAATGGAGGAGGAGTGAATTTATGGGGTACAGCAACCTGCTCCCCTAACCCCAGGTCACTTGTATTTAACTGACTCTGAAAGTGACATTGCTTTAAACTGACTGCCTCAGCTTGCCAGGACCCTCCTCTTGTCTGTGAGGCCAAGATGGCCTCATGTGCTAAGTGAAGACGTGTCCAACTAATCTCAGTCCCACAACAAATAGCTCGATGATCAACAGGTGTAAACTCTAAATGTCACAGACAGTGTAGCAAGGCTAGCGTGGCATCTGCTGCCTCAGGTGTCATGGGAAGGTGGGCTGCTCTAACCAGCAGGTGGGGCCACCAAGGTTCTGCCTGGCCCTTGGTTCCTCTGCTCATGGGCAGGGCATAGCATAAGGCTGGAGAAGACCCTCTGGGCCTTCTCTTCTCCACCTTGAGCCTGAAAGCCAGGAGCTCTGGGAGGATGATGGGGGAAACCAGAAGGTTCTCCACAGTGCCTGGGAAAGCCCACCTCAGACTAGCTCCCCTCTCCCCATCCCTGGTGTCCTGGCCCTTTACCTGGCAGCCATTCACTCATGCTTGGGGACCTTTGTTTTCCTTTTCTGGTGCAGGGAGGGCCCGTGGAGATCCTTCCCTTCCTCTTCCTCGGCAGCGCCCACCATGCCGCCCGGAGGGACATGCTGGACGCGCTGGGCATCACGGCCCTGTTGAATGTCTCCTCGGACTGCCCGAACCACTTTGAAGGACACTACCAGTACAAGTGCATCCCCGTGGAAGACAACCACAAGGCTGACATCAGCTCCTGGTTCATGGAAGCCATCGAGTATATTGGTAGGTTGGCCCTGCCTTTGGGTTCCCAGGTCAGACGGCCGTGGTGTAGGAGCATGTGAGGGAGTTGCTGGTATCAGATGCATGCAGGAAGAACTTCGGAGACACGGTGTCCAGGGTGGAACCGCAGCCCCTCTTCCTCAGGAGGAAGGCTTGCCCACTGGGAGGTGTGGGAGCAGAGAAAGGAACTTCTACACCCCACACTGTTAGCTTCCCATCAGAACCCATGACCTGCCCCCTCCATGGCTCCAGATGCCTAGATGACAAGGCCTTTTTGGATGGGGAAGAAGGAAGAGATGGGGAAGCTCTGTTTTTGTTTCTGCAAATGGACATCCTTGCATGCATGTGGAGGTTACACTGGCTCTAATATGTGGTTTTCCCAAATGTAATGTTCTTGTTTGGTTAAGTCCCACATACACCCTAGCAGGGGATGGGCTTCCTGGTCCTCAGCCGAGGGTGGTCAGTGGGAGCGCCCCATCTTCCAGCCCTTCCCACATTCTCTCCCCACCCCCTGCCCTGGGGTGAGTGGAGGTCAGGAAGGCGGGGCCTGCTCATGGTGTCATGCGCTCTGCTCCAGATGCGGTGAAGGACTGCTGCGGGCGAGTGCTGGTGCACTGCCAGGCCGGCATCTCGCGCTCAGCCACCATCTGCCTGGCCTACCTGATGATGAAGAAGAGGGTGAGGCTGGAGGAGGCCTTCGAGTTCGTCAAGCAGCGCCGGAGCATCATCTCGCCCAACTTCAGCTTCATGGGGCAGCTGCTGCAGTTCGAGTCCCAGGTCCTGGCTACGTCCTGTGCTGTTGAGGCCGCCAGTCCGTCGGGGCCCCTGCGGGAGCGGGGCAAAGCCACCCCTACCCCCACCTCGCAGTTCGTCTTCAGCTTCCCGGTGTCGGTGGGTGTGCACGCGGCCCCCAGCAGCCTGCCGTACCTGCATAGCCCCATCACCACTTCCCCCAGCTGTTAGAGCGGCTCCCGGAACCCCCAAAGCCAGATGCGTGCGCTCCCGGCGAGGGTTGGGTGGGCCAAGCGTGCGCAGCAATCCGGGACTGCCCAGCCGCGGGGAGGTGGCCAGGGGCAGGTGGCCGAGATCTTCTCATGTCTCCGCCAACCGCAGGGCCAGCTCGAGCTGCAATAAGCGACCTTGAAGACATATTCAAAGCAAACAAACAAAACATTCCAACTTAGAGCAATAACGGCTGCCTCAGCGGCCGGGGGAATACCTTGGTTTGGTTTGCATCAGTTTTACTTTTTAAGATAGACATTTCTTACCTCATTTTTTAAGCAGTAAGGCTTGAAGTTATGAAATCCATAGGTCTTGACAAATGTGCCCAACCAGTTTAGTTTTGTTTTCTTGGGGTGGGGGTGGGGGTAAGGGGGGCAGCAGAGGGATAAGAAGAAATCAAGTTTCCCAGAAGTGCCTGGTTTTGTGTTCTTGTTCCTTTTTTCGTTGTTGTTGTAGTTACAGGAACTTTTGTTTTTTAAAAGAAATCTTTTACGACACGGTTTTCGTTTCTGAGTCACCATGAGGTGAATGATTATGCTTAATAAAAGTATTTATTAAGAATTTTAAGAATTTTCTCAGAGTCTGTAATACCAGGAGCCTAGTGACAGAGTGGATTTAGAATATATTTATGCTGGCATCAAACCATGGAGCACAGTAGTATGCAGATGTGAAAGCAGCTAGAAACTTGATGATTTCTCCTAAGTAGGGGTGGATTGGCATGAGATCCATTTGCATTTGTTGCTCTGAGAAGCGGGCAGTGTGGAGTGCGAGGAGGGAGCAAGGACAAGGATGACTTGTTAATCCTTTCAAAGCTGGTTTCTGGGCACATAGACCACTGAAGCTACTTTAAATCACAATACAACCTTTTCTCTCCAATGATGAATAATTCAATTTGGGGTGGGAGGATTTGTTTCATAGGCTACCTAAGACCCGTCTGTCACCTGTGATGAATGCTACATCATATATGGTGCTTCTGGAAAATTAGGTGCCATTTGGCTTTTCCAACAGCAAATCAATCATTGGGCAAGACCATTGGGGAAACCAGCTGACTAGAGACATAACAAAAATGAATCCTTTGGTAAGTTGCAGCACCAGCTTTTAACCCTTGCATAAATCTGAGTGTTTGAAATGAAGGACACCAACAGATGCTTGCATCCTTCACATTCTTGGCTTAGGTGAATATTTTCATATCCTCTTTTGGATAAAAAGAGGCGAGTGGACACCACTTTCTGGTCTCCTTGAGGTCTGAAAAGCCAGGAGAGTGTCAGTGAAAGGGGTGGGGGTGGGGGGGTCAAGGCAGGCTCCTTACAAAGATGCTGGCTATTCTCAGGAGCCATTATAGGATCCTTTCTGGGGATAATGCCATTTAAAGAGGCCCTTCCAGATGGAGGAATGGCTTTTAGAGGGAGAAAGATACATTTTTTTGTGGGGTGGGGGTGGGGGTGGGTGGGGGAGGGAAGAGGGAACAAGCTACATGTTACTTGATGTGTAGTATTGTGGAGCTGTGTTGTTATGGAGTGCCAGATTAGAGGTAAATGCAAACTTGTCTAGAAACGAGAGCATGATTTTTTCGTTGTTTGTTTGTTTTAGCCCCTTGAGAGTCTAGATCTAAATGAACATTCTTGCTCATCCCTAAGTAACTTCAAGTCTCGATGTCAGAATAGTGTTGGAAGGCTTTCTCATCCTGACATCCCGGGCAGGACCAGGTTCGTTACATTTCTTGCCATGAACCATGAACCTGTGTCGGCATCGTCAGTCCTGCCTTTGTCAAGCCCTGCCTCTGGGTGAGGCCAGAGTTCCTGCTTCCTGCTTTTAGAAAAGCCAGAGACTCCCTCCTTCCCCTGGGAGCTGCTTGGCTGAATAGTTAAGGGTGGGGCATGGAAGGATGACAGGCCTTGGACAATGGACCCATTTAGAGACAGCACAATTGGACATTCCCACATTTTCCTTGATTCCTGGAAGTCCGTACATGTTTTGTGATGAATGAGGTCAGATGGGTCCTGCAGCTGAAAAAGCTCTGGATTCCAGCAGTAGACAAGGCGTAGAGGAGGGGCCGTTGGGGTGGGGGAAGGAGGCTGGAACACAGCTCAGTTATTATGGAATGAGTGTCCATTTGCCAAAAACTATGCATCCTCCTTTCCTAGACTGGGATTTCAACCACGTGGACAGTTGGGACTCTGGGCTAGCTCAGACAAATCTCTGCCCTGCTTTCCAAATCAAGTTTTCTACCACCATGTGAAACAACTGTTTATAAAGCCATTTTCTCTGTACTCAACAATAGCATGAGTCCCCAGATTCCTAGGAATAATGTAGGTTAATTGATTTGATTGGGAAGGGGTGCTTTGTTGTTCTCACTTGAGAAACCTAATTGACGTTTTGGAATAGCACTAAGGAAGGCCAGATCACAAGGTCGATCCACATGAGCATTTCTCCCATGTAATGATTTCTGTGTAATGGCCAGAAAGCGTTGCTATTTTCACTGGTTGATAACCAGTGAAGTTATCACAAGTTACTATCTTTGCTGCTGGTTCCAAAAGGCAGTAGGATCATCGGCTATTGTATAAGAGGCTGGAGAATGCTGCTGATTGCCCCCAAGAATCTTGTCTGTCCCAAGGTGTTTGTGGAGGACGCTGGGATCACAGACCCAACTCATACCCTGAGTAATGTTAAGTTGAGGCCATGTGAGCAGATTGCTAAGGGCCCAGTTTCAGTCATTCTCTCCTGAAGCCACTTTTCTCAGGTGCTCATTGCAGCCAGATTCCAGAGAGTTTTCATTACGTTCAGGAAGTCGTGAGGATATTTTTTTTTTTTTTTTTTTTTTAAAGAGAGAGGGAGGAAGGGAAGGAAAGACAGAGAGAAGGAAGGAAGGATGGAAGGAAGGAAGGGAGGAAGAAAGGGAAACATCTTTAAACATTTTCTTGTTTTTATTATATTTTGTTTGTTTGTTTTTTACATGGGCTGGGGCCGGGAATCGAACCGGGGTCCTCCGGCATGGCAGGCAAGCACTCTTGCCCGCTGAGCCACCGCGGCCCGCCCCGTGAGGATATTTTTGAAATCCTGGGGAAGGTGGACAGAAGAAGGTAGGATGGTTGATTCAAAAGTGCTGGGAAGGGGCTAGAGAGAGGATCACAAAGTCCTCAGTGGTGTATCCCGTGGCTGCCCATTAGAATTACCTGAGGAGCCTTTGAAACACCTGACTATCCCAGACCCAGGCATTGGTAGGTCTCAGAGTTCTCCAGGTACTTTTAATGTACAGCCAAGTTCTGGAGACAGCCTTGTTTCTGCATGGCAAGGTTCCTTAGTAACACAGCCAGCTTGTCCCAGGAACTACAGCCATGATTTTGTCACTGGCTCAGCATGACTGAGAGACAAGGTAGTCTCCCTCGGCAAGTCCTCAAGGCGCATGAGACCCCCATTTGAATGGGGCACCCTTTTCTTGCTCCTTGAAAGTCACCCATCTTCCATGGAACATCTTTAGGTAACTCAATCCAGTGTCTACATGTCAATGTTTTCCTTGAAGCTTTCATTGTCCCATTGAGAAAAGATGGGGAGCCTCACCTCTTTGAAGGTTCTCCCACCCCCAAGAGTACCCAGTCCTTCCTTAGAGCTTGTCATACAAGGAAGAGACTTCTTAAAAGACAGAGCAATGCAATAACTGTACCTTTTGTAAATAGGCTCATCTTTCAGAGTGATGTCATTTCTACATTTGATAATGCCTGTATTTCTGTAGGATGTATATAGTTTAGGGGAATTCTTTGGTTTTGTTTTTTTTAGAAAAGTCAACATGTCTGTTTTTATTTATTGCTTGAAAAAGATCATTGGAAGTAAAATAAATACATTTTTAACCACCTGTGGCTTGAGTTATCATTTCTTTGAAAACTGGCCTGCTGGTTTGTGACTTAGAGGGGAGTGAAAGAAGAACTGGGTCATTAAATAAGCCTGTGTGCCTGGTACCATCTGCAGTGGAGACTGGTTGGTAAAATCAGCAGGCATATTGCTGCTCCCTGAACATTGCTCAAGGAAGGTGAGGGGAGGATGCTGTGACTATGCTCTAAGAGCAGAGAAATGGAACAGAAAGAACTGATGACAATAAGAGCTAGGGAGTGCCATTCATCTGAGAATCTACCAGATGTCAAGCCCAGGTTGTGGGTATCAGGAGGGCTCCTCAGTAGGAGAGACCAATCTTAGTCTACATACATGTGATTGGTGCTGTTAAGAAGAGAATGTACAAGGAATGATGCTACTGGCACCCCCACTAGGGCTAACCAGGAGGCCCAGCCTGACCAGATTGAGGAAATTTTGCTGGGATCATGGAAATAAGCAATATGCTTCAAGTCATATTGGAGAAATAAACTGCCAGAAGAGCTTCTATAGGTCAGTGGTTCCCAATGCTGATCTATGGTTCTCCAGGGTTCTACTGATTATTGCAAATTTCCCAAATTGTAAACCAAAAATAATATTAGTAGACATGCATACCCAGTGTATTACGATTATTTGACATTGTTCTGGAAACACTAGCCAGTACAACTGGCAAGTGAAATGGGGTATACAGATTGAAACGTGGGAGGCCAAATTATTTTCAGATTTGTGCCTGGGAAGTTCAAGGAAATCAACTGAAAAACTAGGAATCAAGAGACTGGTAAATGGATTGATAATAAAATTAATATGAAAAAATCAAAAGCTTTCCTATTTGAAAATAGAATTATTTTATACTTCTTAAAAATAGAAGATCTCATTGACAATAGCAACTTGAAATACCTACAGTGAGCTTTACCCAAAATGGGCGGGGCCTATGTGATGGACTGAATGAAGCCTACCAAGGGGCACATGGGGACACTTGGAAAAAGCAGACAGACATACTGTATTCTTGGATAAGAAGACTTAGTCCTGAAAAGATTTTATGCATATATTAACTTGTGTGTTTAATGTGATTGTAATTAAAACACCAACAGTAACATGGCAAATTGATCCTGAATTTCACCTAGAGGAATATGCAGAAATAGCCAGGAAACGTGAAAAAAATAACAGAGGGGAGGGAATCACAAGGGGGAAGGTGGGAAAGATTTATATTCCTTTGTATTGTGCAGCTATCACTATTGAGATAAATAGTTTAGATGTTTTTTT
The DNA here is from genome assembly GCF_023851605.1 of Tamandua tetradactyla. Taxonomy (NCBI): domain Eukaryota; kingdom Metazoa; phylum Chordata; class Mammalia; order Pilosa; family Myrmecophagidae; genus Tamandua; species Tamandua tetradactyla. The sequence continues at coordinate 14,493,038 of NC_135352.1, forward strand.
TTTTTACTAGTGATTCTTGGGCTCACCTAAGACATTGAGTCAGAGACTCTATAAACTCCAAGTGATTCTGACTTAAAATCCAGTTCAGAAATGTCTGATAAAAGGTATGTGAATCCCCCTTCTAGTCAATCCTTTCCCATTGTATCAACCCACATAATTGTTCAGATTACTATCACTGCTTAACAATTTACCCAATAACTTAGTTGAGTAAACTAACAAAAATTTTATTTTGCTCCTCAGTTTTTTTTATTAGGAACATGGGAAGGGCCCTGCTGACTTCCTGCTTGGGCATTTCTGATATGGATGCAGTTGGGTTGGCTGGGGCTGCTGTATCTGGAGGCCATGAGATTGGTTGTCCAACATGGCTAGCTTACGCCACCAATAGTAGATGCTGACTAGTGGCTGAGTCCCTCGCACAGTGGACTTACCATAGTCAGCTTTCTCCCCTGGCAGATCAGAGCTCCAATGTGCATGCTCCAACCAACAAGGTGGAAGCTACACCCCCTTTTATGACTTAACTACAGAGTCACAGAGGACCACATGCCCTGCCCTCTTTGGGCTGAAGGACTTTCAAGGGGAGAGGACACAGATCTCTGTCTCTTGACAGAAGGAATGCCAAAGAAACTTTGTAGCCATTTTTGTTAAAACTACCACGAAGAAATGAGTAGTTTTACATTTGAAAATGTAAGCTTCACCTCTAACCCAGAGACATTTGCCATCTAAGTTGAGATCTCATCTAAGTATCTAAACTTCTGATGGGGCTTTGGCATATTGTGTTACAGAATGCTAGTCTTCAAAAGAAAAATGAATATGTGGCCCAGTCAAAGGAACAAACTAACACTTCAAATGAGATACAGGAGTTGAAACAACTAATTAATCGTAAAATCAAGTCAACAAGTTGAGGGAAGCTGTGGCAAAAGAAATTAGGTATATAAAGAAGGCATTGAATGACCATAAAGAAGAACTTGAAAGCTTGAAAAAACAAATGGCAGAACGTACAGGAATGAAAGACACAAAGAAGAGAAAAAAGCCACAAGGGAGATGTAAAAGAGCAGTTTTGAAGAGGTAGAAGAAAGAATTAACTAGAGGACAAGACATCTATAGATAGGGAAATTAATGGAAAAATATGAGCAGGGTCTGAGAGAATTAAATGACAATATGAAGTGCATGAATAGACATGTTATGGGTGTCTCAGAAGGAGAAGAGAAGGGAAAGGGGGAAGAAAGAATAATGAGGGAAATGATCACTGAAAAATTTACATCTCTTCTGAAAAGACATAAAATCACAGGCCAAAACAGTGCAGCATACCCCAAACAGAACAGATCTGCATAGACCTACTCCAAGACACTTAATAATCAGATTGTCAAATGTCAAAGGAAAGCAGAATTCTGAAAGAAGCAAGAGAAAAGCAATCCATCACATACAAGGGAAACTTAATCTGAATATGTGCAGATTTCTCAGCAGAAACCATGAAGGTGAGAAGGCAGTGATATATTTAAGATTCTGAAAGGTAAAAACTGCCAACCAATCATTCTATACTTGGCAAAACTGTCCTTCAAAAATGAGCTAGAGTTTAAAATATTCTCAGACAGACAGTGAGAGAGAGTGTGACTAAGAGACCAGCTACATAATGAAAGCAAGGGTTAAGGAGTATGGTATATATAATCTTTTTTTTCTCTGTTTTCATTTTATTTCTTTTTCTGCTGTCTTTTTATTTCGTTTTCTGAATTGATGCAAATGTTCTAAGAAATGATGAATATGCAACTAAGTGATGATATTGTGAATTACTGGTTATATATGTTGATGTTTTAGTTCATTTGTTAAACTTTTTTAAATTAATAAATAAATTTTAAAAAAAAAGAGAGACCAGCTATAGGAAATCTAAAAAGAGCACTACAGGCACATAGGAAAAGACAGGAGAGTGAGGTCTGAAGAAGAGTATAGAAATGAAGACTATCAGTAAGGGTAAAAAGAGAAAAACAAACAAACAAACAAAAACAAGATATAACATGTAAAGTCCCAAAGAAAAAAATGATAGAAGAAAATACTGCCTTTATAGTAATAACATTAAATGTTAATGGATTAAATTCTCCCAATGAAAAGACATAGACTGGCAGAATAGATTAAAAAACAGGGCATGTGTATATACTGTCTACAATATATTCACTTTAGACCCAAGGACAAAACTTGTTGGAAGTGAAAGGTTGGAAAAAGATATCTCATGAAACAAGAACCAGAAAAGAGCAGGGGTAGCTCTTCTAGTTTGCTAGCTACTAGCAGTATACTAGAAATGGAATGGCTTTTAAAAAGGGGAATTTAATAAGTTGCTAGTTACAGTTCTAAGGCCAATAAAATGTCCCAATTAAAACAAATCTATAGAAATGTCCAATCTAAGGCATCCAGGGAAAGATACCTTGGTTCAAGAAAGCTGATAAATTTCAGGGTTTCTCTCTCAAATGGAAAGGCACATGGTGAACACAGTTAGGGTTTCTTTCTCAGCTGGAAGGGCACATGGTGAACACAGAATCATCTGCTAGCTTCCTCTCTAGCTCCCTGGGACACATTTTCTTTCTTCATCTCCAAAAGTCACTGGCTGGTGGACCCTGCTTTGTGGTGCTGTGGCATTCTCTGCTCTCTTAGATTCTCTTGGTTTCTTCAAAATGTTTCCTTTTTTATAGGATTCCAGTAAACCAATCAAGACCTACCTAGAATGGATGGAGATATAATCCACATAGTCCAGTTTAATGATCACTCTTGACTGAGTCATATCTCCAGGGAGATGATCTAATTAAAGTTTCAAACATACAGTACTGAATAGGGATTAGAAGAAATGGTTGCCTTTACAAAATGGGATTAGGATTAAAATATTATAGGATTATAATGGGATTAGGATTAAAATATGGCTTTTCTAGGGTACATACATCCTTTCAAACCAGCATGGTAGCTATACTAATATCTGAAAAATTAGGTTTCAAATGTAAAAACAAATAAAAGGAACAATTCATCAAGAAGACATAACAATCAAAAATATTTATGCACCAAGCCAGGGTGCCCCAAAATACATGAGGCAAACACTGACACATTGAAGGGAAGTACACCACAATAATAGTTGGAAACTTCAATACACTTCTCTCATCAATGGATAGAACATCTAGACAACGTATCAATAAGGAAATAGAGATTTTGAATAATACAATAAATAAGATAGATTTAATAGACACATACAGAACATTATACCCCTCAGCTGCAAGATAAACATTTTTCTCAAGTGCTCATATTATTCTCCAGGAGAGACCACATGTTGGGTCATAAAGCAAGTCTCAATAAGTTTTAAAAGATTGAAATTATAAAAAACTTCTTGGGTCATAATGGAATGAAGTTGGGAATCAATATTATGCAGAAGGTGAGAAAATTCACAAATATATGGAGGCTAAACAACACAGTTACACAACCAGTGGATCAAGAAAGAAATTACAAGAGAAATCAGTAAATATCTCAAGGCAAATGAAAATGAAAACACAACATATCAAAGCTTGTGGGATGCAGCAAAGGTAGTGCTGAAAGGGAAATTTACTGCCCTAAATGTGTATATTAAAAAAGAAGAAAGAGCAAAAATCAAGTTATTAACTGATCACCTGGAGGAACTAGAGAAAGAAATGAACCCCAAAGCAAACAAAAGGAAAGAAATAACGAAGGTTAGAATGCAAATAAATGAAATTGAGAATATAAAAACAATAGAGAGACTCAACAAAACCAGAAGTTGGTTTCCTTGAGAAAATTAATAAAATCAATGAACCCTTAGATAGGCTGACCAAAAAACAGAGAGAATGCAAATAAATATAATCAGAAATAGGAGAGGGGACATAACTACAAACCTTGCATAAATAAAGGATATAATAACAGGGTACTATGAGCAACTATATACTAATAAACTAGACAACATAAATGAAATGGATATCTTCTTAGGAAAGTATGACCCACATTGACATGAGAAGAAATAGAAGACCTCAACAAACCAATCGCAAGTACAGATATTGAATCAGTCATCAAAAAGCTCCCAAATAAGAAAAGTCCAGAACCAGATTGCTTCACATGTGAATTCTACCAAGTGGTCAAGAAACAATTAATACCAATAAAGCTCAAATTCTTCCAAAAAAAATTGAAGAGGATGGAAAGATAACTGATTCTATGAAGCCAACATCACCCTCATACCAAAGTCAGACAAAGATACTATAAAGAAAGAAAATTACAGACCAATCTCTTCAATGAATATAGATGAAAGAAAAAATCCCTCAACAAAACACTCACAAATTGAATCCAGCAGCACATTAAAAGAATAATACACCATGACCATGTGGTATTTATTCTAGATATGCAAGGATGGTTCAACACAAGAAAATTAATAAATGCAGTACACCACATCAATAAATCACAGTGGAAAAAACACATGATCATCACTATTGATGCAGAAAAAGCATTTGACAAAATTCAACATCCTTTCTTGATGAAAACACTTCAAAAGATAGGAATAGAAAGAAACTTTCTCAACATAATGAAGGGAATATATGAAAAACCCACAACTAACATCATGCACAATGAGGAAAGACTGAAAGCTTTCCCTCTGAGATCAGGAACAAGACAAGGAAACCCATTGTTGCCACTGTTATTCAACATTGTGCTTAGAAGCTCTAGCTAGAGCAATTAGGCCTCCAAAAAAAAAGGCATCTCATTGTTTGCAGATGACTGATAGTATATGTAGAAAATCCTGAAAAATCTACAGCAAAGCTACTAGAGCTAATAAATGAATACAACAAGGTGGCAGGGTACAAGATCAACACCCAAAAATCAGTAGTGTTTCTATACACCAGTACTGAGCAATCCAAGGAAGAAATTAAAAAAAAAAAATTCATGTACATTAGCGACCAAAACAATCAAGTATTTTGGAATAAATTTAACCAAGGCCATAAAAAACCTATACACAGAAAACTATAAGAAATTGCCAAAATAAGTCAAAGAAGACCTAAATGGAAGGACACACCATGTTCATTGATTGGAAGACCAAATGTAGTTAAGATGTCAATTCTACCCAAATCAATTTATAGATTCAATGCAATGCCAACTAAAATCCTAACAACTTACTTTGCAGAAATAGAAAAAAACAATAACCAAATTATTTGGAAAGACAGGGTGCCCTGAGTAGTTGAAAATATCTTGAGAAAGAGGAATGAAGTGGGAGGCTCACATTACCTGACTTTAAAGCATATTACAAAACTATAGTGGTCAAAACAGCATGGTAGTGACATAAGATAGATATATTGACCAGTGAAATTTGACTGTTCAGAAATAGACCCTTTCATCTATGGACAACTGATCTTTGATAAGGTGGACAAGCCAACTCAACTGGAACAGAGTAGCCTCTTCAATAAATGGTGTTTGGAGACCTGGCTATCCATAACCAAAAGAATGAAAGAAGACCCCTATCTCACATGTTATACAAAAATTAACTCAAAATAGATTTAGAAAAAAAAAACCTAAACACTAGGGAAAACCTAAAAGTAGGGAAATACCTTATAGATCTTATGAAAGGAGGTGGTTTTCTAGACCTTATACTCAAAGTGCAAGCAACGAAAAAGTAATAGAAAAATGGGATCTTCTCAAAATTAAACACTTTTGTACATCAAATGACTTTGTAAGGAAAATAAAAAGGCAGCCTATGCAATGAGAGACAATATTTGGAAACTGTATATCAGATAGGGGGTTAATATCCAGAATATATAAAGAGATTCTACAACTCAATAACAAAAAGAAAAACAACCCAATTAAAAAATGGGCAAAAGACATGGACAGACATTTTTCAGAAGAGGACATATGTTTCATAAAAACATATGTAAAGATGCTCAACTTCACTGACTATTAGGGAAATGCAAATCAAAAACACATCGAGATATCACCACACACTTACTAGATATGGCCATTATCAAAAAAGAAAGAAAGGAAATGTTGTGTGAAACCAGGAACAAGGCTGCAAACCTCCAGGAATGTTATGTGGAAACAGACAAACCTGGATCAAGGCTCTGAAGTTTCAGGAAGTAAGTTTTATTTGTCCATGGCCATAGGGCTCAGCCAAGTAGCCTCTGAAAGTCTGAGCCCCGAACAGAGGTTGTTAACAATGTTTTAAGGGAAGCGCTTGTCTATGTGCAATGTACAGAAGGGAGGAGTCTCTACAGGAATTTTTCTTATCCTGCCTATGCGCAGTTTTAAACGTTCCCAGGACGATGGAGACTTCTCAAAGGGGAAATGGCCTGAGTGAACTGGGGTCTGCCTGCTGTGAGAAGAAATGGTTTGGGCAAACGGGCTGTCTGCTATGAAAGAAAGAAAACTACAAGTCCTGGAGACAATGTGGAGAAAGAGGTGCATTTATTCACTGTTGGTATGAATGGTGCAATCTCTCTGGAAGGCAGTTTGGCAGTTCCTCAGAAAGCTAAGTATAGAATTGCCATAGAATCCAGCAATCCCATGACTAGGTATATATTCAGAGGAACCGAAGGCAAGGACACAAACAGACATTTGCACTCTATTATTTATAGTGGCATTATCTACGATTGTCAAGAGTTGGAAAAAGCCCAAATGTCCAACAATGGACAAGTGAATAAACAAGCTGTGGAATATGCATATGATGGAATATTATGCTGTTATAAGATAGAATAAAGTCATGAGTCATGTAACAATGTTGATGAAACTTGAGGACATTATGCAGAAACAAAAGGACAAACACTGTATGGTCTCACTAATATGAACTAACATTAATGAGTGAACTTTGAGAATTAAAGTTAAGACAGATTATCAGGAAATAGAAATGGGGTAGAGATTGGATATTTGATGCTGAAAGAGTACAGAATGTTCAACAGGACTGATTAAAATAAAGACCCCAAAACAGCGAAGTACTAAAGGTAGCACAATATTGTAAGTACCTGAATAAAGCTGAGTGCAAGTATGGTTGAGGGAGGAGGGCTGGGGGCATGTTTGACACCAGAAGGAAAGACAGAGGATAAGGATCAGGAGAGTATAACTTAGCAATGCCTAGAACAGACAATGAGGATGATTAAATGTACAGATATAAGAATTTTTTTTGCATGAGGGAGAACAATGAATGTCAACATTGCAAGGTGTTGAAAATGAGATAGTATAGTGCAGAAATACAATTTATGCAAACTAGGGTTTATATTTAACAATAGAATGGTAATATGCTTCATTGAATGTAACAAAGGCAATATGCCAAAGTTAAATATCAATAAGTGGGAAATATGGGGGAGGAGTATGGGATTATTTGCAGAAGAAATGAACATGTCCTCATATAGATTGTGCTGGTGAAGGGCATGGCTGGTTGATTACACTTGGAACCACTAATTTTTTTTGCTTAGGTTGGATTGTATGATGTGTGAATATAACTGTTTAAAAATGAACAGAGATTCGGTTCCCAAATTATGCACACTCCCCCCGACCTCCCCCAAAAAATGAACAGAGAGATACAAGCGCTGTAGAAAACGTGAAGAGAGAGATGTACCTATTCACTGTTCTTAGGGAAGTAGAGTGGTGCAGCCCCTCAAAGGGCAGTGTGGTGGCTCCTCAGAAGGCTAGGGGTGGGGTTGCCATATGATCCTGCAAATCCATAGTTAGGTGTATACTTGGAGGAGCTGGGACAGGAATGGGTTTTTGCACATTGGACTTTATGGTGGCAAGGTTCTTATTTTGCAATGGATGGAGGTGGCCTAAGGGTACATGGACTAAGGAATGGAAGGGGGAACTGTAGTATATACATACAATTGTCTATTGAGTGGCTGCAAGAAGGAATGAAGTTGGGAGGCAAGCAACTAGGCAATGAACATTAAGGACAGTATGGTGAATGAAATAAGCCAGAAACTGAAAAGACAAATATTGTAAAGCCCCACTAATATGGACTAACAATAATGTGCAAACTCTGAGAACTGAATTTGAGAGCATAGGTTATCAGGTGAAGGCCTATTGTAAAGTTTCCTAGATTGTAAGCTGTTATGGCAATCACATCTGTTCCAGAGTTGTAACTATTATTTCTAAATTCTGAGATGCTGAGCTCTTCATGTATAACCTGGTTATTCCTTGGAACTTTGGGTATTTTTGTGACACCTGAGACTCAGAGCTAGAGTTCAGCAGCTATGAAAGTCAGAATTAATCCATTCAGCAACTGTTAAAAAAACTGAAAAAGTGATCAGATTTCAAAATGAATGATGCTGATCTGGGTAGGAATAAGGTAAATCAGACTGAAGGGTAAAGGATGATATAGACTGTATTTTTAAAATTTCAACTTTTGTGTGATACCAAAGGAAGAGATGTTTACTTGGTCCAGCATACTATCTAATTAACTTGTATGGTTGGTTTATTCAGACACCATAACTACATGGAACCTCCAATAGGGTGTGAGATCTTGTTGGCTTGTACAGGTTGGTATGATGCTCCAGTATATCCCAGGGTAATCTGGGCAGAAGATTAAAATGTATTTGCAAAGTCTCCTTGAAGGACTGGGGGAAAGGGTAGAAATATTAAACTTCCCCACCTAAGGAAGCTCTGATATTCTCACAACCAATTTGGCAGGCTCAGGCCCTCAATCTTGGGGCTTGCCCTTATGAAACTTATTCCTGCCAAAGACAGGCCAACCCTACTTATGATTATGCTTAATAATCACCCCCAGAGAACTTTTTTGCTTGTTCAAATGTGGCCACTCTCTGTAAGCCAATTCTGCAGGTGAACTCACTGCCTTCCCCTCTATGTGGGACATGACTCCCAGGGGTATAAATCTCCTTGGCAACGTGAGACATGACTCCTGGGGATGAGTCTGGACATAACATTGAAACCTAGACATCAGAATTTAAGGGATGATTATGATTACTGAATTATTATGTAGGTATTCTTTTTTGCCTTCTGGTATATTAGAGTAGACAGAGGAAAATTCCTAAAATCTCTAAATTGTAATCCAGCTGCTTTGATCTCTGATAATGATTGTGTAGCCCTTATCTTCTGCTCCTATGATTAAAAAAACCTTGTGACTAACTTTCATTTGCACCCAGTTATCCAATTTTTTTTTACATGGGCAGGCACCGGGAATCGAACCCAGGTCCTCTGGCATGGCAGGCAAGCATTCTTGCCCGCTGAGCCACCATGACCCACCCCAGTTATCCAATTTTTTAACTTTAGAGTCTTATAATCACTTGGGTCAGTCCAGAGCTAACGCACCCAAAGTTTAAAATTATCTTGATAACCAAGACTGGATTTAACCAAAATGGGCCCACCCAACATGTGCAGTAGCTTAGGCTTTAATCTACAAATCCACCATATCCTACATATGTTCTGTGACTTAGCATGTAATCAATCTGAGCATGCTCAATAGTTAGATCACCTCTAATCACATCAGCTGGGGCCACTGTGCTTCTTGTCCTAGACCCTGCCCATCCTTTTCTCTAATAAAACTATCAGAATTACTGCAGCTTAGGGAGACAGATTTTGGGCTGATAGGCCATCTGCTCTCCTACTGTGCACCTAGTAATAATCTCTTTCTCTCTTTGAAATCCCAGTGTTTCAAGGATTGGTTATTGAGCATGTCAGGCAAAAGAATCCACAGATTTTGTCTGGTAATGCTGTGGATTACTGGTAACTCAGTGGCTCAGAGATTTCAAACAGAGACAAGAGGTCATTCTGGAAAATTATTCTTGTACTGTATATAGATATCCTTTTCCACTTTTTGGTGTATTGGAGCAGTGAGAGAGTACCTGAAACTATTGAACTGTAATGCAATAGCCTTGATCCTTGAAGATATTTGTATAACTATGTAGGTTTTAAGGTGTGACTGTAATTGTGAGAGTTTTGTGACTGACACTCCCTTTACCCAGTGTATGAACAGATGAGTAAGGGAAAAAAAAAAGACAAAATAATAATAATAATAATAAGGGAGAGAGGGTGTATGGGATGTTTTGGATATTCTTTTTAAATTTTTATTTTTATCCTTTTTTTGGAGTAGTGAAAATGTTCAAAAATAAAGTGTGATGACAAATGCAGAGCAATATGATGAGACTGTGAACCACTGATTGTACATTTTGGGTGATTATATGGTCTGTGAATATATAATATAATCTCAATAAAATTCCATTAAAAAAAAGACACCATGAAAGGTGCATGGGTGGTTAAGTGGTAGAATGCTTGCCTTCCATGCAGGAGACCCTGGTTTGATTCCTGGACCATGCACCCAAAAACCAAAACAAAACAAAAAGATACCATGAAGAAAATGAAAAAACAGGCCACAGATTGGGAGAAAATATTTACAAATCATTTAATTGGTAAAGGATTTACATACTGGATATATGAAGAACTCTTAAAATTCAATAATAAGAAGACAACCCAATTTAACAAACTCAACGAACGGTTTAAATAGACATTTCACCAAAGAAGATATGAAATGGTAAATGGCTAATAAGCCCATGAAAAGACACTCAACTTCATTAGTCATTAGAGAAATGCAAACTAAACCCATAAAGAGATCTTATTTTAAACTCTGAAATCCTCTGTCTGTGGAACAACCACCATCAACACTCCATGGCCATCTTTTCATATGGGTGGAAGTTGAGGTTACTGATTTAAGACTTATTTGTGTCTTTATATGTAAAGTGAGTTTCTTATAGGACATTTTAAATCTAATTTTTAATCTAATCCATCATTCTCTACCTTTCAATTGGGTTGTTTTGATGGTTTACATTTATTGTGATTATTGGTATGGTTGGGTTTAAGTCAACCACTTTACGCTTTGGTTTTTGTTTATAGTTTTCTCATTTTCTTCTTTCATTTGGGTTGATTATTTAACATGATTTCATTTTATCTCTTTTGTTAGCTGATCAGGATTTTTTTTGGATAAAAATAACTTTACTGAAATACAATTCACAGTCTATAAAATTTATCTTTTTGAAGTGAACACAAGTATTTTTTGGTCTCTTCAAAAGGTTGTACAACCATCACCACTATCTAATTCCAGTACATTTTCATCACCCTCCAAAGAAACTCCATACCCATCAGCAGCCTCTCCACATGTCCCTTCCCCTCTCTGGCAACCACTAATTTACTTTCTGCCTCTATGGATTTGCCTGTTCAGGACATTTCATATACATAGAATCACAACAATAGGTGTCCTTTTGTGTCTGGCATATTTGATTCAGTGAAATATGATGATGTTTTCAAGATTCAGCTATGCCATCAGCACGTCATTCCTTTTTTATGCTGAAAGCTGATTAGTTTTACTCTTTGTTTTATTATGTTAGCAGTTGATTCAGGATGTTGTGCATACATCTTTAACTTATCATTACCTACCTTAAGTGATATATTATGAAAACTATACTTTTATTTCTTCCCTCCTAAACTTTGTGCCATTGTCATATATTTTTTCTACATATTATAAACCCAAAATACATTGTTACTTTTGCTTTAAATCTTTGATTATATTTAAAGAAATTTAAATAATAAACTAAGACTATGTTTTATATTTAACCAGGCAATTAACATTTTCTAAGTTCTTTATGTCTTTGTGTAGATCCACGCTTTGATCTGGTACCATTTTCCTTTCAGCTTTTGCATGTCTTAAAAAAAGTATTTGCCTTCATTTTTGAAAGAAATGAAGGGTAAATAATTCAAGATTGATAGTTCTGTTTTCCTTTCATCAGCTTAAAGTTGTCATTCCACTGTCTTCTTTTTTCTCAAAGGCTTTACTGAAATAATTTATATATGAAATCATTTGTCCATTCAAAATGTACAATGCAATGGTTTTTGGCATATTTGTAGATATATGTAACTATCACTATAGTTCATTTTGGAACATTTGGATCATCTCAAAAAGAAACTCTGGTGGCTTCCAGGAAGATGGTGGACTGGAGTGGAGCAAGTGAGTTCAATCCTGCTCCATGAAACAAGATGGAAGATGGGGAGAAAATGTCCAAGACTGCAGGTCCTGGGGTATGAATAGTCTAGGAGTGTCTTTAAGCAGTTTTGCGGAGGTGGTTTGAGGGAGAGCAAGTGGGGCAGGTGACTGGGATCCCTACCAGGTGGGCTGTGGTGCACCAAAGAGGTGCAATAGGAGGGAGCTGATCCTCCTCAGCTCCAGCCTGCATAGCTGCCAGCTGGGAAAACCTCCCCATGTGGTTGTGGTGGACAGTGCCTGCAGGGAGCTCAGAAGCCAGTGATTGCCCACTACAGGACTGGCCTTGGGGTGGTGGGGGGTGATCATGCCTTTGGGTGTGGGAAAAGTCAGCCTGCAGTCACTTTATCTGGCAGGCCCACTGTGTGGGTTGGCTCCTCAGTCCCCTAGCAGAGACCAGCCTACCAGAGCAGTCCCCTTGTTGAGCACATCGACCTTCAATTGAACCATCCAGGAGGGTGGGACTGAGGGAGGAACAGACTCAAGCCCTCCATCTTCTGGCAGGACCTGGCTAAGAGTTCACCTTGGGTCTCCTGTGTGGTAGTCAACCATTCTGCCACTGGAGTACCTGTGCACCCTGACTTGCCTCATAATAGATCTTTAAGTTGAATTGTATTCCCTACATGAGATCTGGACCTTGATTTGGCAGAGAATAACTGACATGCAAAAGGAAGCATTCAGCAAAAACTAAGTAAATACAAAACTTTAGAAGAGTAAAGGAAATCAACTTGCATAATACCCATATCAAAGTAATCAAATGCCCTGAACATAAATAACAGAAAATCACAAAACACATGAAGATCCAACCTGAAATAGCCCAACCAAATGACCAAATCAAAATTCCAGAGGGGACACAGAATATGGAACAACAACTCAAGGATATTTATACAGAAATAAAGGTTATCAGGAAGATACTAGAAAAACATAAAGAAGAATTTAAGAGGTTAAATAGAAAAATGGCAGCTCTCACAGAAATGAAAGATACAGTAGACCAAATAAAAAATACACTGGAGACACATGATAGCAGATTTGAAGAAGCAGAAGGAAGAATAAGTGTACTAGAAGATAGAACAACACAACTAGAATGCACAAAAGAACAAATAGCAAGAAAGATTGAAAAAAAACACAACTAGATCTTAGGGAAATAATGGACAACAAGAGGCACAAACATAAGAATTATTGGTGTCTCAGAAAGAGAAGAGAAAAGGGTTCGGAAAGTTAGTTGAATATATAATTGGAGGAACTTCCTAACCCTCATAAAAGACATGAATATGCACATCAAAGATGCCTAGTGAACTCCAAATAGAATAAATCAGAACAAGCCCACTCCAAGACACACAATAAGCAGACTGTCAGGTGTTGAAGAGAAACTGAAAGTTCTGAAAGCAGCATGAGAAAAGCAATCTACTACATGCAAGGGAAAACACAAAAGACTGACTTCAGACTATTCAACAGACACCATGGAAGCAAAAAGGCAGTGGTATAATATTTTTAAGATTCTGAATGAGAAAGGCTTTCAACAAGAATTCTTTATCCAGCCAAGTTGTCCTTCAAAATTGAGGGAGAGAATAAAATCTTCAAAGATAAAGAAAGATTGAGAGAACTAGTTAACAAGAGACCAGCCCTACAAGAAATATTAAATGGAGTCCTGTCATCTGATTAAAAAAAGACAGGAGAGGGAGGTCTGGAGGAGGGCACAGAATTGAAGAATATGAGTGTGCTGGTTTGAAAGATTTATGCACCCTAGAAAAGCCATGTTTTCATCCTAATCAATCTTGTGGGAGCAATGGTTTCTTCTAATCCCTATTCAGTACTATAGGTTGGAAACCTGATTCGGTTATCTCCATGGAGATGTGACTCAATCAATTGTGGATATCAAATTTGATTAGATGGAGACATGTCTCCACATCTTCTATGTGGGTCCTGGTTAGTTTACTGGAAGCCTATAAAAGATGAGACATTTTGGAAACAGTGCCTTTTTGAGAATGAGGAGAGAGCCACAGAACTATGGCAGAAGGATGAGAGAACCACAGAGAACACCAGCCAGTGACCTTTGGAGATGAAGAAGGAAAATGCCTCCTGGGGAGATTCATGAAGCAAGAGGCCTGGAGATAAAGCTAGCAGATATGGCCATGTTTGCTATGTGCTCTTCCAGCTGAGAGAGAAATGCTGAATGTCACTGGTCTTCTTGAACCAAGGTATCTTTCCCTGGATGCCTCAGATTAGGCATTTCTATAGACTTGTTTTAATTTGGACAATTTCACAGCCTTAGAATCATAAACAAGCAACTTATTAAGCTCCTATTTTTAAAAGCCATTCCATTTCTTGTATATTGCATTACTGCAAATATAGCAAATTAGAACAATGATGAAAGGTAATTTAATGGAAAAGAGAGAGAGAAGGAAAATAATATACAGATCTGACAAATAAAAACCAAGGGACAAGATGGTAGAATCAAGAACTGCTTTTACAGTATTTACTTTGGATGTTAATGAACCAAACTCACCAACTAAAAGATATAGACTGACAGAATGGATCAAAAAATATAATCCATCTATATGCTGTTTACAAGAGATGCATCTTAGACTCAAGGATACAGTTAGATTGAAAGTGAAGGGATGGAAAAAGATCTTCTGTGCAAGCTGTAACCCAAAGAAAGCAGGAGTAGCTATACTAATATCCGACAAAATAGACTTTAAGTGTTAAGACATCATAAGAGACAAAGAAGGATGTGTATGCTCCAATCAAGGGGCTCCAAAGTACATGAGGAACATATTGGAAAAACTGAAGGAGCTATAGTCATACCAACAGCAATAGTGGGAGACTTCAATATACCACTCTCCTCTACAGATAGAACAACCACACAGAGGATCAACAAGGAAACAGAGAACCTAAACAATATGATAAATGAATTAGGTCTAACAGACATATATAGATCATTACATCCACAAACACCAGGTTACACAGTCTTCTCTAGTGCACAAGAACATTCTCCAGGATAGATCATATACTGGGACATAAACTGAGTCTCTATAAATTTAACAAGACTGAAATTATTCAAAGCACATTCTCTGATCACAATGGAATAAAGTTGGAAATTAATAATCACCAAAGAACCAGAGCTTTCACAAATATATGGAGATTAAACAACACACTCTTTAATAATCAGTGGGTCAAGGAAGAAATTGCTAGAGAAATCAGTAAATATCTGGAGATGAATGATGATGAGAATATAACATATCAAAACATATGGGATGTGGCAAAAGCAGTGCTTAGAGGGAAATTTATTGCCTTAAATCCCTATATTAAAAAACAGGAATGAGCAAAACTTGAGGATTTAACTGCTCACCTGGAGAATTTATAGAAAGAACAGCAAATTAACCCCAAAGTGAATAAAAGAAGAGAAATAATAAAGACTAAAGCAGAAATAAACAAACTGGATAACAATGAACAATAGACAGAATCAACAAAACTAAAAGTGTGTTCTTTGAGAAAATTAATAAAATTGATAGTCTCCTAGCTAGACTAACAAGAAGAGAGGGAGGACACAAATTAATACAATCAGAAATGAGAGGGAGGTTGTTGTCACAGATCATGAAGAAATTAAAAAAAAAAATCATACAAGAATATCATAAACAACCAAATGTCAACAAACTAGATAACTTAGATGAAATGGATGAATTCCTATAAACACATGAATTACCAATATTGACTGGAGAAAAAAAATAGAAGATCTCAAGAAAACCATTACAAGTAAAGAGATCCAATCAGTCATCAAATATCTTCACCCACAAAAAAGCCCAGGACCTGATGGCTTCACAGGAGAATTTTATCAAACTTTTCAAAAAGAACACTCACCAATCCTGCTCAAACTCTTCCAAAAAGTTGAAGAAAATGGAATGCTACCTAACTCATTTTAGGAAGCTAACATCACTCTAATACTAAAATCAGATAAAGATGATACAAGAAAATAAAACTACAGACAATCTCCCTAAAGAACATAGTTGCAAAAATTCTTAACAAAATACCAGCAAATCATATCCATTGCCACATTAAAAGAATTATAAATCATTATCAAGTGGGATTCATACCAGAAATGTAAGGGTGGTTCAACATAAGAAAATCAACATAATTCAGCACATTAACAAATCAAAAGGGAAAAATCACATGATCATATTGATTGATGCTGAAAAAGCATTCAACAAAATCCAGCAGCCTTTCCTGATACAAACACTTCAAAAGTTAGGCATTCACAAAGGTCATGGTGGAATTATACATAGAAGATAGGACCTAATAAATGAATATGAATGCTAAATCATTACATTGATATCTCTTTTAGAGTCCAGTATTTTAGAGCAGCTAGAAGTAAAAACCTAAAATCATGAAATTGTAACCCATGTCAAAGTTTGAAATATGTTCTACAACTAATTGTGGTGCTGTGCTTGGAAATTTACAGCTTTTTTGTATATATGTTATCGTTCACAAAAAAAAGAAGGGAAAAAGTTGATTGTGATGATAAAAAAGTATTTAATCCCACTAGCCTCCTATTCTGGAGCTGCTAGAAGGAAAAATATGAGGGGATCATATGGTAGCTCATGACAAACTCTGGGATCTATCCTGTAACCACTTTTTGAAGTGTGCTTTGAAAACTATTGCTTTTTTATTTCTTTGCTTTGTATATATGTTATACTATACAATAAAAAAAAGTTTTATTTTTAAAAGTTAGGCATTGAAGGAAACTTTCTCAATATCATAAAGGGCATATATGAAAAACTCATAGCCAGCATCATACTTAATGGTGAGAAATTGAAAGCATTCCCTTTGAGATTGGGGATGAGACAAGGATGCCCATTGTCACCATTATTACTCAACATTGTATTAGAAATACTAGCTGGAGCAATTAGACAGGAGAAAGAAATAAAAGCACCCAAATAAGAAGGGAAGAAGTAAAACTTTCATTATTTGCAGATGATATGATCCTATACTTAGAAAATCCTGAGAAATGTACTTTAAAACTCCTTGAGCTAATAAACAAATTCAGCAAAGTGGCAGAATGCATGATTAATGTACAAAAATCAGTAATGTTTCTATACACAAGCAATGACCTATCTGAGGTGATAACTAAGGAAAAAATTCCATTCAGAATAGCAACCAGAAGAATTAGGTATCTAGGAATGAGCCTAACCACAGATGTCAAGGACTTATGCACAGAAAATTACAAAAAAATTGCTAAAAGAAATTTCAAAATGACCTAAATAGATGCAAAGACATTCCATGCTCATGGATTGGAAGGTTGAATATTGTCAAGATGCCAATTCTACCCAAACTGATCTACAGATTCAATGCAATACCAATAAAAATCTCAACAACCTACTTTGAAGACATGGAAAACTGATTATCAAATTTATATGGAAGGGAAAGAGACCTTGAATAGCTAAAGATGTCCCAAAAAAGAAGAGTGAACTGGGAGGGCTATCACTTCCTGACTTTAAAGCTTACTATAAAGCCACAGATGTCAAAACAGCATGATACTGGCATAAAGACAGAAAGACAGACCAGTGGAATAGAATCGAGAGTGCCAAGATTGATCACCAAATTTATGGACATTTGATTTTTGATAATTCCCCCAAATCCACTGAATTGGGACAGAATAGGCTTTTCAATAAATGGGCATGGGAGAACTTTATTTCAATAGCAAAAGAATGAAACAGGACCCTTACCTTACACCCTATACAGAAATTAATTAAAAATATATCAAAGACCTAAATGTAAGAGCCAGTACCATAAAACTACTTGAAACAAATGTATGGAAACATCTTCAAGATTGAGTAATAGGAGGCAGCTTCCTAAATTTTACACCCAAAGCACAAACTGTGAAAGAAAAAATAGACAAATGGGACCTCCTTAAGATCAAGAACTTCTATGCCTCAAAGGACTTTGTTAAAAAGATGAAGAGGCAGTCAACTCAATGGGAGAAAATATTTGGGAACCACATATTGGAAATTATACAGCTCACCAACAAAAGAACAAAAAACCCAATTATAAGATGGGCAGAGGGAATGAATAGGCACTTTTCTGAAGAGCAAATACAGATGGCTAAAAAGCACATGAAGAGCTGCTCATCTTCACTGGTTATAAGGGAAATGCAATTAAATGACAATGAGATATCCCCTCACACTTATAAGAATGGAAACTATAAATGTTGGAGGGGATGCAGAGAAATTGGAACACTTATTCACTGTTGGTGGGAATGTAAAATGGTTCAGCTACTGTGGAAATTAGCTTGGTGATTCTTCAGAAAATTAAATATTAAGTTGTCCTATGACCCAGCAATACCAATCCTTGGTATATACCCAGAAGAGTTGAGGGCAGTGACATGAACAGATATTTGCACTCTGATGTTCATTATGGCACTACTCACAATTGCCAAGAGATGGAAACAATCCAGGTGCCCATAAACAGATGAGTGGTAAACAAAATGTGATATATACATATGATGAAATATTATGCAGCATTTAGACAAAATGATGTCCTGAAACTTATGACAACATGGATGAACCTTGAGGACATAATGCTGAGTGAAATAAGTCAGACACAAAAGGATACATGCTGTATTATTATGACTCTGATAAAGCCGCCAGTGTTTTGGAGCAGCTAGAAGGAAAGATCTGAATTGAGGGCATGGTAGCCCATGACAAACTCTAGGAACTGTCCTGTGGCTGCCTGTTGAAGTGTGCTTTAAAAACTATTGGCTTTTTCTTTTGTTTCTTTGTATATAATATATTATATATATATAATATATATGTTATATTTTAAAACTAAAAAATGTTTTTTTAAACTATTGGCAGTTATACTAATACTAGATAAAAAAAAAAAAGAAACTCTGTGCCCTTTGGCTATATCCCCTATTTTAGTTTCCTAGGTTGCTCAAGGGAAATACTATGAAATGGGTCAGGTTAACAATGGGAAAGTATTTGCTCATGGTTTTGAGGCTGGGTAAATCAAGTCATTATCAAGCAGATGTTTTTTTCCTGAAGACTAGAGATTCTTGACTCCTTTGTCACATGGCAAGGCATATGGTGGTATCTGCTAGTCTCTCCTTTCTCTTCCAGGTTTTATTGATTTCAGCTTCTTGCTTCCATGGCTTTCTCTGTTCAAATATCACTCTTTTAAAGACTCCAATCAGAGGATTAAGACCCAGTCTGACTGCAGGGGAACACACTTTAACTTAAGTAACCTCATCAAAATGTCTTACTTACATTGGGTTTATATCCACAGGAATGGATTAAATTTAAGAACGTGTCTTTTCTAAGATTATATACAACTTCAGACTACCACATCCTCATCCCCATACTCCACCCCCAGCCTAAGCAACCACTAATGTATGTTCTATCTCTATATTTCCCTATTCTGGATTTTCATATAAATGTAATGATATAATAGGTGGATTTTTTGTGACTGGCTACTTTCATTTAGCATGGTGCTTTTAAGATTCATTTAAATTGAAGCATGTATTAGTAGTCATTCCTTTTATTCTTGAATAATATTCCACTGTATGGATATATCACATTTGAAAAATCCATTCATCAGTTGATGGACATTAAGCTATTTCTCACTATGAATAATGCTTACTATGATTATTCGTGTATAAGTTTTTCCATGGACATAAGTTTTCATTTCTCTTTCATATATACAGCAGTGGAATTTCTGGATCATATGGTAACTCCCTGAAGTATTTTGAGGAACTCCCAATTAGTTTCCAAATTATCCACAACATTTTGAAATTCCACCAGCAATGCATGAGGGTTCCAATTTCTCTACATCCTCATAAACATTTGTTATTATCTGTCCTTTTGATTTTGGCTATTCTACTGGGTGTGAAGTGGTATCTCCTTGTGGTTTTGACTTGCATTTCTTGAATGACTAATGATGTTGACATCTTGTCATGTGCTAATTGTAATCAGCCATGTGGATATCTTTCTTTTGAGAAACGTTTATTTAAATACTTTTTCCATGTTTTAGTTGGGCTATATAATTTTTTAAAGAATTATGAGAGTTCTTTAGATCTTCTGAATATAAGTCCCTTACGAGAAATATGATTTGCAAATATTCTCTACCATTTTGTGGGTTGTATTTTCACTTTCCTGATGGTGTACTTTGAAGCACAAATGTCTTTAATTTTAAGGTAGCCCAATGTATT